>NC_056739.1:77916811-78574311 GCF_019279795.1 Protopterus annectens | reverse complement strand
AAAAAAAAATGAGAAAAATACTTTATTATTAATACTGGCTCTGTATTGTTTTCTCATTTTCGTGTATACATTGATATGTTTGTTTTTCACACTGCCGCTATTGTATATCTAATATCTATTGTCTTTTCATCTTGCCCCTCTCTCCTCTCTCTATCTCGCTCTCTGTCTACTGTTGGTTGTCATTTGTTCTGCTTCTCTTGCTCACACTTTAAAATCATTTGGCTTTTTTTCGTTTACATGCATTTAACCTTTCTGAGCACAGTCTTCTGTGTGGGTATTGTCTTGTACAGTGACTGTGTATCAACATGTTTCTTTCTCCCTGCTGCATTCACACAAATGTGCTTTGATTCATTTACTTACAGTTTTTCTTTTCATCATCACATGTTAAATTTACAGTATTTACTTTGTTAGTGTCTATTGTTTTATACACTGGTATCTTCTTGACTTACCTTTCTGACACTTTTAATGACTTTACAAAGCGTAAAATTGTCTCTAGTGTCATATCTAGCACTAACGATGCTTCTCGTCAAACTTCTTGAACTGTATGCCACTATTGTCTGTGTTTTATACCCCCTGTACCCCCTTTGTAGATTACTGAATGCACATTTTCTTGCTGGGGCTCTTAAAAAATGTGTGGAGTCTCATTTTTCTATGTACATTTCAGATGTTACCTCTTACACGTGTTAAGCTTTGTCTTCTGCCATGAGCAGCTATAATACTTTCAGTCTTTCAGCTGTGGCTATGGACCCACTGTAGCACAGTGGTTATCATTGCTATCTGAGTGTTTGGTTTGTTGGTTCTTGTTCTAGCAGAATTTGTATATCCACCCTTGGTTTCTATGGGTTCTTAGTAGGTGCTTTGCTTTCCATGTACATCCCAAACACATGCTGTAAGTGAATTTGGCAATCCTTATTTGTAAACGAAGGGTTACTTAACTGAATTTAGGCTTCTAGGCCAGTTGTCTGACTTCTTTCTTAAGAAAGTGCATATTTTCAACTTTAAAAATAACAAACTCGACTTTTATCTTCTTATAACACTTTTTAAAATTCCAAAAAAACAGTTTTCTTATCGCCAGTTTGTATGCTATCATGTATGAAGCAATATCTGTTCACTTCTACTTTTCTCTGACAAGGCAGACCAGCAAATAGCCTCATATCTGCAAGAGATGAAAACATTTCCCCATTAGGACCACCAAAACGGGCATGTTTAAATGAATGTTGTTTAATTTATGGAGTCAGCTACCAGCTGTACTCCTGGCTACAGTTGACAAAAAGCTAAATTGTCAGAATTAGAGCAGTTTAACAAAAAAACATTCTAAATTCAAGATACAGAGCAACTGCATTTCACAACTGCTTACAGAGAAATCAAATGCAGTACCCCTAAAAATCAGGGAGAGAGGTTCAGAACTGGTATGTAATTTTTTGTAATATAAAAAAATGTGTTTTCCAGGGTTTATGCTATTACAAATACTTTGCTTTAACTTGTTTGCCTAAATAATGAAGGATGTGCTTTCTACACAGTAGTGGACATCAATATGTAAGCATGGACCATTTTGGTTTATTCATCAAATTGGTATAAAAAACACACAATTTCTTTCTTTCTTCTTTCTGATTAAGGACGATGTACACATGACTGAAGCTCACATCTTCAGTCTAAGGTTTCATTCTTAGCTGCCACTTGGGAGACTATCTGGTTAACATCATTTCAAGTTCAAGTAAGATCAGTATGTAGTACTAGCAATTTCATTAAATTTTATCCCTTTCTTTGTTTATTTTTCTTAACTTATACTGGACATAATCAGTTACATCCTCTAAAGCATAAGATGCATGTCAAGTAATACCAATTTCTCCAAGTGCCAATAATACAAAACATAATCAGTCAAAGCCACTTTCCGAAGTATGCATAATTGTGTTTTAGTGGAGTAAGCTTCCCTGCCCTGCATCCCCCATTTGTGCTCACCCCACCCCCAACTTAAAGTTACTAATTTCACATTTGTATTACAGTGGGGAGAAGTGCAAACTCGGTGATCATGGAGAGTGATTTTCGCCGATTAGATTATTACTATCACAGAACTGGCAGTTATACACCTGTAAAGACTGTAGTACCACTTGAATGGATTTTGCTTCACCTTCAGAAACAAACTTAGGTAAACAAACAAAAAAGATGTGTCATTTAATATTTTACTGCCACCCACAATTTTTTTCAGGTCAGCTTCAAAAAAGTAATTTAACTAAGTAAATATTTTTCTTGAATTTTCTTCATGAAAAAAGCTTTTCAGTATTGTCTTAAGCTGACTGCCGACTCACAGTCTATCGCACTGATTGCTTTCTTCTTCAGCTGGCTGTACTTTCTTTCTTTTATCTCTGTCATTGTGAGATATAACACGTTGGTGCTCTTTCATTTATTGTAAAATGTCTATAACTTGTTCCAGTCCTTCACTGCATTTTAGTTATTTTGTACAATTAAGTACATTTTGCACCTGTTCATCTTGTGCACTTGAAGCACAAAGCTGTGCAGTGCCTGTTAATGATATTGCTTTAATAATTTTTCTTTGTACCCTGTACTACACAGTACTGTCTTCTAATGTTTATCCCAAGCTGCTAAGTGTAACCCCAACAGGAATTTGTGTAAAGTACTTATCTTACCTACTTGTAAATATACTGTCCAAAAACACAGTGCACACAGACACAGTATACATTAGGCCAACAAGTAACTGTATATGTACTTACTCTGTCTTGTACTCAGAAGAGGCAGCAACCATATGGGATCCATTCCTGACATCTCAGTGCTCCTGCAGCTACAGAAAGAACAGGGAACTCAAAAACACAAACCAGCCTTAAGAAGGCAAGCTAATGACCAAATGAGGACTAGCCAAGTTAGTCAGATCAACACGGGAAGAGCTGCCAAAAATGTTTTCTTTAGAAGAGGAAAAATTCCACAGAAGAGTTGCCATGCACAGAGTATCTGCTGGCAGCCATTATAGGTGCAGCTTCTTTAAAATCGGTATATACCTGGACACCATGCCAATTTAGCATAGGTTAATAGGAGATTACTAGGCTAACAGCTAACAAGACTTTGCAAGCCTAGCCAATATAACCCATTTTATCCAGTATATGGCCCCTAGAGGCAGGAGGAAGGCATATATTTGTGGCTGTGGTTTGAGTATTTTACATATTTTACAGAGTACCCCTATCCATAAGAGACATGGGTGCCACCCTGGGTGTGAATTTCTGATTCCCCATCCAACTATCCAGACTAGTCTTAAAGAGGGAAGGACTCTGCTTTATGTAAATAGGAAGCTTATTCCAAAGAAGTGGCAATCTCTGGGACATTTATCTGTGTCTCCAGCAAGTTCTGTTTGACTCACTGGCTAAGTTTAGATCCCTGGAATGTGTGAACCTTGTACTGTATTGTCTTGCGTATATGTAGTAGAGCCATCACGGCTGGATTTGTGAGTGCCTTGTAGGTCAGGCATAGGTCACCCCTTAATAGTCGATAAGAGACAGAGTAAAGGGAAAGGGCCTTCAGTCTATCCACATAGGACACGCTGTTAACACCCTCAGTCTAATGAGGGCTGTGTACAGTTGGACTATAATCTCCCTGGATCTCAATGCCATACCTTTGCTTATAACGTGTGCCAGATAGAATGATTTCTTCATCACTGTGAAAATGTGACGTCAATGTTCAGGCTGCTGTCCTGTGTACCTAGGTCCCTTACCTCTGAAGCTACTCTTAAGGGCATGTTGTTAATGTTGTAGGTAGCAGGGGTATTTGATTTCCCAAAGGGTGCAATAATGCATTTATTTGCATTTAGTTTCAGGCTGTGGTTCTGAGACCAATAGTTTGCCTAATTTAGATCCTCCTGAAAGATATCTACATCATTGGGGGATTCAGTGATTGTTACCAGCTTGCAGTCATCTACATACTTTGTCATCCAGAGACCTTCCACTTTAGCTTTGGCGTCCAAGAAGTAAATTCCAAACAAGAGTGGTCCCAGCACTGAGCTCTGTTGCCCTTCACTAGAAACTGGTTTGTTGCTGGAAATTGAATCACCAGCTGTGACCACGTGTCCTGATCTTGAGTCAGTTGGCTGTCTGTCTGGGACATAGGGATTTATACCCAGTTTTGTGAGTTTGCTTATAATATCTGAGTGTGGAACTGTGTCAGATGCCTTGGCCAGGTCGATGTAGGTGGTATGTACTGTTTTTCCCTCATCCATGTCCTTGGTGACTTTCTCAAAGAAGTCCACCAGATTTAGTAGGCATGAGCTGCCCTTGATGAAACTAAATTGGGCTGGGTCCATTGTTTGGAGGATTCCTGTGTCTTTATTTATCAGGTCCATCATTATTCTTTCCATGGCCTTACAAACAAGGGTAGTCAACCTTATTAGTCTTTAATTTCCTGGGTTAGTTGACAGTCCTCCCTTATGCAGACGGATGATTATAGCTGTTCCCCACTCTATCAGGGCAAAGCTGGTTCGAAGGCTGTGGATAAATAGAGTTCCTATTGGGCTTGAGAGGTCCTTATTTAAATTATTTAAGAGGCAACTGGTATATAGTCTGACCCCATAGATGCCATGTTTTTAGCTGTAGAGAGCTCTGTGGCTACCTGTTCATTAGTGATAATTGCTGGAAGAGTGGTAAAGGGTATTTCTTCAGGGAGAACTGGGAGTGATGGAGGAGTGAAGTTTGAGCTGAATTTATCAGCCAGCAGATGTGCTTTATCTGCTGGCTTGAGTATAGGACATGCCTACTATAACCGGTTCCACACATTGTTGGATGTTTCTGTTAAGATTATAGACATAACTAAAGAATGTCTTTTGGTTATAATTAGCTTTGGAGGCTATTTTTACCTCAAAACCAGCTTTTGGAGACTTTACTAGTTTCCTGATTCTTTTGTTTATACTAATGGGGGACTTATTGCTCTGTTGGGTACATTCCCTCTCACTTCTCAATGGGATTTTCTTCTTTTTCTTTTGGTTGTACAACCTACGTTTGCATTCACAAAGTTGAGGAATCTTTGGGTCTGTATGTTAGTTGTGGTGTATGCCTCCCAGTTTATGGAGGGATGGTTAAAGTCATCCATCAGTATGGTATTGGGCTGGATGGTGAGTGACTTAACTACCTCTAGGTATGATGTGTGAGTATCCTGGTTCATGGAGGGGGACCTATATTTCACAAGAACATGGTAATGGATTTTTCCTATTGTTAGTTGGACATGGAGTAGCTGAAGCATGTCATATTGTTTGACCAACCTTGAGGTGATATCTTTTGTGTAGATAAATGTACTTCCACCTTTCACTCTTTCACATTCAGGGGCTGAGTGGACTGTATGATGGGCCTTATAGCCATGCACTGATGGAGTGCTTTCCGTAACTGCATAGAAGTCAGCATTCTCCAGGTTGAGGAAAGCTTCTAGGGAGTACAGTTTCTTGTTGAGACTCCTAGCATTGAGCAATAACACCTTTAGCTTGTCCTGAGTAACTTTTGTTATGTTAGAAGGCTTGTCTGTTTGGCACTTCCTAAAAAAGGCAAAATAGGGGCGGATAATATTTTTTCCAATATCTGAAAGCCAACAAGTGACAGGTAGAAACTATCCCTGTCAAAGCAGTGTGGTTTATTGACCATGTTTTCCCAGGCTGACAAATATCGGACCCCTTTGGAATGACACCAGTAGTTAAGCCAATTGTTAAAGTCGATTAGTTTCTGTCTGTATTGTGGCATCATCCTTGGAGGTAGTAGAATACTGCTTTGTTTTAGGTGCATACCTGCCTGTGACACACATTCTGAAAGTTCAGTCATATCTCTTCATATAGACTAGGGAGGCAAGACTTAGATCATTTATTCCCACATGGACTATGACTGAGTCGTACTGGTATTTAGGGGTTGAGTGACCTGAGGGCTTCTGTGATTTGCTGGATCCTGGCTCCTGACAGACAACTAACTGTAACCTTCACTTTATTCACCCTTGTAAGGGAGACATCAGTGCGTCTCACAATGGAGTTGCCTATGACCTGATTGTTGGCTTGTGAAATGTTTTGCCTTATGGGCTTGGTAGTTGAGACACACTGAGACGTGGCTTTAGTTGTCATGCTGGAAAGTGTCTTGTCTGAGTGCACGTGGATGTTCTGAGGATTTCACCTGAGAGGTCTTTGAGGCTTGGGTAGGTTACATGTGAGCACCTCCGCATATATGTATCTATGTGTGTGGTCCTTTGTGGGTGCATTGAGTAGTGTGTGTGGGTCACTGACAACCTGTTTGTTGCAATGACAGTGTGTAAGTACATCTCTCCCATACTGTGTTTGTCTGTCTCCGACAGCTACATTGCCTGAAGATGCCCATGTACACCAAGATGAAAACAGAGATGGTCGGAAAGTGCTCATCCATGGTTGCCAGTCTTAATGTACTTGCAAGGGATGGGAATGGTGGGAATATATAAGTGGACGGAGGGGTGCTTACTTGATGAATCTGCAGCTAACTTAGCCAGTGATGCTGCCCAGTGCACAAACCAACTGCTCACTGAGCAGTGTTAGTCCTAGGTCCTAAGATAAGGTAACGTAAACTTAAATATTCGTAACTGGGTGTGTAAGTGCTGCTCACTGTACAGACTAATTGCTTGGTGAGTGATGCAGGACTGGGGTTCCAAGGTAGTTCTGTAAGTAAATTTCTACTTTTGGTGTTTGTGTGTATACAAGGCACTGTAAACCGCTGCTGCATGAAGAGCAGCTTCGTGCAAACATGAGACTTAAGTGCACTAAGGAAAAAACAAGTTTAACACTACTTAAGCCCACAGGCCGATCAGATACGATCACAGTGATCTTTGTAAAAGTAATCTACAGCTCAGATGAGCGAAACCAGCCCTCTGTTGCCACAAGAGTGCTGACTTAGACTCTGTTAATGTAAAGTGGCTTTTTGGAGTCCAGGTGTTGGGAACAACAAACAGATGCCTGGAACTAACTTAACAATTCAGCTGGATGTCCTCCAATTTTTAGACCAGCAGTCATACAGCATTTTGAAAAAAACAGTTTGGATCTTGAAAAAAGTGCAGAAAAACGATTAAATAACACTGTAGACCCTCCCAGTGGATGAAAATACACAGTGCAAGTGCAAAATAAAAATACTTGGCTCCATTTTCTTAGCCCCAGATGGCTTCTGAGGCCTGCAGAATCACTCAACGTTTCTGGCATTGTTGTCAAACAATGAGCAGCTCTGGATAAATGAGCCAAGACTTGTGCCAATGCGAGGCTTAAATATGCTTAGAAAACAATTAGTTTAACAAAGTTCGCTGACAAAGTTCGCAGATGACTGCAAACTAGGTGCCATAGTCGATACACCAGCGGACACATACATCCTACAAAAAGGCCTCACAGAAATGGACAACTGGTGCCGCAGTCATGGCCTTAAACTAAATGCCAAAAAATGTATAGTCATCCCCTTTGGGAAAAACAAAGTACCCACAAATTATCACATAGACAGCAACCCACTGAGTACGGAAAAAGTAATCAGAGACCTAGGGACCCAAGTCGACAGCGACCTCTCATTTGACACCCACATTGCCAAAGTGGTTAGAAAAACATTCTACCTTGCACACCTTATCATGAAGGGATTCACATCCAGATCCAAGGATGTCATTGTACCCCTATACTCCTCCCTCATCAGACCCATGATTGAGTACAATGCCCCATTTGGTATGTACCTCACACGGCATTTGTAACAGCTGGAGAGACCACAAAAGTACCTCACCAAGAGGATCAAGGGTCTCCAACATATGTCTTATTCTGCCAGACTAAAGAAACTCCAGCTCTATTCACTAGCATACCGCCTGCTCAGAGGTGATCTCTGCCTGACGTATAAGGCCATGTCTAATCAGGAACTGATGGACATGCTCCACCTCAAAAAATCCAAATCCATCAGAACCACGAGAGCTAAAGACTTAAACCTCGGCACAAGTATGAATAGGACATGCTGGAGGGATAGATTCATAACCCAGAGGCTTCCCATGCTCTGGAACAAGATCCCAGTTCATGTTAGGCAGAGCCCCTCACTGACTCTCTTCAAGAGAAATCTTGATGAGTGGATGGGAGATCATGAGTTTACCCCAGGGGTCACATCTGTGTCACTACTAGACAGGGGCACAGTAAACTAATTCTATTATATAAGGGGACCTTCACTGTATCACTACTAGACAGATGCACAGTATTCTAAATCTATTCTGTGCATTTTGTACCATTTTATGGGGTGGCGAAAGCCACATCACTATGGCTAGGCTTACAAATGCCCCAGGGCAGATAGCCTAGTACTAAACTATGAAACTATGAAACACCACCTAAGCCCACAGACCAGTCAGATAAGCACACAGTAAGCTTTGTACCAGTAATTTCCAGCTCAAATTAATTAATTCAGCATGTCATGGGAATAACTTTCCTGAACAGGAAAGTATTATTAAACAAACACTATCTTCTTCTTCTTTCGGCTGCTACTGTTAGGGGTTGCCACAGCGGATCATCTGTTTCCATTTCTTCCTGTCCTCTGCATCTTGCTCTGTCACACAGATTATTGTGGAGTCATCTGCATATTTTACAGGGGAGCCTTGTCCAGCTGAAGTATAAAGGTTGTTTATGAATATATTAAAGAGAAGAAGCTCTAAGACTGAGCCCTAGGAGACTCCAGTAGATATGGGTAGGAAAGATTATTCGGAAGTTTACCACTTGAAGCATTGGATCTTGTCTAACAGATCATTTTTAAACCACGTTAGAGTTGGATGGGAGTGGTCTAAGTGAAGTAAGGTGTGTAGTATTTTAGGGTGAGAAACAGTGTCATATGCTTTTGACAGAGCCGAGAATATAGAAGAAAACAGTTTTCTTTCATTCCTCAGCTGATGCATTGCTTTATGGAAGGAGAGTAGTGCTGTGATACTATTCTGGGAGGGACAAAAGTCATGTTGGGTGGGACACAGTTATTACCTAGTAGGTATTTGCATGGGGCAGTAATTGGCTAGTTCTACTGACTGTCTTCATTTATGTAATGGGAGAATGTGTGTTTTTTCTCCATAGTTTGGGGACACAAGATTCTGAAATGGACCTGTTAATGAGTGTGGATGTAGGGTAGGCTGTGACATTTTTAAGTTTTCTCTCGGAAGCTGATTAATTGCTTTGGTTTTCAGTTTGAGTTCAGATAGCAGCATTTTGATTTTTTTTAATAGGACTGGTTGAAGCAAGAAAGATGGAGATTTATTTTCTGTATTTTAGAGGGAAATATTTTTTTTTAATGCTGAAGATACCGCTTGCATGTAGTGTGTGTTTTTGTTATAATTTTCAATTAGTTTTTTAGACATATTTCTCAGTTCTGTATTGGTTCAGGTTTTGTTATTTTGCTAATGTTTCCATGCTTTACCTTTTGTTGCATAACATGTTTGGTGTTTCTTGTTAATCAACAAGCTGGATTTGCTCGGACACCTTTTTTTAGTGGACAAAAGTGTTGGGAATTGAAAGAAAGTAAGAATTGAATTATTTGACTGCCAAGTCTTGCGATGGTGTTAGTAGAGTAAAAACCAGTTGGTATAATTAAGTGTAACAGTAAATGAGGTTAGATTACAATTTTTTTTAGGTTTTGCACTATAATGTGTTTGTTCTGTTTGTTAGTTTTGGGGCAACAACAATTAGCATATGAGGGTTGTGTTCACTTAATGAATTAGGAAGGGTACTGGTGTCTGAAATTTTATTAGGGGTGTTTGTAATATGAATAAAATAACTTTGAAAGACTTTGAAGTATGATGAAGCAGCAGTTTGCTGTGAAAGCACTTACTTCTGTTCAATAAATTGTTTTATTTTTTCTAAGTCCTACAGCCGTGTTGTATTTATTATTTTATTCACATTTTGTTTTGTATACTTCGACCTTTACAGACCAGCAATATCTTTTATTTTTTGTGTTTGTTAATATCCCATCAATAGTTGTATTCAAGCTTGTCTTTTTATCAAATCTTGTAGGAGAGTTAGTCAATCATAAGAAGTTATAAAGGTTAATGGGCTTGCATTTTGATTGTGGCTAGTCCAGTTGTAATTAAAATCTCCAAGTATGATAGTTTCTTGGGTAGTATTTTTTGTAACCCTGGGTGACATTTTTTGCAGCCCATGATAGTATGCTTTCAGTTGTAGAGGGGCTGTTTTTTGTTTTCTTTTTTTATCTAAATCTCACCATCAGACATGTTGGGAACATCAGCAGAAACTGGGCCTTGAAAAAGTGTGTGCTCTTAGCACAAGCAATAGTCAACCTCAGGCAAGCACAGTACAGCACCAGACTACATGACCAGTAAACTGGTGGCACCAGTAATTTAAAGAGGACCCATAAGCTACATCTATAATTTTCAAAAACAAAAAAAGCAGATTTTTGCAGTAGTATTCATTAACATCTATAGATATTACACTGTATTTTTGTTAGTATGCTTACATTTTTGTTCATTTTTGTCATGATCATTTCTTTAAACTTGTGTTTCTTGCCAGTACTGTACAACCCTACTAAAAGTGGGAAGAATTATATGCTATTCAGAATTCAAATTTTATGCTAATTAGGTGAACAGATATTTTTTTTGGCTGGATGTTTTCAGGAGCTTTTGTACCTGTTTTCATTGTCTACAGGTTGAACAGAATAGATCCTCAGATGCCAGTGCCTCAGCACTTTCATCAGTACCTAGGTTATTGTCTTGATCCATGCCAGCCCTTTATTTCCTCCTCTTCCTCAGAAGAAGAACTTTAATGAGAGTATGGCTGAGTCTATGTTGGCTATGGAAACTGATTAAGATGATTAGTAGCTCATGTTACTTGTTCTGCTCTCCTCCCTCACATATGTTGCATCTTTTGGAGAAACTATCAGATGTCTATACCTGTAGTTGTTTTATGTTTTTGTTATATATCCTTTTTCCTCTCACAACCCTGCCAACAATCATCTTTCTTGTGATCCATTTGGCTCATTTCTTCCACAAAGGGTATGAGCCACTGTTGGAAAACCATCACCCAGTCATCCTTTCTTGTTGGGCCCTAACTCTGTTTCCCACAACAGCCAGTGGTTCAGCCCCGAGTACTGGCCTCCCTGACATGTGCTGTACTGTTAATTCCTGAGGCTGACTATGGTATATTCTGTCTGGAGAGCATATGCACTGTCAAGGCCCCATTGCTGCTAGTGTTTCCGTATTATACGTAGCCACCTCTGTGTATAGTTATATGCTTACCTGCCTCTCTTTCCTATGATGGGCAAGCTGGCGTCAGCCATTCACTGCCAGCTGCCCTCATTGGTTCTTCCAATATCCAGTTCACCAATCAGTCAAAAGTCATCTGGCTCACATTCAGAACTAAGTCTCTCTACATCACTGAGCTGACCTACCTATTTTCTTGTTGTTAAGACAAAGTTCAGTGTATGAATAGAAAAACTTTAACTAATATAAACAGATGTAATTTTAATAATACATTATTTAAATGCATTCACAATACTAGCGCTTTACATTTTTTGCTTTGGGCATTTTTTCATTTCAAGGGTAGGTTACCACATACTGATTTTACTAATTTATTATATGAAAAGTTGTTAAATGGTAGAACTGATTGTTTGCCTGCCTGTCTAGGACTAAATAGTACATTTTCACTGGTTCCAATACTGAGAAATGCACCATTCCACTTGTTAAGTTAATTTATATGGTAAGATTTTATTTTGTCTTTTGAATTTTACGTTTCCTGTTTTGTATTTAAGGACAGATGTTTCATCTTTATTTGGGGGTCATGGTGTTCTTAGAATCACATTCTCATAAATAGGTGTTTTGAAGGAATAATTTGTTGTGTGACGCTGATTATTTACATCGTGGATGTGGTCTCTTAAGTAAATTTTTTTTGTGTGTGTTTTAATTTTGTTTTTAGCAAGTGTGGTTATTTTTTTCTTGTCGCATATTGACACCTATCAAGGGGGAGTAGTTTAGTTCATGCAAGAAGGTTCACTGTAGCGTTGTTGCCTCACAGCAAGAGGTTCTCCCGTTCGATTCTCGGCTGGAGTGCGGGGAGTGCCTTCTGTGTGGAGTCTGCATGTCCTCCCTACGGTTGGGTGGACATTCGAAAGACATGCGTAAGTGGGCGTGCCTTCGTTGAAGGTTGAACGTCGAGCTGGCACCTCGGCGTTCGTGAAAATCTACTGCCAATCATTAGCAGACTGAAGTTCCGCTGTGGCGACCCCTAACCGGGAAAAGTCGAAAGACAACAACAACAACAGCAGGAAGGTTCAATGTTTATTGCACCTGTAGGCAGTTCAGTTCTTGGAGTTGGTAGTACAGATCAGTTTAAAGTTGTTAGTAAGACTACCTCTTGAGTGAAAACTGAATCTTGCAGCACTGTAGAAAATCTTCTAGAACCTGAGGCAGCTGTCTTAGATATGTGTGTCTGACTGCATCAGGTGCCTTTCTGTTGTTCCTTTGTAGAGTTTTTATTTTGCAGTGAAGGTGCTTGTCAGTGATGTAATATATTATTTCAATAATGCTGTTACCCACAAAAAACTGTGGGAATCTTAATATCACCAGAGGTTTGATTTTCTATGCAGGTTTTAGAGGGGTTAATGTTTGTGAAGTATTCTTATGCTGTGGCTGATGCATTATTGTAATTTTATTTGGTCAAATGTTATATTCAAGGCGTTATTTTAGACGGTTTCTGTTTTGGTGGTTTAGAATTAGACATTATATACAATGTAATTTGATTTGGCCAAATGTTATATTCAGGGCTTTTTTAGATGGATTCTGTTTTTATGGTTTAGTATTATATTTTAGCCATACATCCATTCATTTATATGGCATTAAAGAATGGCTACACACTGCATGAAACACACATCATTAGTTTAATAAATAATGTTTAATCTCACTGGCAATCACCAATAACCATGTTTCTTCCAAAGGCAAAGAACTCACTTTGGTGGATAGCTGTGACAAAAGCTTATATACATTTTTTTCTAGCTTAACAGTTAGAACTGTCAGCTGCTTAACTTGCCAATTGTGCATCTCCACAAACTGCAGTTCCTTACTCTTATTAGAGTGAAAACAAGGATTGCTTAAGATTGCAATGCACTGTTTTGCAGACTTTTTCCGGTGTTGTGCTACCATAGAGTTGGTTCAGCATGGGGAGGCAACAACTCTTGTGGTTCTGTATCAAAGTTCTTTATAATAAATTGCGGAAACTGTGCAGTCCTTACCTGATTCTGACACTGAAATTGATACCCCCTGTTACGCCATGTTGATACGCCATACATGAGGGCTTAAAGTTCAACATCCACTTTCAACAAACCATCAAGAAAACTTGTTAGAAACTCCATTGTCTGTATAAAGCTAATCATTTCCTTTCTGACTTGAGCTGCAAAACAACAGCAACTGCCTGCCTTCTCCCAAAGCTCTTTTATGCTGTCCCTGTATTTAATGACTTATAAGCCTCCCAGGGATCCAAGCTAGAACAGAGCTACAATAAAATTGCCAAATTTGTTGCAAACCTCCCTACCAGGGCATATCAATATAACACCCTCTTCAAGCTGCAGTTGATGAAAGTCCCCAACCTGCTCAAGTTATATCAACTCAAAACAGTTCACAGAATTCTCTACAAACCAACAAAGTATCCATCCTTAAAAGTTAGACATTAAAGCAGCGGTTTGAAATGTGACAGTGGATGAGGCATGAAGTAATGGAGCAAAAGTGCACAGCATTATAGCATATGAATCACATTCTTGTAGAATGTAGGTATAAGTCTTCTCTTCCATTGGTATACATCCTCTTGAGACCTCCGATCTATAGACAAACTTCTTGTATGCACTCATAGTTGTACAGCTTGTTTGGAAATTTCCTTTATTCTGTGTCTTCAGGTACTGGAACCAAATTCTCTCTAACTCTAGACAACTCCAGAATTTCCAAACCTTCAAATCTTAAGTAATTTCTCCTTGACTCATGGCTCTTTGCCTGTCACTTTCCTGCAGGACAACATTTCACGTTGTCTTCTCCTTTTTTTGAATGGATCAGCAGTACCCAAGGCAACAGGCACAAATCTTCGTGTAGTAATCTGTGTTGCAATTTTATACTCACATTTTGTATGTTATCTTCTCTTCATCCTAGTACATCTCAGACCTTACCCCTGTATATATTGTCCACAGTGCAACTGTGATTACTACCCCAATATATTGCATATTGTCTTCTCATACTCCGTAGAGAATCCCTGACAATACCCTAAATCTAGCTATCAAATTTTTGATCATATCTACATTCTACAACAATGTGATTCATATGGTGTTCAGGTGTGTACTTTTAGTCATTATTTCATGCCTCATCCAGTGTCATATTCTAAACCATTGTTTGTGTTCTCTTTTAATTTGCATATTCTTTTTAATTAGTGTGACTTACTGACTGCAAGTGATGCTACTTTATATATATATATATATATATATATATATATATATATATATATATTACAATAATGTGTTTTTGAATGATGGTCATTTTTTGTTAATTGGATCTACTCAATATAATTAAGTGTACTCTTTCTTGCACTGTATAACATTGGAGCTTTTCTCCCTTGTCCCCCACTGACAAAAAGTCTTCAAGGCCTTGTTGGACTTTCCTGGTAAACAAATGCAAATAAGTATGTTAACTGATTTGGGTAAGAAAATGGCAGTGACTAAGCAGATGATTCATATTCTACCTGTCAGTATCCTAGGAAATCTGCAGCTTCAAAGAAGATGCCAATCTTTATGAAACAGCACAGAAAGCAATAATATAAAGCATATCTGAAGAAGATGGTCCTTTCAATGAAAGTCTAGTGACTTGCACACTTTTATTCCTCCTCAGTAACATTGTACTATCCTTATAGATGGGATTTTTTTTTTATTATAACAAGAATTGTTTACTTCTAGCTCCTCCCTGATAACTGTGCCATGATCTAGTGGAACATCTAAAGATTCAACACAAAGATTCTTAATAGCTGAAAACATACCTTGTGAGCTAAATAATCAAATGCCTGTCCTGAATTAGTGTAGCCTCTGCCAATGTGTAGTCTTCCCTCTGCTCCAGAATCTTCCCCTGTAAGTGTTGGTGATTGTGGTAGTGATGTTGCAGATGAGCCTTCTGTTATTCGCAAGCCTGAGCAACTAGCTGAAGATTGCAGTAGGACTCCTTTGTTAAAGCAGTAATTTGTGTTTTGACCCAGTTGCATTGGGTTGGGTGTAAGCATAAATGAGTCGAAACCCTCCCACCTCCCAGTGTACAACCTGCCCTTTACTCACTGTACATCTGTTTTATCTATGTAGTGATTGTAATTTTTCCCAAATCCAGACTTGTACCTCCCGGAATTCCATTGTTCTTAATTCATCCACTTATCCGATTTTATGTCATCATTTATTTTTATTTACATTTTTTTATTGGTATGTCTACTTAATATCAGTACAGTTTGGCTTTATTATGTTTTTAATTGCTTTTTTCATTTATTGGTTCTGTTTATTTTATGTAGTTTATGTTATGTGTTGTAATATTATCCACAGTGTTTTACCAAACACACAGTGGTAATGTTTTTTTGGAATATGCCTTGACATCCTTTAGCACTGCCTCTTTCTTGATGCAGAATGGGATTGATGAATGAGTCACATCTTGTGTGCTGTGCCAGCTGCTGATTTTGATGCCACCCATGCAATTTACCATGTCATTGGTACATTTCCTTATGAATGGTGAGCTGTCACTGACTGTAGTCATCATTCCCTCTCAGGTCTTATTCTTGTTTTTGATTCTTGCCATTATTCCTTAAATTGATGGACTTGTTCATCAACCTGATCATTTTCTTATGATGGGTGTTTCATTTGTGTGCCGGAGAACCTACTTTACTGACCGCCCAATGTAGTGTAGAGCAGTTTTGAAAAGATGTACATTAACCCCCTGGAACTAAGGACAGTGTTGCTTGCTTCCCAGACCATGGGGAACCTTGAGACATCATCACTCATACAAGAGAACATGGAAATCCAGACAGTGAATTCTTAGTGAAGAGACAGGGTGTAGAAGCATGTATCCTGTCTGCCAGGAAGCAGTGTAATTTGCAGGTGCTCCAGTAACAGGGGCATTTCTATTGTAGCAGTCAGCATGTCAGGAGAGATGCAGGTAACATCAAACAGTGGAGTGGTTCCATTTCAAGAGAACTTAGATGGTCTTTCAGGCTTGGAGGACCTACAGGGAGTATGATTTCCGTCTTTGAATCACTTTTCATTGAAATCTGGATCAAGCCTATTCAGCCAAATTGGCAATATTTTTTCTTTGTATGAGGGCTTTGTGCTCTTCATCCCTATACTTATAGGTTCATTGGTGTTTACTAGGCTAATGACCACAAGGGCCTTTTTAAGCCTAGCCATGCATCCCAAATCTCTGACAAGTTCTTCTACCCTTGATAAGTGTAAGCATGGGCCTGGGAGATGAACCATTTACAGGTTACCTGTGTCCATTAGAGACATGGGCACCAAACCAGGGATGAATTTACGGTTTCCCATCCAGTTGTCCAAGTTGCACTTGAGTTGGGAGGAACTCTGCTTCACATGGATGGTACTAATCAACTTTAAGTTCTTACACTTCAAGACAAGTTAAAAATATATTGGCAAGCACCTATTTGACCGGTCATGTTTAATTGTTTAAGTTTTGCCTACAAGTGTTTGTCAGATATGGCTTCCCCTATGTACACACAGAGACAGGGATCTCCAGAAACAAAGGAACTGTCACACACACACACACGCACACGCACACACTCACACAGACACACACACACACACACATACACACACACACTCCCCTGGCAGATTTCTATCCTCAAATTCTACTGTCTCAACAGAAGAGGAGTTAGTATTTAGTAGATTTGTTCTTCTTCAGTTAGAAGGAAGTGTCTGTTTCTGGTCTCTCTTCCTTTAGTGTAATCCCTTGTCTGCTCACAAAATAGAAAACTGATGGATCAGAGCTCATCCAGCTCATGCTGTGACAGCCTAGGAAGACCTGGTTTTGGACATTCTTCTTCAGGCTTCTCTGAAGTTGATTCTGGTCCTGGTCTTAGATCATTCTACTCTGTGGTTGGATGACCACTTCCATTACAGAGCTTTCCTCTCCATTCATTCCTATCATGCTTTGGTTATTTTGGAGAGATTTTGGAGGCTGTGGTTGCAGTCAGGAAACCTACCACACACATGCTTTAGAACTGAAACAGTTCTCTAGTGGAGTACAGAAGAATCTCCTCCTTTATTTAGTGAATGTGCAGATCTGTTTGACTTTATGTAGGCATATGCTCAGCCAGGGTCTTCATTATTTTATGGTCAAGATAATTGAATCTGCCATATCAGAGTATAATTACTTGATGGATGGCGGAAACCTGGTCCAGCAAAGGAAAATTAAGTGATTCTTAAACAGCATCCTTCATCTCTGTTTGTCTGTAAAAAAAACACCCTCTCCCTTGAGTGTTTAATTTTATGGGTAATATATGTATACATAACTGTTTTGGGCCACATGAATTGGCAGTCTTAAAGTGTTCTCTTGGAAGACCAGGTAGATTTTAAAGCTTTGAACCTGGATATGCTAGGAACTCTGATCAGTGTGCTTCAAGATCTTTTTTTTTTCAAACACCTTTATTGAATTATCACATGACATAGGAAAATTTGCATTTATATAAAAGTAATTAAACTATATTAACATAACAAACATTATACTTCACATATATTATTGTACATCATATAACCTAAGCAATATTACATAAATTATTCAATTCCTACCTTTTTTAAAATAAGAAACGTTTTTATTAAACCATCACTTACTACATAGGCAATCATACATTTATATAAATGAAAACAGACTGCACCAACCCAATGTTAGTCGCAAGCATTTTACATCACAAACCATACTGACACGCTACCAGTTGCAAACATCATACATCACTTATAATCTACCCACTTTTTCTCACTCAAACATTACATAGCTCATTTAAGTCCTGCTGCCTTTTAGACCTCATTACTCCCTTATATGTATTGTTCCCCCAGTTCCCATTTTTTTCCTATGTAACTCTTTTCTAAATATCTCAATTCCAGTTGTTTTGTTGTTTTATCTCTGTTAGTATACTTACTACTTCCAGTATAGTTGGTTTAGATTTTGATTTCTATTTTCTAGTAATTGCTTTTTGGCAGCTACCATTATTAGACACAGCAAGGCCTTACCATGTCTAGGCAATGCCGATTCTGTATCATAGCTCTGAAAAAAAGCATCTCCCTCGTCAGACCAATCTGCCCACCCAGCATCTCCGACAGTACATCCTGCAAAGAATCCTTAAAGTCTGCCAACTCAACTCATTCCTGGAAAATATGTTCCCAATTACCTCTTTCTTCCCCTTCACACCTCCAACATTTACTGTCTGCCTGAGGAAAAATTATCTGGAATCTACTTGGGGTATAAAAATAACTGTGTAAACATTTCCAGGCAAAAATCCTAAATCTTTTAGATTTTGTTGGATATTTGGAGACATCCATATATCCTCCCATTGTTTCTTTGTGAATTGCTTATCCAGTCTCTCTTCCCAATCCTTTTAACCTTCTCCATTGATTTTTACAGTTATCATGAAATATTATATATGATGTACTAATTATTCCCTTTTTAATGGCATCTTCTCTTCTAGAGTCTGTTAAAAACTCTGCCAGTGCTGGTCTTTCTTTTAGGACCCCCCCCCCATTTATTTCTCTTTGCCTATCCTTTGATATCAATCCCTGATAGGGTAGGCAATATCTAAACCTGCAGTCCAAATAAATTCTTGGTGTCTTCCTATTCTGTCATCTTTCCCTCTCTAGTTATTTGCTCTAAATACCTTGCTTCCTTTGCCAGTTTTATACAATAAATTCCAGACCCCTCTTGCCTATTTTCTGTATCCCTAATTGCAGTAATCCCTATTGGCAGAATCTCCTTTCTCCATTCCTGTGTTGGTTTAGTTCTTAGAATACTTTCTGCTACTTTATGGATATAATATTATGCATTATTATTGTTATTCTCCTTAAAGCCCTGCATCCAAAATCCCAGTTTCTCCTTGTTTCTTGAGCTTGCTCCATGTTTCATCATCATCATCCCTTTCTACTTTGAATTACAGATGTTAAGTTGTCAATCTCGCCTTCATTCTTGCTTGATGGGTTGGGCCGCCCTCGGCTCCACTCGCACTTGCTTTGCTTCCCAGAACCTTTTACCCCTCGGCAGCCCCATATCCCATGATGCATGCGCGATGCAAGTACCCAGATCTCGCTTGCGGCCTCGCTTGGGTCTTCTTTTTACCAGCTCTCCTGGTGCTGTTTCAATGTTTTGTGATTTTCGGCCCATTTTTTAGTCAAAACTTTTTTTTATATTTTAAATTTAATTTCTATCCCTTCCTGACAGAAATTTCGTCTTTTCGAATTTGTTCTAGTTATCCTTATCCCCATCCCCTGTGTGTGTGTATTGGTGTGTTTATAGAATACCTTTTGGTTTTTTGTGTACTAATTTTAATTATTTTGTGTGTGTTTTGTGTTTGTCGCACCATGTCAAAGGAGAGGGTTTGTTTTTAAGAGTGGAACTCGTGCTGGTGCAAGAGAGATGTCTCTAGACGGTCACACTTGCCTGTGGCTGTTTGGGTCCTCTTCACCTGCAGGACTCAGCATGGTTACCCTTCAGCCAGAGAGTCCTGCAGAGAGAGTCCAGTTGATTGTGTTTCTTATCTCAGGGGGCTCTCCGCCAAGTCGCTCCTAAAAATCAATTGTACCGCTGCCCAGGCTTTGCTTTAAGCTCCCAGGCGCTCACCGTATTGAGTCGAGACGCCCTCTGAGCCGATTCTGGATTCATTCGACTTTCGCCGGCGGCTGTCGCCACCTGCAAAGCTTTATTTCGGCGTCGCTCATCGCTCCTCGGCTACCTATGTGGTATTGGGGTATCGCCGCCGGACGTTCGGCTACACCGCTATTGGTGTGGCTGTATCGGTTTCCCGCTGGTTTCCATACATCGGTGACGCTCTGTCGGCTCGGCTCCGGCTGCCGACCGGATCTGTAGTATCGGCCCATGGCCCATTCCAGGAAGAGTGCGTCGAGGTCTCCTTCCTTGGAGCCGATACTTTCGCTCAAGCCGCTTTTCTATCGAACGGAATACCGGAGTTTTATCTTCAAGGTCATCTGTGTCAGACCATGACCTATCAGGAGGGTCAGTAGATTACTTCCTGTCACAGGTACTGGCCCAAATGCTACAGACTCACTGTTGGTCCACACCTCAAGTTACAGTTCCTCCTTCAATCCCTACCCCAGAGCTTGGAGTTGGAGCCTCCGGCATGCTGCTACGGCTGGAGTGACGGATACCCCTTCTGTTCCTTCTCAGCTCCCTACTCTTATCTCCTCTTCCTGAGGAGCCCGTGGTCGGGCTTCATGGTTCCTTCCGAGGGTGAGTGGCACGACCCTGTCCGGAGCCCCGCCTTTCCCCTTGGAGCCTCGGCCTTGGTGAGCCTCGCCCCTCATCTGCCTCGAGACTTCTGTTCGGTGGTTCCTGGAGTCTTAGCTCTTCGAGCGGTTCTCTCGACCTGCCTGAGGAGACTGGGGGGTGATGAAGAGTGTACTACTACTTGTATCAGTCAGCAGTTCTTCCTCAGTAGCTCTCCTCTATTGTACCTGTTGACATCTTCTACACTTCTCTTGCTACAGGACCCAGAGATCCTGACACCAGGTTCCTCATTGGGAATTTCCTCTTCTGAGGGATTTCCTGATGTTTCGGGAGATCCCAGGGAAGAGGACTTGTAAGAGAAGCATGTAGACTCTCGAAGCTCCGTCACTGATACTGACTTTGATGTGTCAGAGGATCCCTCTGTCACTCTGATGATGCTCCCTTCTCAGACATCCTAGAACTTGAAGCAGAGGGGAAATCCGCCCTCCAGCAATCCTCTGAGGATGAGCTCAGTATACCTAGAGGCTGGGATCTCGCCTTGCCCTTCCTGGGTATTCCGCTTTTCACCCCTCCTCCAGGTGATTGCATCTAAAGGCGTGGACAGCTCCTGACTCCTGTAGAGCCAGTCCCTAGAGGCCTTTCTAAATTCTATCACTGCCCCCTAGTGACAAACACCTTTTCAAGGGTGTCCTCGCTGATGCCATGGTAGTGGCTAGGCCACCAAAAGGAACTTGCAGATCCTTTTTCCGTGCCCGGCCCATCCTCCCACAAGGACTCTAGACGATGGATAGTAATGCAAGCGGATGTTTTCTCAGCTTACCCCTTTTTGCTATGCGCGCGCTCGCTGGAATATCTTTTGTCACTTCACCAGACTCCAGAGAGAGATATCCTGAAGGAGCTGGGAGAAGTAGTTCAGATCCTACAGCTGCAGGGGCTCAAGAAAAGATTAAGCCGCAGCTAGGAACCCTCACTCATAACTCCTCCATGCGGCTAATATCTTATGCCAATATGGAGGGAGTAGAGCCGCAGGGTACGGATGTGGGTTTCAGGGACGCCAAGCCTGATGCGCTATGATTTGTATGATTCCTTTTATACGCCCTTCACAAATCTTCCCTTTGATGTGGTCAGCTTTGTTTGGCCCTCAGGTGAAGGAGACCTGACCAGGTGTGAGCAGGACGCAAGACTCTTTTCGCTGTTGGAGTCTCGCTTTTCCACCCCTTTCTAGGCCTTATCCCAAGGGACAGAAGGTGGAAGAGAGGGTCAGAATCCCAAGGAGTCACGCCGATTCACGTGGTCAGTTTACTCGTTCAGGCAGAGGGTAACAACAACAGACGCCGCTTAGAGGCAGAGGGGGTCCAAGAACAGGGAAATGTGAGCTCTCTCTGATAAGCCTCCTTTCAGCATCCTGAGGTATGTTCGCTGTCCTCCTTGGAGGCAGTCGGGAAGATTACTGTACCCAGAAGCCTGGCATTCCCTTCCACTCAAGACAGATGGGTACAGTCGATCATATCCAAGGGTTACATATTCCTTTCAGGAAAGTCCTTCCTTTCCTTCCTTCCAGATGTACCATACTCCGGGTAAGGACATTGCAGAGTTAGAGATCGCGAAATTACTGCAAAAAGAGTCCAATAGCCAGTTACAATAGACCATCCAGAATCCTCGAATCTATTTCAAGGTTCCCGGTCCCCAAAGACGGAGACTGAGACCAATATTGATCTCAGCAGACTCCAACAAGTCTGTCAGGAAGACAAGATTCCTAATGGTCACTTTTCAGTCAATTTCTGCCCTTCTTACAGAAGGACAACTGGATGTGCCTTCAATAGATCTTCAGGATGCATCATCACATCAAAATTCACAGACGCCCAGGAGATTTCTCTCCGCTGCTGGGATCCAGTCATTTCCAGTTCAGAGCCCTCTGCCCTTGGTCTCACTACAGCCCCAGAGTGTTCACCAAATGCATGGTAAGTCACGTCACCTGAGACGCTCTTAGGATTCCAGGTAAGCTTCCGTGATTCTCATTTACTGGCTCCTGTCAGCCACCACCAGGCACTGCCTATACAAGCCAGGGATTAAGCACAATAGACCTTTTGTTCTCATTTAAGTATCTCAGCCAACTTCGAAAAGTCATCCTTATCAGCTCTGCCAGTCTATATTACCTTCATAGGCGCGAAATCCTAACAAAGTTCGATGACAGCTACCCTTACAGAACAAAGAGTTCAAGACATTCAGACTTCATAAGTCAGGATCATTCTGGCTAGCAAGAAAGTACAGGCCAGAATGGTTCTAAAGGTATTAGTTCTCATGGCTGCGACATTACTCTTCTTCCCTGGCTCGACAGTACATGCTTCAGCTTCAGTGGATGCTGTTCACACAGTGGTCATACCAGCAACTTCAATGCATCCATCACCAGATTCTGGTGACACAAAGGTGTAAAGAACATCTTGCTTGCGGATCACATCGCTTCAGGTTCACCAAGGCAGTTGCTTTAAAATTCCGGGCACTCGACAGCCACTGCTGTCACCACGATGCCTCCCTCGATGGTGGGGGTCATTATCAGGCAGGATGGTTCATGGGACGTAAGTAACCGCTCTCCTCGAAAGTACCATCTTCGTACATAAATGTCCTGGAGATGAGAGTAGCAGCTTTTAACGTTGCAAGCCCTCAACGCATTTCTTCCCAGACAATTGTAGGTGTCCACAGACAAATATGTCTGTAGTGTGCAATATCAACAAACAGGTCATACCAAGTCCTACCCCCTGTGTCGGTAGAGGCCAGACTTTGGCAATGGGCTTATCGCTTCTCATCGTTTCTGCAAAACCATATCCCTGGGAAAACCACTATTATAGCGACAAGAGATTTTTGGCTTACTCTCATGCCTCACGAGTGTCTTTTCTCAATCCGTGAAGGAAGCAGATTTTTCGAATGGGGTCGCCCATGTTGGGCGACCTTTTACACAATTCCCTCAAAACAGCAAATGTCCAAACTTCTTCAGCCTCTTTCCTCTATCAGGCCATTCCCCAGAGACTCTCTGACCCAGGATTGGCCCCAGGGCTTCTTTTTTCACCCTTCCTCCATTTCCTCTGATCCCTCAGGTGATCCAGAGTCGCTTTGAGAGCCAAATTGATTCTCATTGCCCCTTACTGGCCTCGTATTGTAAAGTTTGGTCCTGCTCTCTCCATCATCACCTTTTGATGCAGCCGCGGGCATCTGGACCCAGTGCCTCTTCTTCGATTCACCATCCGTCAGCTGCACCGTCAATCCCTTTCTCTCAACCTCACAAGCGTTCCTCTTCCTTCCTTAGCCAGGTTTCTTTGATCTCTAACCCAGTTAGAGATATCATTAGAAGCTTCACTAAAATCCTCTACCAGGAGGATTTACACAAGCAAATGGAACCTTTATTGGCTAAGGCCCAAAATATTGATCCTTTTACTGCCCCTGTTCAGGCAGTTCTGACTTCTTAGCAGAGATTTTTCATGCAGGCTCTCTTCTTTCCACAGTCAGAGCTCAGTTGGCTGCTATTTCTAATTTTTCATGTCGAATCTCAGATCATAATATTATGTCCCATAGGCCTGCAGCCTTTTGAAAGGAATTTTCCTACTAAAGCCTCCAATCAGGAATCCTCCTCCTCAGTGGGATCTAAATTTAGTGCTGATGACCCTTTGATTCTTCCCCTTCTCGAAAGCCAGCTGTTTCTTGTTCCTAAAAATATCTTTCTTGGAAAACGTGCTATTTCTAGTGATTATTACATCTGCCAGGAGGGTTTCTGAACTTCATGCTCTTTTTCAACCTGACCCCCTATTCTTTTTTTCACAAAGACAGAGTATCTTTGAGAACTAATCCATCCTTTTTACCTAAGGTCGCTCAAAACAATCTGAATCAATCCATTGATCTCCTGTATTTTTCCTAACTATTCAGATAGAGCTGAACAAAAGTTACATTATCTTGACGCCCACCGCCAGCTTAGATATTATTTGGACAGAACAAAAGAATTTAGAAAATCTGATCTACTTTTTTGTTTCCTATCAGCCTAATAAAAAGGCCTTCCTGTTTCTAAAAGTGACTTTGTCCAGATGGCTTTCTTCGTCATCACTGAAATTTACACGACTAGAAAAAACAGCTGTGCTTCAAAACCTAAAGCACATTCAACTAGGAGTTTAGCTACTTCAGCCTTTCAAGCTAGACTGCCTTTGGGATACTATTTGTGCAGCAGCCACTCTGGGCCACTCTCACACTTTTTGTTTCATTACAAATTGACTTGGCCTCCAGGACAGAGCCAGCTTTTGCCTTACAGTCCTCAAGAGTTTGTTCCATTGGAGCTACCCAGGATTTTTCTGCTTATGCTGTGTATAGGAGTCTTAAATGGGTAGCTCTGAAATACCTTTCCAAATTGGGTAATCCCAATCTGCCCTGTTACACTGGAAGAATCAGCTTATCCCACTTGACTCTTGCCATTTTTCCCCTCCCAGATAAAGTCCTTCAGCTCTTTATTAGTTGCTTCCCACAATTTCTCCTCTTGTTGATAAAAATATGCCTGACCTGTGTATAAGACTAAAGGGACTAAAAACATTTTAACTGTTTGTATCTTATTATCCATATAACAAAGCTTCCTTTTTCTCGGTTAGTGTTATCTCTTATTTAGTCTCTTCCCAATTATCCTTAGCTGCCACACTGGAATCATTTTTAATCCATACTCCTAAATATTTCATTTTATCGTGTCCCCATAAGTATGGGTATTCCTGAACCAGTTCTTGTGTGGGTACATAATTTACCGCTATTATTACCTTTGTTTTAGCTTCCTTAATTTTGTATCCTGAAAAGATCTGGAACTCTCTCTCAGAATGTTCCACAACACTGTAATGTATTTTTCTGGTTTTGTCAGGTACAAAATAATATCATCTGCAAATAAAGCCAGCTTTTCTTGATTATCATACCAATGCATACATACATATGGATATTTCAAGCAAGGGCATTAATGCCCTTCTTGATGCCAATATACCAAAACTCTTGTTCCCATAATAAGTGTCCAAGTTTTTCTTAAAAATATCTCAACTGGTACTTGCTTTAATGTAATTTGGTAGTCTGTTCTATGCATCAGCTACTCTGTCAGAGAACCAGTTAGTACACTTCTTATTCCTATAGAATCTTCTACATAGGTTGTCTGATGATTCTCTAGTGCATTTTGATAACCCCAAACATTTCCAGGGGTAGTTGGCTGTAAATGCCCTATATACCTGAATCAGATTTCCTCTTAGATATCTGTAAGATTCACTGTACAAGTTCAGATATTTTAGTCTTTCATAATGGATGCCCTTGGTATATTTCCGCTGTACTCTTTCCAGTTTACTCATGCTTGTTTTCTTATAGGGTTTCAATATTGTTATTCTATACTCAAGTTTGGGTCTAATGTAACTAGCAAACAATGACTTCATTATTTTTGATGTCCTAGACTTTATAAATCTTTTTATACAACCTATAGTTTTATAGCTCTCATTAACCAATTGGTTGATAAGATTAGAAAAACTCATAGCTGAAGCTACCCATCTACCCAGGTCCTTAAATGAGTCTACATTTTCAATCACTGTATGCTGTATTAAATATTCACCTTTCAATTGATGTCTCCAAAATATCATATGCTTATTTTGTGATGTATTTATCAGCATATTATTCTCCTGTGCCCAAATGGTTAATTTAGTGAAGTTATTTTGCAGACATGTCTTATCTGTAAAATATGTAATCAGGTTACCCAATTTCAGGTAATTTGCATATAGACTGTAGAACACTTCAGATGAAAAAGTTAGGTCTGAAGATACAGTCTAAACACGTAAGGGCCTTGGACAGAGCCATGTGGTACACCCTGTCTGTAACCAAGGATTTCACCTGTCCAGTTGGTGTATGATACTTACCATGTCCTATTTGTAAGCCATGCAGCTATCCAGCTTATCAAGAGTACTTAGTTGTACTAATTTATTGATCAATGTTTTGTGTATGACCCTGTCAAATGCTGGTTAAATCTATGTAAATTACATCACAACACAATTTTTCATTCATAGCTGTTATTATATTATTGTAGAACATCATGTTACAGGTGGTAATAGATCTGTTTTCAACACATGCATGCTGATATATAGTTTCAAGTCCCAACATATCCAGCTCTGACAATAACTTATCCAATATTACCTTCTCCATTATTTTTCCACAACATGAAAGTAGACTTAAGGGTCTCTATGACTCTGGGTTTGTCCTACTCCCCTTTCCCTTAAAGACAGATTTAATAAGCGCTTGTCTCCAATCTTGAGGAATCTCCCCATATTTATATGACCTAGTGAATAACAGATATAATGGTACTGTAAGTTCTTGCTGAAGTGTTCTCAGGTAATTCTTACTAATTCCGTTTCCTCCCTGTGCTTTGTTTGGGTTAAGTATGAGCAGTTCTTTTTCAGTATAATCTAATTTGATTCTTCCAGTATCTAATGTTACCTGGATGTCACTAGGACAACTTATCACCCCTTTTGTGGAGCCAAACTATTTTGCATAAGATTTTGTAAATATATCTATAATCTGCTGTGTCTAAGAATAAATTTTAGAATCTGCACGCAGTTTATCAGTTTGTGTGTCTTTACTCCTTCCACATCTTATGTAGCTATAAAAAATTATATCCTTAAAATTCTGAGTCCCTTATTTTCTTTGCCAGTGGTTCTAAATATAATGCATATAATAAAGGGGAAAGAGGACACCCCTGTTTGGTTCCTGTGCTCAAGCAGAAATTATCAGCGAGGACCCCACCCATTTTAATTTTTGCCTCTGATCGCTGATATATTCTTCTAATCAACCTTATAATTTTTTTCAGGAAATCCAAATGCTTCCATTGCCCTGCTCATAAAGTCCTAGCTTAGTATATCAAATGCTTTGTCTACATCAAGACACACCAGCAAGAATGGGATTTTCTTACATTCTGCTTCCCTCTGAATCATCATTGTTCTGTTAATGTTGTCAAATGTTTGTCTCCCCTCCACAAAACCACACTGATCCATATCTATAGGTTTTGGCAGGACTTTTGCCATTCTTTTAGCCATTATAGACATGAACACTTTATAATCATAGTTTAGTATTGAAATGGGCCTGCATGAAGCTGGATTTGATGGACCTGATGGATCTGATGGACCCTTACCCTCTTTAGGTATTACAGCTGCCACTGCTTTCTTCCAGGACAGTGGTGGTACTTCTCCTCTTAAGATACTGTTAAACAAAACCTTCCAGATCTATATCAGTTTTTTTCTTCTAGCTTACAAGCTTCACAGGAATACCATTTCTTCCTGGGGACTTTTCTGTAGATTGGTTGTACATCACAATTTTTATCTCATCTCCTGCTGTCCTGTTAGTAATTGAGTCTCATCTACCTCTAACCTTGGCATATTTAATTCTTCCATCAACATTTCCATTTGTATCTTTCTTGATTTTCATATCTCTCTGCTTCATAGAGACTCTCATAGAATTTCTGAAATATTTTTAATACTTGTACAGGATCTCTTGTTACCTGCTTTGTTCTAGGCTCCCTAAGTTTAGCAAGAGTCCTTTCTGCTTTCTGTTGCCTTAGTCATTGTGCTAAAAGCTTTTTGTGCTCTATTGTTATTATCAAAAAACAGTTGCTTAACAGCAGTCTTTCTAAACTTGTGCCTATTGTCGAGGTGATCCCTTATTTTCTGCCTAGCATTCTGCAGATGATCCTCTTCTTGTTCTATAAGATTCCCCAATACTTTAACATTTGTCAGTTCCTCTAAATAATTCTTGTTACTTCTTAACCATAGCTCCCTTTCTTGTATTTCCACCCTATTTTTGAACTCCACCATCATTTTATCCCACTCCCTAGCTATATTTTCAGAAGACATGTCTATCCTTTCTAACAACTCCTGAATAATCTCCACTATCCACTCCTTAAATTCTTCTCTTTTCAGCAGATAGGTGGAAAGAGCCAGTGTCTCATTTTCATGTCATTACCCTATGTTTTTATTTTAGGTATTACTGGCGCATGATCTGAAGTAGTTGTTGGTTGGGTATCTTCAATTAAATGCATGTGTTCCTGTGAAATGTGAATTCTTCCAGCCTAGCCCAGTTTTTATATCTTGGGGTATAATATGTAAATGCACTATGATCTTCTATTATTGAATTCACATCTCCATGCCAAATATTCATACATTTATTCAAAAATCTACCCTCCTTTGTTATATTTTCCCATCTGGGCTCCCCAGACACATCTTCACTAATGCAAAACAAATTCCAGTCCCCACCTATAAGTAATATTCCTTGCTGAAAACTAATCATTTCTTCCAGAATCTTCTTCAGCTCCATTACAGCAGTTGTAGGTGGAATGTAAATACATGCCAGTGTAATCCTCCTCTCTTGCCAGTAGCCCCTTAGCACTACACATCTGCCATTATTACGTTTTTATACTCTTTTGTCACTATTGGAGCTCCTCTTGCAATTAATATAAGTAATCCTCTTTTCCTTTGTCCCAGATATTCTGCTGAATAACCATCCTGAAAACCTGTTCAGTTCTTTCTAAGTAACTACTGCTTCTTGTTTGTATTTATGTGTGAGGCCATTTAAATTTAAAAGTATTAAAGAAGGCATTTTATAAAAAAGTTATTATTCCCACCTTTTATATATAAAACACCTTTTTTATTAAATGTCTCATTCCAACTTTTGTGTTACATGCATGGACTGTTTGGTAGGTTGAACTTTTATACAGGTGTTTCCTGTCATATGCATTTGAGCCTATGTCACATCTTATAAAACTTCTTATTTTATTGAAAGCCCTCAACAAGAAAATAAATGCACCCTCAACCCCCCCAAAACCTATTAACTTAATACTAACACACAAAGCTATGTACACCTTCATATATTAAAGTTTTACCCTCCTAATAGAAACAATAGTGCCAAACTGACAGCTGCACCCACAGACTTGAGTTAACCTAAAAGAAAGGTGATCCATGCTAAGACGCATGGTGCAACCTGTGCTTCTACTAAGTGCTGATTGATTTTGACTTATGGGAAAACCTTGGAATGTTTTCAGGTAACATTAACTACCTTGGGAAAGCCCCTGAATGCTTTCAGAGAACACTATCTGCTTTGGGAAACCCCTTGAATGCTTTTAGAGAACATTATCTCCTAGCTAATTTCTCTTTTCTTTTTTTTCCTCAGCCAGTCACTCTCCACCAGACTATAGCCAGTTTCTCTTTATCAGATTGTCTCCCTGAAGGCATGAGAACCAGGCAGACAGATTCTATCAGATTGTTTCCATGGAAACATGAAGACCATCTGAAGAATTGTTACTCAGCATACATGCATTTGCTAGAAAAAGGCCTTGTAATATTCAGTGTTCTTTTTCATTTACTTGCTCACTCTTAAAATGTGTTACTCAGTCTAAGGTCTTTAATCCAGTCATTTCCCCATGGAAGAATGAGAAAAAGCACAGTATTTTTTTTTCTTCTGTCATGCTTCTTAACCAGGCTTTTTAAATATATTGCAGTGCCTACATTTCTTAAAACTGAATAAGAAGGAGAGAGAGATAAGGGAGAAAGAAAAGAAAAAAAAAGAACGGCAACAGCTGTTTACAATTCCCTTTATACTTAAAAAATTGTATAATGTAAATAAAACCACGTCACAAAATTGGTACTATTTAAGAATAAAAAAAAATCTTTACTTACAGTTAACTTTCTCCCTCCTCTTTCACTTCCCAAAGCACTTTTCTGAACATTAATGACCTGAAGTAGCACATAAGCATTTAGATTCCCCCATAAGTCCAGCAGAGTCCGGAAAAGTCCAGTATTTCCAGATTTTCTTGTTCTATGATATTTTCACAAATATAATTATTGCATTGCAATCCCATATTAAGTTTCTAGTTTTATTACTATTCATCTCCAAAATCCAGTCTCTGCTTCAGTTCCAACATTCTCTTGATTCTTCTAGTCAATTGTCATGCCCCCTTCCTTCTCTCCAACATTTTCTGTTGAAAAATTTGAAAAGGTTTCACAGGTAGAGTCCCTGTATGGTCTGTATTACCAGAAGAACAAAAAGCAGAATCTCCTTCTGTTTCACAGCTTACGTTTTGTTGTACAAACTTTTGTATTTCCTCCTTAACATGTACTTCATCAAAAATGATTTTTGTCCCTCCAGGTAAGAATACATTGAAGATAGCTGGGTATAGCAGTTTGAATCTCACACCTGCATCTCGACACTGAATAGGGAATACATTTGCTTCTCTTCTGTGTAGGTTACAATGAGTAATCATTCTCCACAAACACTCTGATGTCTCCCACTTTTAGTACTTTGTCCTCCTGCCACAATTTTGTCAGAATCAACTCCTTCTGCTGGTTGGATTGCATCTTTACTATTAAAGGTCTAGGTTGCTTTCTTATAGCCAGGTCTGGTGCATACACAAGATTTACCCTTCCAACTAACAACTCCTGCTGTGGAATACCAGTCCAGTTGCTTATTTGTGCTTTCATAAAATTAATGCAGTCTATTCCTTCCAGCTTCTCTGTTATAGCTGAAAATCTCAGGTTTTCCCTATGGGCTCTGTCTTCTAATTCTATTATTTTTTTGAAACATCTCTTCTTGAGCAGTGTCATATTCAGCCAGCCTTTTCTTTAGTTCGACCTCTGATTTTTGGCAGCTTTATCATCACATCTTGACATTTGTTTAAAGCTTCTTCCATTTTTCCAGCCTTTTTTTGTTTGTGTTGATATACTCAATCAGTATTTTGTTTATTTTAATCAGGTCTGTATGCAGTTGTCTTATATTTTCCTGTAGGTTACTGGAAGTCATGTCTGAAGGTTGAATTGTTTTTTTGCTGAACAACTGCAGAACTTTTCCCAGTCAGTGTTGTTTCTTCTTCACTTTATGTAGCTGATTTTTTTCCCAGGCCCTTCTGTATTTCTTTATTCCTGGCATCCAGGTAGTGTACTTAGTAGACTGTTACTGAAATTTACCCATAAACACAAGTCTACTGGCCTTCTCTGCTGAGTTTCTGTTTTCACACTGTGAGAACTATAAATAAGCTGTTCCTCAATGTGCAGCCATTTTGGAAGTGTTGTGCTACAAGATGTTGACGTCTTTGAATTCCAATTCTTAAATCTTTAAGAAGAATTCTATCTTCAGTAGCCTTTAGGACAGCTGGAGATGTCATAAGGACCACTTCACAGAAAAAAGAACTTTCTCAGGACATGTGGAACCTTCACTCTTTATATCAAGGCTCACTTATTTCTCAATGTCTAGTTCATTTTTGTTATGCTGTGAATATGATTAGAAGAATATTCTACATTTTAGAAGTGAGAATTTTATTTTCTTGTGTCTTGTCATCTCTCATTCTAAAACAGTGTTTTGAGTTACTTTACAATCTCTTACAGATGACATTGAGAAAGAGGCAGTGGCAAGCTCCTTCCCATCCTTTTTTTCCAGAAGACTCAATGTTTGGGGAGTATTTGCAGAAGCAGATGGTGATGTAGTCAGAGGTGGAGAAGCTTGCCCATAGATCCTATCCTTCTTACTCAGTGCAGACCACAGTGGGCCTTCCTTTCATCTACAAACCTCCTGTATGGTTCCTTCCATTGGGCATTTGAAAGACACTACTAAAACAGCTTGGGAGACCTTAGCTGCATTAATGGCTGAAGTATACCACCGAAGGATGACTGTGTTTTCCAGCCTCCAAAACAATCTCTGTTTGGGCTCGACTCTCAAACCAGACTACCACCATATACATAACAGCCTTTCACGAGTTTCCTATACTTCAAAGTTTTGCTGTCCATCCACCATACAACGTGTACACAGTGATAGCTTTGGAAAGTAAATGTTTACATCCATCCCTACGTCTTTGTGGGAGATGAACTACCTAGGTATATTTTCAGATGGTAATAGCAGATGGAATGTAGCAGTTGGAAGAGCTGTTGCCAGAAACAACTAAAGTAGTTTGTACTGTGTGTCCTGTTTTTTTTTGCAATATTTCATGCTATCCAAGAGATCTGATGTTGTCCCTTCCATCCATTCCTCAACAGATAGTTTATCAGATCCATTTCAGATCCAACTTTGGTCATTGTCAGACTTTAGATACAATGCTCAGGCTCCTCCCCTTACTCATAACCCTTTGCAATAAGAGAGATATCTCCGATCACATTGCCACTCAGTTGCTACTGATGTGGTCTCTTTTGCTCAGGGTCATGGGCTGATAAGTGCTTATATTATTATGATTTTCTCACTGTTTCTGTCTCTGAATTTTTATCTCCAGTTTATTTGACCTTTATCTTGTGCCTTCCCTTACCGTTAAAAAAAGTTTTTCCTGTTATCCTCCTCTTTTCATTAGCCTGTTGGTGCCTTATTATTGTAGGTATTATTTGAGATATGAATTACTTACAGTTTGAAATTGAGTGATTGTTTAGATTAGGCAGAAGTAATTTTTCCTGTTAAGGTGTGTAGTGTTTGTTGTTGTGTGATCTTTATGATCTTTACTGTATTTACATATATACTGAATATTATTAAGCTCTTTATCGGGATTGACAGGAATCTCAGTTATGCCTGAGAAACCTTCAGGCTTCAAAAATGTATGGTTTATGTCCATAAAGTACCTAACTTGGATGCACATGCAAAATGCATGTATTGTTTGAGGGCTGTCCAGCTGGATGAATAATGTAATATTTATATGACTTTTGGGCATAGAGCCTTAGTAGAAAGGAGAAACAAACCTGTAATTAAGGAGCTCCTCTCTACCTCTGCAGAAGTTTCCTCTGCTCCTCCTCTACCTTTTCCTACTTCTTTTGTGATGAAAGTTGCTGATAGATCCAAAGTTGAAGAGAGTCATGAGAAAGCCAAGGAGAAAAACACACCCAAAGAACAAAAAAAAAAAAAAAAAACACAGTCCCTCACATCACTTCTCTTCTTCGGCTCCAGCACTAAAAATTTTAAAGGCTTTGGATCAGACTTTCTCATCAGAGCCCATTCTTATTGGATCTGGTACTCCTTCCTTACCAGAGATATGCTGTTCACTGGAGGTAATATTGCCCATGTTGAGATCCCCTGTTCTTCAAGAGAGACCTTTCCATCAGATCCTTAGACCTTCTTCCACAGCTTCCTCTCTCTGCTCAGTTTGGCCCTCCAGGAATCTTTCAGAAGCTGACGTAGATGAGATGATGATGAGGAAGTTCCTCAGGACTCAAATCCAGCAGGGGGGCCCTTCCAACTTTAATCCGTGCCTGGGCCGGGGGAGTGGTTCCTTTCCCTCACCAGAATTTTTATCCTTCCCCGATCCATCCTTTGGAGTCGGGACTGTCTAATCTGAGCATTCCTCAGGGTATGTCCACAACGGATCTGAAGACCTGGTCTTCTTCGACTCCAGTGATATCTCTGATCAGCTCATCTGCAAGTGGCTTGGATCCTGATGGATCTTGGAAGCGAGGTGTCATAGCTGGACCCAGGGAAGGCACACTTGACTCAGAGACACTCAGAGGCATCCCTTTCTGCCAGACCTTTGGCTGTGGACAGCTTGGCTCTGCCATTTGCTTCAGAGCCAAGCCAAGCAGAGTGAGACTTCCGGAACAATCTTTTTTGGGTACCACAGCTCCTATTGAAAGTGTTTGTAGTTCTGCCTGTGGCTCTGCCTTTGAGGATTTTGAGAGACTGCTCTCTCATTCTAGGAAGCAGACTTCCTTTTATGGTTCAGATCCATCCTTCCCTCATAGTAATTCCTTAGGTCCTGATCCTGCTCCCTCTGTCCTGTCAGGACAGCCAGTCTCCAAAAGTCTTGAGTCTGCCACATCAAGGACCCCAGGTCAGTTTCCAAGTCCTCCCCAGAGCATCTTCGGAAGCTTAACTGCAAAAAGAAGCAATTGACTCCTTGCATTTTCCCAAACTGAAGATATTGACTTTGATGAAGGGAAGGAGTCCCCCAGATCCTCCCTTGAGGATGTCTTATTTGGTGAAATATTAGAACTACTCAGACAGAAAGAGGGTTGGTTCTCAGAAGACGCATCCCAAGAAAAGTCAGTATTTCTTGAAGCTTTTGGGGCTGCCCCCTCCTGGATGAGATGGTAGATTAAATCTCTAAATGGGCATGGAAGGAACCTTACATGATCAAACCTATCCCACATAAACTTGACAGATGTTTTTTTCCAAAAGACAGTTATTGGTGCAAGGGTCCGGATGTTGATTCCATGGTGCTGGTGGTGGCCACCAAGGAGGAAGTGGCTGAAGAGAGTTCCACCATCCACCTCCTAATATGGAGTCTCAGACATTAGACAGATTTGGGATGTGGGTCTACAAATCAGCAACCTTCACACTCAGGATGCTGAAGTGTCTGATACATGTTATGCACTTCCAGAGAGATTTGATCAAAGATCTTTCCAAATCTCTCTCAGGGTCCCTTACTGCTGAGGAGAGTCTGTCAACTCGCAGTTGGCTACCCTTCAATCCTTATCTAACATCTTGATGCACTTCATCTCCAGTGCCACAGAAGGTGCCTCTAGGGTTGCTGTTACCAGCATAACCATTAGAAGACATGCCTGGATGCGCCTTTGTGATTTTGCAGAATACTTTAAGATGCCCTTTGTCAACCCCACTGTGATGGATTGACAGTCTTCAATCCAGCAGTTAAAGAAATGCTATTCAGAAAAGATCAAGACAGTAAGGCCCTGTCTGCCATAAGGATTCAGTTTTCTACCCCCAAAGGATCTTTTCCTGAAACCAAAAGGGAAGGGAGAAACACTGGTTCCAGAAGTCACAAGGCTATGTACATGACATTCCTGAGTGAGTCCACCACATGGTAGAGGGAGAAACGCTAATGGTGAATGTCACCTCCATGGCAGAGGTGGCCCACAAAACCAGGGCTTTCAGTGGTGTCCCTTGTCCGATAAGTCTTATCAGTGCTTCTGAATGTTTGCCCGCCTGTCAAACTCTGGAGGCAATCGAGGGGGGCTTATCCCTCTACCTTACAGCCTGGACATCCATCACTCAAGATGTTTGGATACAGAGGGTCATAACCAGAGGCTACTTCCTCCCCTTTGTATACCTTCCACTCCACTTAAAGAAATGTCCTGATGTTCCACCCTCTCAAAGGGAAGCAGCAGTGTTATAAATACAAAAGCTTTTAGAAAAAGTGATGTATTGCAATACTGATGCTTTTGAAATTTATTTTCAACATCCGGAATATTTAAGCAACAACTGATGAGTGGGTGTGGGTATATTGAGATTTACCCACAGTTGGTGTGGTTTGATCATGAGGGCAAAGTCCAGTTGATTGAACCCAGCTAACCGTGGGTAAATATTCAGTATACCCACACTCACAGGTCAGGTATTACTGTTATACAATGACATTATTAAAGAAATTACTTATTATTCTTAAATAATGTCTTTGTATAATGGAGCCGTGTTGTTCCTCTGTGCAGTTTCTGCATTCTTCCACATTTGTTGATGTACTGTGCATGCATATGTGACTTACATTCTCACACTTGCCCAGTTCATCAGTGCTGTGGAAGACAAGCAACAGAGAAAGGAAGCTCTATGCTGCTTTTTATTTTTTTTGTTTTAATTATAAAATCTGGGCAGTTTAGAGGGAAGAGAGACAGGGCAGAAGTACAAGGAAAATCAGGTATGTTTCTTTAAACTGGCAGAATATACCCGATTTTCTTGCATTTGCTATGACCTGCATTCATACCTCTCAACATTTTAGCTCAAGAAATGTGGACAAAGCCATAAATAAAGGAGGCTGCAAAATGGGAACCAATTGTAAAGGCTGTGTGAATAGTTTCAGTTTCAGACTTCATATCCTTCAGACAATTTACCATTGTCTGAAGGATATGAAGTCTGAAACTGAAATGCATGTTGTTATTTACAGACTTCATTCCTCAGTGATTTATCAGAAAACCACAAATTTTATGAAGGACAGACCAAATATATGAGGCAAAAATCCATATAGTTAAGATGTATGCCTCTGTACCATATGCTAATAGTAAAAAGTCTGGCCACACAATGGTACTTCAGCAACCAGACTTTTTTTCTATTGGTATATGCTCGATTTATAACGGGGACACTGGTTGGGCTGACCATTTAGCATGTACATTTTTGAATACTGATGAGATATCATTATATAATTAAAATTAGACAACACATGGGCCAGAATCCAAAAGAGTTGCTCTCAGTGTAAGTCTGCCCTGATTCCGAAAGACGTACTGTCAGTGTAAGTGACATACTCCAGTGTAAGACCTATATACAGCCTTATTATGGTGATCAGATTCCAAAATGCCTGCTCTCAGTGTAAGCAGGCAACTGTGACACCTCTGGGATTTTATATATATATATATATATATATATATATATATATATATATATAGCCAAATATTCTAAATGCCTGGGATTCTGTATAGGAAAGATGACGCAAACATTATAGCAACCAATTTATGAACATTGTTGTGATATCATAAGAGGTAACTACAGTAATGGATTATACAAATACTCCGTAGAATGTATAGACTTCAAACAATTTAATTTTTACATTCTTGAAAGAGGTACATGAATCCCAGAGGTGGGTCGTGGGAAATATTGAATAGAAAGAATGAATATGGCAGTTAATGTTAAATGCTGCAACATCCCTCACCTGGTTTAAATGATCATATTTCTATTACCCAAGTTTTAAAGATTAGAGCAACAACATTCTAACAACATTTTAGTAGCATTTTTTTATTTTATATGGAGTCTGATTTTTGTATGATATGATATTTACATATCTTCAGTTTGTTGTATTAAATAGCTTTACCACCTTACTCACTTTGGCCCCATCTCAGTCCTTCCATAGTCTAGCCCTACATTCATCCTGTCCTCTCACTCTTTTTAGCTCTGTAACTCCTGTTATCCCTGGTACTCTCGGCTAGTTTTTTCTCCCTAAGCAATCTTCTTTATTATCTTTTTCACTTTCTTAATTGGAGATGGAGTCGTCTCCTTCCATTTCCTAGTGATTGCTTTTCTCGCTACCAGTCCTACTGTTCCCATTATTTTTTATTCCCCTGTGTTATCTGTTAGTTAAACCCCAATATAAATAGATGTTTGTTTATTCTTATCTCTGCATTTCCATTCCACTCAGACTAATTCCTTCAGTTCTTCTCTAAAGTTTCTTAGCCCTGGGCATTCCCAAAAATGTATAACTGTGTACCTCTTTCTTCTGCAGAACACCTCCAGCAGCTGTCCTGTGTTCCAGTGACATCTTTTCTCATCTAACATGAATATAAAAGTAATGGTGAAGTCCGTTCCCTTTTTTAATCCTCCTCCTGTTACTGTCATCATTTGCTTCCAGTTTGCATTATATTCTCACAGTCTAATAACCTCATTATTTTCACCAGTCTACATGCTTGAAGGTAGCTAACTATCTCTGGGACAATCAACCCACCTCTATTTTTCGGCAATGACAAAATATTTCAATTAATTCTTGGTCTTCCTGAGTCTTGCATGTAGTTTTATATCATTTGCTGTAAAGCTACCTTAATTGTTTTCCATCTCTCCATCTGTTTCCTCACCTTCTTGCATGTTTTATTATAGGTCATGTCCAGTGTCCCCTCCACTTTATCTTTTAACCATATACCTGGGAACTTTACTTCTTCCCTCCAAATACCTTGTGCATGTCCTCCTCTTATCCTCCCTGGCTCCATGTTTAATCTTATTGTTTATGTCTTTTCAATGTTTACTTTATAACTGAATATCTTACCAAAGTCTTGTAATTTTCCCCATATTTTCTGTAAATCATCATCTGGATTTGTTACAGTGAAAAGCACATCATCCGCATATAATTTAATTATACTTTGCCTGTCCCTCCATTCATAGTCCTTTTTCACTGACTTGTATATTACTTTAGCAAAGAGGTCTATGTAGAGCACACATAACAAGGGACAGTTAGCAGCCCTCCCTCATCCCACATTCTAGTTCTGTTTCCCCTTGACTGTCTTGCCTCACTTTCACTCTTCAGTTTGCTACTCTATATAGTCTTTTTAACCTGATTACCCAGTCTTGGGGAAATTCTCCCTTCCGCAATACCTCAAATAATTAACTCCACCTCACCTGATCAAATACTTTCTCATCATCTAGTAAAAGGAGTGCTACTCTATTTTCTTTCTTTTCAGCAACTTGTAATGTTCTTTATTCCCACTGCCTCACTGGCATTTTGAGTTATCTACCAAGGTAACTAGTACAGACCAGCTTTCAAAAGCTCAAGCTCCCCTACCTCTCTCTCTTTCTGTGACAGATGATTGGCTGAGTACATTCAGAAGGGACGCAAACAACTGTGATAGGAAGTGAGTGTTCACTCTTTTTTGTCATCCAAAGAAGACAGTCCTCTGACTCTTCACAGGATCCAGGGCTGATTTTCCAGCTTACTGCTCAGATAAGCCCCATTTGTGGATCCCTTCTTCTCATTTTATTATTAGATTTATTATTCTCTTTCTATTTTTATATTTATTTAAAAAATGTTTATTTTAATATTTTATTTCTGTCAATGTTTACAGTAAATCCTAAGGGAGTTTCTGTGTTTAGCAGTATTTATTTGTCTTCTGTCTTTGACAAATACTTATTTTACTGTTACTGAGGGAACATTTAGTATTTCTCTCAGAAGTACAATGTGTATGTGTGCTGTTAGCCAGTAGAGGCTGACTCATGCCGTCAGAAACTTTACTGTCATTACTCTGTATTATTTTCATCTTTTGACAGAGAAATATTGCAGAAATTACATTTTTAGCATTTTCTCCCCCCCTCCATTCTTAGTCCTTTATCTCTGACTTCTGTCCCATTAGAATTGGTCAGGTGCGGTGGAATCTTTTTGGTACTAACAAAGGAATACTTGTGAAGACCCATCCTAGGTCTGTCCTTTCTAACCCCGTTTGTCAAAGTTCTGAAATTCAAAATGTTCACCTGACAGTCGGCTCTAGCATTTCATGGTGACTAGTTCTCAAGGACACATCTTCATATTCCTATTGCTCCCAATTTCAGGAATTATTTTAGATTTGCTTTGTCTGACTTACATGATTAGTTTTCTGCATTACCCTCTGGGCTACCTACTGCACCTCAAGTATTTACAAAGTGTCTGGCTCCAGCATTTGCCAATTGCAGAACATCCACATGTTTCCCTGTTTAGATGATTGTTGAATTGTGCAGATTATATATTGAGGTGCTTTTGGAGTTCTTAGGGAAGGTCGCATCTCTCTTGTCCCACCTGGGCTACAAACTGAATTTTCAAAAGTCCTTACTCATACCTTCTTAACGAATTGTTTTCCTGGGGTATTGGATAATTGCAGTAAAAAGGATGGTCTTTCTACCAGAAGAAAAAGTTCTGACTTAGTGGGGTGCTTTCTTGAATTCCTCTGACTTTTCTAGATGTGGCCTCAGCAAGAGTTTTCTTCAAAATTCTAGGCCTCGTGGCATCAGTGATCCTCATGATACCACTAGCCAGATGACACTTGAGAAAAACTAAATGATACTTGAAGAATTGTTGGATATAGTGTCTTCATTCCTTGGATTTCTAGGTACCTGTACCAGGATTTATGAAACAGGCACTGCAGTGATGTAAGGATCAACTGTCTCTGAATCCAGGACTCTTTCAGACCCCAGTTCAGTTTGTCAAGATGGACTCCAGATTTTGCATGAGAGGATCAGTGTCCATGGGAGTTCAAGTGCAAAGCTCATGGAGTCCTTAGGACACATCAAGGCACATAAACATAAAAGAGGTGTTGAGAGTGATTCATGCCTTAAAAGTTCTACTACTTATTTAACCCCAGGTCCTCTTCTAATGGTCATAGAAAGCACCACAGTGATATAGTATCCAAACAAAGAAAAGGGTACAATGTCATACGCTCTCTTCTGATTGACATTGAAGGCCTGGGAGCTGGTTCTATAGTATTCTCTGACTCTTCAGGCCTCATACATTCCGTCAGAACAAAACACAGTGGCAGATGTAATAAGCAGATCCTGGACTTGATTTAGATGTGGGGAGCACTTCAAGTAGATGTATTTGCTTTGTTTCAAAACAGACAACTAGAACAATTCTGTTCAAAACATTTCTGCAACCACGCTTGGAATACTGATGCTGTATCATTCCCATGGTCAGGATTGCTCCTGAATGTATTTCCACTCTTTCCAATGATTCCCAAGGTACTTCTAAAGAATCAAAAAGAAATACCTAAGATCTTTGTTGTAACCCCTTTTGGCCCAAGCAAAATTGTTTCTCCCTTTTAATGAAATTGGCCAAGGGCAGTTGCCACAAGCTACCTCCTAGAGTGGATCTGCTCACACAGCATTGGGGCAAATGGTACACCAACTTAGAGCAACTGAAACTGACAGCCTGGATTATTCTGTTTTTGCTACCTTTTAGGCAGTTGTTCCATGAGGATATGCAGGTATTTCAGGAGGCAGGAAAACCTGCAACTAGAAATTCTTACTTTTACAAGTGGAAGAGGTTTTCTAGGTGGTCCCTAGCCAATTACAGAGATCCCAAAAGGGTTTTCACCCCTCTAGTTTTGAAATATTTGTGTGAGCTACTTACAGATGGTTTGTTAAGGTGAATCTACTGGACATGTCAGCTTGCTTGCCCATGTATCCCCCTTCTTTTGTCATTTTCAAACAGTTTATGAAAGGAGTGTTGCACCTGAGACCCTCTTTAAAGCAAATTCTTCCTCACTGAGATCACAGTTTTTATTCCTGAAAAATTGACCTTACCCCCTTGTGAACCAGCTTCTCAGGTTGATTTATGGATCACTACTTGGCAGACTGTTTTACTCATAGCTCTGACATCTGCAAGGTGAGTCTCTGAGCTTGCAAGCTTTTATGGTGAGCTAACTCTGTCTGATTTTCACAGGGACAGGATTGTGTTATGCACTAATCCATCACTCAAGCCTAAAGTTGTTTCTGAGTCTACCTTGAATCAAGCCATCAGTCCACGTGCTCTATCTGGATTGAAAAAAAAAAAAGCCAGAGAGAAAAGATTCTATATACATTGGATGTGCATAGGCAGCTCATGTACTACCTTGACAGAAAAAAAACTTTAAGAATGTCGAACAGCTATTTGTCTCCTATATGGGAGCTACGAAAGGTCACCCTGCCTTTAGGGAAACTATTGCACGATAGTTATCCTCTGCTATATTTTTCTGTTACTTTCACTATGATAAATCTCATCCAGACAAAGTTAAGGCTCACTCAACTTGGCCTTATCCTCTTCAGTATCATTTTGGAAAGCTGTGGACTCCAGAAGAATTCTAGAGGCAGCAACCTAGTCCTCTGTTCATACTTTCGCAAAGCATTACAAAGTGGATTCCTTTTCAAGGTCCAGAGCAGGCTTTGCCTATTACCATTCTCCAAGGTTCCATGATTCTTATCCTTCTGCTTCCCAGGTAGGGTAAACCTTGGAAATTTACCCAAAATACCACTGCGGCATCAGGAATTGTGAGCATAGTGCAGTTGCATAAGTCCTACTTACCTGTAACTGTAGATATTCAAATTCTTCACTGCCACACTGGCAGCACCCACCAACTATCCCCCCCCCCGTATTATGCATAGTTGAGGTGGGCTTCAACCTCTTTGACTCTGTGGTTGCTGGATTTGGTTTCTATATGGTATTGTGATTGGCTGCAACTATACTCTTGCTAAATGATTATGGCTTCAGATACTTTTTTCTCACCTTCTTTGTGGAAGCAAAAAAGGCTGAGCACTCACTTTTGTGACAATTGTAGCCTTCCCTCTCAGAATATCCTCAGCCAATCAGTTGTCACGTGGGGGGGAGGGGTCATCTGAGCTTTTGAAAGCTGACTTGTACTGGATTATGTTGGCAGATAACCCAAGATGCCACTGAGATAATGAGGAATTCGAGCATCTTCTGTTACAGATAAGTGGGACTTGCACATCTGTACTTTATTCATAATGCTCTGGTGTTTGTTTCCCCTCACAAACTCTCTTTGGTCCTCATGTAATATTCCCATCATCATCCTGGCCAGTCTCTCTGATGTAATTCCTATACAAAATTATAATCATGGTTTATTACTGAGATTCGGTTGTATGAGGATGGTGATAACAGGCCCCTGCTATCCTTATGTATTACTGTTGTTACCGCTTCCTTCCATGATTGTGGAGGGTTCTCACTTCGCAGTATCCCTCTGAACAGTTTTTGCCAAATATCTGCCACCTTCTCTTTAACTTCAACCCTCACTTCTGTTAGCAGTTTGTCTATTCCTGGTGATTTTCCTTTCTTCATGATATTCATTGTATCCACCATTTCTTCTCTTATTATCAGCTGTGTTAACTCCTGGCCTCTTATCTCATCAATCTTGGGAAACTATATCTTTATCTGATTTTCTCCTTTCACAGTTTCCACCTGCTGTACTCAGTTTCCTCTCTCTACAATTTTTCATAATATTTTTAAAATTATTTTAATATGCTCTTTAACTTCACCACTTTTTCTGTTGAGCCTTCCATCTTCATTGTATTAATTCCCCTTTCTACACCCTGATGCCTCAGGTGGATTGCAAATGTTTTAACTTTGAGTTGTTAGTAAAGTATTATTTTTGAAGTTCTTCTTCTTTTGCTGGAATCAGCTGATATTTTATATCTTGTATTTGTTTATCTAAGAGTCCTTTCCCTCTTCCTTAACTGTCCCCCACTCTGAGTCCCCAGTCTTTGTAATGTTCTTTAATTCACTCAATAATGCCCACCTACTCATTTCTATTTTCTGATTTCCTTCTTGTATACTAGCCTGATACATTCCCCTCCCCCACACTCTTCTCCAACTCTTAATATTTTTTTATTTCCTCTGTTAACCAAGTCCTGTTCCTTTACTTTCTTTTTCTAACCACCAACCTGGGAAATGCCATTGCACTGGGAACTTCCCCTCCACTGCAGTTTTTAAGAGTGTTAAGGCATGCTCTGATAAAGTAACAGATTCACACTCGATCTTTTCCACAATTTTGTCATATTCCACATTTAGGCAATTCCTATCCAGTCTTAACCTGCATAAGTATCTCCAAGAGGAAAAAAAGTAAACCTCCAACTTTGACCATGATCTTTCCTAATCCACCAAATATGACTCCACTCCTACTGCTTCCATGTTCTCTCTGAAGAATTTCCCTTGTTTGATACTCTGTATTTTCTTGCTCCCATATCTACAGCCCATCTACTTGTCACTACATGCCAGTCCCCTACCACTAAAAATAAGCCTTGCTGAAATGCCAGTGTTTTCTCTAATATACCCCGCATTGCTGATACTCTGAATTTTGATGGAAAATATATTGAGACTAGAGTGACCTTTTGCTCCTGCATACAGCCCCCTCTCATCTGTACCCATTTGTCTGCAAGATTGTCCTTGTTAACCAAACAACTCCCCTCTGCCATTTCATTCCCCAAGAGGAACTTGCTTTTACTCCCCAAGTCCCATTAGTTCAATTGTATTGTTTCGTCCTAAGTCAAGTGCGTCTCTTATATTGCAGTCAGATGTCCACCCTTCCTTTTCACGTACTTCATTAAACTCTTGATCTGAAGTAGTTTACTTCATTTGGTCTTCAATCTGTGGGTACTGGATCTGAGCCGGCAAATTCACTAGCATTTGCTCCAAGCTCCTCCCCTTACCCATAATACACCTTCACTACCTTCCAACCCCCAGATATCGTTTGCTGTGGCTTGCGGAAGCATTGTGATCTCCTGAGCTCCTAGTTAGTGAGTGGGTTTTCTGCCTTTTAAGCAGTTTTTTTTTTCTAAAATTTTTTGTGTGTAAGTGTTTAGTGTAGGTTCCCTCTCCTCCTCCCCTCGCTGGTGCGTCATGTAATAGAACCTTTATTGTAGTTTGAGTTAGTTTGTTAGTGTGCATTGCTTCCCCTCCCCCCTCAGTGTTCTGTGTGACTTGGGTGTGTGGTGAGTGGGCTGAGGGGGAAAACAGGTAACATTTTCTCTCCCTTTTCCTTCAGTAGTGTGAGTTGCTTGTATAGAGACATGGCTGACAAGCCTGTTTTCAAAAAGTGCACTGAGTGTGGCCATAAGTTGTCTCCTGCAGATGGCTACACTCTTTGTGTGATGTGCTTGGGCGTTGCCCATTTGAATTCAGATTGTTCTATTTGCTCGGGTTGTAACCCGCATGCTATCAATGACAGGAAGGCTAAGTTGGCCCTGAAAGGCCTTCTCCCACTTCTTGGCTTTGGTCGCAACGGCTGCTGTGGCTGCCTCTCCTTCCTCTCTTGCCCTTACTTCTTTCCCCTCCCAGGCTGGGACTTAACCTCCCTTTTCTAAGCCTGTGAAAGTGGAGCGGAAAAGGGGCAGAGAGAAGGAGAGAGAGCCCAAATCACATAAGCTAGAGTCAGACTAGGATCTGTGACTCCCCTTGGCTCCGATCTCCGAGATTTTCCCCGGAGCCGGAGGAGACACGTTCTCCATCTGGGGCCTGGGTTCCTTGGAGTTCATGGCCTGATTGAGATTCACGCATAGCTTATTGGAAGTTGACATGGATAAAATGATGAGGTTCATTCGTACTCAGATCCAGATGGGGGTCTTGCCAGCCCCCTCTCCCTTTGGAGGGGGAAGCTTGCTACCTTTTTTCACAGTGATTTCTCCTTCTCCGATCCATCCACCGGGTTTGGAGTACTCTGATCCGAGGATGGCCTTAGTCAGGGGGTCAGCGCTGATGGTACCTGCTTCCTCGACGCCTACAGCTGCTTGGAGCATGTTGAATCCAAATAGTTCAGACCTGAGCGGCTCTCGGAGTCGGAGCTTGGGTGTTGGATCCAAGGGAGTGGAACTTTTTTCATCGGCGATGGCATTGTCAGGCCAAGTTCTCTCCCTCAGAGCTCTGTCCACTTTGGGCCCAGCTCCGATTCTCACTTCAGATCCGGGGAAACCGGCTTCCTTATTGGTACCCCAGGAGGTTCGTTCTCCCTCGGCATTCAACGTGGTAGAAAGGGTTCTCTCCACTGGATCGAGACCCTTGACTATCTCCTTAGATTTTGCCCCAACCCCCTCGGCTCTGTCCACGAATACCATAATTTTACCAGCGGGACAGCCCTTGCTCGAGGATCACCAGATGGTTCCCCCTGAGGAACAAGTGGCTTGCGAGTTCCCCTCTGAGAGCCTTTCTGGAAACGTACCTCGCAAGCATACGTGTAAGAGGAGGCACTTGGACTCCCCTGAGTCCCTCACCGAGGACACGGATTTGGATGATGGGAAAGGTTCCTTCAGGTCACCTTCTGAAATCCTACACCAGCAGGGAGGTTGGTTTGCCCCCAAACCTTCTGATGAGTTTGTGTTCCTGGAGGCTTTCGGCACGGGCCCATCTACTTCCTGGGTGCCCCCTTCCACAGATCCCCTGGTGGACCTGGTCACCTCGTGGGCCTGGAAGGAGCCAGACACCGTGGAACCAATCCCTAAACTTCCTGATAAGATCTTGATTCCACCATCAGATAGACCAGCGGGGAACAAGGGCTCCTCGTAGAAGCTATGGTGGTAGCAGCAGCCACAAAAAAGGAGCTAAGCTAAGAGAGTTCCTCGGTTCATCCCCCCTGACCAAGAGGCACGGATGATAGACTGCTTAGGGAAGCGGGTTTATGCATCAGCAACCTTTTCCATCAGGGCGCTGAACTGCCTGGCCCACGTCACGAGACTCCAACGTGACCTGGTCAAGGAGATGGCTGAGTCTCCCCCTAAGTCCATGTCGCTGGAAGACAGGGACTTGTTCTCGATGGCGATGGCCACTTTGAAAGCAGTCTCCAACATGTCCATGCAACTCCTCTCACATGCTACTGAAGGAGCGGCTAGGGTGGCTGGGTCCGGCATGTCCATGAGGCATAATGCCTGGCTCAGACTGTCAGTTTTCGGAACAATTCAAGGCATCTTTTGCCAACGCCCCTTATGACGGTTCTACTCTTTTTGGTAAGACCATCAAAGAGACTTTAGTCCAGAGTGAGAAGGATGGGAAGATACTATCTGCCATTGGAATCCACTTCTCGAACCCTCAAAGATCCTTTTCTCGGAATCAGAGAGGGCAAAAGATGATGTGGTTCTGGAAGTCACAGCATTCCTGGGAAACTCAGGGCTCTTCTTCCCCCAGAGGCAGAAGGAGACAGGATAGATGCCAGCCCAGAGGCAGAGGGGGTCCGAGGAATTTTGGGTCTCAAGAACCTTTTTCAGACAGGCCCGGACAGCAACCCTGAGGGACTGCCCGACTGCTCTACTCTGGAGGCAGTTGGAGGACGATTGTCATTGCATCTGGCAGCATGGGAGTCCGTAACAGCAGACTGCTGGGTGCTTCAGATCATATCCAGAGTATATTCTATCTCCTTTGTGGTTCCACTCAAACCTCCCAAACACCTCCTGGACGTACCACTCACACAAAGGGAGGCAGCAGCACAGGAAATCTCCAAGCTGCTAGGAAAACGAGCCATCAAACCCGTCCCCCAGATCAATCTGGATCGGGCTTCTACTCCAAGTTCTTTTTGGTGTCAAAGAAAACGGGGGACTTAAGGCCCATTCTGTACCTGTCTACCCTGAACCTGTCAGTTGCCAAAGAAAAATTTCAGATGGTCACACTACAGTCCATCATGCCGTACCTGCAAGAGAGTGACTGGATGTGGTCGTTAGACCTCCGGGATGCCTGCTATCACATAAAGATGCACAGAAGCTCCAGGAGGTTCCTCCGCTTCTGGCTAGGAGTCCGTCATTACCAATTTCGAGCCCTACCCTTTGGTCTCACCACAACCCCCAGGGTGTTCAAAGTGATGGCGGTAGTAGCAGCTCACCTGAGGCTTCAGGGGATTAAGGTCTATCCGTACGTGGATGATTGACTTCTCACTGCTCCCACCAGGCGTCTACTTTCTCAAACCAGGGATTATTTCTTAAAGCTTGCTCTGCAATTCGTGATTACACTCAGCGCATCCAAATCATGTCTGAATCCTGTCCAGGTGATAGACTACATTGGGGCAAGGATAGACACCTTACAGTGGAAAATCTTCCTGACCACTGAGAGAATACAAAATCTGAAGATGCATGTCTCCCTGCTCAACCATTCTCATCTTCCCTCGGCAGAATCAGTGCTGAGGGCCTTAGGTTCACTGGCAGTGACCATAATACTTCTTTCGTGCACCCGGTTCCATATGAGAGTTCTACAATGGACACTAGCGGTACAATGGTCCCTTGTTGGAACTTGCATTATCGTATCCAATACACATCAGTCAAGTCTGTCAATCGTCCCTTCTGTGGTGGATGTGCTCTTGCTCTCCAGAAATCTTAGAGGGACGACCTTTTGTTCCAGCCCCTGTCCAAGCCACTGTGACCATGGATGCCACCCAACTCGAATTGGGGGGAGGCATTGTTTGGGCAGATCAATCCAAGGCCTGTGGTCCCCTGTTGAGACCAGGTTGCACATAAACGTTTTAGAGATGAGGGTGGTCCTACTGGCGTTGCAGGCCCTTCATGCCTTTTTTCCTCTGAGAACCATTGCAATTCAATCAGACAACATGTCAGTGGTCTGGTACGTCAACAAACAGGGAGGGACCAGCTCTTACCCCGTTTGTTGCAAGGTCATGAGAGTGTGAGAATGGGCAATCTCCACCGGTCGCTTTCTCATAGCAACGCACATTCCGGGACGGTCCAACATTCTAGCGGACAGGTTAAGTCGGACTATTCTGATACCTTACGAGTGGTCTCTGAATCATTGAGTAGCAGAGCCGATCTTTCTGGAGTGGGGTTAGCCTTGCTGCGATCTCTTCATATCTCCTTCCAACGCAAAGTGCAGCGAGTTTTTTGCTCTAAACCCCCTGCCAGGGGAGTCCCCTGAGATGTTCCAGTCCATGCTTGGCCTCCTGGTCTTCTGTATACTTACCCGTCAGGAGAAAGCTCGTCGACTGTGGAGCAAGGTGATCCTTATTGCCCCATTTTGGCCTTGCCAGGTATGGTTTCCCTTCCTTTGGTCTCCTCTTCTGGCTCCGCCTTGGATCTTGGATCCCATTCAGAATCTGATTTCACACCCTTCGGGGGTTCCTCATCCTAACCTGGACAGTTTGAAGCTCACGGCTTGGCTGCTGCAGTTCCCATGATCGCTAGGACTCCTGGATTATCCTCTTCAGTTAGGTCTTTTCTAGTAGCTGCTCATAAGTCTTCAACCAGGAAGATTTACAGCAGCAAATGGAAATGTTTTTCTCTCTGGGCTTCTCAAAAGAGCTTAACACCCATTCACAGCTCCTGTTTCTGCCATTCTCGATTTCCTAGCCAGTATTTTTCAACAAGGAGCAAGCTCTTCTACTATCAAAGTTCAATTGGCTGCCATCTCTCATTTTCACGTGGGTGAGAATTCTGCATCCCTGGCCTCTTCCAGACTGTGTAAAGCCTTTATCAAAGGTACTTTCTTGTTACGCCCCCCCCCCCCCGGTCAAGTAGCCTTTTCCTCCATGGGACCTTACTATGGTTCTTCAAGCCTTGGTCGCTCCGCCTTTTGAACCTGCTGCAACTACAGATCTTAAGTTCTTATCTTGGAAAATAGCATTCCTGGTAGCTACCACCTCTGCTAAAAGGGTTTCAGAACTGCAAGCTTTGTCCATCAAAGTTCCATATATGATTTTCCATAAAGATAGGGTTTCCCTTCAGACCAATCCATCCTTCTTTCCTAAAGTTGCATCACAAGTTAACATCAGTCAAACTATTAATTTACCGGTTTTCTTTCCAAACTTTGCTAACAAAGTAGAATACAAACTTCACTTGTTGAATGTTCATAGACAGTTACAATTTTATTTATACAGGGCCAAAGACTTCTGTAAATCCGATCAATTGTTTGTGTCTTTTTCCAAACCCTTTTTGGGTAAACCTGTCTCCAAGGTCACTATTGCTAGGTGGATTTTTTTGTGCATCCTTCAGGTCTATAAGGATAAATGTGTGTCTCCTCTGGGTCAGGTGAAAACTCATTCCACTAGGTCCATGGCTACTTCTGCGGCTTTTTGGTTTAGAGTCTCATTGGATGATATTTGTTCTGCAGCTACTTGGTCATCATCTCATACTTTTATTTCTCACTACAAATTGGATTTGACTTCTAGAAGGAGAGCATCCTTTGGTTTTGCAGTGCTCCGGAATATCCTTCCATGAGGACCACCCAGGAGTTTAGTAGCTGGGGACTCTGTCCCACAGTTTGAAGACCGAATTAAGTTAATTTACTTTAGATAAAGAAGTTATGTCAGGTTACCAGTATAAGGTTCAGCAAACTTAATCTGGGGGTTGGAAGGTAGTGGAGGTGTATTATGGGTAAGGGGAGGAGCTTGGAGCTCGGCACTAGTGAATTTGCTGGCTCAGATCCAATACAGATCCAGTACCCCACAGGTTGAAGACAAATGAAGTAGAACTACTCAGATGGAACGTTATGGTGAGTACATAACTTCTTTTTTTAAACTATTTACATTCCAGCCTAGTATTTAACTTAGATTCCATGTACAAACCTCCATTTTGTTTCCTCTTTCCTTCCCATGTCCTTGCTTTGTCATTCTTGGGACCTCTTTTCCACTTGGGTCTCTGTTTATATATTTGTTTTACCATGGGCTGTTTTTGTTCAGCTGCATCATGTGCCCCACCTTTTCCTGCTTCTTCTTTAAATCAACCATATTGCATCTTTCTTGTTTCACTTATTTTGTCACTTTTTGCATTTGTAAGTTTTATATTTCTGTATAGGCACCCTGCATTGTCATCAGTTTCTTTGCCTCCCCAGGAACAATAATCAACAATATTTATTTATTTATTTGCAATTTGATTACCGGAGAAGTCCACTGGGCTGAAATGACCCATTTTCAGTGGAGGCCCGGGGAGAAAAGCTCCAAGATGCATTATGCAATTTAGATACAAATGACAGTTAATATTAAAGATCTTATGTAGAATAGTTGCTCATAAATGCATTCAGTATCATGCATAGTTAGCAAATTCATTAAGCTTGAAGGTAGGGATCACGCAGTTTCATTTGAGGAAAACAAATATGGGTTAGGTTTGGAAACAGTTTACATACAAACTTTTAAGAAAATGTAAATACGCTTTACATTCACACAATAATACATAAATATTTGCAACTTGTTCTTCTGTAATAGCGTCATTTATCACTCTGTGTCTACCAGCTCCTAGTTAGCACCCTCTTCCTGTCTTTATGTGACAAAACTATTTAAGTGTGAGGTGTTTTCTTGGTTATCCCCAAACAGATTTCTAACTTTCACCCATCTGTGCATTTATTTTCCACTTATCTTAAGACAGTTATTTAAAATCTTGCGTTTATTCACAGGTTTTAATTTCAGCTAATAAGTGATTGTAGTTTCTCTGCACTTATAACATTTTAGGTAGGAGTTTTATTATTTTCCAAATGTTTTACCCTCATGTGGTTGTCCAGGGTACCCTTCCACTTCTTATTTGTTTGCCCATCTCAGCTGTACATTTCAGCTTTCATTTGTATTAACCCACTTCTTTCTCCATCACTTCTTCATCATGCAGCCATAATGTCATGATGTTATATTGCTCCTTTTACTTTTCCCAGAAGTCTATGCAAGCATCTGTCCCTTTTATTATCCGGTTCTCCAACTCCTCTTTATATCTCAGCCAATCAAAATACAGTGGCAACCAAGGGTGCACTGTCTCCATTCAGTCCTTCAGTGATAAAGCATATGTCTTCCCTCTATTTCTACTTAACTTCATAAAGTTGAAAAAAAGAGAAAAAAAACAAACACTAAATGAGAAATCTGTATACAGTCAACATTTTCACATACAATATTAAGTCTGTTTTCAGTCTACTACTCCTTTAAGTTCTTACAGTGGTTTACATCAACTAGTTCTCCCTTCTCCCAGTCTTTCCCTCACCTCCTTCAAGATCTAGATCTTCTCCTTTAGCCTTTGTTGCCTCCTAGTAATGGAAAAAAAACTTTCTGTACTCTTTCCTCCTGTGTTCCACTGTTCTGCATTATTCTCCACATTCTCAGTTCCACATCCTTCTTGCTGAGCTCTGTGGATGATCACTTTTTGGAGCACAGCTAGTGCCCTCCAGGATCTCTAAATGTCCTTGCTATTCCTTAGATAAAGCTTCACTGGGTAGCTTGGTACAGTATCTGTCATATTAATCTTTTTTGTTTAAAGAGTTGTATCACTGGGGTAAATACTACTTTTTTCCATCTTGTTTCAAGGAAAAAGTCCTGTTCAGCAAATGCATGTTGCTGTCCTATCATAATCTTCCTCCCTAATTGCCAGATTTTCTGAAACACTCCTTCCTTCAGTTCAAAGTCTGGAAATAAAGATAATGGGCCTAGGCTATGGTTATCACTCATCTCCCTACTGGCTCTCCATGCTGTGTGATGAGCCTTTCTGTCATAATCTCCTTTGTCAGTATTCATGTACAACTGAAAATGAGCTTAATAATGTTTTCCCCTTTCAGCTTTGTCATTCATATTTTTTTGGGATTCCTCTCACTTTCATGTTATTCCTTCTATAATGATCCTCTAGATCTATTTTTTTTTCTTCAAGGCACTCCAGCTGAGCTTCTGTTGTATCTGCCTGTGCCTTCAACTCAATGTATTCTTCCACCAGGCACTGGATCATTGCAGTGTTTTCATTCAGACTGCAATCTGTTTTTCCCTGTCTTTTTACATGCCCTAGTAAATTAATTTTTCTCTTTTTCATTAATAAATAACTATTAAACAACATCATTCAAGGTTAATCAAAACAGAAAGAGTTAAGTGTACTATTAATCAAAACATGTACTATCACCCAGTCGATTTTAAAACTCAAATTATATTAACATTCATTTTCTAAATATACAATTCACTTTAATCTTATAATGTCCAGTGCTAGTAATATTTCCTTACTGTGAAACTCTAGAAACATAGCCTGAGAACCATAAAGAGAAAATTGTTTACAAAAATCTAATCTAAAAATATATACACATCCCAATGCTTCCCCACCCTTATGTCTTTATACATTTTCCTTTCTTTCTAATCTCAAGTAAATTCAACTCAACTTATTTCCATGCTATAACCACATCCTATGCATTTAAGAGTAAGCATCGCATCCATTTTAGCATCTAATTAAGGAGCCTCACAATACAAGAAAGAGAGAAACATATAGAATATCTTTCCAAACTTCATTATTTAATAAACTTATCTTTAATTTATCACTGAATTAATTTTGTCTTAATAATCCCCTTGTTCACATAGCATACGATGTTAAATCCACTTAAACCCATTTATGATGGAAACGAGTTAGCAATTCACTGACTATCCCAGATCCATTAATTGAAGTCAAGATGTGCAGGTATTACCTTTTACATTAGACCCCACCACCTACATTGTTATAGTTTTCTTCATTTTACCATTTTCTTAAAGTAGTTCAAATAATTGACCACTTATACCATTGTATGAGGGGTATAAATGAACTAAAAAACACAAAAACTGTAAAATTAGTCTCTAAAGAACTTCTTCCAATTTCACATGGAGCTGAAACCGTTCTCCCATCTTCTGCATCTGTACAGAAAGGGGGGTTCATATGAAGTAGAGGAGGTTAGTTGGCTACAGGGTAGATAGGAGGGGGGAGTAAAGGCTGCTGGCTGTTCAGGCTCATAGCTTACTTTATAACCCCTGAAGCAAGTAGTAGACAGTAGTCAGTTTTACAATCAGGACTTAGTTAACCACATACTTTCTTGCTTCCTTGAGAGAGGGTGCAGGGCAAAAAAAGGTATAAAATAAATAAATTACACCTTCTCCTTAAGCTTTTATTGTTTCCTAAACATGAGAAATAATCCGGTTTCTTTTTTTCCTCTTCCTCTCTTCATTGTTGTCCTTCTTCAAGTTCACTGGTTTCTTGGCAAAATCCATCACACTCCTGGTGCTAGTAAAAAATCTTGACTGAACCTTCAGTAAAGACTTTTAAGGATTCCACCATAATCCTCTTTATTTTAAAGTCTTGATAAACAGCAAAAAAGCTTTCCTTTTCACCTGAGTATTATATGAATAATACTGATCAACAAAAATGTGACTATCTCCGAATGTCTACCGCATGCCTGGCCACCATAACTTTTGCAACACACTTTCTCTCCCAGTTCAAATAAAGCAAACCACACTATCACTGGCCTGGACTTCTGCTTAGTATGTACCTCCAGATAACAAGCAGGTCTCTGTGTCTGCTCAATATGCATCTGGTCCACCAAAGTCGTTGTCCATTCTGCCAGCAATTTCATAATTGTAGCTTGACAGTCCAATCCTTTGGATTTTTATAGCATACCAATCAGTTTAAAATTTTTCCTTTAAGGTTCTTCCTTGTGCTGTATCTTCTTGATATATGAGCTTCATCTCAAGACAATAAAGCCTAGCCTTTGCCACTTCACCTTGAACTCTGAGCTCCTCATTTTTCATAATTATGCTTGTTCAACCTGTCCACCTCTTCTGCGATTTTCCCTGCTTATGCCAATAAATTATCCACCAGTCTTTTCCAAGTCTTTCCGTTCATCCCATATCATCTCCATTGTTAATTTCTGTGCCATCTTACAGTCCTCAGGGTACTGCTGGGGTGGAATTAAAGCTGTTTGCACATTTTTCATTGCCAGTCTCTTCTTATTCCTTCTTAACATCAGACTCCTTTACTTTTCACTTCTGATTTATCAACTTCTGCCAGGAGATATCTACTAAACCATTCTTATTAGTATATTTTCTAGAGCACTGTGAAAACGTGTGCTTGTTATGCTGCCATACCAAAAGTCTGCCCAAGCAAATACTGTTGAAATGATTGCTTCATTTGTCTCAGTTCCATCCATGTTATATTGAGTTATACCTGCTGATCCTCATTTCTGACATTCCTGCCTTCATCTCTGCTTTTTCCAGCCAGGTTGCTTCTGCTGCCCCTTTTTACTTTTCCTTGACAATACAGTCTTCTGCATTAGTTTTCCTGCTTTACTACTGATCATGGAAGGGAAGGACATTCAAAGACCGCACATTTTCCAATTTTCAAGGAGTTGCTTGCCTTTATATTTATTCACTAGAGAGTTGCCATACTGGAAGTCTGGCAATTTCATTTTTTTATGCTCCCTCATGCCAGATTTCACAGAAGAGTACTTCCATAATCTTGATCCTGTTTCCTAAACAGTTCAAATATCCATAGCTTGCAGTGGTGGTTGGATTCCTCCATCCTAAAGTCTGGGACTCCACTGAAGCTCCAGACTTATCAGACCAGACTCATCACAGAGGATGGGCTGTATGATGGGCTGCACTACATTGAGCAGATAATTCTGAAAACCTCATCTTCTCAATAATCTCAGCTGTACATAATTTGTTTTAGAAATGATGTGAGTTTTACTGACACTATTGGGCTTTCAGAACTCCCTACTTCAGAAAGTCGTTTCTATCCAGGAAGGTACTCTGTCTGTTATTGGTATATCAATAAACATGGAGGAATGCATTCTTACTGTGTCACTGAGAGGCAATAAAATGGGGTAATGGGCTTTCAAAACTCAGTGTTTTCTCATAACATCCCGTATCCAGGGGAGTTCAGTTGTCTGTATGACATACTCACACGTTTTGTTTTTGATGATTCATGAAAAGTGTATATTAAATTATGAGAATATGTGAATGAAAGCAACATTATCAAATGAAACCTACTAATCTAACACTGCACTCACTGAGTGCACACTTTAAAATATATATGTGGTCTATTGCCCTGAGTACAAATGAACATTTAAATCACTTTGTAAAGAACTAGGTAAGACTACTCCTATATGCAGACTTAACCCTGGTTCTTCATACCTCTCCCACACTACATACTAGTACTACTCATGAAGCAACACTTGATAATGTCAGTACTTTATTAATATTACATTTGACTTGTATTGAGACCACATTTCATTTCTGACAACCTGTGCAGATGACTCCTTGAATGTAATTTGTCATGAACTCATGAACAGTCATTGAGATCCAGTGACAAAAAAAAAACCTTTTTACCTCTGGAGCACTCCAGTGTGTTATGCTCTTACACAACTGGCCAAAAAGTACTTTTTATGCATTCTTCTATTTCCTCTGATAAGATTACTCCACAAAGCCAAGGTTATTCTAATAGCCCCCGTCTGATCCAGACAAACCTGGTTTCCTCTTTTGAGAGCTTCCCTGTTATACAAGCTCCTCTGTTACCTTTCCTTGAAGACACCATTTTTAACCATTCAGGCAATTCTTACCTAGATCTTTATACCTTTAGAATGACAGTTCGGTTTCAACACTTCCATTGTTAGCTAAATGTCCTACCTTCTCTCAGAGGGTAGTTTCCATTATTTCATTCTCTGAGACCTTCTGTTCTGAAAACTTACAAGGACCAGTGGAAACCTCTGTGGCACTGTTTTCCATCAGTCCTTTTCAGTTTGACATTTTTGATGCTGTTTTCAGTAGCTCTACTGTCAAAGTCTAACTTTCATTCTGATGTAGAGTCTTCTTCCTTTGTTCACCCTTTTTAATAAACTTTATTGGAAACATTTTATAACAATCTTATGACAGAACACACATAAGCACAGTATGGGCTAGGTAAGGAAAAGAAGTACTACTTAATGTCCATTTTTGCGTAAAATAAATTACTGGTACACATTTTAGGACTTTCATTTATTCATTGTCTGAATAGTTGTGTACTTTCTTTTGTCTATGCACCCATTGTTAACTGTCACCAACTCCCATCCACATTTACATACAAGCTAATTGCACAGTTTGAATAGCCCAACCCTCACCAATGGAAAACACTGTTACAAATCAATCACCCTGTTAATAAAGCTCCCGATATGTTATCCATAGATTCCAGTCGCTTATGAAGTTTCGTCTCAGTTCCCAACTCTATATCCTGAGTTTTTGCTTGGCAAGTTCCTCCATCATCTCCACTTCCTCAGCAACTACTGGATTGTCTTTCGTCTTCCATTTGTATTTTTTTTATAGCAGTTTTAAGTGAACCTTTTAAAGATTAGCACAATTCTTCTAATACACCTGTGATAAAGGGAGATACTATCAGCACAGCTGTCTGGAATTTTGTAAATAATTATATGTCATTGGTGAATATCAAAATGATTTATATAAGATGCTTGTGTTACAACTGTAACAGAACTAGAAATAGAACTGTATGTCATGTGTGTACCAAACTGCTGGTACAGAAGTGTGTGCTGGAAAAGTTTTTTGCAAAGTGCTGTTTAAAAGGTAACCACTGCATGCCCTACTGGAACAGATCAGAAACTTACATGCACTATTGTAACTGTTTAAATGTATATATTTTAACAGTGGAAACTGTAATACAAGAGGTAACTTCAGTCCAGCAAAACTTCAGAAAAATTGCTGAAATTACTTTATGGCAGCTACAGACGATGCTTGTGCTGAGATGCTTTCTGTATTGTCTTGAAAGTGCTTTATTGTTTTATGACTTCCAGCATTTGCCAAAGATCTGAGGAAAAGCCCTTGTTTATGTATTTTTATAGGTAGATGCTAAATGCTACCAGATGCCACCGGTGGTTGTTTTGAGTCTGGGAACTAGATGTCAAATGACAGGAAATTGTCATCCTGCAAGCTAGCTCAGCAGTAATATTTGAGATTTAATTTGAGTGCTCTCTGAGAGAGACACAGCATTCTGTATTCTGTCTTTGACCTGACAACAACTAGAGAAGATCCATTCAATACATCTGCCTTGCTCTGTAAGTAAGTTTCTAGGGGATAGTAACCCTCTTAGATATAGTCAGAAATATAGCAAAGCTTAGTTTAGATATTTATCTTCATTTATTTGTGACTGTCCTGCAATGTTGTATTAAATATTTCCTGTGATTTTGAACTCTGATGTCACTGTAAATATATATTTAGTATTGTTTTGTTCTTTTATTATTTATTATTAAATGTATTTAAACATTTCATTGTGACTGATCTGCCGAGAGATAGTTAAGTTATGAGACTACTTGCATATTTATTTGGTGACACTATGGGCTGCTCCTAATAGCCTTGCTCTTGGACAAATTGACATTTGTATTAATAGTAACATTACACAGTAAGATTGGGCACCGTTTGTTAAGTAGCTGATAAGGAGCTGGCTGTTGGGAGTGATAACTACCTTATAGTCTGGGTGAAAGGGGGCATAACTGTTGTGTTTGTTTGTGTGTGTGTGTGTGTGTGTGTGTGTGTGTGTGTGTGTGTGTGTGTGTGTGTGTGTGTGTGTGTGTAAATCAAACCTCAAGGGGTGTGTGTGTGTGTGTGTGTGTGTGTGTGTGTGTGTGTGTGTGTGTGTGTGTGTGTGTGTGTGTGTGTGTGTGTGTGTGTGTGTGTGTGTGTGTGTGTGTGTGTCTAAGCTACCTGGGCAGGGACACAAAGCACTTGTTTGACAGAAAGCATGCTGGAGGTCTTTGCTTGGCTACTCAGCTGAGATCTCAACTCTATAGTTATTCCAGTGGGGAGTTTTGTTGGGGGATCTGGAGAAATAGGGAGAAACTAGCCCGTGACTGACTGTGGTCTCTGTGTGCTCTTAAGGGAAGCTGCACTTGATGCTGAGAGCTGCATCTGTTAATACTGTAATGTGTATACCCTGTCATACTCTCAGTGTACGTACCCCACTGTTGCCAGTGGTGAGGACTGAGGCTCCTTGATTACTGCTCCAGTGGTGGGTCATCACAACACCTAATAAACAGCTGCTGCAAATCTATTTTAAATTAATTCAATTCCCCGCATGCTTAAAAAGCATGTTTCAAAATTATCATCATCCCTCCCTTAGTCTCAGGCATACACTGTCATGTTACAGGAACATATGATTTATCCTAGTTAGGGTATAGAAATATTTGTGGAGACATTTACATCTGAACAGTCTAAACCTCCTAAATTTAATAGCAAATCTGGGAGATAAACATGCCTTACTTGTATAAACCCTGATTAGATAATTCTCAATCATGTTGCCCACTTTTGATTACAGAGTTCCAAAAATGTCCATTTTGCTGTTGCATAGCGCTATAAGGTCTATTTAGTAACCCTTTGAAATGTTGTGACTTGGAATGCCAAGTCTTAAAAAGTGGGGGCTGAATGACTGAAAATCCAGACTTGGATATACTAAGTCTGAGAGAGCCATTTCTCAGAATAGTCTCTTTTCCTCAAGGTATGGCAATCTTGGAGTTGGTATATTAAGTTTTGGGGTGTGAGGATCTTGCCCCACACTTGGAGGTGTCCCCCCCGTCAAAAAAAAAAAGGAAGAGAGTGATGATCAGTGTTCACTCTTCTCTTGTATTTTCAGATGCTTTCAATATTTTGGTTCTCAGCTTGTATGATTTGCTGTACTCTTGTAGTTGTTTAACCTGCAGCTTTAAAATATCCCAAGAAGTCATGAATTGCTAGCCCTCCATATTCTACCAGCATTGTCAGTCTAGGGCCAAACTCAGACTCTGCTTACCTCACACAAATTCCTGTAGTCTTAAGCTAGTCAGCAAATGTATTGTAAGAGCTTGATATAAATGCTTGTGAAACATGTAAAATCAATGGCACCATAAGGAAGTTAGTAGCTTCAGTTTTATGATCCATACCAGTAGTCATATGGGACTAGTTAAATGTTTATACAACTGCATTGACTGAGCCAGATGTTAGTCAACCACACACTTAAATATTTTATCCTGTTGCATTTCCACATATAAGGGTACTGCAGGAAAAGCTCATAGGTGGGAGCAGAATTTATATCTATTGTCATATTGTTTGATTGCTCTGATATCCATGTAAACTCCCAAATTCCTCCACCATCCCAAAAAGCACTAGTACGTCATCAGTTAGGTCTGCTAAGTGCATTAAAATGATTATAGAGCATTGATATTTTTGTCTACTGCCCTTTACATTTGTAACCTTTAACATGTAAAAATCAAATTCTAGATGGAGAGCAAAGACTACTATTAAAGTGGACATGGAACAGCCATAGCACACCCTCCTTGTCAGGTGAAAAGACTCCAATAAAGTTGGACTGAGCTGTACTCTAACAGAGAATACTCTACATATGTGTAAATGTTCACAAAAATCCAGAGGAATCTCAAATTTTTGAAGAAGCAGCATTAAAAAAAGGTCAGCTCTGTTGCATTCTTTCTTTGTATTGAGACTGAAAATCACTTGGGTCTATATGATCCATTAACTTCCTCTATTGGGAAGGATGTCTTTAGTATATTATCTGATGTTTGCTGTCCCCCTGCAACTCCACACTGGTGATGATCAATTAAACTAAGTATAAATATTGCCATCTTGCTGCCAAAAAATCCCTTAAGTAATTGTAATCATAATTAAGCATGGAGATTGGTTTTTACAAGGAGGGCATTAAAAGGTGCTTACTTTCTTTTAATATGGATGTTATTATGACCTATAAGTAATAGCATCATTTATCATTAAAAAGCTTTTCCCATACTTCCAGTACTTTCTCGCCTTCTCGGACCAACAAACAAATTGAAACTCTAAACTGAAAGGCTGCTTCTCAAAACTGGTCTATACACAACACAGCAGTTCAAAACCAGGTAGTTCACTGAGAGAAAATGACATTACTCAATGTTTTATTGATTTAGTGCTTTCAACCATACTGGTCTTCATCAGAATAAATGTATCACAACCTCTCAATGCTTTATAAAAAAATAAATAATATCACATGACCAATCACATTATTATTTAAAATGTTCCTACATAATAAAATTACAAGCGCCACTCAAAAATATGTCTGTAAATGTAAAAATAAAAGAATTTCTAATTATTTACTCTTATTAATTTACTTATTTTGTTCATTCAGTCTTGGAGAACTGTATGGATTTAACAAAATTTGCCATCTGAATTCCCTATATTCCATCTTCTCTCCCTATCATCATTGAAATCAACTGGGTCGTCATCTATAATATAAAATAAAAATTTCTTGAATCCAGAGCATTCTGTAGAATGCTAACCTAAAGCATTATCCCTCCCTGTTCTTTTTTTCACTGCATATTGATGTTCATAAACTCATTTTCTAAGCCACCTGTTAGTTTTAGCAACATAAAATGTTTCACAGGTCAAACACGTAGCTATATAAACAGCAGACGTGGACTTACATATGAAGTAACCAGGAACTTGATGTCTTCTCTCTCTCTCTCTCTCTCTGTACAACTAAAATAGGGACATTCAGACATATACATACACATAGAACAATCAAGACACTTAAAAGTACCCTTTTTGTTATCCCCTAGAGTAGGTTTCTCCTTTTCTGATAAATACTTAATATTTTTACCCTTTTTGCATATAAAAAGTGGTTTGCTTGCTACCACATTATTTACCTATTCACTAGCACTTAAAATCCTCCAATTGTTTTTAATGGCCTGTTACTATCCAAGAAGTAAACTAAAGGCATGGAAAGAGACCACTCTTTTTTCATCCCATGTTTTTATTCCTACTGTTGAAAATCTCCTTGCTGACATCTCTTACTATATTTTCATGGTATCCCTTATTCACAAATCACTTATGTAAGGTTTTAGAAAAATGTTCAAGCTGTTCAGTATCTGTTGGTAAACGTTTTAATCTTAATTGTCCTTTGACTATAACATGTTTAATATAAGTGGGATTCATACTAAACATGTTTTTGTAACTAATAACATTATAAAGCTGACCTTCACCCACTTTCTTATGTATCACAATATCTAAACAGTTGAACAAACGTACTGAATATTTAGTATGTGTGAAGTTAAATTTTAATGGAATGTTTAGACACTGTTTTAAACAATATATTTTTTTTCATTTGAAGGGCAATTCTGTCATCAGAGAAGAGAGGTTGCTATGGGAGCATGAATGGCGTATTGGGAAACATATTTTCTTGCATATTTTGGAATATGACAGCATCTTCTCTGATTTTCGTTTTATTGGTAATGCAGTTTTTGTTTGGGAAGGGGGCAGACAGGAGTTAGAGAATTTTTGAAAAGGATTAATGACAGTACTAGTTTTCTAAGATTTAGTTGTCATATGAATTTAAAATGAACAGAGAATACCTTGAACAAATAGTAAGAGATGTCAGCAAGAAGGTTTTCAACAGTAGGAATAAAAACAAGGGATGTAAAGTCTGGTCTGTTTCTATGCCTCTAGTTTATTCCCTGTATAGTAACATCATTAAACAGGTTATTAAAAACAATTGGAGGAGGGTGAGTGTGGCCAAGTTGGTGAGCAGGTAACAGCACTTTATTTATTTATTTTTTTTAGCTCCTCTTCATTTTAACACTTTTGACAGGATTTTTACTAAAATAAAATCAAATAGAATGTTTCAAAACTTGATAGATTTATAGTTGAACATCTGCCGAAAGATTTACTACAAAAATTAACAAGTTTGAAACTATTTTGGTTGTTTTTTCCTGTCAAGAAAACTATAAAGAACTAACCATCTCAGAATGAGCCACTGTAAGCCCAGAGTACAGGACAGTACTATGAAAACAGTCACACAGGCTATACTAAGTAACACTAGTGACTTACCTGTAAAGACAGATGAATTAGAAAGCAAAATGAACAATTTTAAAAAAGAATGTAAAAAAACAAGAACAATCATCACACATCCCAGGTATGGAAGAGGCAATGTCTGATTTTGATGGAAGATTACTTGAAAATGAAAATAACATTGACTTTCTTCTGAAGCAACAAAAAACTTATTCTGGGGGAAAAATAGAAGACTTAGAGAACGGATCTAGAATAAATAACATCAGGATTTATGGGATTCATGAAAAAGAAGAGGGCAACAGTGTGATTCATTTCTTTAATATTTGGCTGCGTAAACCTTTGAACCTGCCTGAAGCTTTTTCCTTTGCCATCAAAAGTGCACATAGATCACTTTTTAACTCAAATCTTAAAAAAAAAAAAAAAACCTTTACCAAGGTCAGTGAGCGTTAAGATTTTTATCAAGTCATGATAAGGATTTAGTCTTAAAAGCTGTGTGGACTAATTATCCAGTTAAAATTAGAGAAAATACTATATAAGATTTGACAATGACTATTCAACATTAGTGATGCCAAAGAGAAAAGCATTTGTGCCACTTGTTAAAAGCTTACAAAAAAATACTAAAGCACAAATCTTATTTCCAGCAAAAATAAGGATTCACCTTCCAGAAAGAAAGAAGATTTTTAACACCTTGGAAGATGCTATGGACTTTATAAAGGAAAATAAAATCCTAGAAAAAGATGGACTGGAATCCATCAACTTCTTTAAAGAGAAATACAACAAGAGATGGTTGGTTAATAAAATAGTAAAATAGTAAAAAAACTGAAGGACACATCAAAATCAATGTATTTCATGGTTATAAATTCATACTAATTTTAAGAAGTGCTTGAATACTTATGAACAGGTGCTGAATATTACTTTTTACAAGGTAAATCATTTATTTCATTCCCGACTTTAAATGGTTAATAGTTCCTTTTTTAAAATGTTAGTTTTATTCTTTTAGCTTTATGTCTAATTAAAGCCATTTATTTTCCTTTAGAGTTTAAAATGTTAAACTATTCATTTTATTGAAAGTTAATCATTATTATGATGAAACGTATGTTAGGTGATGCACTTTCTGATATATTGACATAGTTGAGTAAAGTTCTATTAAATAGAATACAGGATGTAGCAAATGGCACCAAAAGAGGCATGTTAAATTACATTATGGGTTCTTAAAATGGTTCAGTAGTGTGCTACTGATAGTATATTTGACGTGCAATATCACCCAGGAAAGACACACTATGTTATAAACAAAGTATAAAAATATAGTTTTTTACATATATAAAAGTTAGGTGGTGCTGCGGTAGCATTGTCGCTTCACAGTAAGACGCTGACTGGTTCGTCTCTCAGCTAGAGCGTCTTCTGTGTGGAGACGTGTGAATGGGCGTACCTTCGTTGAAGGTTGTGTGTTTGGGCTGGCAACTCAGCACATAAAAATCAACTGCCAATCATTAGCGGACCGGAGTTCCACTGTGGCGACCCCTAACCGGGAAAAGCCGAAAGACACAACAACAACATATATAAAAGTTACTATATATAAATAATTAGAGTAACAGTCACACTTTTACAAGTTAAACCTGGATCACACACAACTGTCATTCTTTTAATGCAAGTCTATATGCAATGTCTCCTTTAAAAATGACAGTCTGCTTTATATTAAACATCTCATACAAGTATTGCTTGCTGAATCATTAAATGTTATTTCTTTGAGTGCAATGGCTTTTTAGTGGTTGGGATACTTTGAGATTTTTTTTATTTTATTTGTGGTTTTGATGGGTTTGAATGATTGATAAGTGGTGTGGAGGTGGCTTCGATTCACTTGTAAGAGTTTTTGTGTGAATTGTAACCGATGGACTGTTCATTTTCAAACCCTTATGAAAACCAGCGTGAAACAACTTAAGAGTAATGAGCACTTTTGTGATGCTGCAGAAGTTCTGACAATTCTAAGAACTGTCCAAGTTACTTTCTGTCTAAAAGTAAATAATCATAATATTTTGAATCATATGTTAAGATGTCAAAGAATACAAGTTAGATAATAAGCAAAAGACAGTGAATTGCATTCTAAACCACTGCCAGTTATTACATTGTTCTGAATGGTTGCTACTAATAATATACTTGACATGCAGTAGCACCCTGGAATGTTATGCTATGTTATAAACAAAGTATAAAAATATAGTTTCTTAGATATGTAAAAGTTATTATTGGAATGTTATCAAATATGTCTCCTTTAAAAAATGATAGCCTGCTGTATATTAAACATCTCATAAATAGTGCTTACTGAATCATTAAATGTTATTTCTTTAAATACAATAGCTTTTTAGTGTTTAAAATACTTTGAAATGTTTTTTGTTGTTTTTTTTAGTGGTTTGGATGGGTTTGAGGGATTGATGTATAATGTAGAGGTGGCTTGGATTCATTAACATTTTTGTGTGAATTGTTGCTGGTAAACTGTTCATTTGAAAGCCCTTGTCATGAGGACCAGCTTGAAGCAGCTTAATTAGAGTCATGAGCACTTTTGCAATGCTGCGGGGGTTCTGGAAATTTTAAGAACTGTCCAGGTTACTTCTTCATGTATAAAAGTAAATAATCATCATATTTTGAATCATATGCTAAGATGTCAATGAATACAGGTTAGATAATAAGCAAAAGACAGTGAATTGCATTCTAAACCACTGTCAGTTTTTAAATAGTTCTGAATGCAGTGCGTGCAGTATAACAAAAGGAAAGTTTATATACTAGCCTATAGAATGACACTTCCGATAAAAAATTAGGATTATGTTTCTCTGTTATTCTCTCTTTTTAATGATAACAAAACGTAATATCTCATAACCATTCATTATGAAAATTTTGAGTCTTAAAAGGGAAGAATTTTCAGATACTATTATTAAGGAAAAAAATATGACATATTCTAACAGTAGTACTAGATTAAAGAGTATCAAATATGTAAGAATAAATGTAAATGTTCTATTATATGATACTCTACACTAGGATTATAGCTAAAATACATAGGAATATAGTAATAGTATAAGACATAGTATACAAACAGAAATAGAAAGAGATCAGAATAAGTAAATATGTATATAGTTAAATAATATAAATATGTCTACAAGGATGAGAGGTTGGCATCATGGTTAAGATGTTCACCTTATGGGCACAAGGTGCAGGGTTTAATTCTTACATAGGGTAATTGGCTGGGCTTGGAATGGCCCATAAGGACAGTTAACCTGGTAGTAATTTATGAACTTATAATTCTATGAAGAACTTTACACAAAATAAATAAAATAGAAAACGATAAAATCATCTGACCTGTACATTAATAAATATGAAAATAACAACTGACTTCCTCCCTATAGTAGACCAAGGAGATAATACCAGGTGTGGGTAAAGATGATTTTAGAGATATTCAGTTTGGTCAACTTATAATAAAGATTCTGAACACCTGTTTAACTTTTCTTACTTATAATAACTCACTGATGGGATTTTTTTAAGATGCTGCTTACTAGAACTTTGAGACACCTTAAGATGAATCAGAAACATGAGGTAACCTTTGTTAGTACAATGGAGATTTTGAGAAATAGTTTGTATATCTTTTTCAACAAACTAGGAATACGTTATTCCACGGTAGAATGTTTAAGGGTTATATCATTAGCTAATTTTTTATTTCAAAAGTTTTGTCCATAGCTGAATATTTCATATTGTTATATATAAAATATATAATAAGTTTTGTACATAAATGTGATTTCATTATACATGTGTTTTTTTTTCTTTCTTATATAAATGTCTGGTTTAAATGCATATCTAGTAATATTAATGGACTGAATAATCCAGTAAAGAGGGGGAGTCTGTTCAAATACTTGCAATTACATAAAGCTCAAATAGCATTTCTACAGGAAACAAATTTACTTAAAAAGATTTAAATAAACATTCATTAAAGAATTATTTGGTTTTAGCAGGTTCTGGCTTTTGAGCTAAAAGAAGAGGCAACCTCATTTTATGGAAGTGCTCACCAGCAATGTCTAAAGTAAAATATACCTATATTGATAAAAATGGTATGTTCAGTATTGTTGTAACTGAGTGGAACAGAAAACTGTATACATTGGTGAACTCTTATTGGATTCCTGGGGTTAGAGCTAAAGATGCAAAAAATTACTTAGACACTGTAGCCTATTACTTGAAAAGTGAAGTCATAATGCCTGGTGATTTTAGTTGTATTTTATCAGATAAAGATTCCACTGCAGATAGAAACCTGAGAATCACATCTTCAGACAAACAGTTAACAGATCTTGTAAAGCTAATGAAGTGTATATATATGAGTTGTGGAAAACAAACTCACTTCAGTTTGCCCGTTATTCATATAGATATGAAACACAAACAACTATTAATAAAATGTTTGTCTGAATCTGTTATCACATATCAGAAATTTCACTAGTTTCATGTCCATTATCGGACCATAATGGTATAATCTTTATTATTGTTTTAAAAACTAACAATTTAATACATCAGATGAGATTACCAATGTACATTATTAAAATAAAAGGATTATGTTAAAGAGATCAAAAATGTCAAGAAATAAACATGAATGGTGAAGTATCTGACATTGTCCTGTGGGATTCATTAAAGGCTTACTTAAATGGAAGAGCTACAAACTAGTATATTAATAAAACAAGAGAATGGAACTAAGAACTGAATACACTACAAGCCAAAATAGACACACTAAAGTTAAATCTAAAAACAAATGACATTATCAGTCAGTCTGAACTTAAAAACTTAAATACAAAATATGTTGAAACTCTTAATCATAAAGTTTCAATAAACTTGGAAAAGAATTAAACTTCAGGCATATTCAGTAAACCCTTTAAACTTGCATAAACTTGTTCTTATTTCAGAGAAAATGAATAAACTAAATAATATGAAAGAACTTATAACACCTATAAATAATTAAAAAGAAAGAAGAACAAATATTAAAAGTATTCTTGAGGGCTCTAAACTATTTTATGAAAATTTAAATAATAATACAAATAACCTAGATAACGATGATATAGTTGAAACTTTTATATGGGAAAATATAAATAAAAAAATAACCAAACAAAAAAAATGATAGGCCTTTCACTTTAACAGAAATAAAAGATCAATAAAGTCGAAAAAATAATATGGCACTAGGCTTAGACCAGAACTATATAAAATACTACCAGATGATGCAGATAAAATATTAGATAAGGTCTACAGAGAAATAAAAACAACTGCTGAAGTCCCCCTATCATGGAAATATTCCCTTATATCACATATTTTAAAACAAGATAATGTTCCTATAAAGTATTCATCTTACAGACCCATTTCATTTTTAAATGTGGACAATAAGATGTCCATGTCCATTTTAGCTAACAGAATTAATCTATTTATATCTGAACTAATTAACAATGGTCAAACTGGGTTTGTTTTAAATAGATAACTGCAGGATAATATATTAAGAATACTACATTAATAGACTATGCAAATACAAATAAAAAAGAACTTTCTATCATTAATCTCAATTTAGATAAGGCTTTTGACTCGGTTAATTGGTTGTACCTGTTTAAAACATTTAAAGTGCATAATTTCTCACATAAGCTAATTGCATTAACTTCTAAGTTATGCAATAACTCTTATGCTTATGTTAAAATATGTTCTTTTCTTTCTAATTCCTTTAAATTAAAAAAGACACAAAAGAAGGTTGTCCATTATCACCTTTACTTTTTGCATTAGTGATAGAACCTTTTGTTAATAGTTTTAGATCCAATAAGACCATTAATTGTATCAAAATAAATGTAGGGTTTGAACTTAAGCATCAACTGTTTGCTAGTGATATTTTACTAACAATAGGAAATGTATAAAATTCATTAGACCATATAGTTAGCTCTGTGAGTCAGTTTGAAGAAATCTTGAGCTTAATATTTAATCATAATAAAACAAGTGCATTATTACTTAATACAAAATGCAAAAAAATCATAGAAAAATATTCTAACTTCAGTTGGAATAGCAATCAAATGAAATACGTTGGTATAACCATTATGTCTAATAGTAAAGAAATGATACAAACAAACTTTCAACAGGTTACATTTAGTCACAAATTAGAACAAATTATTCTTTACCATGGAAGAGTGATTAATGCTTATTAAGATGGTAATTCTCCCTAAAATATTGTTTGTCTTATAATCTTTAGTTATTGTTTGTCTTATAATCTTTAGTTCTATCGCCACCAAAAAATTGATGACGGAGATAAATAATATTCTACTTAATTTTTTGGCATCCTAATAAAGTAAGAGTTTCCTTTGATTCACAGAAAAAATGTATTAAAAGGGGATAATGGTGGAATATGATTCCCTGATATTTAATTGTTTGCCGCTTCAACAATTGTAAAAGTTACAACGTTGTGGATAAATTCATCTTATGATTCAAAATGGAAACAAATATATCAAAAAATATTAGTAGTAAATAATAAATTGTCATAACCAGTCATAAACGAACAATCCCTAATATTTTTTTCTGGTTATTAAAAAAAATTTTTGTGTAAATAGAATTACACTCTAGGGCTGGCCGCTCAGCGGTATAAACCTTGGCTTAAGATGACTGTCACGGTTGCCGAACCCATGTGCAAAAATGGGAAAAGGGGTTTATGATGGATTGATAAAATTATACTTTCTTCTCAAATTCCCTATTTAAATACGATTGTTTCCTCTTTCTAGAAGTTCACATATTCTAACTATTGTATTAAAGACTTAATATTTTTCTGTGTTTCCAATTGCATATACAAATGACTGCTTAGAAACTCATAACTTCAGCAAAATGCTAGTATTGAAACAACAAAGCAACTTAATTTATTGGCATCAATTCTTAAATGGTATTGATATATGTATTGTTGAAAAATTGATGTCCAAATGCAATCAAGATTCTGAGAATTGGTTAATTTTAGAAATATATAGATACTTTGTTAACACAGAGATAAATAATATATTTAACTCAGATAATTTAGAAATCATTCTCCAAATTATTGGAATTCTTAATAAATACTGATAATAATACAATGAAAAATCATATTTGTCACAAATGTTTAAAATTCTTAAGTTAGATTTCACATATCTAGACAATTCATATTGGAACTATTCCTCAAAAATTAATAATGAAGATTTCTCTGAAGAATACAATAACATAATATTAAAATCTACAGATAAAACATCTTCATTGTATTGGAGAATTTTCACTTGGAAATTCTCACACAGAGCTTTTGCCACTCCTAATGAAATTACAATTATGAAATGGAATTAAATGCTAGAGATGTGATTCTGAAATAACAGCTGATTGGACACGTTGTATATGAATGCAAAGTCATCTCCCCTTTTTGGAAAGAAATTAATAACTTCATTCAAGCTGTATGGTCAGATATATGTAATATTTCTAAATTTTTTTCCTTTCCTGAGATAATTAAATAATCCAAGTACCTCATTTTTGGGCTGTTGTTGCTATAGCCAGAAAAGTAATTACTAAACATTGGAAAAGTAAAGTTACCCCCTATAATGTTGATTTCATTATGGCAAAAATTGTTTGCAGTAGTGAACTGCATACTATAAAGATGAGAACTTCTAATATTACACATTCATATAAATATTGGCTTAAACGTAAAGACTTGCTTGGAAAATATTACTTGCTGGTGATATGTATAACTTTGATGCATTGATCAGCTGTGGACTTATGTAAATAGTTATTTGTATGTTTTATAATTGATTTGTGTATCTATTGTTTTAAAATCAAATAAAAAAAAACAATTGAAAGACTTTGTGCTACTGAAGAGGTAAACAATATGGAATGAAGCAGACCACTTTTTTTAATAAACAAAAAGGTAAAAATATTAAATGTTTATTGGAAAGGGAGTAACTTACACTAGGGTAACAAAAAGGATACTTTTTAAGTGCCTTGATTCTTTTATGTGTTGGTAGATATCTGAAAGTTCCTATTTTTGTTGTACAGGGAGTGATTGAACATATCAAGTCCCTGGTTACTTCACATGTAAATCCACTTTTGTTGTTTACATAGTTAAGTGTTTGCCTTGTGAATAATTTTATGTTGCTAAAACTAACAGGGAACTTAGAAAACATGTTTATAAACATCAGTATTCAGTGAAGACAAAGAATAGGGATAATGCTCTAGGGAAGCACTCTACAGAATGTTCTGAATTCAAGAACTTTTTATGTTATGTTATAGATCACATCCCATTTGATTTCAATGGTGATAGGGAGAGAGAGTTGGAATATAGGGAACTCAGATGGCAAATTTTGTTAAATGCATACATTTCTCTGGGATTGAATGCTGGAATCAATTACAAAATGATTTAAAACAAACAAGAGAATTAATAAGTGTAAATAATTAGAATCTTTATATTTAGAGACATTTTCTGAGCATATATATATATATATATATATATATATATATATATATATATATATATTTTTTTTTTAATTTATTTATTTTAGGTAGGGACATTTTAAATCATGTGATTGGTCATGTGATGTTATTTAATTTTGTATAAAGAAATGAGAGACTGTGAAACATTTATTCTGAGGAAGACCAGTATGGTCGAAAGTGCCAAATCAATAAAGCATTGAGTAATGGCATTTTCTCCATTTTAAAAAATAAAAACATTAGAGGTGGTGATATGGTAAATTTGACTTTAGAAAAGGAGTTAAGGTGGATTATCAGATGTAGAGCCGACAAGGCACCAGGACTCAATGATAAAGTTCAAATTAAACCGATGTTAAGGAAAAGAAGGGTGTGTAGACCGAAATTATGATCTTTTCTGGATCTGCAGTTTAGTATGTCTTCCGGTCGTTTAGTACTGGATATTTATAAGCCTGGACTTTGTCTCCCCCCACAACCCCCCCTCCCGTCCCCCCCCCCCTTTTTTCGTGTGTATTTTTCTGTTAGTTGCTCAGTAGGGACTTTGATAAGGATTGATAGTTAGTTGTGATTTCTCACATAGTTCTAGATTCTTACTATCTGTTATGTTTCCTATATACCCCTCTTCTTGTTTGGAGCGTTTGGGTTCCACTATGAGACCTAGGTAGATAGAGCTGGTTGCATATCCATCTAATATATTTATATTGAGTTTATGTATTATTTGTTACTGCTGTTTAAGGACTAGCGCAGAGTCGTGCTTTCAACAGCGAGTGAAGTCTTAATATCTGCCACGATTGAGTGTGCTGCTATAGTGAGTTTTTGTCAAATGGTGTACTTTTGGTTTATTTATTTTTTAACCTGCTTTACTGCTGATGTACACCTTAAGTGTATGTTACAGCTTGTAACACAATGCTTTCACTTCTATATATGTCAAAGTATTGTGTGTGTTATGTTACTTTATATGTAAACCACCCTATGATGAATGCCTAGCAAGCTAGAGTGAGAGCTAACACAAACTGCTCTCTATAATGGATTTATGAGCTGCTGTAACATTAAGGTGCTTAGTTAGCAATCAAAATATATATATGCTGGTTCTTTTGAATGGATTTTCAAGCTGTTATGCTTTCAGGTTAGTGACTTTTATTGTCATATGGTTCTGTTTTCGTTTGTATTCAGTTAGAGTTTTTATTGTGTTTACCTAATGTTGTCTTTTTTGCTTTCCTGGATACATCATGAACTAGAGTGTGATGTTTGTTTTATTTTAGATAATCCAACACTTTAAATAAGTTAAGTGCATTATGTGAATTTTATGTGTTTTCTGCACGCTGCAGTATTTGAAGCGCTTGTTGTTCAGACTGTTTTTATTTTATGTTTGCAACTCAGCTGCATTAGAGTTGCTGTCATCCAAAGGTGTTTATATGTTAGTTGTTCGTATTAATCACCATATATAATGTTTTAATTATATGTATTTGTTTAGTGCAGATTTTAGCTTAGATATTGAATGTTAGTATATATGTCAGTAGTTTATATGACATTGTATTTTAGGCAATATATTTAATATTTTTTAGTATTGCTTTGAGGCAACTGTTTGCAGCATTTTTCAGCATAGGCTTTTCATGTGTTAGATATGAGTTAATGACCTTGCTGTTTCATTGGATAATTTATGACCAATGGTTTTCGTTTCATTAGTTTTTAAATAAGTTGATTTTTCATTTTGTATAAAGTCTGATGAAGCCTACGTGGCGAAAGCGCTAACTACAATAAATTATTATCCTTTTACTTCGGTGTCTCATTTACTTGGATACTTGAAAGAGTTTATGACCTGTGTTCCTGAAGAGAACTTTATGACCTGTGTTCCTGAAGAGGACTTTTATTCCTGTGACGTGGTGAGAACTGATAACTGAAACCAGTTGAACTGCCATTAGGTACCCACACTTTTATGACTGTTTTGATATATATATATATATATATATATATATATATATATATATATATATATGTATGTATATATATATACATATATATTTTTTTTTTTTTTTTTAATTTATTTATTTTAGGTAGGAACATTTTAAATCATGTGATTGGTCATGTGATGTTATTTAATTTTGTATAAAGAAATGAGAGACTGTGAAACATTTATTCTGAGGAAGACCAGTATGGTCGAAAGTGCCAAATCAATAAAGCATTGAGTAATGGCATTTTCTCCATTTTAAAAAATAAAAAACAAATAACCCGAAGTCAAAATTCATGGATTCACTTAATAAAATCATTTATTAAATAAAACAAATGTGAATTAAGTGCTTTCATCCTTAATAAAAGCAGGACTTCATCAGAATCACTACAAACATCACAACTAACCTTTTTATACAAAGTATCCTAATTGAAAATTATTCAGTTAACTAATTAATCTTGAACAGTGGTGTTTGAGGTAAAACTTCACTAAAACCAGCCAATACTACCTATAGGAAGAAAACTTTCCGATAAAAATGTCTCTATTTTGTCTTAATGAGCTAGTTGGATTTGAGCTATTGTACTTTCTAACCTCCCTTTATCCATATTTACATGGTATCCCATTTTCACTTGGACCCTTCCTATTAGCCTATCAAGTTAGCTGTTGTTGAATTTCTTTGTGAGTTATAGGGTACAGCAATGGAGATACCTCAAAATTCTATAATCTAGGAAGTTGTAAACTTTTCAAAGTATTGCTGTACTTTAATCTTGTAATATGGTATATTTTGTTCCTTTTTGTATAAATCTGTATACCATCCCTTGAAAACATCTGGCATTTCCTTGCAATTCCTTCTTAGTCTACCTGTTATTATATTATTTTATGTTGATCACCACCTTCTTCACCCTTTGTTGCCTTAGTCTATATGCGAAACATTTCTGAGATTGATGTGAGCTTTCAAAGTACATTGTCTTTAGCTATCCCATCCAAGTTAAATTAGTATTTTCTCTTCACTTTCTGCAGTTTTGTTAGTATTCCAAGAGTCAATGTTCCTAACTTCTGTAACATTTTGATTTACTTTTGCTACCAAATAATTTATTTAGATTCTAAAATTTCTTCATCACCCAGTCCTAGTCACTCACCTCACTCCCTCTTTGTCTCATGAAGTCCTCAATTAACTCAGTGTTTTTTTTTTCACTGCACTTCTTGTCAGATTATTCAGAACTTAGATAGTGTACTGGGAGTCTAAAATGCTTATTACCCCAGTGATAAACCTGGATTAATACCACCACCATCTGGGCAGTTTAGACCAAAATTATCAAAAAAAATACCAAGTGATTTGCAATAAGCCTTGAATGCTATTGCAAAATATGCACCATATTTATTCTTAGCCAAATATGATGTTTATGAGAATAAAATCATCAATTCTTCTTCACTGACACCACAACCACAGCTATCAGCCCAATAAACTTCAGATAATTTTCTCAAAAAATTTCCTTCCCATCGTATGCATCATTGCCTTCGGCCAACATCATCACTTAAACTTGCCAGTAATTTCTAATCACTCACCATCATTAACTCACCATTTTGAAGAACCATTATTTCTCCTAGTAGTTTGCTCAAATTCATCTGTTTTATCCCTCTTTAATTAGCCAAAGTACTTTACTTTAATTAGCCAAAGTACTTTGCAGACCCTTTGACTATCCTCTGAGTACCATGTATCTACCCTTTAAGTTCCCAAACTCCTCCTCTAGCATCTAGAAAATCCAGTGTACTATTCCTCGGCCACCAGCCCCATAATAAGAGCAGTACCCATCACTGAAGCCTAGTCTCATTAGTTTGTCATGCTCATCTAGATTTAAATGCATTTCTTGATAGAGTTTATCTTTACAGATGAAAGACAGATATCATGTCCTTTTAGCTGTGTCTGTTAACCCATTCACATTCCACCAAATTTTTTTATGCTAGCAACCATATTGTTAAACCTTAGCAGTATTCACATCTGTCATGACCCTGAACATTTTAAGCCACTGAATGCCCTTGCCACTCTTAGAATAGAAGAAACTTTCCCACCATTGTAGCCTTCTTCTTCTTCTTTCAGCTGCTCCCGTTAGGGGTCGCCACACTCGATCATCTGTTTCCATTCCTTCGTGTCCTTTGCATCTTGCTCTGTCACACCAACCACCTGCATGTCCTCTGTCACCACATCCATAAACCTTATCTTAGGCCTTCCTCTTTTCCTGTTAACTGGCAGCTTCATCCTTAGCATCTTTTTTCCCAATATACTCTGCATCCCTCCACAGCACATGCCCAAACCAACATAATCTTGCCTCTCTGGCTTTGTTTCCAAACCTTCCAAACTGGGCTGACGCTCTAATATACTTATTTCAAATCGTGTCCATCCTCGTCACACCCAGTGCAAATCTTAACATCTTCAACTCTGCCACGTCAAGCTCTGACTCCTGCCTTTTTGTCACTGCCACTGTCTCCAACCCATATAACATAGCTGGTCTCACTACCCTCTTGTAGACCTTCCCTTTCACTCTTACTGGTACTCGTCTGTCACAGATCACTCCTGATACTCTTCTCCACCCACTCCATCCTGCCTGTACTCTGTTCTTCACCTCTCTTCCACACTCACCATTACTCTGAACTGTTGATCCCAAGTATCCCAAGTACTTAAACTCATTCACCTTCACCACCTCTACTCCCTGAATCCTCGCCATTCCTCTGTCCTCCCTCTCATTTACACACATATATTCTGTCTTAGTCCTGCTGACCTTCATTCCTATTCTCTCTAGAGCATATCTCCACCTCTCCAGGGACTCCTACACCTGTTCCCTACTCTTACTACAGATCGCAATATCATCTGCAAACATCATAGTCCACGGGGACTCCTGTCTGATCTCATCTGTCAACCTTTCCATCACCATTGCAAATAAGAAAGGGCTCAGAGATGATCCTTGATGTAATCCCACCTCCACCTTAAACGCATCTGTCACTCCCACCGCAGACCTCACCGCTGTCACACTACCCTCGTACATATCCTGTACCACTCTTACATACTTCTCTGACACTCTCAACTTCCTCATACAATACCACAACTCCTCTCTAGGCACCCTGTCATATGCTTTCTCTAAATCCACAAAGACACAATGCAACTCCTTCTGATCTTCTCTGTACTTCATCAACACTCTCAGAGCAAACATCGCATCTGTAGTGCTCTTTCCTGGCATGAAACCATACTGCTGATCACTAATCATGACCTCCCTTCTTAACCTAGCTTCCACTACTCTTTCCCATAACTTCATGCTGTGACTGATCAGTTTAATCCCTCTGTAGTTACTACAGCTCTGCACATCGCCCTTATTCTTAAAAATCGGTACCAAAACACTTTTTCTCCATTCCTCAGGCATCCTCTCACTTTTTAAGATTTCATTAAGCAATCTAGTTAAAAACTCCACTGCCATTTCACCTAAACACCTCCATGCTTCAACAGGTATGTCATCTGGACCAACAGCCTTTCCGTTCTTCATCCTCTTCATAGCTATCCTTACTTCCTCCTTGCTAATCCACTGCACTTCATGATTCACTATCCGCACATCATCCAACCTTCTCTCCCTCTCATTCTCTCCCTCTCATTCTCTTCATTCATAAACCCCTCAAAGTACTCTTTACATCTGCTCAACAAACTCTCCTTGCTTGCGAGTATGTTTCTCTCATTATCCTTTAGCACCCTTACCTACTGCACGTCTTTACTAGCTCGGTCCCTCTGTCTAGCCAATCGGTACAGGTCCTTTTCTCCCTCCTTAGTGTCCAACCTTTTATACAACTCTTCATATGCCTTATCCTTAGCCTTTGCCACCTCTCTCTTTGCCATGCACCTCATCTCCTTATACTCTTGTCTACTTTCTTCATCTCTTTGACAATCCCACTTCTTCTTCACCAACCTCTTTCTCTGTATACTCTCCTGTACTTCTTCATTCCACCACCAGGTCTCCTTGTCCTCCTTCCTCTTTCCAGATGTCACACCAAGCACCTTTCTAGCATCTCTCTTACTAGCTCTGCTGTAGTTACCCAGCTATTCGGTAACTCTTCACTGCCACCCAGTGCCTGTCTTAACTCTTCCCTGAACATCACCTCACAATTTTCCTTTTTCAATTTCCACCATTTGATCCCTGGTGCTGCCCTCACACTCATCCTCCTCTTCTTGATCACCAATGTCATCCTACAAACCACCATCCTATGCTGCCTAACTACACTTTCCCCTACCACCACTTTACAGTCTCCAATCTTCTTCAGATTGGGCCTTCTACATATGATATAATCCACCTGTGTGCATCCTCCTCCACTCTTGTATGTCACCCTGTGCTCCTCCCTCTTGTTAAAATACGTATTCATCACAGCCATGTCCATCCTTTTCACAAAATCCTCTACCATCTGACCTTCTGCATTCCTTTGCTTAACACCATACCTACCCATCACTTCCTCATCCCCTATGTTCCCTTCACCAACATGCCCATTGAAATCTGCTCCAATCACCAGTCTTTCACCCTTGGGTACAGTCATCACCACTTCATCCAACTCACTCCAAAATGTTTCTTTTTCGTCCATCGCACACCCAACTTGTGGAGCATATGCACTAACAACATTCATCATTACACCATATGACAATAATGGGCTTATTTTTTTTGGCTAAGTTAGGGGTGTTGAAAGCTTGCTTTTGTAAAGCAGAGTGGGATAAGAAAATAGTAATTTTATGTGACTTGTTTAGTGCACATAGAGTGTGTTAATCTGTAGAATGGTTTGAAATAGGAATGTGCCTGTACATCTGTCGTTCACAGTTGTAATGTTAGTATAGGGAATTTGAGAGAAGGGTACTGAAGGGTAAGGGACCATTAAAGGGAAAAAAGCTGATAGGCTGGCAGAGGTAGTTGAGGAGAGGTAATATTGCACAGGTGTCTCAGGAAAGAGTGCCAGTTAGGAGTTAAAGGGCAGAAGGAGGTGGGGCGGGAAATTTGGCTAAATAAATATATTCTCCTGAGTGACATGAAGGGCTGCCATTTTGATTGGAATGGACTGCAGTGGCAGTGATCTGCAGCTGTTGTGGGGAAGTATAGAAAGACTTTCTGGGTCTAGCTCTGGGAGGTCAACAGATCGGTCAGCGAGGGATGTAAAGGGGACAAAGTTACTTTTGGGACATAGAATGTGTGGGAAGATATGCAATCCAAGTAAGGAAGAAGAGATTTTATCCAAGTTTGTGAAAGAATAGATTGACAAAGCTTTCCTCCAAGAGGTTATTTACAAAAAAAGGGAATGGAGTTGCAAAAAACAGAGTACAAGTGGGTACAGCTGCATTGTGCAAAAGGAGAGGTAAATGGGGAGTTGGAACGTTAAAGTATGAATAGGTCAGGATTGAGATGGAAATGTTCTGTAGTGGGGGAGGTTGGCAATTGGATAGGGGGAGGTTGCAGAGCAGAAATGATGGATGGTGATATTATTGACCAAATGTGGATCAGTTGGATGTGTTGGATAAGTATATGAGAAGATTTAAAAGTGTAGGTGAGAGGGGATAGGGTGGTTTGTAGTGGGGATTTGAATCTGGTGCTGAACTCAAGTTTGGATAGAATGTGGGATCTGTAAAGCATTAGCTGATGTTTTGAGTGTGCATTGAGTAGGGCAGAGAAGTTTTGCATTAACTGATATTTTGAGTGTGCAGTGAGCGAGACACAACAGTTCACTTTTAATTGGGATGAATATCTTCAGACAAGTAGGTTAGATTATTTTTTGGTTGCTGGGATGATAGCAAGAGAGGTTACAGAAGTGAATATTCTGGATAAAAAACTATTAGACCATGCAGTGGTTGTTATGAGTTGGAAAGGGGAAGGAGAAGTTTCAAAGGTCTAGAGGTGGAACCCAAGTAAATGAGTGGAGTAGAGCAGGCTAGGTGGTTGAAGGCCATGGTGGTAAGGATGAAGAAGGAGGCTGTGGGAGGAAGCAGTGGGACTGTTTTAAGGTAGCTTGTTGGGCAGTATGATTCAGGGGAATTAATAGGAAGCAGAAATAGGATGTTAGTAAGTGAGAAAGGAAGTTGGGGAAGTTGCAGATGGATGTAGGTATGTAGGGGAGTAAGGATATAGAAAGGAAGTGTGGAATTTGAAGAACACGTTGAGTGAGTTAGAGGAAGTGCACCTTGTGGCAGATCGTAATAAGGGAAAGGTAGAGAGACAGGAGCAACGTTCCTGACATGGAGATTGAAGGAACAGAAAAGGCAAACATGGGGTTTTGGTTTGAAGAATAAGGATGGAGTGAGATTGAATACTAAGAATGGAGTTAAGGAGGGAGTTGGATTTATTTTTGATGTGTGGAGTGGGCCACTCATGGAGAGCAAAGATAAGAAAAGATTGAGTGATAGGATAGGATTGGAAAAAGCAGTTGCATGTATTAGATATGTGGAGGCTGGTAATGGTGGGGACAGGGTAGTTATGCAGTGACATTTTATAATTTGATAGGGGGGGTGGAGTTAAGACCTATTATGTAGGAAGTATTTAATGATATCCTAGATGAAGGAATTATTCCAGGATCTTGGGGGGGGGGGCAAAGTGGCTTTTTTGCCAAAGGGTAAAAATGATCCTGGAAGTCCAGAAATTTTCTTTTGCAACACTGATGCAAAGTTGTTTGCTAAGGAGTTAAATACAAGAACGGAAAGCGTTTCAGCTAAGGTTGTTGTCTTGTGCAAACTGGTTTTCTTAAGCTTAAGTCTTCTACTCAGCATTTTAAATTACTTATTAATGTTATCAGTTGGGCTGAGAAGATGCATGATGGCAAGGCTAGGGGAGTCCTTATGGACATACAAAAAGCAATTGATATTTTAATTATTTTTTTTGTTTGTGTATGCTTTTGGAGTGGTTGGTAGGTAGGGGTAGTGTGGTAAAAGGAGTGAAAGATTTATATGGGAATCCCAGTGTTTATTTTACAGTGAATGGGGGATTCGCTGAAAAGATGTATTTAGGCCACAGTACTACATATGGCTGCTCACTTTCACCCATGCCCTAATTAGTGGTAATGGAAAAGTTATTGCAGTGGATTAGAATGTTTTTGGGGGGCTAGAGATATTGTGAGGAGATAGAATAGTGTTAACCTTTTTGCTGATGATTATATGTTATTGTAGGCAGATGTTAAGGCAATGTTTCTAGGTATTTTAAACTTGTTTAGGTCATCTGGTAAAGAGTCAGGATTATGTTATTGTCTTCAGAAATTTATGGATTAGTGGTAGGAAGTGAGTGTTACCATAATTTGGCTCGTCCATTCTCAGGACTGAGAGATAAATATCTATTTATTTATTTTTTTCAACTGTGAGCGAGACTGAGGAAAATAAATGGCAAACCCTTAAGGAAAGGATTGGGCCATTATTAGATAAATGGTCAGGGTAGAGTAAAGTGGGACCTTGATGGTAATATTGAGGTAGTTAGTGTTATGATTCTGCCCTTGCTGATGCATTTATTTTGTTAGGCCATGGGATAGGGGACTGATGTACAGATAAATATATATAGTAAGTTTATGTGAATGGGCATGGAAAATAGAATGGGGAAGGGTAAGTTATTTGGGATGAAAGGAGAGGGAGGGGGGGGTGCCTTATTTCATGAGATATGCCATGGTTGTGAGTATAAGTCATATTAAGGGTATCAAGTCCAATGTGGTTGGAGTGGGAGAGGAGGCAAGCAAGGCAAGGGAAGGAGTGAGTACTAGGATGGAAGAGGGTACAGTGAAGGTGATGGGAAATTATGTAGGAGATGTTTCAGTTAATCGAAGTTTGTTGAATATGGATGGGAAATTCAGGCAGTTGTTTAAGGAAAGACTTAAGGAATGGTGGCAGAAAGGCTTAAATATGTGGACGATTTGTGGGAATGTGCAGTGAAATGTATATTCAGGAAGTTCTGAGGTGTATAGAGAGAATATGGATGGGGATGGAGATTAGTTACTTTATCGGGTAATTATGCATTGTCTCAAGGATGGGGATACGGGAAGTGGAAAAGCTGGAACTGGTAGGTGTACTAAGACAGATGAGTGAATAGGCAGAAGGGCATATACGACTGATCTACAGAGATTTGGGTCAGAAGGAGTTTGACAGCAGAATGGGCAGGCTAAAGCAGAAGTGGAGTAAAGAAAGTGATTTGTGGAAGACCGAAGAATGTGGGCAGAAATATAGTAGACAGTGTTTGGAAGATGAGGTTGGTCAATGATTCACATCTTGTGGTTGCTGAATAGGTGGTACAGGATACCACAGAAAATTTAAGAAGGTAAAGTGGGAAGTAATTGTCTGTTGGAGCTGTGGTAACCTTCATATGTGGTAGTATATAGCATGGGCTTAAAGATTTAAGGAAAAGATTCTGAAGATAGTTAATTGTTTTGGTTGAGATGATGAGGAAGGAAAAAGGTTAGCTGCTACTGTCATTAGGTTTGGTGGAGAACATCACTGCAAAGGGTGGAAAGGAACTGAAACATGAGGATATAAAATTAAATACTATTCAAAACTGGGTTCAGCATTTCATTGAAGGATGGAGGGAAGTGCAGAAGTAGGAGCAATTCTAGATGGTGGTGTGTAAGGGCGGGGGTTGTAGCTGAGAGTTGGGTGAATTGTATTTGGTGAAGTTAGAACATGTGGAGGTTATGGTGTGGATTATTATAAGGATATTCTTGGTCTTAACCAGAGGTCCTGAATGCAGCTTTTATGTCGAACAATTGAATATTTCTCTAGCAGTGTGAATTTTTTTCTTGCACATATTTTAATCTTTATAGTTGTTTAACATTTATTGGGTGCAATTACTAAATCAGATGCTAATTTTCTGCTTTTTGATAATTATGTTTTGTAATTTGCTTCAGTGTGGTTTGTGTTTTCTATTAAAATCAATAGATTGTTTAGGTGGAAAAATTCTCCCAAAGCATCCTTAAATTCCACAGATGCTTTGGTGATACCTGGATTTAAAAAAAAATTAAATAGGTTGAAAAGATCTGCTTGAATTTCACCCTTTTGTCTCTGTAACACCTCATTGCAAGGATGGTATGGTTTCTCTTTTTTCTGCTCCCTGCTGAATAATTGTTCCTAACAAACATTTTTGGCTCGCAACTTTTAATTGTTTGCCTGTTTGTCATGGTATTGAGAAAATATTTTCCTTCTGAGCATAGGAATCGTCTCTCTCCAAAATTGGTCTAGATCTCTTCACTGCCGTCTAGCTTCCTAGCAGGAACATTCTGTGGACCCTCACAAACTTTAGGTCCTCATTCATCATCATTATGATCAACCTTCTTTCCTACTTGTGGTCGGGAAGGGGCTAAGGTGTCATATCAACTGTCACAATCTCTTTCAACTCAATGCCACTCCCCTACCTTTTTCTACAGTGATGCCTGACTGTTAACATGTCTTCTCTCATACAATCTATCCATCCAGACATCTCTTTGCTAGATGCCCTTGTTTCCTCTTGCATTCTTCCGTTCTGTCCCAAATCAACTTCACCAGATTGTCCTCTCCTTTCCTGCATGTTTGCCCGTATCAGTGTAAGACTGGAGCAACTTTGGATTCTTCTCTCATGTCTTTATTTCTTCATCTGTCCCACAGTGTGCTTCCTGCACCTCGTTCAGGAACTTCATCTCCTTCACCTCTAGCTTCCTCATCTGCTCTGCATTCATTACCCAGGTTTCTGTACAAAACAGTAGTTCTGGTTGCATCATTGTTTTGGTTTGACACATCTGGCATAATGGTCAGTGTCTTATCTAGCCATGCACAAGGTAGAGGGTTCAAGCTTGCCCTCCTGCCAATGCCTATGTGGAGTTTTTGTAGGTTCATAGGTGGTTACTATGCTATCGACCTAAGATCCATTTTAAGCCTAGCCAAGCTTACCCCAAATTTACCAAAATATTACTGATGTGTAAATATCTTAAGGAATATTATGAGTTATGATATAGGCTTGTATACATTAAGCGTTCACAGGCTGCACCTATCCAGTAGGGACTTGGGTGCCAAATCAGGGGAAAATTTGTGATTTCTCATCCATTGGTCCAGGCTACCTTTGAGTAGGCTTAGGGATGAGCTTTGCTTCACATGGATGGAAAGCCTGTTCCAGAGAAGAGGTAAACTTTGAAACACATAAATGTCCCTCCAACGTGTCTGTTTTTTGTAGCAGATGACATTTGGGTCCTTGGAACAGGTATTTCTGATGCTGTTTATTTTGTTGAACTGCAACAGATCCTTCATTGTTGGATCAGAGGATGCCTTGTAGGCTAGACATAGATTGCTGTGCAACTGCTGTAAGAGACTGAGTAAAGGGATAGGAGTTCTTTACTTCCTGTATTTTTTTTTTTGTGAGAAACCTCTGTGGTCTCACGGGTTGTTACAAGTGCCTGGTCAGACACATGCCAAAGTGTACACTGTGCTCGATTACTGGTTTGATGAGAGTCAAGTACAGAGGAGCAGTGACCTCCTTGGACCTGGATGCCATGCTGTTACTTATAAGTTATACAGTGTAGCATAGGTTCGTAGGAGGTTACTAGGCTAATGGCCCTAGGACCTTTAAAAGCCTAGCTGTGTAAAAAACAGTGTACCCTAATTGACCATAGTTAGATGGTCGTTGTTAGCAGAACTAGTCTATGATCAGCACTGACTCCTCCTGAAAAGTACAACACAGTATTAGCAATCCATCTACAAGGTGTGGGAGTAGAACCCACAGCCTTCTGCATCAAGAGCAAGCATACCACCTATTATGCTACTAACAGAGTAGTCATGTGGTGGTCAAAGGTCAAGTTGTCAACATGTAATCCCAAATCCATGACCACTGGGTCTACTTTCAGAGTGTATTATCAGTGTGGTAATTCTTAGGGATGGCCATCTTTCAAAAACATGCTTGGTGTTTTCACCTCAAATTCACCTAAGAATGGAGTTGTGTAGAGCAGCACAGACTCTAGATGGTGCCTATCCGGGGAAGAGTTGTATAGACCAATGGCTTTGAGCATCAGCTGTGGAGCACAGTATCTTCTAGATAGAACAAGGATTGCAGACTGTACACCATGTCAGGGCTAGCCACTCAGTAGTGTAATAATTGTCTCAAGATGATCGAGTCACACTGACTGATGTCGTCAAAAAGCTTCAGGTCCTCTGACGGAGTATCTTCCCTCCTAGCCCGGAGATTCTTCAAGAAAAACCCAAAGCTTTCAATGAACTTCACAGAAATATAAATGGTTCCTTATGACTCTTATTCCCTGGTTAAGTTAACTTCCATTCTAATTCTAAACAAAGTTGCGTTGAGGGCTGTAGTCCTAGTTTTCTTTACAGCAGCCCTTGTTATTTGTTGAATAAGTATTTTAACTGCTTGGACAATTTATGTTCAATTTGTATTGGTCTCTTGTTGTTTTAGTTTATATACGCCTCAAAACTGTGCATTTGTTTTAATAACATTTGTTAGTTTTAAATAAGTAACTGCTCATACACCACTGCATGTGCTGAATACTCTTCCATAGAATATGTGCCAGAGCTAGTCTGAGAAAGACACTTCAGACATATGAGGTGGTTGACAGGTTTCCAGTATAACACCACAAAACTGCTTACACAGGTATGTATGAGATATAAACATATGTACTCTCATGAGTTTTTGTGTAATGACAACATGTAGAAAGTAAATGAAAACAGATGACTGTGAAAACCATCTGCACCACTCACAGATTCCTCACTGCAGAGACTTGTCACTTTTGATACCAAAAACTCGGCTCCCTCTGTGGGGATAAATACTGCCTGACAGATCAAGCTAGGATTACATTAGCAAGAACATACTTTCTTAGTTCTGTGTTATATGCTTCCTCTGTTCTTACAAGTATCAACACTACATAGAAAATTAAACTAGCCTCCTGAGTCCTGTTACTACATTGCAACCAACCAAGCTTATAAAACACAGCACTACCTTGCCGGTCCATTAGCCTAGTACACACCTATGAGCCTATGAACTAATTGTAATTCGACAAAATGACTTTTCATTTAAATTATTTTTCAATTATTTTTTGAATGTTATGAAGTTCAGCCACACACACACACGTGTATATATATATATATATATATATATATATATACCTATATCTATATATATATATATATAAATATATATATATGGGTCTAGGGCATTTGATCGAATGATCAAAAGTCTGAAACCCAAATGGCTGGGCATACTTACGCGAAAGTGCTTTTCACCGGAGAAGCACTTTCACGTAAGTATGCCTGTTGCCGAGGCCATACTACGGTGTGGATAACGGAAAATTCCCTTTTCCCCACTGTAGTGTGGTCTTGGAGGGAGAATATTAAAGTAAGGGGTGTGTGGGGGACACAGCCCCCCCATGGAGGATGCAGGGGAGAAACGTTAATGTAGTTTTTTTTTTTAAGTAACACACTTTAACAAAAGCACTTTTTCGATAAAAGCGCTTTTGTTATAGTGTGTTCGGTGGTTATGGATTCGGACATTTAATCATTCGATCAAATGTCCTAGAGCCATACATATATATATATATATATATATATATATATATATATATATATATATATATATATGCATGTTTATATGCATGTAAGTTCGGTTAAGTTTTAAGGTTGACAGTTGTGGATATAATTGCCAGCTGCATTGATTTTTTTTTTTTTTTGCGCCACTACCTTATTGTCTTTTACTTCTGCCATAGCCCGTTCTATTGATAAAAAGGATGTCTCCATTGCTTGCTTGAAGAATGTTGGTTATTTATTTTTTTCCCCTCTTTGTGTGCCTGCCCAGCTGGCCATCGGATGCTCTAAATAAAATCCCAGTGCTAACCCAGGGGATGGGACTGCTCCATTGGTGAGATGTAAATAATCAGTTTTAAGTTCAGAGCAGCCAGCTGTGCCACATACACTGACCTGCACACCAGGGATTTTTTTCGTGTGTCCTTACTAAACTGAGCTACTGATGTAATTTGCATTACTATAAATAGCATCATTTAGCTCAATATCTCCATTCATGCCAAGTTTTAATGGCTATCTGCTGTATGATTATAGCACTTCCCCTATTCCTCGGAGCATGTCAGATTACTGACAGAAGCCCTTTCCCCTCCCAGACTGGGCAAGCCAACAGAAAGTTTCTCCTTCTGGTCACCTCATCTGGCTCCTTCAGCACTCAAACCAGTAGCTGAACTCAGATCATCTGGAAGAATGTTTCTTTTGTAGACGTTTGTGCTGCAAGCAGATACATGTCTTCTTCAAGTATTACATTCTTGACCATAATTCTGGAAGTTAGGCTACTTTTAAGAAGTGTATTCTTTAGGACTTATCCATCTGGCATTTGTCCTAGAGTGATTCTCCAGCTTCTTCCACTGTAGTAATGCTGCTTGGAATTCATACCTACTGGGATCATCAAACAAGGTTTTAGCATTAAATGTGCAAGGTATATTCTTATATCAATTGATCTTTGAAAATTCCTTCATTGATGAGTCAGGAATACTGTGCTGCTATCCCCCTGTCACTGTTACAGGGAGGTATATATAGTCTCTCATCAGTTGTTTGGTAATGTGGTGTAAAATCTGCATTATGTTTTTATTTGTAGGAAAGTGTTCAGTAATGCCCATGGATGGAGTGGTAAGCTTGGGGATGAGCATACTTATGCAGCTGGCAAATTACCTTATGGTATGTGTGAGCCATACATTCCCAAAGGTTTGAATTTTAATAAAAACATGGCAAATTCTGATTGGTGCAGAAGTAATATCCAACCCAGGACCCTTCAGACTGGGACTTATAGGTTCATAGGTTGATACTAGGCTATCTTCCCTAGGGCATTTATAAGCCTAGCCAGAGTGTGTTTGGCTTTCGCCACCCTTTTAGATTAGTTGACTGTGCCTCTGTATAGTAGGTCACAGAAGATAGCCCTTTTAAGGTTAGTTTACAGAAGAGATCCCAGGGGTAAACCTACGATCTCCCATCCACTCGTCAAGATTTCTGTTGAAGAGGGTCATTGAGGGGCTCTGCCTAACATGGATTGGGATTTTGTTCCAGAGTGAGGGGAGTCTCTGGGATATGAATCTGTCCCTCCAGCACGTCCTATTTATTTCTGTGCTGTGGTTTAAGTCCCTGGAGCGTGTATTTCTAAGGGATTTGGATTTCCTGAGGTGGAGCATGTCCATTAATTCTGGTTTGGACATGGCTTTATATGTCAGGCACAGATCGCCTCTGAGTAGGTGGTAAGCAACTGAGTAGAGCTCGAGTTTCTTTACCCTAACTGCGTAGGGCATCTGTTTGAGTCCCTTGATCCTCTTGGTGAGGGTCTTTCCAGTTGCTGCAGGTGTCGGGTAAGGTACATCCCAAATGTGCATCCCAATTTATAGTAGATCAACTGATTTGGTAAGAGAGTATGTGCTAATTTTTAATTGTTAAAAATGCAGTTTACCCAAATTTCAGAGAAAAAGATCTTTGAAAGAGAGAAACTATAGAATAGATAAGCATGCCAAAAAACTGGCAGTAATAACTTAGGGTGTAGCATTTAATCATTAATACAAGTGAATGTGAAGTAATTTGTATGTCGACTAGACACGTAGAAGCATAACAAACTAAATGGTCTAATAATGACAGAGACTAGACAGGAAAATAATTTACTGTAACAATGTTGAATGTTCTGAAGGTAACTATGTCATATGGTCAGTTAGCTGGAAGACTAAGTAAGATACTGTGATGAATTAATACGGGATGTTAATTACTGAAAAAAGGGAGGCTATGTTATGCTTATATGCTTAGGTTCATAGGTATGTACTAGGCTAATGGCCCTGGAGCCTTTACAAGCCTAGCCCATAGGATTACCCTGTCACCATGCCACCTGCCATTAGTTCCCAGTGCTTCTGTCAAGTAGAGCCACTGGGGTGATCCCTGGGGTGAATTTTCTATTGTCAATCCACTCATCAATATTTCTCTTGAAAAGAGCCAGTGAGGTGCTCTGTTTGACATGTATGGAAAGTCAAATACATAGCACGGGCAGTCTCTGGGTTATGAACCTGTCCTTCCAGTATGTTCTGTTGATTGTGGTAATAAGGTTGAGGTCTTTGGAGCGTGTGGTTTGGGGGGGATTGGGATTTTTTTAGATGTAGCATTTCTAACAGAGCTGGGTCAGACATGGCTTTGTAAGTCAAGCAGAGATTGCCTCTAAGTAGGCAATATGAGACAGAGAATAGTTGGAGTTTTTTGAGTCTGTCCATATAGGACAAGTGTTTAAGGCCTAGGATTATCTTTGTGAGGTACTTTTGCGGTCTCTCCAGTTATTACAGGTGTCTAGTGAGGTACATGCCAAATTGGGGCATTGCACTCTATGATTAGCCTAATGAGGGAAGAGTAGAGGGTGACAATTACCTCTTTCTTCCTGGATGCAAAACCCTTGGTAATGAGATGTGCCAAATAGAAGGACTTTCTGACCAGTGGCAGTGTGGTGGTCAAAAGAGAGGTTGCTGTCAACCTGTGTTCCCAGATCTCTTATAACACCTTCTGTGTTCAGTGGACTACCATTGATGTGTAATTCATCGGAATCGAGTTTTTCCCAAAGGGGATAATGACACATTTTTTGGCATTGAGCTTAAGGAAATGGTTCTGACACCAGTCTTTGGTCTCAGTGAGGCCTTTCTGCAGGATGTCAACATCACTTGGGGAGTTAATAATAGCTCCCAACTTGCAATCGTCTGCAAACTTTGTCAGCCAGAGTCCCTTCATGTTGGCCTGGACTTCAGAGAAGTAGATACCAAACAGGAGGGGACCCAGAACCGAATCCAGTGGGACTGCACTCGTGACTGGTAGGCAGTCTGTCTTGGATTCAGCTACTTTCACACTGTGGGATCTGTCTGTGAGGCAGTTTGCAACCCACCTAGTGATATAGGGGTTGATGCCTAGCTTAATGAGTTTTTCTATGATTCCTGAGTGTGGAATGGTACCATAGGCCTTGGCCAGATGAAGATAGGCTGTATGAACCACCTTGCCTTCATCCACAGCTCTGGTGACATACTCAAAGAAGTCGACCAGGTTAAGCAGTCATGATCTACCCTTCACAAAACCAAACTGTGTGGGATCCAGAGTTTGGAGATTCCCTGTATCCTTGTTTATTAGGTCCGTGATGAAGCATTCCATAGCTTTGCATATCAGACTCATCAGGCTAATGGGGCGACAGTTCCCAGGGTCTGTAGTTGCTCCTCCTTTGTGGAGAGGGATAACTGTAGCAGTGCGCCATTCGGTAGGGACAAAGCCTGAGGTGAGGTTGTGATTGATCAGGGCACACAGGTGAGGTGCCAGTTCACTCTGTAGTTCATGTAGAACACAGCCAGGGATATTGTCAGGTCCTATAGAAGCTGTATTCTTGGCCTTGGACAGTGCTGTTTTAACCTGTGCATCAGTAATACTGGGTGCCTGGTAATCTACTGGTATTGTGATTGGTCCCTTAAGGGGGGGGGGGGGGCTAAAGTTGGCACTGAAAGTGCTGGCCAGTATATTGGCAGTATCTGTTGGCTTGGTATAGGAGGTATCATTGTGCAGTAGTTCAGAGTAAATCTGGGTATTGCCGTGGAGATTCTTTACATAACTTTAGAAGACCTTGTGGTTGTCTTTACTATCTGCTGCAATTCTGTTTTCATAGCTAGCTTTAGAGGATTTGATGAGGGATCTCAACCTTTTGTTGAGGTTGATAAGGGAGTTTTTCCAGTCTTGGGACTTCACCTTATTCCGTATTATTTTCTTCCTTCTGTTGTAGAGTTTGTTTATGGCAGGGGACCACAAGATTGGCTTTCTTTTTTTGGAGGAGAGCATCTTGGTTCTATTGGGTATGGCGATATCCATGCATTTGTGTACGTGTTCGTACAATGCATTGGTGTATGATTTGGCGATCGTTCAACTATTCTCCATTTTCATGGGTGCCCTGAAGTTAGCCACCTCTGTTTTTAGGAGCCCAAACTTAGCTTTGGAGAAGTTTTTCATGGTGGTTACCTTTGCGATGGGGGGGGGGGGGGGGTGGATTTCCAAGGTGATTCGTTTGTGGTCGGATCTAACCAGGGAGAAGCTGACTACTGGTGTAGAGCAATGGTTTCCCATGTTAGTAATGATCAGGTCAAGGATGTTGCTGCCCCTAGTGAAGGTATGAACGAGCTGGTCCACGGCATTGGAATTAATGAATTCCAGGAAATGGGCAAGTGTATTGGTACATGAGTAGTTTTCCCAGATAATGGAGGGATAGGTGAAGTCGCCCAGTATGAGAATGTTAGGTTGGTCCCTAATATTCTCCAGGGTGCTTAGAAACGTGGAGTGTGAGTATTGGGACATGGTTGGGGACCTATAGCAGGCTACGACCTAAATCGTTGTCTTACCTAATGTTAGCTGCACCTGAAGTATCATTATGGTCTTCTGGAACTGAATTCATGAAGGTACATCTTAAAAGTCCACATTCTATCCAGCACCATTGGTGGAGAGGTATAGAGCCCTAATTATGACCAGGCAACCCAAATTTGATTGCACAGCTTGGGTGCCTTTAGAAGCTAATGGGAGTGAGAAGTGGCACACTATTGCCTACTTGCTTCTGTTTGGGAGGAGGGAGTGCATCTTACATCTGGGGCACACTATCCCATGTTACAGTCCACAATGGAGACTAGAGACCACATGGGAACTCTGGCTCCTATAAGGTCTAGGGATGTGTTGAGGGGTTACGTCACTTGCAGAAATGGGTAACATACACTCATTAATGCCTACTACAGACCATACTTTAGAACACATTAATGGGCATGTCTGGTGGGGTTAGGTCTTAAAATAAAGAAGCCTCTTATAGTTGCCTAAATAACAGCCCATCAGTCAGCTGTTACCTGTATTGAAGGAGGAATGAATGCATCAGCTGGTCTTGAGAAATCTGATGATCAGCTGGCAGCAAAGGAGAAAAAGTGTTAAAAGGACCATGTACAAAAGATAAATAAAAATAGGGCTACCCTTCAGGGTAATACTGGAGGATTAAAACTTGAACTCTTGACAGGACAGTAGGGAACAGGGAAATATGATAAGTTTTTTTTTAATAAAAATCTTTATTAAATTATCACATATGACATAGGCAATCTTTCATTTATATAAATGAAAAACAAACAAAATGACGCCACTTTAGTTGTAAACATTATACACCATAGACACCATTGAAACAACTGCAGTTGCAAACATTATACATCACTTATAATCTATCCAGTCATTATCAGTTAAGCATTATATGGCTTATTCAAATCCTGCCTCTTAAACCTTACTCCTTCTCTGCATATATTGTTCCCACACTTCCCATTTTTTTCTTATGTAATTCGCTCCTTCCCTTTTCTAAACTTTCCAATTCCAGTTGTTTTATCTCTCTTACTGTATTTACTACTTCTAGTAAAGTTTGTTTAGAGTTTGATTTCCATTTTGTAGTAATTGCTTTTTTGGCAGCCACCATAATTCGACTCAGCAAGGCTTTACTATATGTAGGCAGTTCCAGTTCTGTATCATAGCTAAAAAAATCATCTCCGCAGTCAATCCAGTCCACTCACTCAGTATCTCCAACAGAGTGGTTTACAGGGAATCCATTAAGTCTGCCTGCTCATTACACTTCCCAAAAATATGTTCCCAGCTACCTCTTAATTGCCCATTACTTATTCAGCATTTACTATCCACCTGAGGAAAATTATTTGGAGACTACTTGGGGTATACAAATACCGATGAAAACACTTCCAGGCAAAGATCCTAAATCTTTTAGACTTTGTTGCATATTTGGGAGATATACATATATGCCCCCATTGTCGCTTTGTGAATTGCTTATCCAACCTCTCTTTCCATTCCTTTCTAAGCTCCTCTGATTGATTCTTATAATTATCATGCACTATTTTATATGCTTTACTAATTATTCCTTTTATAATGGCAGCTTCTGTTAAAAACTCTACCAGTGCTGGTTTTTCATTTAGGACCCCCCTATTTCTTTCTCTTTGCCTATACTCTGATATCAATCCTTAATAATGAAGGCAATCTCTAACCTGCAGTCCAAATAAATTCTTGGCCTCTTCCATTCTATTACCTTTCCCTTTCTAGTTATTTGCTACCAGTACCTTAGTTCCTTCACCAGTTTTATCCAATAAATTCCAGTCCCCTCTTGCCTATTATCTGTATCCCTAACCACATTCATCCCTGTCGTCAAAATCTCTTCGGTGAAGGTTGTGCATTAGGCCCGGCAAGCCAGCACGTAAAAATCTACTGCCAATCATTAGCGGACCGGAGTTCCACTGTGGCGACCCCTAACCGGGAAAAGCCGAAAGACACAAACACAAACTACTATTTCCTTTGCCCTAGATATTTCACTGAATAACCACCCTGAAAACCTCTATCAAATTCACATGTTCAGTTCTTTGCAGGTGTGTCTTCTATGGCATAGCTATTTGCAATCTACATTTTTTAATATAGTTCACTACTCTTTCTTTTTTATAATTATATGTAAGACATTACAGAAAGCATCATTTTCTTGTATAGTTATTATTACCAGCTTTTACATATAACTGCTTTTTTGTTAAACGTTTAGTTCCAAATTTTATGTTACGTGCATATACTGTTCGACAGGTTGGTCTTTTATACAGTTGTTTCTTGTCATACCCATTTGTGCCCGTGCCACATCTTACATAACTTTTTTTTTTTTAAATCCTCAAACAGAACAAATAACCCCCCAACCACCCCTAAAACCTATTAACTTAATAATAGCACATAAAACTATGTACATCTTCAAATATAGAAGTTTTTGCTTCTTAATAAGAACAAAAGTTTTAAGTTGATAGCCACACAGACAGGCTAGATTTAACCAAAAAGAAAGGTTAGTCATGCTAAGACGCAAGGTACAGCCTGTGCTATTGGTAAATGCTGTTTGATTTGTCCGTCTTTATGGTTTTTCCAGCTGAGAAAACACTTTCTCCAAACCATTTCTCTTTATCAAATTGTCTTCTAGTGACATGCAAACCAGACACAAACCTGCTAAGGGTACGTTATTTACCAGAAAAAAAACATAATATTCAGTATTCTTTTTCATTTACATGCTTTGTAATAAACTTGTTACTGGATAACGCCTAAGGTCTTAACCCAATCATTTCCCCATGCAAGGATGGGAAAAAGCACACTGATTTTTCTTTTGTCATACTCTCTTACCCAGACCCTGCCTCTTTTTTTTTTCATTGCAGTGCCTGTATTTCTTAAAACTAAACAAAGGAAAAGAGAGAAGAAGGGAGGAATCGACAAAACAAAAGTACCTGTTTATATTAATATACCCATTACATTTAAAAAAATTAGAAAACTCTACTTCAAGTTTAATTGGTTTTGTATTATCTGTAAAGTTCTCACAGCTAGGAAAACCCCTGATTGTTTTCAGAGAACATTATGTCCTAGCCAATTCTCTGTTCTTTTTTTTTTTTTATTCTCCCTCAGCCAGTCCCCTTCCACCAGACTGTCTTCAGTTTCTCTTTATCAGATGGAGTAATGAAGACCAGCTGCAGAATTGCTACTTAGTTTATTATACATGCATTTGCTAGAAAAAAGCCTCATAATATTCAATATTCTTTTACATTTTCTTGCTCTGTCTTAAAGCTAATCAATCTAAGGTCCTTAAGCCAGTCATTTTCCCATGTAAGAATGAAAAAAATCCAATTAATTTTAACTTTGTCATGCCTTTTTAACTAGGCTCCTTTTTCGTCATTGCATTGCCTGTATTGCTCAAGACTGTACAAGGAGAAGAGAAGAGGAGAGAAAAAGAAAATATCTGTTTACAATCCCAGTTACACTTAAAAAATAGCATGCAAAGAAAAGCATGCATCACAAATACAGTTCTATTAAGAAAAGAGTATTTTCTTTAATTACAGTTAGCTTTCTCCCCTCCCCTCCCCAAAGCATTTTTTCAAACATTAATGAGATTAAGTAGGGCATATACTTTAGAGTCCCCCACAAATCCAACAGATTTTGAAAAAGTCCAAAATTTCCAGAATTTCTTGTTCTGTCATATTTCACAATTATAATTATTGCATTGTAATCCCACATTATGTTACTAGTTTTATTACTGATCTTCTTCACCCAAATCCTGTCTCTGCTTCATTTCCAATGTACTCTTGATTCTTGTAGTCAACTTTCGTGCTGCCTTCCTTCTCTCCAAATTTTCCTTTGAAATACTGGCGAAAGGTTTCACAGGTGGAGTCTCTCTGTGGTCTTTATTACCAGCGGAACAAGAAGCAGAATCTCCGTCTGCTTCACCGCTCACTTTTTGTTAGACAAACTTTTGTATTTCCTCCTTAGCATACACTTCATCAAAAAATTATTTTGTCCTTCCAGGGAGGAATAACTTAAAGACAGCTGGATACAGCAGTTTGAATCTCACACCTTCGTTTCAGCATTCTCTGTATAGTGGAATTAATTTACTTCTCTTTTGCCTGGTGTACAATGAGTAATCATTCTCCACAAACAAATCCAAAAAAACAAACTGAAACCAGTACGTCACTTTCAAGAAACGTAGAAATCCAACAATAAAACAAGAAAGTGATTTCACAGTAGAATATTTTATTAAACAGAGCAAAACAAGTTAAAAGGCATATAAAATGGTAAGATGAGAGCTTTCAGCCTTAGGCCTTCATCAGATCTGTAAGCATTCATTAATTAAATCCATTTAAAGTGGGAGTGCCCAATCAAACTCATCTTCTTAGGTGACACTTTCTCAGTACTGACTTTAAAGAAACAAGCTCATTTAAGCCTGGGTTTTTATCAGCCCTCAAATCTGCTATCCATTTGGTCTCTTCAAATTCAGTGAATTCTTTTAGATTTCCTTTTCTTGCACCATAGTGCACCACTTGGAGTGCCATAAACAGTAATGAATGATTATTTGACATTATATGTTTGCTCAGTGCATTTGTAGATGTTCTATTCATAATGTCTCTTAAGTGTGAAAAAAATTCTAGTTGTAAAATGGCAGTTCGTCTTTCCAAAATAGAAGCAGGTACATTGCGTGCATAGTACTACATAAACCAAGTTTTGAGTCCCACAGTCAGCATATGTCCTCAAGTAGTATGACTTTTGTGTAACAGGATGCTGAAAATATTGATTTTGCATTATATATGGACATGCTTTACAGTGGCCACATTTATAGGTGGCTTGTCTATGTATCAAAGTCTTTTTCTGTTTTCTGTTTACAACCTTACATAAAAGTTGTTTTAAATTCATCTTATTTTTATAGCAGAGAGTAGGTGTTTCTCCCACTATTTTTTTATAGACTCATCTGCTGTTAATATCTGCCAATTCTTCCTTATTATATTACAGATTTGTTTGATATCTTGACTTATGTTATTGTACATTTCATATTCGATGTTTCACTTCTCCTCTTATGGCTGTTGTCTTTTTTGTGGATTTGCAGAGTAGTATGGCTTACCTTTTGTGCTTCTCTGTTGTTGTACCTCTGTAGTCATATCATCCAGTTCTTTTTTCTTGTATCCTCTACTACTCAGTTCATATTTCGTTTCCAACATCTTTGCTTGATAAATGTTGTCTTCGGTGTTGAGTCTAGACTGCCTCGAGAATTTACTTTTGACTAGCTGTGGGATATAAAGCAGACTCTGGTTGTGACATCTCCTAAATATCTTCATCCATTCCTTCTCTGTCAACTCCACTGAGAACCACTTCAACCAGGCTTTATCGAGATCCCTGAAACTGTTGCTTAAAGAATTAATAAACCAATTATATAAATGTGCAAGTCTCATATGACATGAAAAGGATGATGAAAAGATACTGGAGGATTTTTATACTTATTTTTAATCATATTACCTGACTTGGGCTCCTTGTTGACTGTTCTTGCCAAGAAGAGAGCTGCAAGTACTACAACCATAATTTAACTGATTGAAACTATTCTCCCAGATCTCATTGACAAACATAATAGATTCAGTTCAGCTATATCAGGGGTTTACAGTCTATCCAAAATCTGGTATTAAACCAAATCCTTTTCAATTTTAATAGCTGAAGATCTGGAGTTACAAATGAGCTTTTACTGAACTACCACATTTCCAATCCACCCGAGCCCCAAAATTTGTTTGAGTCGGTACCTTTAGGATGCAAAGAAAAGACATATCGACTGTCAAATTCTGCCTATAACCAAACTATTCTCAGAGTATACATAACCCTTAATATCTGCCACCCAACTGATAATTCAGAGTACTCCACTAAGACCACTCAGACATTTGGGTAACATTAACTTATGCATGTAATAACTTTAGGGCTCTGGTCATTCCATAAAAATTGGAAGATTAGCTTTTGAGGTTTATCAGTCCATTTTATTTTTGTAGCATGTAGTAAATGACAGAACAAAAGCAATATTTCATTTAACAAACCCATTTTAATTTCCTGCATTTTATGAATAAATGAAAAATGTAAATGCTTCCAGGAGAGAATCATGTCTCTAAGCATGTCATTTAAAACTCTAGAGTTCAAATGTAACATAACATTGAGAAGAAATGTTATATGGATGGCTGGACAGCAGCATTCCTTTACAGTATTAATTCTTTCTTTTGAAGTATGTGAACCCAGATTGTCAATACAGACTTTATTAAGAGGGAATAAGATTGTTTTCCCCATATTAATGTAAAGCCCAGGCAAAGACGCGAATCTAGCTGACAGAGTCAAGAATTTACAGGCTGCCTTAAGAGGGTCCTGGAGCCATATCACGCTGTCATCTGCAATCCATGAAGAGAGAATGAGCAGGCCAAATTTAAGAGGAATAGCAAACTCACAAGCCTCCCTCTTCAAAAAACAGGCTAACGTTTCTATAAGTAATATAAAAAGTAGTGAGGAAAGATGGCAGCCCTGTCTCATTACTCTTGATAATTGGATCCCCTCTAAAAAGATGCCGTTAGTGAAAACCAGACCTTCAGGCGCATGATATACTAATTGATCTTTTTTATATACTCTGATAGGAAGTCATACCAGGGTCTACCATAAATACAAAACAAAAAAAAAAACACTAGTGAATAAAATGTACTTGAGAAGTCAAAAAGCAAACCAGCTGTAGGTTCTATTGAAGCAGCACTAACTTGTTGCAAATTTAACCATAGTTGTACCAAATCCGAACTGCCCATTTGACCTTTATTAAACCCTTGATTACTGTCCTTAAATAAGTAACCCAAAATGTTCTCTATTCTGTAAGTTAAGATCCTTCATTGATTTTGTTGTCCAGAGGTAGTAATAAAATAGGCCTATATGACCCAAGGTCAGTATTATCCTTGCTGTGTTTGGATAATTAAATTACCCTAGCTTTGTTCATTGAAGTGAGAAACCTTTGAAATGTTTTGGCTTCTTTATACAAATTAGGTAACATTGGGCCTAAATCCTCCTTGTACCTTCTGTAATAATCAGTGGTAAGACTCATCCAATCCAAGCGCTTTTCCAACCTGAGACCATCTATGGCTTTATAAACCTCTGTTAAAGGAATCAGTTGCACATGGGTTTTTCTATCCTTACTCAATACCTTGGGGAGGTTGTACTGTAGCAAAAAGATTACCACTTCATCCTTACTGCAGTGTATATTAGAATAGTGGGAACATGTCAGTCTGTCAAAGGTGACTTCAGCAAATGCAAGGAAACCAAACCCAGCTTGCCGAAGCCACCTTCAACAAAAGTGGAGATTGCCTTTTTCTCCACTGTTGTGTGACCTTGGAGTTGGTATATATAATTTTGGGGAGTGTGGTGGTGTTCCCCACATGGGGGTACAGGGGAGCTTGCCACTTGCAAAAAAAAAAATTGTTTCATTGTTCACTGAAGGTGGTTTTGCCGAAATCCTGGACATGAATACTAGAGCAATAGTTTTCTTTGCAGATGATTAGTCGTAATTTGGTTACTTTCCACCAGGTTATTTGTAACCATGCCATTAGAGGCTTTTAAGACTCATAAAAATAGCATCCCTACACCTTTCTATAGTGAAATAAGTTATACCTTTAGCCCCCCCCCCAAAAACAAAGTTTTAACCCTAACCTCAACTCAAATAAAAGGCTAGAAAAATGGAAGAAGTTTTAACTAGCTATTCAGCTTAACTTGTTAGAACTACAAAACTCAGAGGCTGAAAGAAAAGTCTGGCTGAGTATGAGGCTTCTCAAAAACAGCTGTTTCAAAAAACATTACAGTTTAGAAGACAGTGCATACATAGAAAACCTGAGATTTTCTGCGGTCAGAAAAGCTGGAAGGAACAGACTGTTTTTTTTTGTTTATGTAAGCAAATAAGCAACTGGACTGATGTACAGAGGGCAGCCAAGACCTACATTAGTAAAGATGCAGTCATACCAACAGAAAGAGTTGACCCTGACAAAACTGTGGCAGAAAAGAAAAGTATTAAAAATTGGAGATAGCAGAGTGTTTGTGGGAAATGATTATTCATTGCAGACCAGGAAGAAGAGAAGCAAAGTTATCCCAGCAATCAGGGAATGTTGAGAAGCAGAGGTGAGATTTAAGCTGCTGTATCCAACTGTCTTCAGAATATTTTTCCTGGAGAATCAAAGATATTTTTGGATACAGAACAGGCTAAGGAAGAAATAAAAATGTTTATCCAACAAAATGTGAACCAGTAAATAGAATGGGGATTCTGCTTCTCTTTCTTCTGACAATAACGCTCATAGAGAGACTTTATCAGTGAAATATTTTCCATTGTTTCAAAAGAAAATGCTTGAGAAACAGAAAAATAATCACAGGAGTTGACTAGAAGAATTACGAATACCTTGGCCTTGAATGAGAGTTTGTTTTTGAAAGATGCAGATTATTTGGAAAAAGATGACAAAAGTGAAATTAGTGAATAAATGGAAAATATAAAGGTTCAGTGTCTAAGGAAGGCTGGGGTTTTGTTGACTTTGTTAAACTTTTGGGTGGACTGTAAAAGAATGTACACAACTTTGTCATTATTGTTTAGAAGTACACTAAAGGGAAAAAGTAACCAAGTAAAACATTTGTGTTCATAGTAGTATTTGTATATACATTTCCACGATATATTGTAAAGCAATTTTGTATAGGGTACAGTCAAGAATATTTGAAATGGGCGCAGGGATTCTTTTCAATGACTTATATATGTTAAAGATATTAAAGTAAACAAGTGATTTTCTTAGTTGTAAGAGGTATAGGCTTTACACTATAAGAAGATAAGAAAGGCTGGATGGATGCAAGTTTAAGTTAATATAATACTGTAATCATGGGCTGCTAGGGTTGAGTTGGGGTGTAAAAGTACACTGATTATATTATATGTAGAATTAAGATAATGTCCCTTGCTTTTACAAGGATGGGTGTCTAGATTAATGTGCTTGGCTTAAGTTATAAACATTTTTTGTAAGTAGAGTGGAAAATAAGGCAAGCTGACAAAAGCCATGCAAAATGCTATTTTTTGTGTCTGCAACTTCCATTAGCAAATGTTCTCACTGGGATACCTGTAGTCTGCAGCTGATGGCATTTAACCAGGGGAATTTAGTACACTTTTCTGTGTGACTATGCTTACATGGAGTTGAATTATCTGCAGGTTCAAGTAATTAATCTTGAGAGTTCTGAACATTATTTGCTAAGGGAAGCAAAAGTTAAAGGTACAATGTCAAGCAGTTCAGTAATACACAGTCTGAAATTTTGGGAAGTGAATAAGAGATAGTATAATTCCCAGCAGCCTTAACACAAAGGTAGCCAGTGCACATTTTCTTAGGGCTAAAAAGTTAATGGGTCAGATTCGGTAACACCTACAGTAAGTGTACACTATCTGTATTCAAGAACATCCCTACCACACTGTTTGCATTCTCTAGTCACTCAGAAAGATTATACTAAGTGTACATGTAGTCTACACTTTGTGGTAACCTTTATGAATCCCCCTCAGTATTTAAAGCCGCAAGGAAATCAGTAGGAAAGCTAGAATTAGGTTGTCTGTTCTCTCAGAACAGTGGGCTCTACTGAATCCCAAGGAATGTTTCTGAAAGCATGCTGTTTGTCACATCTTAAAGGGGAGTACAGCAAAGAAAGAACAAACAGCAATCAGTGTTAAGTGGACACACAGGATGTAATATGTGCTTTAACATGGGTGATCTTAATAGTAGATTAGATAATGCCTGTGTGTTCAGCTATTGATTTGAAGAAATTGTTCATATCTGGAGAATTAGTCATTTGTTGAAGTCTTAAAATGTGGCATAGGTTCTAATGGAGATGCAAAGAAACATCTGTATAAACAATCAGACTGCCAAACAGTATGTGCATGTAAGACAAAAGTTTAAAATACACATTTAGAAGCAAGGAGAGTCATTATGAAAAATTGGAAAACTAAGTCTACTTTCTCATTTAACAGTGATTTTGTTCATTTAGCTAAATCAGTCTGTAATGAAATTTCTACCATAAAAATGAGAACTGGTAATACAGCACATCAGTTAATTGTTTAGCAGAAATTGTTTAATTTATTAGAGAAATATTAACTGTTTGTATTGTATATTGTTCTTTGTAGTTATATTTGTAAATAGTTTGATTTGTTATTGATAAGTAAAATCAAATAAAAATAAAAAAAATACATATTCAGAAAGGTTATATTTATAATTGATGGCAACAATAGCTTTTTAAAATAATGGCTACTCTATCCATACTATTTTAGAATGTAAATTACCTTATAGGTATTGACAAAAGAGAATGAGTATTGAATTATATTCAGAAATGCAGAGTGCAAATAGCAGTGCTGTAGAAGACACATTTGAAAGAAATGAGCAGGTGAATTTGACAAAGAGGATTTCAGGATGGCAATGGGATAAGGGAAAATTGGAATAATAAATGTTAAGTTGTCTATCTCGCCTTCGTTTCTTGCTTGTTGGGATCGGAGCCGATCCTCGGCTCCGACTCGGCCATCTTCTGTAGCTTGAGAGCTGTTTACTGGCTCGAGGCTACGCCTTATTCCATGATGCCTAGCGCTAGCTACCCAGATCTCATTTGCCGCTTCAGCTGCGAGGTTCGTTGTTACTGGCTTAGGCTCATATAAGTTTTATTACACTACTTTTTCTGTCAGATTAGGGTTTTTTCTGATAGTTTATTGTTTAAAACATAGTTGCTAACTAGTTTGTTGTAGTTTAGTGTATTTTTAGTTTTCCCTTAGAACTCGTTTAAATTAGAGAGTTCTCCCCCTCCCTCTCCCTCTATCCCTTATGTAGGTAACGTTTTTAGTTTAAGCCTTCTCTTCTTTCTGTTTCTTAGGTAGCCATTTAAGTTAGAGGCTTCCTAGTTTTAAAATATATATATATATATATATATATATATATATATATATATATATATATATATATATATATCTTTAACTGTAGTATACTGTGTGTTTTGTTTTTTTTGTGGTTAGTGTCTGGTTTAGTTTTTTTTTTTTTTTGCTGTTCGGTCTTTTGGCCAAATTCAGTGTAGGTGTAGTATCTTAGTTAGGATATGTCTAAAGAATCCAAGGTGTCTGGATTCAAGAAGTGTGACTCATGCTGTCAGAAAATGTCTCTGACAGATGGGCACACGTCTTGCGTCTATTGCTTAGGCGCAGTGCACCTGCAGGACTCTTGTTCTGTATGCCATGCATTCAGCCCAGGAGTTCTACAGGAGCGCAAAAATAAGCTTATTTTGAGGGGTCTTCTTAAGCCCCAGGATTCACCGTCCAAGGCTCAGCCTGTGAAATCTCCTAAACTGACCAAATCATCGGCTCCCAGCTCAGAGCCGTCATTGGCCCAAGCCTCACCTACTACTTTGGTTCCGGCTGGAACCGAGGAGACTGCCTCCCCGTCGGCTCCACCAGTACCTTCGGAGCTATCAAGGACCCACAAGAGGCCGAGGTCCCCTTCTCTAGAATCTATACATTCGGCTCCTTGTTCTCCCCTGTTGTAGAGTGACCGCAGTCATAGATCCTCCCACTCTTCTCGGTCCTCTAGGCTCTCGGATCACGACGTGGAGACAGTGGTCAGTAGGTGTTTGAAGTCGCAGGCATTGGCCAAAATGTTGTCCAGCCCTCCTCAACAGGTGTCTGCTCCGTCCGCTTCCATTGATGTTCCTCCTCTGACTCCATTGAGCTCGGAGCCTGAGTTTGTTGTGGTTCGAATCATGGAACCGTCGGCACCGATGATAATTTCTCCTTCGGTTCCGTCGTCGGCTCCAATCCCCCCTGGTGCGGTCTGTCGAGGGATCTGGGTGCCGAGACTCCCTCGTCGGCTCCTAGAGGGTGAGTGGCATCGGACACTTGTCCGACCTCATTCTCTCTCTCTCTCTGGGTGTCGGCGCAGGTGAGCTCGGCTACTACATCAGCCTCGGAGCCATCTCCCTTGGTGCGGAGGAGGATTCCGGTTTCCTCGGAACCGGAGCCTTCTCTGCATCATGGCAGGGATGCCTTCGATGTCATGAGGAGTGTACTGGCTTCTGAGTCAGATCCACTTTCAACCCCACTGGCTCCGTCCCCTGTAGTGCCTGCGTCAACCTCTGCCCCTCCTCCCGACCTCAAGCATGGGGAACCGGCACTCCAGAGCACCCCATTGGGTGTTTTCTCTTCTTCTGAGGCCTCCCCTGATCATTCAGAGGAGCCCCCTCGGAAGAGGAAGTGCAAGAGGAAGCACACTGACCCCCCCCCCGAGTTGGTCACTTCGGATACGGATTTGGATGAATCTGAAGGGTCCTCGAGATCCCCCTCTGAAGATGTTTCCTTTTCGGACATCCCAGAAATGCTTAAGCAGAGGGGGAACTGGACTGCCCTAACCCCTACCGAGGACGAATCTGTATTCCTGGGTTTGTTCGGTTCCCGACCTTCCACCTCCTGGGTGTCTCCGCCTTTCGATCCACTAATGTCAGTGGTGGCTCAAAGGGCTTTGTCAGCCCTGGATACAGTGGAACCAACCCCAAGGAGACCCGGCAAGTTTATCACTGCACCCCCTGATAAACAGTTCCTTACTAATGGTGTTCCCGTAGATGCCATGGTGGTAGCAGCAGCCACTAAAAGGAGTTAGTGGAAACTTCTTCCTCTGTCCATCCTCCTAACAAGGAGTCTAGGACCATGGATAGATATGGGAAGCGAATGTTTGCTTCAGCGACCTTTTCCATGAGGTGACTGAATTACTTATGCCATTTTACCAGGCTTCAGAGAGATCTCCTGAAAGTGCTCAGAGATTCCCTCCAGGATCCATCAGCTGAAGGGGCTCAAGCTAAAGTGGCTTCTCAGCTGTTGACCCTTAATTCGGTAGTCAACTCCTCCATGAAGCTCATTTCCTATGCAGCCGATGGTGCGAGTAGAGCTGCGGGTACAGGCGTGGCCCTCAGGAGACACGCATGGATGCGGCTGTGTAATTATGCGGAACCTTTTAGAGCGTCGTTCACCAACACTCCCTTTGACAGTTCATTTCTTTTTGGACCACAGGTGAAAGACACTCTGACTAGGTGTGAACAGGAAGGCAAGACTCTCTCTGCCGTGGGAGTCCATTTTTCCACTCCTTCCAGACCATATCCCAAGGATCAGAAGAGTGGTAAAATGTGGTTTTGGAAATCCCAGGGAGCCTCGCCTGACACAATTAGTGACGTTTCCTCCAGGAGCAGAGGAGGAAACAACAACAGATGCCGCCCTCGGGGCAGAGGGGGTCTGCAGAACCAGGGCAGCAGAGAATCCTTCTCTGACAAGCCCTTCCAGCATCCCTGAAGGGTTGCCGTGCTGCCCACCTCTGGAGGCAGTTGGGGGAAGACTTTCACTGTACCCAAAAGCCTGGCAAAACCTAACGCGAGACAAATGGATACACTCAATCATATCCGGAGGCTACGTAATTCCCTTCTTTCAACCCCCCTTACCGTCAAGCAAATCCCTTCCAGATGTTCCACCCAATCTGAGGGCCCAAGCAGTCATAGAAGTTTTAAGACTGCTAGAAAAAAGAGTCATCCAGGAAGTCCCGTCAGACCAACTAGGATCCGGAACTTACTCAAGGTTCTTTTTGGTACCAAAAAAGACAGGGGACTGGAGACCAATATTGGATCTCAGCAGACTAAACAAGTCTGTTCAAAGAACAAGGTTTCAGATGGTCACGCTACAGTCCATTCTACCCTTTTTGGGTCGGGACAATTGGATGTGCTCAATAGATCTTCAGGATCCGTACTATCACATCAAAATGGACAGGCGCTGCAGGAGATTCCTTCCGGCTGGGAGCCAGTCATTACCAGTTCAGAGCTCTGCCCTTTGGTCTCACCACAACCCCCAGGGTGTTCACCAAATGCATGGCAGTAGTCACGGCTCACCTGAGGCGTCAAGGATTCCAGGTGTTTTCATATCTAGACGACTGGCTCCTTACTGCTTCTACCAGGCATCAACTTCTTTCAAGCCAGGGAGTATACAATCACAATTTGTGCCCAGCTAGGCATTACTATAAATTTTGAAAAATCTGCCTTATTGCCCTGTCAGTCTATTACCTATATAGGAGCAGATTTAGATACAAGAAGTATGTCTGCAAGGCTACCGCCAGACAGGGTGGCCACAATTCGGCAGCAAGTTCTTATCCTCATGCAATGCAAAAGGATACAAGTCAGGTTGGTCCTTCAAACTCTGGGTTCTATGGCAGTGGCATTTCGCCTGATACCTCTAGCCCGTTTTCACATGAGAATCCTTCGGTGGCTTCTCTTCACACAGTGGTCCTTTCAACAGCTCCCCATGTCTCACATGATCATGATTACAGAAACATGCAAAAGGCACCTTTCCTGGTGGATGGTCTCCCCACTAGTGTCTCAGGGCAGACCATTCATCCAGCCTCCTCCAGTTGCCACAGTGACCACGGATACCTCACTGATAGGGTGGGGGGGGGCAATATTAGGGCAGAACAGTCCAAGGCACTTGGCAGCCTCATGAGTACCATCTGCAGATGAATGTCTTGGAGATGAGAGCCGTGCACCTAGCCTTGCAAGCCCTTCTGGACTCTCTCCCTTCCGGGACCATTGCAATTCAAACGGACAACATGTCTGTAGTGTGGTACATCAACAAGCAGGGTGGAACCAGGTCCTACCCCCTATGTCGAGAAGCACTCAGACTCTGGCAATGGGCGATTTCCTCCCAATGATTTCTGATTGTGACGCATATCCCTGGGAAGTCCAACGTCATAGCGGACAGGCTCAGCAGAGCTATTCTCATTACTCATGAGTGGTCTCTGAATCAGGTAGTTGTGGATCTTATCTTCCGCAAATGGGGACAGCCTTGCTGCGATCTGTTTGCCACCCCCTTCAACAGCAAATGCAGCAACTACTTCTCCCTTTTACTGCTTCCCGGTCTCCCTCCCAGAGACACTCTAGTCCACGGTTGGCCTCAGGGACTTCTTTATGCCTTCCTGCCGTTCCCTCTTATACCCAAACTCATACAGAAAGCTATATCATTGGGTTGCAAAATGATCCTCATTGCCCCCTACTGGCCTCGACAGATATGGTTTCTGTTCCTGCACCATTACCTCCTCAAGCAGCCCTGGACTCTGGTGCTAGGGACGCTGTCCCAACAAGCAAGAAATGAAGGTGAGATAGACAACTTAACATAAAGAAGTTATGTACCTACCATAACGTTCCATGTTAGTTGTCTTCATCTTGCCTTCTTTCTTGCGTCCCCCCCTCCATCTCCATTGGACCGAGAGGAGTTTAAGTTTCACTGGCTGAGTGTTCTCTGGTTTGTTTCCTCTACTGACGTAGAGATTATAACAGGTAGGTTTAACCCTCTGTTTGGAGGGGTTTCATTCCATAGCTATGGCTGGGGTTAGCTATTTCAAACAAGATCTGGGCGCTAGGCATCATGGGATAAGGGGTAGCCTCGAGCCAGTAAACAGCTTTCGAGCTATAGAAGATGGCCGAGTCGGAGCCGAGGATCGGCTCTGATCCCAACAAGTAAGAAAGAAGGCGAGATGAAGACAACTAACATGGAAAGTTATGGTAGGTACATAACTTCTTTTTCTGATTGTAATAGCTGCTATTATGGACCTTAAGAACATTTTGGGAGAAATAATCCTCTTTTATCTGGGAATATTACTTCTAGGTGGGGGCTGGGAACTTGATTTGCATTAATGAGAATGTATCAGTGGGACCTTGAATGGAAAATATAACAAAAGAGGGGAGATTTATGAGAAAAAGTTATGAAAATATTTGTCATGGAAGATGTGAATTCAGTATTAGTAACCCAGTCAAGATTAGCATATTATTCCCAGTGGAGCAAAAACTGGGTTATACTGAATAGAATTTATATTTCACAGGAGCATGTGCATTTAATTGAAAACTTCAACACACATCCAATAACTATTTCATATCATGCACCAATAAAAAATAAAATAAACATAGCCCTCATAAACACTGATCTTAAGATATTAGCCCATGTTATAGCAAATAGACTTAAGAATATACTCCCCTCTATTATTTCCCAACAACAAATGGGCTTTATGACAAACAGACAAACAAGTGACAACACCCTCCTCTTAGATACCATTGTAAGACTACTTAATAGTGATAAATGCCCCAGATATACCCTTACAGTAGATGCAACCAAAGCTTTTGATAGAGTAAACTTACACTTTCTCTTTAATATACTACCTTTATATGGTTTTCCTCAAGAATTCATTAAAATGATCCAGGTTCTGTATCAGAAAGCTTCTACCACTATACAGGTAAACAAACTTATAACTAACCTTATACTCTTATCCAATGGTACAAGACAAGGATGTCCTCTTTTGTCATACCTATTTAATCTTTATCTAGAACCCCTCCTTCTGTTTATTTCACAAAAAAACTTTCATCATATTCCCAGAATCCACAATACAAATCTTATATACTCGGCCTTTGCCAATGACTTAAATATATACTTTCAATTCCCCACTACTGACCTCCCAAAAATACTTAAAGCTATTGATGAGTTCTCGGTAGTGTCAGACGATAACTTAAATTTAAACAAGCCACACATATTTCCCCTCAATCATATAGGTCATAAAGAATTGTACTTTCCCATGAGTGAGCTCAAAATGAACTATCAGATAAAATATCTAGGAATACTATTTACTTCGGACTTCAAAGATATTATAAACAATAACCTACTAAGTACACGGACTAGTATTCAAAACAATATTGATAGATGGAAGGACATCAATATGTCTCTACTGTCAAAAGCTAGTGTTGTCAAGATGAATTTTCTATCAAGAATACTCTTTCAATTAAATGCTACTTTTTCAAATATTCCCCAAAATGTCTTCCTTGTCATGGAAATGCTATATCAAGATTCTTATGGTATCCCAAATCTACCAGAATTAAATATGGAAAACTTGTACTCGCCAAAGATAAGGGGGGATTAGGGTTACCTGATTTTAAGTTTTACTATAGTATAATTACTGTCTACAGACTAATACAAATAATAAACTGTGACTCATATATAAATACTTGGACACCCCAGTGACCACAGTCTGGTATGAACAGTTGAAATACCTTGGCTATAATATCAAATCCCTACCATTCTTGAATTTAAACCAGGCTAGCATATACATGAAGAATCTATACCCACTAATTAAAAACATGATTCTTACAACACAAAAACTATTTAAATCATTGCAATTAGCTGACGCTTTTGCCCTTATACAACCGTTACACCTAAATCCTAATCTACTAATAAATAATAAACCCGTAAATTTAACAAACTATCCCCTGATAAAAGACTACACAATATGGGATATATATACCAATGGAAAGACTGTAACACGGGGCAAATGAGACTTGAACTCAAACTTCCTAAGAAATATAGTATTATCCTTAACCAACTTCACCATCTTATAAATACTAAATTTTCACAAATACACACTGACTTACAGAACATAAATTTAGTTAAATTAATACTTGAAAATCTTGCGATTAAAGGGGAAACAATTTCTAGGACTTATAAAATTGTAATGAGGGCAGAACATCAGAATTCTTTATTATTTTCAAACTATTGGCAAACGAAAAATCAATCACTGACTGAAGAAAATAAGAAACTAGCCATTGAAAATACAATCAAATTCATTCCTTTCAAGATGCTGTTATCTACCCAAATTATGGTAAATAAAAATCTATATTATACCTTATCTAAATTAAATAAATTCAATCCTAACTTTTTGCCTGTATGTCCCCATTGTCTAGATCAAACAGCTGATATTTTGCATGTCATGTGGAACTGTACTAAGATACACAACTTATGGTGTTCCTTGAGAGTAAGATTAGAGAAGATGGGATATGAAAAATCAACCCTTACATGGGAGACAGCTATATTGCACATTAACATCAGTCAACTTCCAAAAATATAAAAACGTCTTTTTTACGATGTGTGCCCTTATTAAATTCTTTATTACAAAGAATTGGAATGTCATGTCACCAATTACATGGGAAAATTTTAGCAATCTTGCTATCAAATATATCTTGTCTCACAAATTAGTTTATTCAAAAACAAAAAACAAACGCTATTACCAAAAATATTGGGGTTACGTACTAGATATAATTCTTGACAAATAAAATTCGCCCACAAATTGACATGGAAAGCTAACCTTTTAATAAGAAATGAATGTAGTATAACCAGTTTTCTTGCATCTTCCCCCTTCTCTTAGTATATGTGTATCTAGATATTTTCCCTAACCATACAATAAATGATTGAATTTTTATCTTTACTTTCTATATAGACTATCCCCATTCCACTATCCCTTATGAGACCAAATGAACATAAGAATTCTCATACTCTACTTGACGATTTAGTGATTTCCAGTGTATATATTGTGTGTGTGTATATATATCTATATATATATATATATATATATATATGTATATATATATATATATGGGTCTACTTCATTTGCCCGACACACATTTTTCCCAGACCAAATGACTGAAAGCTCATTTGCCCGACAGCTCATTTGCCCAACAAGCAGTATTAGCAAGAAAATGGAATATGCCCCCCTCCCCACTGTAGTGCGACCCTGGAGTTAGAATATATAGGTGGGGGTGTGTGGGGGGCACAGCCCCCCACTTCATTTCATATAATATTGTTACCTTTTGATGTAATATTGCTTAGTAACAGATAAGTAAGTCACACCCCCCCTACCTATATATTCTAACTCCAGGGTCGCACTACAGTGGGGAGGGGGGCATATTCCATTTTCTTGCTAATACTGCTTGTCGGGCAAATGAGCTTTCAGTCAAATGGGGTCAGGCAAATGAGTGTCGGGCAAATGAGCTTTAGGGCAAATGAAGTAGACCCATATATATATGTGTGTGTGTATATAATTTTCTCAAAACAAGATTGCTGTCTGTTTTCTTTAGATATGTATTTGTATTGTTTATTTGTGTTTTTGAGTTACTGTATTGTTGTTATTATTTGGAAAAAAAGAAAATTAAAACAGAGATTTTGGAAAAAAAAATAAAATAAACATGCAGGTTAATGAAGTAAAAATGCAACACTTGTACTTTCTCATCTACCTGTTAAAAGGAATGTAATTCTAGGTGTGGTTAGTAGAAATTATTTGAGAGTTATTTTATTTTTAATTTTATTTATTGTTTGTTAATTGGGTTAGTCCAGCTGGGCTTTTGGCCTTTTTTCATTGGAGACCCGAGGAGAAAAGCTCCAGTACATAGTATAAAAATACATAAATTCACAACCTTACAATATACAGAAAGTGACCACATTACAATAGACATGATAACATACATAGTACAAACTGTACAGAAATCACAGTTTTACAATAAAATATGTGTTGCATTGCATTTAAGAGGCTGTCAGTTTGAGAATATGTGTAAGATAAGCCAAAGGTTTGTATGCATAAAATTGTTAAGAAAGATGTACAGAGAAAAACGTATGACATTTTGTTAGTTTTGGTGATGAAAGTTGATATAGGTGAGGAGTTAGTGGTGGGGGTGATTTAGGTGGGAGCATGTGAAGGACATTCCCATTTGGAGGACAGATTGGAGAGGAGCATGGATTTGAAGTTGTTATGATTTGGTAAGTTACGTAGTGGGGGGGGGTAGTGAGTTCCACAGTTTGACTATGGTGTGGGATAGTAGTAGTTGGCCAGGTGGGTGTGAGGGTTTGTGCACCTCCAGGAGGTTTTGGCCTTTGGATCTCAGGGAGCGGCCAGGTGTGTAGGGTATAAGATATTTGGCAAGAGAAGGGCATTCTGTAGGTTTAAAGATGAGTTTGTGGGCTGTTGTAAGTTATAGGTATATTAAGTGGTTGGGGAGTTTTAGCCAGTTGAGGGTGTGTAGAGAGTGGCAGTGATGGGAAGAGTTCTTAGAATTGGTTGCAAATTTGCAGATTTTGTTGTAACTAGCTTTGAGTTTGGAACAGAGGCCAAGTTGTAGGTTGGAGAATAGGGGAGCACCGTACAAGAGAGAAGGGAGAAGAAAGGTAGATGAAAGGGTTTGTCGTGAGGAGGGGTGAGGTAGTAGTTGTGTTTGTAGAGGAGACTGATTTTCTGGTGTTTTTTTTTTGATTGCGGAGAGGATGTGGGAGTCCAGTTTTAGGTTTTCATCAATGGTAATGCCAAGTAACTCGGTACTGGGAATGATTTCTAGAGGGGTGTTATTGTGGCTTTTGATGGAAAATTGGTCTCTGTTGAATTGGGAGGTTTTGGTAGGAGTGAAAATCATTAGTTTAGTTTTGTTGGCGTTTAGGGCTATGTGATTGGATTGCATCCATGATTCTGTTTTGGAGAAAGCTATTTGGGTTTTGAGTAGAAATTTGAGGAGGAGGCTGAGCAGATGATGGTAGAGTCATCAGCATATTGGATAACTGAGGAGTCAGGGATGGAGTGGTGGAAGTTGTTGATGAATATGTTAAATAGGAGTGGGCCCAGTACAGACCCTTGTGGAACTCCTGTGGGTATAGGTAAAAAAGGGGAGGTTGACTCTTGCCATTGCACTGTCTGTTGGTGCATGAAAAGGTAGCTGGAGAACCAGGCTAATGATGAGGGAGAGAGGTGCAAGTGTGAGAGGTGGGACAGGAATAGGGAGTTGGAAGATGGTATTGAATGCCTTTGAGAGGTCTAGAAACAGTGAGGATACATATTTGCTGCTGTCACATGCAAGGTTGACTGTCTCAAGAAAGGAAAGGAGGGCTGTCATGGTGCTGCGGCCAGGGCAGAAGCCCTGTTGGGTGGGAGAGCGGAGGTTGTGCTGGGTTACGTATGGCATGAGTTGGGAGTGGATGTTTTTTTCTAGAATTTTAGAGAGAGGAGAAAGTATAGCTATGGGCCTGAAGTTGGTAGTGTCTGTGTTCTTACCAATTTGTGGGGAGGTATGATGAATGTGTGTCACCAGATGGTTGGTACATAGGATTCTTGTATAGATCTGTTTATAAGAATAGATATGGGATATGCTATTGATTCAGCGGATAGTTTAAGGGAATTTGCTGGAAGGTTTCTGGGGCATTGCGGCATGGTTTTAGCTTTAGAAGTAGTCTTTTTATAGTGTTAGTGGAGACAGGTTTAAGGGAGAAGAGGGGAGGAGAATGAGGGTGAAAGGGGGGTACGAAGGCTGGTAGGTGGTCGCTTAGGGGTCTGGTATTATACTGGCATTGGTGGTGTGGTTGGGGTGGGTTGTTAATATCCAGTCTATGATGGTACTGGAGGTACAAACGTTATTTGGCCTGGTTGGAAGGTTTATAAGTTGGGTGAAATTGTAAAGGTTGATTGAGTGAGTTGGGGTATCTTAGAGGAAGGAGGCCCAATCAATATTTATGTCGCCTAGGATATAGGTTTCATTTTTGATGATGGAGCTAAACCAAGAGAGGATGTCTTCTAGTGTTTTGATATTGTCTCCAGGTGGGATATAGATGGAACAGATGCAAATAGATTTGTAGTTGTTAAGTTTTAAAATTAAGTTAATAGAGAAGATAGAAATTACTTTAGAAGAAATTGCTAGTGAGTGGAACAAAATGAAAATGGAGTTGAAAATAGTGAAGAAATAAAAGAGAAAGAGATATGGTTAAGAAATAATAGGAATTAATTACAGAGGCTGACAAAGGTTAAAAGTATTGTAGAGTAAGGGGAATCACACAGAACAAGAAGAGGAGCAACTGTAGTGTGCTATAGAGAAAATAAGGGAATATCTGATAATATGTATGAGTTTAAAAAGACTGATGTTAAGCAACTAATTTTTATAACATGTCTAGAGCACAAAACCCTTTAGCCTGGAAAGTAGAAAGGGCTGTCTCCAAACTTAGGGATCCTATGAAAAGAAAAATAACCAGAAATCTTATTGAAGTATTATAGGCATTTCATAAATTTCATGAAAAATTGTATAAAGCAGAGGAAGGTGTAACCCAAGAAAGAGCACAAATGGAAATATTTATGGAAGACCTAATTATGCCAATGTTAGAGGAAGATGAAGCTCAGCAACTAATAGCTAAAATTGGAAGAGATTAGATAAAAATGACAAGGTGTAATTAACTGGCAGGGAAGTTGTCAGGAACAGATGGTATTTCTATGGAGGTTTGGAAGCTGAGAGAGAAAAATGTGATAAAAATCTGGAAGATTTTGTTTAATAGTATTTTAATAGAAGTGGAAACACCAGCATCTTAGAAGAAAACTGTGGTGGCTGTTTTAACCAAAGAGGGGAAAGATTCATCAGACCCAGTTTCATAGAGACCCCGTGTCAATTTTAAACTGTGATTATAAAGTGTTTATGTCTGCACTAGTTAAAAGAATAGCAACGATGTTGCCAAAATTGATAGATATGGATCAGCATGACTTTACTGAGGGGAGGCAAAGATTTGACAAAATTAATAGAACAAAGATGATCCAGAGGAAAGCAGGATGTAAGAAAATATAGCTGTTGTTAGTGGGTCTTGATGCAGAGAATGCATTTGACAGAGAAAGCTGAGATTTTATGAGTAGGGCAATGAAAGCATTTGCAATCCCTGATACAGTAATAAGGTTAATTAAGAGGATGCATGAACGATTGGAGGCAAGAATTAAAGTGGGAGGATTCCTCTTTGATAAGTTGTTTTTGAACAGAGGAACCAGGCAAGGGTGTCCTCTTTCCCCTTTGCCAATTTCTTTATATTTATAGTCATTGGCACAGAAATAAGGGACTAAGAAATTCAAGGATATAATTTTGTAAGGTAATCAAGAAAATCTGGCTTTATTTGCTGATGACATTATTTTGTACTTGATAAAACCGGAAAACAACATTTCTATGTTGTAGAACATTTTGAGACAGTTCCAAGTCCTTTTCAGGATATAAAATTTTGAAGATTTAAATAAAAGCTCCATCTGTTAAATTTTTGTAGCTAAACATGAATTAGATCAATAATACCCATATTTATGGAGAGACAATAAGATGAAGTAATTAGTAGAGTAAAAAGGTGGCTACTGTTGTAGCCAAGGAGATGTGGAAAGAGACTAAGTATATAATAACAAAACTGTGAAACTGGAAGCTCTTTGTATGGAAAGTAAGGTACAAGCAGTGAAAATGTTTTTAGACCCTTTAGATTTATATACAGGTCGGGCACATTTTTATTAAGCAGAGGAGAGATTATGAACAATAATTAATAAAGAGTTGAAAAATTTATCTGGGAAGGAATGAGGGTAAGAGTTAAGTGGATAAGTAGATTCTCCCAATAGATCAAGGTGGTTTAGGATTACCTGATTTTAAGAGATATTGTAGAGCTACACAGTTAAGGCTCATAAACATAGCAGAACCAGAAGGTTATAATTCAAAGTGGAAAGGGATGATGATGACGCCGGGGGGGTCAAGAATTATGGAGAGAATGGGATTTTGCATGCAGGTCCTAAAGGAGAATAATAACAGCCGTACAGAATATTCTATTCATAACATTGCAAAAAAGTATTCTGAGAACTAAGCCAACACAGGAATGGAGGAAATTTTGCTAATAGGAATGACTGCAAGTAGGGGTACAGAAAATAGTCAAAGAGAGGGCTGAAATGTACTGGAGAAAACTAGTACAGGAACTACGGTATTGGGAGTAAATAACTAGAGAGGGAAAGGTAATAGAGTGGGATGAGACCAAGAAGACATTTGGACTGCAGGTTAGAGACTGCCTTCCCTACTAGTGATTGATATCACACTATAAGCAAAGAGAAAGGAACAGGTCAGTCCTAGGTGAAAGACCTGCTCCGGTAGAGTTTTAAGTTGAATCTAGAACAGAAGTTGTTGCTGTGAAAAGGGGGTAAAATAATTGCATGATAACTATAAGAATCAATCAGAGAAGGTTAGATAAGATTGTGAAACAAGACTGGAAAAGCAGTTTACAGTGAAACAGCAGGAGGACATAGGTATGGCTCCCAAGTGTGCAACAAAGTCCAGAAGACTTGGGATTTTTGCTGGGAGGTGTTTGCATTTGTATTTTTATACCCCAAGCAGATTTCAAAGAATTATTCCTCAAGTAGTATAGCAAATGTTGGTGTGATGGTCAAGAAAGAGGTAATTGGGAACATTGTCAGAAACAATAGGGGAGCAAATGACTGTAACTAAGGAAATGATTCTTGTGATCTTGGACAGAGGATCTAAATTGCCTAGACATAGTAATGTCTTTTTCAGGTCCAATTCTTTTGGCTGCCAAAAAAGCAAATATTAGAAAATGGAAATCAGACTATAAACCAACTATATTTGAAGTAGTGGGTATTGTAAAAGCGATAAAATAACTGGAAAGGAGCAAATTACAGAGAAATAAATGGAATTTGTGGGAACAATGCATGCAAAATAATGTTCCAGTTGAGGTGTGAGGTTTAAGAGAAGGCAAGAACTGAGCACTTTATCTAATGGACTAAACAAGAGTTGTAGAAAAAGAAAACATATATAATGTGTAATGTATGTAAATGAAAAACAGGTTGATATTTTTTCTTTTCTATTATGTATGTGTGTCTGTGTCTTAAGTGATAATTTAATAAATGTGTTTTAAAAAAATCTCTCATTATAGTATCTGAGCATCCTCCCTTTTTGAAAGCCCTTTCTTCCAACTTAATTTGATTCTCCAAGTGGTTTAAGTTAACCTAATCCCTTATTTGCTTATTACATTTGTAGGACATCATGAACTGTTTAATCACATTTTAAACTTTTCCCAGTGACCTAACGTCCTTTCTTCACTACTGGAAGCACTGTAATACAGAAGTAAACAGCTGCTCAAGTCATTGGCCCACTTCCTGTCTTTAGGATCTAATGGATCAAATCACCAGGAAGTGTCACCCCAATTGGATTAAAATCCATTGACGTTGAGGAATACTAAATTATGATACAAGACTAAACCAAAACAGTGTCTAACTTGTATAACATTGTCCATGAGGGATCTGTCAATCAGCCAAAAATCTAGCCTTCTTGCAGCTCCTCTTTGCATACCTAAAAAAATAAAATCCTGGGTGGGTTGATTGGCCCTCCAAATACCAATCAAGTCCAAATCAATGGTAAAATGATATAAACATTTTCAGACTTATGGAAGTCTGGCCTTCCCAAAAGAGATTTTGTCCATCAAAGTGTCAGGAACCATATTAAAATTCCCCATTAACTCTTTAGTATGTGGATCTCATGACTTAGAAAGGGTATCCCAGAAGTCTTCTAGATAGCTGTCTTTATCTTTATTGGGACCATAAAGGTTCTTCAATAATACACAGGTACTTATACCTTTAACCTTTAAAATTAACCACCTTCCTTCATGACCTTTAGAATCTGATGCCACTTGCCAGCCTAGCTGTTTTGTGAAGTAATATTGCAACCCCAGTTTTAGCAGAAAAAGACCCATTAGCTCTTCCCCAAGCATGCCACAGTTGAAACAGTCTACCTGTATTTTTACAGCTGATTATAATTTCTTAACAGAAAAGCAACTTTGACATCTGAAGTGTTTAATCCATCAAAAACAGCTTTCCTCTTATATGGAGTCCCCAAGTCTGTTACATTCCAGTGAATAAGAGTGATCGAATCTAAAGGATACTTATTACCTGTTATCAGTACCTCTTAATTCTTAGCCTCTTGAGGGGCAAACACCTCTATTGCTGGTAAGGAATTTGCCTTATATAGAATCTTGACAAAATCTTGGATGTAAAGACCAAGAAAAAAATTCCAAACTGTTTGACTATTGAAATACTGTGGCAAGAAATTACTAAGTGTCTAGACTTAAATTAGCTATAAAGTTAATAATAAGTTGTTAGGTGAAAGGTACGAATCTCACAAACAGGCAGGGATGTGTAGCAAAAAAAAAAAAAAAAAACTCTGCCTACTACAATAGGCTAATCCCTTTTAAGCAGACATTACTTATATCATTTTGGGTTCCCTCTGCCATATACATTATAAAACAAAACAGTTTAAATGAACTGACATCAGTACTCTCAAACAGAATGCAAAGTCTTTAAAATTTAAGATCATTAATTTGAACAGCCTTGCAAGATAAAATTAAAAAGAGAGGTCACTTATCTGAATAAGATCATTAAGATCAGCATAGGTCCCACACTTATTCTGGAGATACTTAGAATCCACAGGTAATGAGGTGGTCCTTCCCTGCTTGATTAGCTATATTTCTTCTTTTGTAGTGTCTGGGTAGTGAAGCCTTTACTGGCACCATTCTCCTTTTCCATCAGGTTAACCTTGACTCTGCATGTTGAGTGGTGAGGAAGATAAAGTACCACTGATTTATGATGACGACAGGTCAAAAGGAGCCATGAGAGATTTGCTTGCACCTGTGCACCCTTTTTACTAAGGGACATTTAGTAGGTGATGTATCAGGTATCATCTCTCGCCCTCTCTCTGTATTTCCTATCATCACCATATCACTATAGGTTACTTTAGAGTGTGATGCTCTATACTGAAAAACACACTGATTAGAGAAGAGATTGTTTAGAACTTCATTATCTTTAGCTTTGGCTTCTTCTAACCCTAAACTGCCAAATAAAAATGGCAGGTGGTTAGAATCTCAGGGGAAAAAAGTTGGCTCAGTCTAGTAATTTGGTCTTTAGAGTTTTAAATTATCAGAGCTTCAGGTGGAAATTTATTTTGGAATGTGCTTACAATTCAGATGACTTTGCTGTATCTTTGCCTGCTGAACAGAAGTATTATATGAATAAGATTGTTTCTAATATGACTCATGTTTCTAAACATACATTGAAGAATGTCTTGGAAGGTGCAGACTGTGTTTCTAGAAATGCAGCAACTTATGTTGTATTGAGAAGGTTTGCCTATTTACATAACCAGAATTTTTCTGAGGATTTAAAAAATGAGATTTTAAATTATCTTATAAATTCTAAATTTGTGTGACCCAGATTTTCGAACAATTGGATGATAGAGATAAATTGATTCTTGGGGTGTCTAGAATGTTTCATATTCCCAGGTTCTTCTCTAGCAAGATGCCCAAAATCAAAGGGTAGAACAAAGAAAAATCCCAGCATAACAAGAATCAGGGTGCCAAGAGGAATTATCTGGAGAATAATGCTTTGAAACCAAATAAAAGGGGTCCATTTCCCAAAAAAGATCTTTTGACTGCTAAAAAATGACCATGCTAATACTCAGGGCATCCTATCCTTTCCTGTTGATCTTGCTCCCCAAGCTTTAGCTCAATCCAGCAGCCTGGCCACAAATAGTTTCAGACAAGTGGGTGCTGAGAATAATTTACTGTGTGAATACTCTTGGCAGTGGATAGAAAATCTTTCTGCCTTCAGGGAATTCCTCATGCGCCAACCATCCTGTTCTGTCCAGCATTCTTTCAAAAGTGGCAAGCAGGATTATAAAACCAGTTCCTACACCTCAAAAAGGAAAAGGATTTTATAATGGAATCTTTTGTGCCCAAAAAGAAGCTAATATGGAGACTAATGTTAGATTTGGTGTACCTAAATACCTTTGTGTAAGTACCCACATTCAAAATAGTCACCCTGCAAGACAGTCCTACCTCTTCTTCTGGACCCCTTTCTCATGGTGACTTTACATCTGAAGGATGCTCATGATCTCATCCCATTTGCACCCAACTTCAAGTTGAAACTACAAATGTCCTGTCTCACGTCCTCACAAAGAATGTCTTCCTGGGGTGTATGATGGACACAGAAAAATGTAATGGCCCTTCTACTAGAAGACATAGCCATGAATGTTCAGAACATTTTCCAGGATTTCTCTCTTAAAGAAGATGCCTCTGCAAGAGTTTCTCAAAATTGTAGGCTTCATGGCATCAGTGATCCTCAGGACACCATGGGCTATACTCCACTTGAAAAAGATTCAGTGGTACTTAAAAAAAATGTTGGACCCAGCACCAGCTTCCCTTTGAGTTCCAGGTACCAGTGCTGGATTTTGTGAAATAAGAGTTACAGTGGTGGAGAGATCTGATTCTGCAATTCAGACCTACTCTTCTCCCTCCAAATCCCATTTCATTAAGTCTACACAGACTCATCAAATTTTGCATGGGAAACGGTATATAGGGAAGTTCAGCTGCAAGGGAAATAGGGTCCTTCGGAAATGTCAACAGTGATTCAGACCTCAGATGTTCTTTATCACGTGTTGTCACTAGGTCCCATTTTACTGGTCACAGATAACACCATAATCATGTGGTGCCTAAACAAACAAGGGGGCAAAAGTCATACCCTCTTTGCCAATTTTTAGCTTTTCTTAAATCATTCTCTGACGTTTCAGGCCTCATTAATCCCATCAGAGCAAAACACAATGGTAGACAGACTAAGCAGATCCCTGATGGACCCTCGTTAGTGGAAACTCGGGGCAGAGGTCTGCTTGGATTTGGTCTAGTTGTGGGGAACACGTCAAATAGATCTGTTTACCTCCTTTCAAAACAGTCAGTTGGAAAAATTCTGTTCAAGACATCCTACAATCATGCTCGAATGACAGAAGAATTCTCATTCCCTTGTATGAGAATGTTCCTTTATGCATTTCCACCCTTTCCCCTGATACCCAAGGTTCTTCTGAAGATTCAGAAAGAATTACAGAACATCATTGTGGTAACCCCCTTTTGCCCCAAGCAAAGTTTGTTCTTCCTGTGATAAACCAAAATGCTGCCAGCCCAGCTGGCTGGAATTTTGTAAATAATTATATGTCGCTTGAAAATATTAATATGATTTATATAGAAATGTGACACTGCTAGTCCAGCTAGATAGAATAGAATTTTGTAAATAATTCTATGTCCTTTGTGAATAGTAATATGTTTTGTATGCTTGCCTTAAAAATAAGAAAACTATATGTTCTATACTGAGCTTCAAGATTGTAACCACAGTGCACCCTGTTGGAAAAGAGCAGAAATGTGTATAAACTATATGTCAATGCAAATGTATGGTTCCATAGTAGAAATTGGGACATGCAGAGTTAACTTGCAAAACTCTAAGAAAATAAGCTGATAAGTAAAGAGTTTTACGATGTGTTATAAAGTTAATTTATCCCAGCTAAGAGCAGGATGTCTAGGCTAGGGGCTTCTTTCTGTTGTCTGGAAACAGAGGTAATTACAGGTTTCCAGGGTAATTGTTTTACGACTTTCAGTTTCTGGCAAACTTCTAAGAAAGAATTGTCAGCTTCTGAGAGATAAGAGTATTTTTAACAGAGACATGTTAAGAATTTTAAGTTCCTGCTAACATGGGAAACTTGGGTAGAGGTGACAAGAATGATGTAATCTGAGATGATTCAGCAGTAATGTGTATTATTAACTTAGGAACTATCTGAGAGAGAAAATCAGTGCCTTTTGTATTTGTCTCTAGATCTGAACACATCCATTCAGCTCTTGTATCTGCCTAGCTCTGTAAGTAAGTTTTTTAGAACATTGTTTCTCTTAGAGATAAATAAGAATATAGCAAGAGTAGTGTAGATTTTTTTTGTATTTATGTGAGACTGTCCTACCATGTTGTTTTAAAGTATTTCCTGTGATTATGAACTTTATGTCACTGTGTTGAGTTATTGAATATTGTCTTGTTCTTTTATTATTTATTATTAAATATATTTAAACCTTTTAATTGTGGCTGTTTTGTGTAGAGATATTTAAGCTCTTAGGGTTCTTTGATATGTATTTGGTGACACTGTATAGGCTACTCCTAAATAGCCTTAGCCTTGGGCACACTTACCATGTGGATAATAGTAACATTGCACAGTAGAATTGGACTCCCTTCAGTAAGGGCCTTTATAGTAGCTGATAAGGATGGTTGGTGGGAGATGGTACTACTGTATAGTCTAGGCAGAAGGTGGCATAGCTAGAGAACCTGTGCCAGCCTTCCCCAGGAGTGTCTGTGTTTTTGTATATAAATCAAGTCTCAAAGTGTGTGTGTGTGTGTGTGTGTGTGTGTGTGTGTGTGTGTGTCAGCTACTTGCGGAGGTACATGAAGCACTGATTGGACAGAGTGGGTGCTGGAGGTTTTGGCTTGACCACTCGGCTGAGATCTGAACCCTATAGTTGTGCCAGTGGGGAGTCTTATTGGGGATCTGGGGAAAATGGGAGAAAACAGCCCCAGACTGACTGTGATCTCTGCATGCTCTTAAGGGAAATTGTACTTTACTGTGTGTGTACCTGTCATCCTCCCAATGTGCACGTCCCTCACTGGTATTGGTGATGAGGACTGAGGCTCCTTGATTACTGGGCCAGTGCACGGCGTCACACTACCTTTTAATGGATTGGCCAAGGGCAATTACCACAAGCTTCCTCACACTCTGGATCTGCTCACATTATGTCGGGGTGACTGATGCACCCCAACATAGAGAAACTGGTGCTAACAGCCTGGATAATTCCATGTTGATACAGTTTAGGCGTGTGTTTTCACCCTTTAATTTCTCCAAGTCCTGCGTTCAATTATGATCAACGTGAGGTTCTTCCAGAATTTTTCTATACTTGCAACTATATTTATGCATCTTCCACATTTCTTGTCTTCTCATCTGGTCCTTCACCTTAAATTCTTTCTTTTGTTTTTTGGCACATTCAGTTGCTGCCTGATTTTTGTCTACTTCTGTAGGTGTGCCACGTAGAAGGATTTCCTGACTACTGTGGCAATGTGATTATCAAGGGAGAGACTACTGTCCACCTGTGTCCCAAGGTCTCATCACACTTTCGGTGTTAAGTAGACCACCGCCTATGTGGTAGTTCATGGGTACAGAGTTTTTACCAAAAGGGATGACGATGCACTTTTTGGCATTGAGCTTGAGGCCATGGCTTTGACACCAGGCATCTGTCTCAGTGAGGCCCTTTTGTAGGATAGCCACATCGTTAGGAGATTTGACTATGGCTCCTAGTTTGCAGTCATCTGCGAACTTTGTTAGCCAAGGACCTTCTGTGTTAGCCTGTACTTCAGAGAAGTAGATAGCAAACAGGAGAGGACCTAGGACTGAACCCTGTGGCACTCCACTTGTCACTGGTCTGAAGTTGGATTTAGAGTCTGCTACTTTCACAATGGTGGGTTTGGTCAGTGAGCCAGTTGGCAACCCATCTTGTGACATAGGGATTTATACCTAGTTTAGTGAGTTTGTCTATAATTCCAGAGTGGGGGATGGTGCCGAAAGCCTTGGCAAGATCTAGATAGGCTGTGTGTACCACTTTACCCTCATCTACAGCTTTGGTGACCGCTTCAAAGAAGTCTATCAGGTTTAGGAGACATGATCTGCCTTTTACAAACCTGAACTGGGTATGGTCCAGAGTCTGAAGATTACCAGTGTCATTGTTTATAAGTTCCATGATGATACTCTCCATAACCTTACAGACTAGGCTCGTCAGGCTAATGGGGCGGTAGTTCCTGGGCTCCCCCTTTGTGGAGTGGGATAACCGTTGCTGTGCGCCATTCAGTGGGCACAAAGCCTGAGGTGAGGCTATGGTTGAACATGGTACTTAGGTGGGGTGCCAGTTCATTTTGTAGTTCATGTAGAATGCAGCCTGAGATGTTGTCAGGGCCTATGGATGCTTTGTTCTTGGCTTTGGAAAGTGTGTTTTTACCTGTGCATTTGTGATTACAGGTACTTTGCATTCTTCCGTTATAGAGATGGGCCCTTTAGGGGATGAGAGAGGGGTAAAGTTAGCACTGAACCTATCTGCCAGGATGTTGGCAATATCAGTTGGTTCTGTATATTTAGTGCCATTGTGCTGTAACTCAGAGCAAATCTGAGTGTTGCCATTGAGATTCTTGACATAGCTATAGAATGCTTTGTGGCTGCCTTTGTCCAATCATGGGATTTTACTTTTTTTTGCAATAGTTTCTTTCTTCTGTTGTAGAGTTTGCTTATAGCAGGGGAACACCAGATTGGCTTCCTTTGTTTTGAGGATAGCATCATGGTTCTGTTAGGGATTGCATGATCCATGTGCTTGTGTAAGTGCTTATAAAGTGCAACTGTATAGGATTCAGCAGTCGTATCTCTATTGTCCGTCAGCGTGGGTGTCGTGAAGTTTGCCACTTCTGTCTTAAGAAGCGTGAAGTTGGCTTTGGAGAAATTTTTTCCTGTGGTTTCCCTAATGGTGGGGGTGGGTCTGGGATGTGTATGTCTACAGTGATTTGCTTATGGTCAGATCTGACCAACGAGGAATTGACCTCTGGTGTGGAACACCAGTTGCCCATGTTGGTAATGACCAGGTCTATGATATTGCCGCCCCTGGTGGGGGTGTGGATAAGCTAATCCAAGGCATTGGAATTTATGAATTCCAGAAATGTTGAGCACAAGAGTTGGTACATGAGTAGTTTTCCCAGTTAATGGTGGGGTAGTTGAAATTGCCCATTATTAGGGTGTTAGGTTGTATCCTAATATTTTCCAGTGTATCAAGAAATGAGGAGTGGGAATCCTTTTCCGTCAGTGAATGGATTACAGATCTGAGCCTCAGATCTGACTCGGCCACATACTTCAGACTTCGGATCCAACTCTCAAGCTCCTCCTTGTACCCATAATGCCTTATTTCATTCCCAATACCCCAAATCTCATTTGCTGCCATAACACACAGATGCTGGATCCTTCTCTCGTAGTGTTTGCTATTGTTATTGGTGTCTTTCAAAAGTAAGACAATCTTACCATAGGTACATTTTTACCTTTTTTTTTTTTACAGTTTCCTTTTGTACTGTCATGGCTGTCAGGCTGACAGGTTTTGAAAAATGCACTTCCTGTGGGGATAAAATCCCCAACTCAGATACCCACAAGGAGTGTGTTTACTGCTTGGGGCCAGCTCACTTAAATATGAGCTGTCAGTCTGCGCTGCCTTTAATTTTCATGCCATAGCTGACAGGAGAAACAAACTGATGCTCAAGAGCTTGCTTCCTTCCTCATCATCTTCACTTTCAGGATCTCAACCCCCCAAGAAATCATTGAAAGCTCCATTGGAGCATGGGAAGAGATATTTATTTATTTATTTATTTGCAGTTGGTTTACCAGGATAATCCATTGGGCCAAAGTGAACCCGTTTTCAATGGAGTCCTGGGGAGAAAAGCTCCATAAACAATCAAGGTTACAAAATTTTGTAGATAATAAGTTTACATGTGTTATAATATAGCGCAGACCAATTAATATAGCAATATGACATAGACTGAAAATATACAATTAGATTAGACAAGAACAGACATTGCAAACAGTATAGGTTTTAGATAAATGAACAGGTAGTGCAGAATTTTAAGGAATGATTACAAGATATATACAGGAATATTAATATATAGAAAGTTTAAGTAAGAGGTGTAGACTAGAATAATATCTAGTTTGCAAGTAAATAACAACAGTTTATGAGTTTGAGGAGAAGTTAGAAGGAGCAATGTTGATAAAAAAGGGGAGAAAAAGAAATTTTGCAGTGTGAGTTATGTGGGGTGGCAGCTGGAGCATTCCCACTGGGATACTAGGTATGGGTGAAGAGTTTTTTTGAAGATAGAGTAAGTAGGGGTAGCACGAATGTGTGGTGGTAGGGAGTTCCAGAGTAGTGCTAGACTAAAGGATAGAAGGTGTTTGCCTGGGGGGCGAGCTGGTTTGTATATTTCTAGAAGATTGTGGTTGTTGGATCGTAGTACTCTGTCAGGTAGATGCATTTTAAAGGCAGAGGAGAGGGAGGGACAGAGTGAGGGGTTGAGAATGAGCTTGTGTGCTAAAGTGAGTTGGGTATAGATAAGGTGATTAGGTAGTTCTAGCCAGTTTAGTTTATGGAGAGAGGAACAATGGTGGGTGGAGGACTTATGGTTAGTAGCGAACTTGGCAATTTTGATATAACAACATGAGAGTTGAGTTTTCAGAGAGGATTGTAGATTAGTTAGGAGTGGAGCTCCATAGAGAAGGGAAGGTATGAGAAAGGATGTAGAGAGGGTGAGTTTAGTGGTGGGTGTAAGATAATGGTTTTGTCGATAGAGCATACCTAGTTTTTGATGGGGTTTTTTGATATTTAGTTGTATGTGGGAATTAAATTTAAGCTGATTGTCAATTAGCACGCCAAGTAGCTTTGTCTCTGATACCAGTTCCAGAGTTGTGTTGTTATGACTAGTGATACAAAATGTGTTTTTGTTGAAAGGGTGACTTTAGAGGAGTAAATACCATTAATTTGGTTTTAGAAGCGTTGAGTGCTAAATGATTATTTTCTTCCATTGTTCAGTGGTTGAAAAAGCATCTTGAGTTAGCTTTAGAAGTAAAGGGACAGAAGTGGCAGAGCAAATAATAGTTGAGTCGTCTGCATATTGGATGATGTTAGAGAATGGGATAGAGTTACGAAAGTCATTAATAAATATGTTAAAGAGGAGGGACCTAATATGGAACCTTGTGGAACACCAGTTGGTGTATTAAGGAATGAGGAGGTGGCCTTTTTCCATTTTACTGCTTGATATCTGTTGGATAAGTAGCTGGAGAACCAGTTCAGAGAAGAGAGAGATAGGTTAAGCTTAGAGAGTTTAGCTATAAGAAGACTATGGGAGATAGTATCAAAGGCCTTAGAGAGATCCAGTAGAAGGGTAGAAACAATATGACCAGAGTCTCGGGCTTTGTTTACAGTTTCCAGGAAGGAGAGGAGGGCAGTCATAGTACTGTGGCCTGGTCTGAAACCATGTTGTGTGGGAGTTAATAGGTCCTTATCAATGAGGTAAGGTAGGAGTTGTAGTTGGATACACTTTTCAAGGAGTTTAGAGATGGGAGACAGGATAGCTATGGGATGAAAATTATTGACATTGTTATTATTGCCTCCTTTATGTAAGGGTATGATAAAGGCCTTTTTCCAAATTTGGGGGACTGTGCCTTCTTGGATAGAACGGTTTATTAAAATACTAATGGGGTAGGCAATTGCTTCGGCAGCTATGCTGAGGAATTGTGAAGGAATATTGTCAGGAGCATTTGAACCTGGTTTCAGTTTTAGAAGAAGTTTTTTTATGGTAGAGGTGGGTATGGGTTTTAAAGAGAAAGGTGAGGAGTGGGAAGAGGGGGTATTTGGAGGTGGGAGTGATGAGGGAGGGAGAGTGGGATAGAGGTGGAGGGTGCAGAATGAGAAGATGGGAGAGGGGGTGAACTAGTGGATGGTGGTGGAATGTGAGTGGATAAGGGTGGGGGTAATTTGGATGGTGGTGGAAGGTGAGTGGATGAGGATGGGGGTAATTTGGAGGGAGTGGAGATGTTAGAGAAAGATGAGGTTAGTTTGGAAATAGAATCAATGAAGAAAGAGTTAAATTGAGTAGCCAGGTCTATGTCAAGAGCATTTGAGTTTGGGGTGGGGGTGACTGGTTTACTGGGATTTAGGAGAGTGGAGATGCCTTTCCAGAATTTCTGAGGGTTAGTTTTATTGTTGTTTTGGAGTAAGGAGAAGTAATTTTGTCGATCAGTGGTGATCATCTTTTTTACTTTATTTCGGAGTGTTTTGTATTCATTGTAGAGGGGGGGGGGGTCTTATTTTTCTGGTAGTGTGTCCAGAGTTTGTCTCTGTGTCGCATTGTAGTAAGTGTAGTTTTGGTAAGCCAGGGGGCAGTTTTGGTTTTTATTCTTTTTGTTCTTAGTGGAGCATGATGGTCTAGGAGGTTTAAGAAGGTAGTGTTGAAATGGGCGACTGCATTATCTAGAGGAAGTGTTTTTAGACTATTCCAATTTATTGCTTTCAGAGATTTAGAAAAAGCTGTAGGGTTAAAGTTTTTTAGGTTACGAGTAGTAATAACATTATGGGTACGATGAAGAGGTGAAGGGAGGCGGTGTGTAAATGTGGGTAAGTGGTCACTAAGAGGATCAGGAAGAGTACCACTGTTGGAGAAGTAATGGGGGTGAGAAACTAAGATCCAGTCTAGGATACTGCCACTGAAGGGGTTTTTTGAGGGGCGTGTTATAGAGTTAATGAGCTGAGAGAAGTTGTAGAGGTTAATGTTAAGTGGATTTGAGGGAGACTGAATGGAAGCCCAATTGATATTCATGTCTCCTAGGATTATAGTTTCATTACCAATGTTATTGGAGAGCCAGGAGAGGATGTCTTCAAGTGTAGAAATGTTATCACCGGGGGGAATATAAAGGGAGGCTATACATATATGCTTGTGTTTGTTGATTTGAAGTAACGTTAGTAGTAACTATGCGTTATTAAAGTGGGGAGTTGGTTTATTATAGGGAGTAACTGATAGTGAGGATGAGTATAGGAGAGCTACACCACCCCTTTTTTGAGAGACCTGTCTTTTCTAATGATAGAATAGTTTGGTGGGATTATTTCAGAGTCTTTTATATGGGGTTTTAACCATGTTTCAGAGATGGATAGGTTGTCAGGTTTGTTGTGTGTAAGCCAGGCATGCAGGTTTGGGATTTTGTTGACTATGCTTTGGGAATTTAAAGAAGTAAGTAATATGGACGTGTTAATAGTTGCTGAGGTAGGGGGACCTGAGTTAGGGTGGATATCTCCTGATAATAGGGTGGTGATTAGGTATAGGATGGAGTAAGAGAGGTGGTTTGAAAGTTTAGAGTGTACATTGGGCTCAATTATGATACTGGAAGAATTGCTAGTTACTATGGGAGTGGAATATCTTTGTGAGGTAAGCAGTTTATATGGAAAAAGTAGATTTTTTTTTATAGGATATAGGTGTGGAGAAATTGGGGTGTGTGAGTGTTGGAGATGTAAGGTAATGTGGTTGGTTGTATGGAAGGATTGGGAATGGTAGATATTAATGGGTTGGGTGAGGTAGAGAATAAAGGAACACTGTAGAAGTAGCAGTAGTAGAAAGGAGATGTGTAAAGTTTTTTAAGCATAATGGGATGAGGTTGTCAAGAATTGTTAAGTAGTTACTAGACTGATTATATGTATAAAGGAGCTGGTAAGGTTTTTATATTAAAGAGGGTAGTGGGATGTTGGGTATTGTTTAATGTAGTGGTGATTTTGGGTGTTTGCTGGCGAAGTGATTAGAGTTTAGAGTGGGCAGGGTAAGGGAGATGGTGTGTGAGATTGATTGGGTAATTGTAGTGGTGGGTGTGGTTTATGGAAGGATAAAGGTAGAGGTGCTGGGGGCGAGTGGGATTTGGGGGCAGGGTAGGGGAGCGTAGTGAGCCCGCAGGGCGAACGGAGCGGGTTGAGCCAAGGAAGGCAAGAGAAGACCAAGAACCTATCAGTGGAGTGTGGAATGCAGACAGGTAAGTACAGGGGACAGGGGTATAGTCGGATAGAGAGGGCTATGGTGATTTAAGAGAGGAAAGTAAAGTTAGAACTTGGTGCTTTTAAAGGGAAAAAGTAAAGTTAGAGATTGGGCTGAATACAAGAGAAATATTGAATTGAAATTAAACTAGTGGGGAGAGGGTGCCATCTAGTGGACAGATGGTGAGATGCACCTGTGGCTCCACCAAGGCTATTCCTGGGGTAGGTTAAATAGGGGGAGAAGGGGGACAATATAGGTCAGGGAGCTAGGAGAGGAGGAAGTATGGTTATACAGAAATTGGAGGAAAGGTTTGCTGCTGGCTTTCTTGGCAAGGAAGCGTTCTCAACACCTAGCAGGGCTTAAATAACTGTAATAGTGTAGGTTTAGCAACTGATGCACATACTTCCTTGGTTCCTTCAAGGAGATGCTTGGTTCTAGTCCAGTAAAAGGGATGAGGCAGCAGAGTTTATAAATATTGCTTGAAGGATTGGTTGAGCTTGTAATAATTATAGTGTAGGTCTAGGCGTCCACACGGGCGTATCCAGAGTGGGTAACACAGGGCCTGAAAGCTGGAGACAGGGCAGAAAGGTAGGAGAGAGATAGTACTTTAGTAATAGGGAGACACAGTAGTTTAACAGCTGTAACTTGATTCCAATGATGTTGAGAGCAGCACGTGAGTAAAAAGTGTAACAATTTAGCTAGAAGTTTGTATTAGGTAAAAATGCAACTAAAAGAGGTTAAACAGATACTTCTGTAAGCTTTTATACAAATATCAAAGAGACACGAGCAAGGAAGAGATAAATTACACTCAGTTAACAATACAGCTAAATATGATTGAAGCAGTATTAATGTATGAAATTGCATATATATCTAAACATACACTGGTAAGGGAGGTAATTGCACGCACTTGGCGAAATTAGGCACTACCATATAAGCTTAATAATATTGCAATGCAGTGTGACATGAAACAACATAGGGAGGTAATATTACAAAGATAGTTTGATTGGAACAGCCACTAGTTGAGCCTTTAGTGCCTTTGCTTTGTGATACGCTTGTGTGAGTTGGCGTTTACAGCAAACACGTAACCGGAACATTCCACGGCGTTCCCAGACTATATAACCAATTGAGAGACTATGACTTAATAAATGGTGAATAATTAAAATCACTCGACCCTATAAAAATATGCACTCCACTCTTTAAAAATAAGCACTACCACATAAGCTATGTAGTGTAGTCATTCTATTAGGCTGAAGCGGTATCTAATAAGTACTAAGAGAGGAAGGTAATTTACTTAAAAGCACGTGTGTAGGTTCATAGGTTCATAGGTTCATACTAGGCTATCTGCCCTAGGGCATTTATAAGCCTAGCCAGAATGTGTTTGGCTTTCGCCACCCATTTTAAATTTATTTTGCTATGCCCTTTTTCGAGGTTAGTATACTGTGCCTCTGTCTAACAGTGACACAGAAGTGATACCCGGGGTAAACCTACGATCTCCCATCCACTTATCAAGATTCCTCTTGAAGAGAGTCAATGAGGGACTGTGCCTAACCTGGACTGGGATTTTATTCCAGAGTGAAGGGAGCCTCTGGGTTATGAATCTGTCCCTCCAGCATGTCCTATTTATTTCAGTGCTGAGGTTCAAGTCTCTCGAGCGCGTAGCTCGATGGGATTTGGATTTTCTGAGGTGCTGCATGTCCATTAATTCCGGGTTGGACATGGCTTTATACGTCAGGCACAGATCGCCTCTGAACAGGCGGTATGCCACTGAGTAGAGCTGGAGTTTCTTTAACCGGGCAGCATATGGCATCTGTTTGAGCCCTTTGATCCTCTTGGTGAGGTACTTTTGGGGTCTTTCCAGTTGCTGCAGGTGTCTGGTAAGGTACATCCCAAAAGGGGCATTGTACTCAATTATGGGCCTGATGAGGGATGAGTAAAGAGGCACGATGACCTCCCTGATCTAGATGTGAATCCCTTCATGATTAGGTGGGCTATATAAAATGTTTTTCTAACCACTTTGGCCACGTGGTTGTCAAATGAGAGATTGCTATCAACTTGGGTCCCCAGGTCCCTAATTACTTCTTCTGTACTTAATGGATTTCCACCTATATGGTAATTTGTGGGCACTTTGTTTTTGCCAAAGGGGATGACTATACACTTTTTGGCATTTAGCTTGAGGCCATGGCTCTGGCACCAGTTGTCTGTTTCTATGAGGCCCTTTTGGAGGATGCTTGTGTCGGCTGGAGAGTCAATTATGGTGCCCAGTTTGCAGTCATCTGCGAACTTGGTCAGCCACAGTCCTTCCGTGTTGGCCTGTACCTCCGAGAAATATATACCGAACAAGAGAGGTCCCAGGACTGAGCCTTGTGGGACACCACTTGTAACTGGTTTGGAGTCTGACATGGCTCCAGCAATTCTAACGATGTGGGTTCTGTCCTTGAGCCAGTTTGCAATCCATCTAGTGACATAGGGGTTTATATGTAAGCTGGTGAGCTTATCTATAATGCCCGAGTGGGGTATTGTATCGAAGGCTTTTGCGAGGTCCAGGTAGGCTGTGTAGACCACCTTCCCCTCGTCAATGGCCTTGGTGACTGTTTCAAAGAAATCAACCAGGTTTAAGAGGCAGGATCTGCCCTTAACAAAGCCGAACTGGGTAGGATCCAGTGTTTGTAGGTCCCCAATATCTTTATTTATGAGGTCCATGATGATCCTTTCCATAGCTTTGCAGACCAAGCTAGTCAGGCTTATGGGGCGATAGTTTCCAGGATCCGTTGAGGCACCACCTTTATGGAGAGGGACCACTGTTGCTGTACGCCACTCTTTGGGCACATATCCTGTAGTAAGGCTGAGATTGAACAGTAGTTTTATGTTTGGGTTTAGCTCTTCTTTGAGTTCATGTAGGACACAGCCCGGGACACCATCTGGTCCCATTGATGCTGTGTTTTTTGCTTTGGAGAGGTTAGCGTTTACTCAAATACAGTTAGCCAGTACACTCCACAGCGTTAACACAATGTAGTAAGCAATAGGCTCTTGATCCCTTGTTACTAGACTTGGAACAATATATTTTAGCTTAAAACACCTGAGTCTTAACAAAGCACATCAGTAGAAAGGCGTTTCCAATTACGCCCTTGTGTAAATAGGTTACAACAGTTAGCCAGCCCTCTCCACGGCACTATCAAATTATAATGCAGCACACTCCTCAAACACTAGATTCTAGGCTTTTTTAAAAACAATATGAGATAGCTATACACTATTATAGTTGAGAATATTAAGCTTTGGAACAGTATGCAATATCATAACACACCTAAAGTCTGGCAATTTATAAAAGCGAAGGACGTGCCTGTACTTCGCACTAGTATTAAAACAATCCCACTAGCAATTTATAAAAGCAAAAGACATGCCTGTAATTCACAATTGTATTTAAACAGTCTCGCCAGCATAAAGCAGTGAAGATTCAGTTAGCGTTTCAGGGACAGATGAAGCCGACACATTTCTAGTGTGACGGCCAGCATTCAGTGCAAAATCTATATGATATTGTGCTTTCCCTGTATAAATGCGCTACAAATAAATAGGTAAACAGATAATTAGTCAAGGATTCAACTTACTGTTCTGACGCTGAAGCCAGAGATGCACAGCAGCCAAGAGCGGGCAAGTGTAACAGTTTAAAAGATGGCGCCAGAGGAATTGGGAGGAATTTGTAACCTTTGGGGGGATGTTGTGGGAAAGGAGGGAGGGGCCAGGATAGAAACTAGCAGGTACGGGCCAGAGGAACTGTGATTCTGTGGCGAGGGAGGGGGGTTGACATGCAGGCAGAATCTGATTGAGGGGTGGGTCAGGATGGGGGAAGCAAAGCTGGAGAGTGGAGATAGGTGGAGGAGGATAGAGAATTCTCGGAACAAAGTAAAGCTAGGTAGAGGAGTCACTGAACAGACAGGTATGGGGGGAAGTGGGAGAGAGAGAGAGGAGCAAAGTAGCGAAGGTATAGGAGTAGGAAAATATAGAGCCATGGAAGGCAAGAGAAGACCAAGAACCTATCTAGGGTATGGAATGCAGACAGGTAAGTACAGGGGACAGGGGTATAGTCGGATAGAGAGGGCTATGGTGATTTAAGAGAGGAAAGTAAAGTTAGAACTTGGTGCTTTTAAAGGGAAAAAGTAAAGTTAGAGATTGGGCTGAATACAAGAGAAATATTGAATTGAAATTAAACTAGTGGGGAGAGGGTGCTATCTAGTGGACAGATGGTGAGATGCACCTGTGGCTCCACCAAGGCTATTCCTGGGGTAGATTAAATAGGGGGAGAAGGGGGACAATATAGGTCAGGGAGCTAGGAGAGGAGGAAGTATGGTTATACAGAAATTGGAGGAAAGGTTGGCTGCTGGCTTTCTTGGCAAGGAAGCGTTCTCAACACCTAGCAGGGCTTAAATAACTGTAATAGTGTAGGTTTAGCAACTGATGCACATACTTCCTTGGTTCCTTCAAGGAGATGCTTGGTTCTAGTCCAGTAAAAGGGATGAGGCAGCAGAGTTTATAAATATTGCTTGAAGGATTGGTTGAGCTTGTAATAATTATAGTGTAGGTCTAGGCGTCCACACGGGCGTATCCACAGTGGGTAACACAGGGCCTGAAAGCTGTAATTCACAATTGTATTTAAACAGTCTCGCCAGCATAAAGCAGTGAAGATTCAGTTAGCGTTTCAGGGACAGATGAAGCCGACACATTTCTAGTGTGACGGCCAGCATTCAGTACAGTCCCAAGACTCTGTCTGAGCCATCCATCAAAGTCGCAAAATTGTCGGGTCTGATTCTGTCAGATCCTAAAAGACATACAATGAACCCTAAGCACTTGGATCTAAAAATGTCTGATCCTATCGTGATTTCACCTAGTCTGACAACTCAAGTTACGGATCCGAAGCCTGGTACTTCATTCACTCTGAGGACTCGTTCCCCTGAGTTCCTAATTGAACCTCTTTTCCCTAGGCTCCATTACCCTTTCATGCAACTCCCAAAAACATTCTAGGCTCCAGTCAACCACATCATCCACCAGCTCATCCAGAAGTCTTTCTGAAGCAGATATGGATAGGATGATAGAAAAGTTCCTCAGAGTTCAGATCCAGATTCAAATGGGGGTTCTCTCAATTCTGTCCACTATTGGATCCGTAAGTCTTCCTGCCACTAATCGTACAGTTTTAACTCCTCTTCTGATCCGTTCTTCGGTTTTGAAACCCTAGGATCCAGTAGCTCCAAGAGTTCTGCAGTTGGATCTGAAAATAATTACTTCCTCGACTCCGACAGCATCCCTGACCAGTTCTGCTCCTATGCCTATGGATCAGAACAGGTCCCAGAGCCAAACATCACCATCAGATCCATGGGGCTGGAATCAACTTCGATGTTTTTGAATCCATCACTGCCTTTGGAGCCTCAGTGCTGGGCAGCTCAGGTCCAGTTCCCTCCTGTAGGCATGGATTGGGTCTGAGTTGTAATCTACCCATACAGGAACACTTGGCTCTCGTGTAGGTTACCATGGCTTCCCCGAGTCCATCTGCCTTTGAGGTTGTGGAAAGGGATTTTTCTAATTCCACAGATCGGGTCTTTCTCCCTTTGGATCCTCCTCGATTCCAAGCTCTGAGTCCATCAGACCTATTCCACAGGGACAGCCAGTTCCATCTAGCATCCAGTCAGTTCCTGTTGAAGAACTCCCTCTTTCATTTTATCCCTTCCCCAAACATCCCCCCCAAGGAGGTCCATCGAAATCAAACGTACAAGAAGAGGTACATAGATTCCCCACTGAAGTCTCTCAATGAAGATACTAATCTCGAGGAAGGAGAAGGGTCCCACAGTTCATCATCTGATGACTTCTCCTTTGAAGACATATCAGAGTTCCTTAAATAAAAAGGTAGTCTTATGATAATACTTCTCCAGAGGAGTCAGTATTTCTGGAGGCTTTTGATTCTGGCCCATCTACGTCTTGGGTGACCCTCCCAACTGATGAGCTTATTGATCTATTCTCTTGCCATGTGTGGAAGGAGCCGGATTCCATTGAGCCAATACCACGCTGTATTGTGGGACAGTTTTTTATCCCACCCCAAAAGATAAACCCCACTGTAATGAAGGAGTCCCTGCAGATGCTGTGGTGGTGGTGGCAGCCACTAAAAAAGAGCTAGTAGAGCAGAGCTGTTCTGTCCACTCACAAAACAGAGAGTCTGGAGTGCTGGACAGATTCAGAAAGTGAGTTTTTGCCTGAGCAACCTTCATTCTGGGGTCCCTTAACTATCTGGTACACCACAGAGAGATTTGATAAAAGAACTGTCAAATTCTCTCTCTGAGTCCATGTCTGCAGAGGATTTCTAAAGATCATCTTATCGTATGGGCACTCTTTTGGTAATTTCCAATGCATCCATGAGGTTGATATCTCACGCAGGTGAAAGTACCTCACGGGCTGCCGGTTCAGGCATTGCTGTAAGGAGACATGTCTGGATGAAGCTATGCAACTTTGCAAAGCCTTTCAAGGCATCTTTCATCAATTCTTCCTTCGATGGAACATCTTTCTTTGCTCCATCTGTGAAAGAAGTGCCAACCTGCAGTGAACGAGAAGGAAAGACCTTGTCTGCCATAGGAATCAAGTTTTCTACCCCTCAATGAACTTTCTGTAGAAATCAGAGAGGTGGTAAGAAAATGTAGTTCCACAAATCTCAGGGACATTTCCAGGATTTGCCCAGAGGCAACAACTTCAAAGGCAGCGAAGGCAGTTCTAACTGTAGACCTTTTCAGTATTCCTGAAATGCTGTCTGACTGCCCACGTCTGGAGGCAGTCAGGGGATGCTTGTCCTTGCACCTAGACTCCTGAGCTGCTATAACAAAAGATACCAGGGTGCTAAAAATAATATCCAGAGGTTACTTCATACCATTTTCCTAGCTCTCAATCTTCAAAAGAAAGAAGCTTCCTGACAGCCCACCCAGTCAGAATAAGGCAGCAGCACAAGAAATTCAAAAGCTGCTAGACAAAAAGAGTTATCCAGAAGGTCCCACCAGACTAAATAGAATTCGGAACTTACTCATGTTTCTTTTTAGTGCCCAAAAAGACAGGGGACCTGAGACCAATTTTGGATCTAAGCAAACTAAATAGGTACATGAAAAAGTCAAAGTTCCGAACGGTCATGGTCCAGTTCATTCTACTATTTCTACACATGGACAGTTGAACATGCTGCATAGATCTTCAGGATGTGTACTATCACATCAAAATAGACGTGCTCCTGAAGACACTTACACTTTTGGCTGGGAACCAGTCGTTACCAGTTCAGAGCCCTGCTCTTTGGACTAACCACAGCCCCCAGTGTGTTTGTATGACAGTGGTGACAGCTCACTTAAGCCTAAAAGGATTCCACATGTTTCCATACCTAGATGACTGGCTCCTCACCACCACTACCATGCATCTCTTAAAATAATCCAGGGACTTTTTGCTCCAGATTTGTCACTCACTAGGGATGACAAAGCCTGGAGTTTATTGGTGCACATCTGAACATGACAACACAAATTACTTCTTTGTCTACTCATCTCATAGAGGTACTCAGATCTCAGGTTAATCAGATTCTGTCCCATCCATCACCTCCAGCCAGATTAATTCTTCAAGCTTTAGGGCCTGTGGCAGCAGTAATAGTTTTGTTTCCTTTAGCATGATACTTTATGCATGTCCTTCAATGGATTCTAGCTGTTCAGTGATCTATTCTTCAACACCCCCTATCCTTTCCAGTCAAGCTTATAACAATATGCAAACACCGCATTCACTGGTACATCCAGGCAAACAACATTTACTTAGGTCGATCCTTTGTTTTACCACCCTCAACAGCCACTGTGACTACGCATGCCTCCCAGTTGGGATGAGAGTGGGGGCATTACATGGGAAGGGTGGTCCAAGGCATGTGATCCCCCCCAAGAGACCAATTTGCATATCAACATCGTGGAGATGAGAACAGACCTTTTACAATTGCAGGCATTTCAAGATGCTCTTCCTCTTGGGACTATTGCAATTCAAACCAACAACATGCCTGTAGTCTGGTACATCAACAAGCAAGGGGGAACTCGGGCTTACCTCCTGTGCCAAGAAGCTATGAGAGTGTAGCAATAAGTGATCTGTCCCACTGCTTTCTAGTTGCAATACACACTGTGGGTAAATCCAGCTTACTAGTGGGCAAACTCAGCAGGTCCATTCTAATACCTCATGAGTAGTCTTTCAAACAGCCCATGACAGAGAAAAATTCCATCTTTGGGGCCATCCTTGCTGTGACCCCTTTCTGTCTCTCACAACAAGTGCAGCAGGTATTTTGCCCTGACCCCCCCCCCCCCAGGGGGAGTCACCAAGAGATGTTCTAGTCCACATTCGGCCATCTGGTCTCCTTTATGCTTATCCCCCACTTCCTTTGATCCCCAAATTTCTACAGAAAGCAATTTGGTTGAAGAGTTCAGTCATCCTCCTTGCTCCATTCTGGCCTTGTCAGATGTGGTTCCCCTTCCTTTGGTCCTCATCTTTGTTATTCTCATTGGATACTAAACTCAACTCCAGATCTTCTCTCACATCCCTCAGGGATGAGTCATCTCAATATTCCAGCCCTCAGACTGACCACATGGTTTCCCCATTTCCAGTAATACTCAGACAGACCGGGCTTCTTTCCCCGGTATGTGCCATTTTATTATAGATGCATAGAATCAGGAATACCCGACAGGATGTAATCATACTTCACAAGGAAGAGTAAACCTGTCTGGTGGACATCTGCAGTAAATAAACTCTATAACAAAAGGAAAGAATTGCTGTCCAGGACCAGGAAGGAGCAGGTGCCCAGTTGGAAGCAATCTCTCCTTAGCCTGAACAAGCAAATAAGAGCACCAGTGAAATCCTCCAAAGCAAACTTTGAGTCCAAATTGGCCACATCTACTATAGACAATCATAATGCCTTCTTTACAAATGTCTGTAGTCTCAAAGGTATCACCCAGCTCAGAAGTGGTGGTTAAGGACACCACATACACAAATGCCATAGATATAGCCAAATTGCTGGCTAACAGATTCAGCGAATACATCACCCCACTGCCCTCCCATTAGTAAATCAGGACATCCCCAGCACCTGCCCCCCTCACCTTATTTCTAGGGAACAGGGCATCACTGCCTTCTTAAAGGCAAAAAATACAGCCTCCATGAGACCAGATAACATCCCAGACCCAGGCTGCATCCTACATGAACACAGGCAGGATCTTGCAGCACCATTAGTTGCCCTATTCAGCCAAAGTCTGAGTACCAGCTTCATCCCAGCTGAGTGGAGGGCAGCCACTGTCATCCCTTTGCACAAAGGTGGTATCTCCACTGATCTGGGAAATTATAGTCCCATCAGCCTAACTAGCCTGATCTGCAAGGCTATGGAAAGGAATATCATGGACCTCATTAACAAGGAGATTGGCAACCTCCAAACACTCGATCCCACACAGTTTGACTACATCAAGGGGAGGTTGTGCCTGTTAAATTTCGTTGACGACTTTAAGATAGTCACCAAAGCCATGGACGAGGGAAAGCCTGTGCACACTGTCTACCTTGAGCTGGCCGAAGCCTTCGATATTATTCACCACTCAGGCATAATAGATTAAACTCTCTCAACTAGGCATCATTCCATATGTTACCAGATGGGTAGTCAAAATAGGGGAAGCCACCTGAAGTAGTAGTCCCGTAATGAGTGGCATACCCAGGGATATGTCTTGGGGCCTCTGTTATTTGGGATATACTTTTCTGAGGTGCCCGCCAAAACCAGTGGGCTATGGCTGACCAAGTTTGCAGATGATTGCAAGCTGGGCGCTGTCATAAATTCTTCTAGTGATGTGGATATCCCCAAACAAATGACTAGTGCCAGAAACATGGCCTCAAGCTGAATACCAAAAATTGCATCATCATCCCCTTTGGGAAGAGGGATGTCCCCACAAATTATCACATTAATAACAACATCCTAAGCACGCAATCAGTCGTGAGGGATTTGGGTATCCAGGTTGATAGCAGCCTGACTTTTGACCACCATGTTGCTTCCATTGTATGGAAAGCTTTCTACATGGCCCACTATTTAAGTAAGGGTATCTCATCCAGGGACAAGTAGGTCATAATATCCCTGTATTCTTCCCTTATAAGGCCCATTATTGAGTATAATGCCACTTTTGGCATGTACCTCGCAAAGCACATGCAGCAGCTGGAGAGACCACAGAGATTCCTCACCAAGAGAATCCAGTGCCTAAAAGCCCTGTCCCACAGAGGTGACCTCTGTCTGGCATGCAAAGCAATCTCAGACCCTGCCTTGCTGGGACTGCTGCATATCCGCAAGTCAAGCTCCACTCGAGTAAACACACGTGTGACCTCAGTGTGGTCTGTGACATCAGTAGGACTTGTTGGCAGGACAGATTTGTGTACCAGAGGCTCCCCCATCTGTGGAATAGACTTCCTCTGCACGCCAAGGAGAGTAGCTCATTATCCCTTTTTAAATGCAACTTGGATAACTGGATGGGAAACAGAAAATACACCTCTGGGATTCCACCTGTGTCCCTGCTGGATTGGGGCATTGGGTGTTGACTTGTCTAAACATGGGCTAAACTCTTGGCTAGGCTTATAAGGGCCTCGGGGCCAATAGCCTAGTAACTTCCTATGATCCTTGCAAAAAGTCTCTACCAGAAAGGTTAGCAAGAGCAAATGGAAAAGATTTTCCCTTTTAGGCATTGAGAAATAATGCTGACACTTTTAATGCTCCTGTCTGTGCTGTTCTTGATTTCATGGCTGCTGTTTTCAAAGAAGGATATAGTTTTTCTATGATTAAACTACAGTTGGCACCCATATCAAATTTTCATACAAGAGAAAATGTATTGTTTGGCTTTTTCCAAGTTATGTAAAACTTTCTTGAAAGGTACCTTCTTTCTTAGACCTCCAGTAAATAGTCATTCACCTCCATGGGACTTGATTGTGGTACTTCAAGGTTTGACTCAAAAACCCTTTGAACCTTCAGCAAAAAATAATTTAAAGTACCTGTAATGGAAAACAGTCTTTGTAGTAGCTATCACTTCTGCAAAAAGAATTTCTGAACTCCAGTCTCTTTCATCTAAGACTCCATACATTATTTTACACAAAGACAGGGTTACTTTATGAATAAACCCTTCCTTCTTACCCAGAGTGGGTTCTGAATCTAACATTAACCAATCCACTCATTACTAGTTTTCTTTCTAAATTTTTCTAACAAAGAAGAATACATGCTACATCTTCTGGATGTGCACAGACAATTATATTTTTATCTACACATCTAAAGAAATCAGAAAATTAGATCGGCTGTTTGTACCTTTCTCAAAAAATCGTCTGGGTTATACAGTATCTAAAATTACATTGGCTAAGTGGATAACTAATTTGATTTATTGGATCTATTCACAAGCATTTCTTTACCAAGACCACCTAAAGCCCACTCAACTAGATCCATGGCCACTTCATCAGCCTTTTGGTCAAGAACAACTTTTGATGATATTTGTGCAGCAGCCACATGGTCCAATGCTCATACCTTTGTTAGTCATTACAAATTGGACTTAATATCCAGAAGCAAAGATGCCTTTGGTTCATCGGTTCTCCAGAATATCCTTCCATGAGAGCCACCCAAGATTCACGTAGCTGGGGACTCTGTCCCATTCATTGAGGGAGAATGAAAAAGGACAACAACAGATCTAAATGTTATGTACTTTCCATAACTAGGCATCTGTGTTGTCCATTTTCTTTCTTCCTCAACTCCCCACCCCCTTCCATCCCCCTTCCTAGAATCTTCTGGAGTGACCTGTTTGTTTTCTTATTGGAACCTATGGTTCCAGGTTTGAGCCCTATTCTTTTATCTTTCCTTTTCCTTAACTTATTAATGGGGACCTTATAGCAACAAACTCAACCTGAGATATTGGGAATGGACTGGTGCATTATGGGTAGAGGGAGGAGCTCGAGAGTTGGATCCAAAGTCTGAAGTATGCGGCTGAGTCAGATCCAAGGATTGGATCCGTAACCCATTTGTTGAGGAAGATGCCTAGTTATGGTGAGTACATAACTTTTATTTTAAGAAGAAATGGCAAGGGGATTCCAAAAAGAATCTAGGAATCTCCCAAAACCAAGGACAATCCAACAAGTTAGTGTGACTATTTAAGGGACCTTATCCCTTCCTTGCACCCTGACAGTCCATTTTCCCTTCCAGAAGTTCTGAATCTCCACTTTTCAGTTTTGCAACAGATAGTTTCAGACAGATGTATTCTGAAGTTCATTCTTCAATGTTACAGATGGCAGTGGGAGGAAATCTCTGATTTTCAGGGCTAATTCCTCATCAACAAAACCAGACTTTCTTATTTCTCCATGTCCTTCAACACATGCTGTCCCAGGGAATGATAAAACCAGTTCTCCTTTACCTGGTTTGGAAAGGTTTTTATTCATGGTTGTGTTTAGTACCAAAGAAAGAAAATGCTTGGAGACCAGTTCTGGATCTTTCTTTCCTAGACCTGTGTATGATTTTGTCCAAGTTCATAATTATATCACTTTGTGACCTGTTCTCTCTTCTCTCTCATTCCTGATAACGGTAGATTAAACAATGCTTATCATCGCATCCCTCTTCATCCAGACTGCATGCATTTCTTAAGGTTTTCTTTGTCTGGATCACATTATCAGTTCTCTCCCTTACCCTTTGGACTATCCACTGCACCATGAGTGTTTACAAAGTGTCTAGCTCCAGTTTTAGTTCATTGCAGACTACAGGATATCCACATTTTTCCATATTTAGATGACTTGCTTACCTTTGCAGAGACTTTTTCAAAGTGTCAGAAATGTTTCACATGGGTGAGAGATTTTTAACACAAGTTGGGATTCTAAGAGAACATTAAAGTCTTTTTTAACTCCTTCATACAGGATTGTTATCCTAGGTGTCAGCTAGACACCTCAGTTCAAAGAAACTTTCTTCCACAGAAAAAAATAGGTATATATCCAGATCTATTCGGATTTCAGTCACTGTGAGAAAATACCTCAGGATTTTTCATCCCATGGCATCTATGATTCTCATGATACCCCTGGCAAGACTTCACGTGAGAAGGATACAAAGCGTCTTTGGTCCCAGCACCAACACCCATTGACTTTTCAAATCTCAGTGGTGGGATTTGTCAGAAGAGACATCACTTGGTGGAGACAGCAAATTTCCCTAAACCCAGGCTTCCTCTTCTCCTTCCCTCTCCAAAGCAGTCACCACAGATGCTTTGGACTTAGTTTTCAGAGCAGTTTCAGCCGGGATGTAAGTGCAAGATGTTTGGGACACCAAGGACAGATGCAAGCACTTAAATATAAATAAATGCTTGCCGTAATCCAGGCACTCAACTCTGAATCATCTTTGGTCCCCTAGACTTCTTCAAGTTGTTACAAACAAAACCACAGTCATGTGGTGCATCAACAAGCAAGGGGAACCAGGTTGTACCCCCTTTGAAGACTAGCCATTTTATCTTGTTATATAATTTCACATCAGAAACTCACTGTACAGGCATCCTGCATTCTGTCATACCAAAATTGTGTGATGGACAAGCTGAGATGGACAAGGGCAGTCCCTCACGAATGAAAACTAGATCACAGGGGTCTTCCAAGATTTTATCCAGCTGTGGGAAGTTCCTCATGTAGACATATTTGTCTCCTGTCTGATCAATAAGCTGGGAAGAGTCTGCTTCAGGACTCTGTGTAAGGAGGCTTGGAAGACAGATGCCTTTTCCTTCCCTTGGACAAGAATGTTTCTGTCCACTTTTCTACCATTTCCACTGATATCCAGAGTACTTTTGAAGGTTCATGAGGAGTCTTCCATGATCATTGTGGTGACTTCTTTCTGTCTCAGACAACAGTGGTTCTGCCTTCTTTTGGAAATGACCAGGGGCAACTACCACAGAATGGATATACTCACACAGGATTAGAGGTGTTTGATGCAACTTCAACTGACTGCCTGGATTATAGGGTCTTAATTCCCTTTAGGTACTTGTTTACTGAGGACATGCAGTAAGTATGAATGGAGGCAAGAAAGCCTGCTACTAGAAAACCATATATTAGCTAATGGAAGAGGTTTTATATTTGGTGCCAACAACATAACCAGCACTCATTCATGGATAGTTGTTCTCCAGTTTTACAATATATGTATGAGTTACTATTCTATGGCCTTTTGGTATCCAAGTTTACTTTAAGCCAAACTATCCATCTCCCTGTTTTCTGTACCTTGGATATCCATAGACAACTCCGGTACTATCTTGACAGAACTAAATCTTTCAGATTTTCAGATCAGCTGTTCATTTCGTGTGAAGGTAAGAAGAAAGCACAACCTGTGTCAAAGCAGATTATTTCCAAATGGTTGTCTAAGACTATTATCTTTTGTTATGATCACCACAACAAAATTATTCGAGGCAGGGTCAAGGCCCACTCTGCCAGGAACTTGGCTTCATCTATGCCATTTTTGAAAGGGTTTCATTCTGAAAGTATTCTAGAAGCTGCTACTTGGTCCTTTGTTCATGTTTTTACAAGACATTACAGGTTTGATTTCCTTCTGTAGGTCTAGCTCAGGCTTTACTGCGACCAATCTCTAGGGTCTCCTGGACCTTTCACCTTCCCACTCACAAAGGTAGGAAGCTAGGGTACACCACCCATATAGCTAAGGCTACTGCAGCAGTGATCAGTATGATGAACATAGTACAGCTGTGTAAGTAATCTTACTGTAACAGTAGATGTTTGAATGATCACTACTGCAGTAGCCACTCCCTCCATCTATCCCTCTTGTTTTTGGCATATTGTTTATGCCAGGGTGTGAATACTTATTTGTTGTTGTTTCTAGCATTGTCCTTTCATTGTTCAGCCTCCCTCCCTCTGTTGGCATGAATGCTGTGAAGGGTTTGGCACCCAAACCTGTCTTTTAAGTCAGCTCATCCCGAGCTGACTCATAGTTTGGGAGTATGGAAGATGCTCTGAAGCTTTGGAAGTTGGCCAGCTGTTATATCCTTTGCAGGATATAATCTCTGATACCTAAGGGTACTAAGTTTACTTATACAATTGTACCTCATGTGGTTCATTAGTAGTTAGTATTCCTGCAGTCCAAGAGGCCATCCAGGAGTCTAACCCAAATTCACAATTTTTCCAAAACACTTTTGGGTTAAGTGGCTTGCTGAAGGTCACACAGTAGGTAAATGAAGGTTGATGGATTAAAATCCTGTACCGCAAGAAGCACCTAGTAAACAGCCCATAACTTAACTTTCCACACTAACTGCCAGACTTGCGTTTGTAATAATCAAGTTACCACGAGTTTGACAAGGGTAGTGTTGTTCTAAAATGGAACTTGCAGGACTCCTTAAAAGTGGTGGGGTTATCAGTTGCTCTGAGTTCCTATGGAAAAGTGTTTGTTTGAGATACAAAGTTATCTTATTTCCTAGTATGGTTGAGGCAGTGGATTATGATTAGGTGTCCATTCCTAACCAAGATGTTTTATGTGTTTGAGACATGGAGGTCAAGAAATTCACCTTTAGATTAGAACAAAACAAAGGTGAATCTTGGTATCTGTGTTTAGACCATATAACAATTGAGTTACGATCAGAGAGACCTGATTATAATTCTTTGTATTACATAAAACCTTTCTTCTGCATGTAATACCAGTTACAGAAAAAATGTAGGAGCATAAAATGTGTTACAGTTTTGGAAGTTGTAAAACAGTTAGCACTGCCACACAGATAACAACAAGAAGTGAATTGTACCTCTAAGGGACATATGGTTTTAAAAGCTGTTAGACACTAACCCCTGCCATGTTTTTATTTAGAAGTGTGGTAGAGCAAAGTGTCTAACAGCTTTTAAAGCTGTTCATGCTTCTCATCTCACTGCTGTTCTGTGTTGCTCTGCATTTGTTACTGTTGCACTCTAGCATAAGACCAAAGCTTAGCAGCAGTTAGAGGTACTTAACAAAAGCTTGTTAAACATCTTTCTAATGTCAGAAAGGTGTTTATCAGGGCTGTCTTTCCTCTGATTTTGTAGCTTAATTGCAGTGCTTCATGCACTGCATTAATTTTTACAGGGGCCAAGCATCCTGCTGTATTCAGTCAGTGAGGTAAGTAAAAATATAGAGAACAGACTTAGTCACCGATTATGAAGACAAGACGCAAAGCCGCACTAGTGATATAAATAAAGGCATTGACAAAGCTCGGCACTTTTAGAAATCCGTTGGCAGTGCTTCCATCCTTTCTCCTTTACCAGAACTTGAGAACCCAAACTGGAGTAGTCATTAAAGCTGCAAATGTATCTATTTTAACTCCCAACATAGCTCTGTTTCTTGAAACAACAAAGAGAAAAAGCTGTTAGGCCACACCCATTAGATTTCCTCCATCACTTTTACTGATGCAAGCAGTAGGCCTTTATCCTTAATTATCACAGTTCGGCTTTTTGAATGCTTGCTATGCCCGTACTAGCTTCTCTCTTCTATCTTCATATACCCTTTCTCACTTTAATCCAATACTTGAGAGCACTTGTTATTGTTCTTCATATGTTCTTCTATAGTTCTTCGTATTGATCATTACTGCAGAACCCTAAGCTATATATGGGTTATGTCTTGCCAAGGACATAACGAACAGCCAGCTTCCAAAACTTTAGGCCACCTTCTATATATCCAAACCAAATAAATATGTCAGGTTTAGATGCCAAACCCTTCAGAGCTCTCTAGCCATCGAAAAGAGCAGTCCTTTGCAGGCTTTCAAGGATTGACGGTCAGCTAACACTGTTTCATTGCTGGGTGGATAAGCTCCCTTCAGGTAAAAAAAAAAAAACTGCTACTTTATTTTTGTTTCAGAAAACTTACTTTTCCTGTAAAAGTGTTATGTTTTAGGTAGGAATAACTATTTTTAATTGGCCATCATGTGACTTTTATTCACTTTTAAGTGGAAATCTCACTTTTTTCTTTTGTGGTAAATCTCATAGTTATATCTTGTTAAAGCTTAGTTACAAGTGCTTTTTCTTTTGAGACAGTAGTGTTGTTTTACTTTTTGAAAAGAGTTGGATTCTAGAAGTATTTTACAGGCAGCAACTTGGTACTCTGTGCATACTTAAAAGCAGCAACTTGGCCCTCTATGTATACTTTTGCATAGCACTGTAATCTAGATGCCTTTTCCAGGTCTAGAACAGGCTTTGCTAGGATCATTCTCCAGGGGATGCTAAGCCCTCATCCTTCTTCCTCCCAGTCTGTCTAAGCTTTGGTAATCTACCCAAATAGCTAAGGTTTCTTGCAGTTATGATCAGTATGAAGAACAAAGTACAGTTGCGCAAGTAAAACGTGCTGTAACAATAGATGTTCAAATAATCACTGCTGCAATAGTAGCTGTTTCCTCCCACCATCCTCACAATCCCCTTATTTTTTCATATTTTTTATGTCAATGTGTGAACATGTATGTTTCCTTTCAAGCATTGTCCTTCTCAGGGCTTTAGCCTCCCTCTTTCTTGTTGACATGGAAAGCTCTGAAGGGCTTGGCAAACCTGACTTTTAGTCAGCTAGAGATGTTGCTTGGGAGGTGCTCAAGTTTTGGAAGGTGGCCAGCTGTTATGTACTTGGTAGGACATAACCCATATAGCTTGTGCTACTGCAACAGTGATTATTCGAATTTCTGCTGTTACGATATGTTTGGCGTGCCTTCGCTGAAGGTTGAGTGTCGAGCTGGCACCTTGGCACCCGTAAAAAAATCTACTGCCAATCATTAGCGGACTGGAGTTCCACTGTGGCGACCCCTAACCGGGAAAAGCCGAAAGAAGAAGAACAACGGTATGTTTGATAACACAACTGCAGTTTCCATTTCACACAGCTCTCCAGGCATTCTGTCCACTCTTTCCTTCTAAATTTTCTTATAGAAGCTCTGTGCTGAATCTCACCCCTGTACCTTAAGGTTGTCAGAAAGGCTTCTCCTTTATTGCCCATCCTTCTTCCTCTATTTTCTGTCTATTTATATGCTGTGGCTTTCTCCCCAAAGATTGGAGAGCAGCCATTACTGTTCATCTCCCAAATGTTCAGCATCTCAGACCCAATGAATAGTAAAAAATAAAAGCAAAAATCTAATATATATATGAGGGCTTATCTATGGTACTGCATGTCTTGGAATTTCCTGTATTTATACAGGACAGTGAGAAGGAAACAGCAAGGAGCAGAGCAAATTAGCCCGGAAGGAGCAGGGTAAGGTGAAAGCAGAGGTGAACAAGACCAATAGGGCAAAAAGCTAAACACAGTCATATGGCAGCATGTCTGCATTGCTGGCACTTGTCACTCTGCTTATTTTAAAATGAGTGTGTCACTGATTTCAGGTGGCATGGTGCAATTTTAATAGTGTAGTTAATTACAGGAATACTTTGAAATGGTTGTGCCAGCAATATAGATTGGCTTTGAGAAACTAAGAAAAACAAACTGTAGCACTTGTGACATAAATTAGTTCATCCATGAAAGTGATACATTCGTGTGGTATTGACAATGCATGCACGCACTTGTCTGTTTGTGTGTTTTGTAATCCAAAAACTGTGAATTGCATATAATTAAGTGATAAAAATGCAGTGTGGTTTAGCAGGTATAATGCAATATCTGCCAAATATGAATGTGTCAACATTCTGTTTGTACCTTCCAGATGCTGTTTTACTTTTATAGGTTATTTATCTAAGGTAACCCAGCTGAAGCACTATGTCGCTATTTGAGTAGATGAAAGGGAGTGCCCAATTCTAATAATCTTATATCTCAGCGAAGTGATGCAGCAGTTTAAACTTAAATGACTGACTTAATACTAACAAGATAAGCCCGTAACTGTTCCAGTAAGAGCTGAACTTTGGATCCTAAGCTCTGAAGTCATTTCTTCAGCCACAAGCTATGTCACCTGCTACTCAAAAAAATGTTTGCATTATGCCCATACATTCAGTCCATTTATTCATTTGATAAATGAATAAATTGGCTGGTCCTTGGACCCCTTTCAGCAGTGGTGCAGGCCAGAGGTAGTAAAACATGTAACATCATTCACAGCTCAAATTAATGAGGTTTACAGAAGAAAAACATTCACACAAAACAAAATTCATAACTGGAATCACCTGAAATGTATATACAGATTGTGAAGTATAGCCTTTGATGTGTAAAATTATCTAAGAGCACACATACATGGCATTTGACAAAGAAGATGGAAAAAAAATCACAGTGCATATCTATAGTCTAGAAGATTGTACTCTGCTGGTTTAGTCATGGATATTGTATGTATTGGATAAAGCCTCATGCACTGAATTTGTGGGTATGATGAGGCATCTTTTTTACAAACAGGTTATTTAGTTATAAGTTACATAAATTAGCAGGTGGTTTTAGATGCAGGTCATGTTTAAAAAAGATTATGAATAAAATATAGATTTTGAGGATATATTAAACATTATATGGAGGCAGGGTTGTAAAAGAGGGGTTGGTATTTGTATTTTAACAACATATGTGCAACAGCAGAAATGCGCAGATGACTGACTAGGTTGTGTGGGATAATGAAATGGATTATTAAGGAAGCAAACAGTATTAGTCCTGTGTTAAAACTGCAGCAGAGTTGCATGCAGTTGGCAAGCATTTTGGGGTGCTTTGTTCTTTTAAAAGGATAAGACTTTGTAAAAAATAAATAAAGAAACAATATGGGCACACACAATACATTTAGTTACAGTTTCCAGACATTAATGAAAACGACATAAAAACTTGCCGTCTTTCAGAATAATGTCAGGCATGGCATTCTTTTGACTTTTAAACCACCTTGTCACTCCACACTTTAAGTGTTGTGTGGACCTGTTTTTGTTGTGTTGAAACAGTATAATTCTGAAGTCCTTATGAATTGTAATTTTGCAGTTTTGTTTCTTTCTGAAGTACTATAAAAATGTAGCACAGTACAGTTGTTCTTCAGAACTCCATCAATGTGTAGCCCTTTACAGCTGCATAGCTCTCTATAATTCCATTTTGCTTAGAATATACATAAACCTACTTTTCTACAGAGTTCTCTGTAAATGTAATATACTGAATATCACTGCGGTTTTGTAATACAGTAGTACCTGTTCTAGTTCTGTCACTCCAAGGGGTCTATTGTTCTGTACTGCTGAACTGTCTTTTAGCTTTTCCTGGTTAGGGATCGCCACAGCGGAACTCCGGTCCGCTAATGATTGGCAGTGAATTTTTATGGTGTCATGTTACCAACCCGGTGCCCAACCTTCAAAGAAGGCACACCCACACATGCTCGCACCTACCTGCATGTCTTTAAATTCACTCGACCGTGGGGAGGACATGCAGACTCCACGCAGAAGACACTCCAGCCAAGAATTGAACCGGAGAACCTCTTGCTGTGAAGCGACAACGCTAACAGCTGCACCACTACAGCCCATTGTTCTGTACTGCTCAACACTTAACATAATTCATTATAACGCAGTAGTTTTGCTAATGTTCTGAATTCCTGTTCTGTTGTGTATCACTCTAGTTCAGCAGATCTCTGTTGGTTTTCATTCATCAATAGGAACTTAATTAATTGATATATGTCGGGGAGCCAAGGTCTATCCTGGTGCGTAGTGTATACAAGTGAGATAAGCTAATCCTGGAATGTGACACCAGCCCATTGCATTCTGTTTTTGTTCATTTTTATAGAACTTCACAACTTTATACATTTTTTTAGTGTAGAACTCTAGTTTTATGGGTGATAAGTACGTATTTGTAAGAGACGTTGACCCATAGTTCACCCATAATTTTCAGCAGCCATGTTGATCTAGTTAGCAGCATTCTTAACCTCTCTTAGTTCTCTAGTTCTGTAAAACTGTAGCTGTGGCTGCCAGCTTTTCAGATGTCCAGTGTGGTATATGGGGGGGGGGGGGGGGTTTCAAGGAAATAACTTCAAAGAGGTTGTGGCCAATACTGCTGTATAATAACTTTGGAGGAAGTAAGTAAATTAAGCTTGGAGGTTGATAAGTCCTCAGAAACTATGAGGTTTTAGATGTTGTGAGGTATATTTTAAAGTGTTTTTCCCAACCTTTCATTCCAGTGAAAGGATAGCATAAACAAAAATCATAAATTAAGGAAAAAAATCTGTCTTATTTTTTTCAAGGAAGAAATTAGTTGTGCCCAAGGCCTAATGCTCAAAACTGAAGAAAATAATATTTCCAAATAAACTGAGAAAACAGACACTTAACAGGATACATCTTGTCTGGAAATAGTAAAGTGCAAATAAATTTCAAGAGAGAAAATATAGTGGATGTGAATTTTACCTCAAATATAAGGATACTAAACAGTTTGTCATCTGTAATGCATATCATAACATTCCAAAGTAGGAAAAAAGCTGAAAAATCTAACCTTAACAAGTGTCTCCAACAAAGCCTTACATACTGTGTATATCTAAACAGTGCCAATAAAGGCAGATAACCTGATGAGTCATAAAATGAAATCATAAAATCTGATGTCAGATCTGATGTTATCTAGTCACCATTCCTCACGTTAGGGTCTTGGATACGATATCGGATCCGAGCTGGCATACTCAAAACACAGCTTAGCTCAAGCTCCTCCCCTTCCATAATGCTCTGCTGCTCTACACTCCCTTAGATCATGTTTGCCGCTTAGTCAGTCAGATGCAGATTGCTCAGCTCCTCTTAGTGTGTTTATTTTGTAAGGTTTCTTAAATTTTGTGTATTTTTTTGAGTTGTAGAGTTAGTAGGTAGTTATCGCTTCTTAGATATCCCCTCCTGGTTGATTCCTACCCTTTTCTTCTTGTCCCTTTCTCAGGGTTTTGTGTCTTGGCCTAGTTACTGTGGAGTGTAAGTGGTGTTAGTTAGATTTAAGTTGTTCATTGTGCTTGAGTGTTTCGGATGGTCTTATCGGGTTTTGGAACTTTGGCTTTTTTTTTTTTTTTATTTCGGTGATGTTGTTTCCTGGTTTGGTTATGTCAGATAAACCTTTGGGGTTTAAAAGGTGCTCCTCTTGTGGGCGGAAATTGCCCATTTTTGACTCACACGAGGAGTGCCTCTACTGACTCGGCGGTGACCACCTCGAGGTGGAATGTGGCATTTGTGCTGCTTTCAACCCAAGGGCTTTGGTTGACCGTCGCAACAAGCCCCTTATTAAAGGCTTGGTCAAAGGAAGCCTCTTGCCACCGGTTCCCCGGCCAAGGCAGGCTCTTCTGAGGCTAGAAAGAAGCTTTCCGTGGAGGAGGCCCCGACCAAGCATCCCAGGCTGTCAGATCCTTGGTCTTTGGATCCGGCTCCAGCCAGTACAGTTTCAGATCCAAGATCTTTGGGTCCAAGATCATCCAGGGAGTTCACTCCTGGATCCAGGGGTTCGGACCCTAAGCCCTCGGATCCGGTACCTTCAGTTTCCTCTCCCAGATCCAAGGATTTAGACTCCAAACCTTCGGATCCGAGGGTGGGCACCGTACCTACGGATCCGACCCTTTCAGATCCGAGGGATTCGAGAAATGTTATTTCAGATCCTATGCTGAGTTCGGTTCCGATTTGGTCAGATCCAAGAGTCATGCCAGAGCCGATTGTAGTGGAGGATCTCCCTTTGGATCCATTGTCTTTCAAGCAGGTTCTGTCTTTTCTGGGTAGGTCTCATTCTAGGGAATGCAAGAGATGACATTCAGGCTCCAGGCGCAAATCTCTTAGTAGGTCCTCCATCTCCTCCCGATCTTCCAGGAGTGCCCACCCTATGGATATGGACAGGATGATGCAAGCCTTTCTGAAAGCTCAGATGGAGTTGGGGCTTCTGGCTTCTCCGGCCCACAGGTCGGAAATCCAATCTCCTACTCCCCCTTCGATCGCTCCCCATCTGACCAAGGGCTTGGATTTTCAGGGACTGTTGAGCGGAGTGGAGGTTAGGGGAGCTCTGTGGCCGATTTTGGGTCCTTCCCTGACAGGATCGGTGATTGGTACTGTTTCTGTTCCCCCAGAACAGACCATCTGGCCGGTCAGGCTTGTCGAGCCGGGGTTTATGGGGTTGGATTCGGGCCAGGGCTTTTCAGACCAGTCTCTTACTCTGGGTGCCTCGGCCTTCGACAGCCCTGGTTCGGCGCTGTCCAGTGGAGTAGCGGGCCTGGGGGGATCCACCTTCCCTTCTGCTAGGGTAGTATCGGTAGCAGAAGGGGATGGAACCTCTTCTAGTTCTTCCGCTTTCCAGGCTGACAAAAGATCTTCCTCTGCTATTAGAACTGCCTGTCCCGCACACGGTCATCCAACCCAGCCCCAGTATCTGAGCGGCTTGTTTCATCCTGCTTCCAGTCAGCCCGTCCAACTTAGCCTTCAGGGGGATGCCCCCCCCCCCACAGGGGCTCTTTCCTCTTCTGAGTCTTTTTTGCTACCCCTGGTGGAGGAAGTTCCCACGAAGAGGATCTGTAAAAGGAGACATCTTGACTCCCCTATGGAGTCCCTTACTGAGTATACGGATGCTGATGAGGGGGATGGTTCCCCAAGATCTCAGCCAGAGGACATCTCCTTTCGAGATGCTCAAGCCCAAAGGCGGTTGGTCTACCAAAACCCGTCCTCGGATGAGGGGGATGGGTCCCCAAGATCTCCGCCAGAGGACGTCTCCTTTCGAAATCCTCAAGGCCAAAGGTGGTTGGTCTACCAAAACCCCGTCCTTGGAGGAAGCCATATTTCTGGAGGCTTTCGGTACAGCCCCCATCTGCCTCATGGGTGCTGATCCTCTCATTGATCTTTTGGACAGCACGGCTTAGAAGGAGCCAGATACCATGGAGCCAGTGCCCAAGAAAGCGGACAAGTTTCTGAGCCCTCCATCAGAGAGAACCCTTTGGTCCAAAGCGGTCCCGGTTGATGCTGTTGTGGTGGCCGCTGCCACCAAAAAGGAATTGGCAGAGTACTTCTGTCCATCTGCCAAATCGTGAATCAAGGTCTTTGGATAGATTTGGAAAGTGGGTGTTTGCTTCGGCTGCTTTTAGCCTGCGAGCATTAAATTGTCTTCCACATTTCACCCATCTCCAGAGGGATTTGATAAAGGAACTATCTACTTCCCTCTCTAGGTCCATGTCTGAGACGGAATTCAAGGCAGTTTCTCCAAAGCTGTCAACCCTTCATTCAGTTGCAAATTCGTCCATGAGGCTAATTTCCAATGCTGCGGAAGGATTTTGGAGATTACCAATGTCATTGTTTATAAGTTCCATGATGATACTCTCCATAGCCTTGCAGACCAGGCTCGTTAGGCTAATGGAGAGGTAGTTTCCGGGGTCTGTGGTGGCTCCCCCTTTGTGGAGTGGGATAACTGTCGCTGTGCGCCATTCAGTGGGCACATAGCCTGAGGTGAGACTATGATTGAACATGGTACTTAGGTGGGGTGCAAGTTCATTCTGTAGTTCATGTAGAACACAGTCTGGGATGTAGTCAGGTCCCATGAATGCTGTGTTCTTGGCTTTGGATAGTGTGTTTTTTACCTGTGCAGCTGTGATTACAGGAACTTTGCATTCTTCTGGTATAGAGATGGGCCCTTTAGGGGATGACAGAGGGGTAAAGTTATTACTGAACCTATCTGCCAGGATGTTGGCAATACCAGTTGGTTCTGTATATTTAGTGCCATTGTGCTGTAACTCAGATCAGATCTGAGTGTTGCCATTGAGATTCTTGACATAGCTATAGAATGCTTTGTGGTTGTCTTTAGAATCAGTGGCAATTTTCTTTTCGTAACTAGCTTTGGAGGATTATATGAGGAATCTCAGCTTCTTACTGAGGCTGACCACGGAGTTCCTCCAATCATGGGATTTTACTCTTTTTTGCAACAGTTTCTTTCTTCTGTTGTAGAGTTTGTTTATAGCAAGGGACCACCAGATTGGCTTCCTTTTTTTCGAGGATAACATCTTGGTTCTGTTAGGGATTGCACGATCCATGCACTCGTGTAAGTGCTTATAAAGTGCAATTGTATAGGATTCAGCAGTCATAGCTCTATTGTCCGTCAGCATGGGTTTCGTGAAGTTTGCCACTTCTATCTTAAGAAGCATGAAGTTGGCTTTGGAGAAATTTTTTACGGTGGTTTCCCTAATGGGGGGGTGGGATGTGGATGTCTAGGGCGATTTGCTTGTGGTCGGCTCTGACCAATGAGGAATTGACGTCTGGTGTGGAACACTGGTTGCCCATGTTGGTAATAACCAGGTCTGGGATATTGCTGCCCCTGGTGGGGGTGTGGATAAGGTGATCCAAGGCATTGGAATTTATGAATTCCAGAAAACGTTGAGCACAAGAGTTTGTACATGAGTAGTTTTCCAGTTAATGGTGGGGTAGTTGAAATCGCCCATTATTAGGGTGTTAGGTTGTACCCTAATATTTTCCAGTGTATCAAGAAATGAGTAGTGGGAATCCTGCGGCATGGTGGGGGATCTGTAGCAAGCTACAATTTGCATTGCGTTCTTGCCCAGAGTTAGTTGCACTTAGATAATCTCAGATGCATTATGCTGAACAACTAGCCTGGAGGTGTGGATATCCTTAATGAATATGGACACACCTCCGCCTTTAGTGCTTCGGTCCAAGTTAGGTGGCCGAAAGGTATGGTAAGAATTATAGCCTGGTAATGCAGGGGTGCTCTCTGGAGTCTTGATCCAGGTCTCTGTCACTGCACAGATGTCGATGTTCTCCATTTTAAGGAGTGCCTCGAGTGAGTGCATTTTGATGTTTAGATTTCTAGCATTAAGTAGCATTACCCTCAGATTTTGCTTGCTTGTACCTGTTACAGTGGTGAATTTGTCATCTGAATCTTGCCTAAAAAAGGCACTATAGGGGTGGCAAGAACCTTAACCAGTATCTGGAATCCCAAGGGCGACAGGTGCAGGCCATCTCTGGCAAAGCATCGTGGTTTGTCGATCATGTCATCCCAGGCAGACAGATACTGGATCCCCTTAGAATGACACCAGAAGCTTAGCCAGTTGTTGAAGCCGATCATTTTGCCCTTGTACTGTGGTATAACTCTGGGTGATGGCAGGATGCTACTCAGGGCTAAGGTCATACCTGCCTGGGCTACAAGATCAGAAAGCTCCCTCATACCTGCCTTGGCTACAAGATCAGAAATCTCCTCCATGTTTCTTTTCATGAGGTACGTCTCAGGTCATTCATACCAACATGGACAATGGCAGAGTCATATTTGTACTTGCTGTGTAGTGACCTGAGTGCATGCATTATGTGGTGGATCCTGGCACCTGACAGGCAGCTGACAGTAGCTTTCTCCTTGTTTAGCCTGGTGAGTGGAACATCAGTGTGCCTGACTGTAGAGTCACCTATGACTAGAGTGTTCGGTACGTTATTATGCCTTATGGGCTGTGGTTGAGTGGCACACTGAGTTTGTGGGCTATGTGTCATTTGGGTTGTGTTGGGGGCAGGAGGTTGCTTGCGTTTCTGCTTTGGTTGATTTTTTTTGAGAGCCTCCGCGAATGTAGGTGTGTGTTTTGTGTTTCTATGTGTGTGTTTTGGTGGTGTAGGTTTTGAGGGACTATGTGATGTGTGTGGTGTGGTGCAAGTATTTACCTTCTCCTCTTGACTGTCTAGTCCAGTCTTGGGTGAAGAGAGCTTTGCTTCCAGTTTGGTTATATAAGTGCATCTCTCACAGGTTACAACCTGAGTAGTGGGAATCCTGCGGCATGGTGTTGGGTGGTAGGAGGAGAGGGTTGTCTGTGTACATGAGGCAGTTGCTGCATTGCCCCAAGATGCCCAGAGTCATCAGGTAGACAGGAGAAAACACCGGGAGCTGACCCTTAGACATGCCTGGATAGGTGCTTCTTTATTAAGTATAAAAAACTGTTTTCCTCTAGACAAGTGAGGAAAGTTGAGTGTTGTAGTAATTTGTATTTTATTTAGTGCTTGCAATGAGTTCTGAACAAGTGCTGAGCTCAAAGAAACAGATTTGAGTGCTGAAACTAAAAACTGGCTAGTTCTAAGAAACAAAATTAAGCTAGAAGGCTTCCCTCCAACACAGAAAGGCGTGGGGGCTCAGAAGCTTACAAACAGTCCTGGATACAGCAAATCTGTATCTGGACTAGACAATTTTTAGTTAAGGCAGGAAACAAGCTTAGAAAAAAAAATGTATATATAAAGTGGAAAGCGGAAAGGAGGAGCAGAAGCTAACTGGGTTGGCCTTCTCAAATGTTCTCCCTGGAATAGGTAGAATGAGGTAATGACACTAGACTGGGAGGAGTGTCCCAGATCAAATTTACAGTAGGGGCGGGCAACTGCAAAGCCACCAAGTATAAAAACAGGATACCAAGAAGGAAAGAGGGTGGGAATCAAAAATCAGAACAAACAAACCCAACCAGATGCTTAACAATTGTTGAAAATTGTACTTAATACCTCACACACAGTGAGTAAAATAAAAGTGCTATAAATAACTCAGAAATAAGCAAAAAACAGGATACTTAATGTTATATAACACAGATTAGTTAGCTCAGAGCCCTTCCTCCGACTAGCTCAGTGTGAAATGGCAGAATCAGTCACAAGTTAACTTGTTAAGTAAGTTGAAACCTGAAGCAACTTTAAAAAAAAGCTTGAAAGAACCAATGAGGTGCTTACTCCAAGGTGCTTACTCCAAGGTGTAGTCCAGGCAACCCCAGTCAGCCAATGACCACAAACAATTCACTCTCCCTGAAATGCTATACTGGCCTTGGCTAAGCTATGATGATGGCCTGGGGCATGTGCTGAGACGAATCCAACTGACAAGATTAATTTTTCTGTTTTTATTCATTAAAGTTATTTAACTTCAATTTATTTCTGGTTGTATCACATCTGTGATTCCTGGACTTAGTGTTTCTACCCGTGGAGCTGCTTTTTACATGTGCTGAGACACACAGCCTCTACTAACAAACAACTAGGCCCAAAACACAAGCCTGAATATGGACAATGCTACACAACAAAGACTACATAGGTAGAAAAACTTCAGAAATGTTTAAACAGATAAAGGATCAAGGAGACTCTAGAGAATGTTTTTAAATGCAAACAAGTTATATGATACACTCATAGCAGGAAATCAGAACAAACAAACCCAAAAAGATGCTTAACAATCTTAGAAAATTCTACTTAATACTTCACGCAGTAAGTAAAATAAAAGTGGTATAAATAACTCAGACATAAGCAAGAATACAAGCTACTTAATGTTGTATATCATAGATTAGTTAGCTCAGAGCTCTTCCTCCGACTAGTTCAGTGTGTTCCTTAATTTCTGAGTGAAAAGGACAGCAAACAAGATCTGAGGTATGGTGGAGGACTCGGGCATTATGGGTAAGGGAGAAGCTTGAGAGTTTTTAGTATCCACGAGCTGGAAAAAGTGGCTGAGTAGGATCAGAGGGTCAGATCCGAACCCACTTGAAGAAGAATGAAAATGGACAACACAGATGGAACGTTATAGTAAGTACATAACTACTTTTTAATCTGTGGCACATTCATGTTACCATTTCCCTACACAAGGTAAGACTGATTTTTGAATCAGAATGACTCCCGTTCATTCTTGAGGGTTGATATATGGATGAAATAAATACTCAGAAAGTTGGAGAGCAACAGATTCACCTAAAGCAAAATACAACAAATCCAGAAGGTGCTGGGCTGACAAGAATGCCAAAAGAAGAAAGTTAAGGTTATATTAACTGTGTGATGATATATTGGATAAAAAAGTTGATATTGAAAAGTGCAACTTTCCATTAGCACAACTCAAGTGATATAAACCATTTTGGCAACTGGAAGTAAAGCAGTAGTCGGAGACTACCTTCTGCATAAAGTCATAATTGGTTAATTGTTCAGACAGTGCTGTCAAAAAATGTATTGATCTTTTAAAATAAATCATTTAAGTTACACTATCATCTAAGATGTTTACAAGCAACCAATGCAACATAAATGTCAATCTGTAGTCAACAGTTAAGAAAATTGTTTAGCTGTACCAGCTTGTAGAATCAGTAGACAAAAGGAATGATAAATACTGGTGTAGACCACAAAAATTAAGAAACTGTAAGCCGAGTGAGGCACACCAAACACATACACATCATGTTTGTTTCATATAGTTCAGTAACCCCTTAGAGTCAAGAAGAAAGAAAATCTTTTATGCCTCTGCAAAAAAATGACCTCCAAATTGTTTCAAATAAAATATACACATTTGTCCTCCTCCCACTTATAAAAGAAACACCATTGAATCACACTCCAGCAAGCTAGGCGACTTCCTATAAAATAACATGTGGATAGAACACTACTTTGCCTTGTCTATAAAACCATTTACAGTAACACCATTTCTTCCCTTAGCCACAGACTGGCCATCAAGGAACACCTTGCCAACTTTGCTGACAAGACAGAACCTAATAACATCCTCTCAACTACTGAACCAACCTTCTCCATCCTAGCTCCTAAGTTATGGGACTGTCTCCTTGCATAACTCTGCAACATGTTTAACTACAGCAACTTGAGAGAAAATTGACTGACTTTTCTTGGAAAAGGAGCTACTTTACCTGCTTCAGTTACCTACCTGTAATATGAAGTAACTGAACTATATTGTTGATGCTAACAATAGTCTTCTTCTCTTCTCTCCTTAACAAAACATCTTTTTAGATCTACCATACCCTTCCTAAATTCCCAACTGAATCTCTTATGTGCTGAAACTCAAAATTAAATGTACACCAACTAACTAATGAATGCATATAATCAAACTGAAATTAAATTTTGCTCCAGGAGATCCTTTCCTAAACTGTAAATATGTATATATTGTTCATTTATGATCATTTGCTCTGTAAAGCTAATTCGTCTAATGACCACGTATACCTTGCCAAATACCCATCTTCAGGCTTTACCTCTGTTCTCAAGGAGCATGATGCCATTAAGTCCCAGTGTGAGTTTGTGGATACCCATCCAGTTTCCCAGGTTATGTTTGAATGATGATAATGAGTTGCATTGTTTAACCTGCAGAGGAAGTCTCTTCCAAAGGGGGGGGGGGGGGGCGCTGGGCGATTAACCTATCCCTCCACTTCCTTTTTTTTATTTGCTGATGAAAGTTAAGATTTCTGGCTCTAGTGTTGACTGCAGAATGTGATTTATTGAGGAATAGAAGGTGAATGATAACTGCATCTCTAACAGCATGTCAGGCAAGGCATAAGTTACCCGTCAGGAAGAGGGCACAAAGTACCTGGATCAGATCCAGCCTGTCCTGATAACCAAAGTTGTTAAGACCAGAGATCTTCTTTGTTAGGAACTTCTGGGCTCTTCAAGTTTTTTGATGTGTTTACTGAGGTACATACCAGATGGAGTAATGTAGAATATAGCAGGCCTGACAACTTAGTTAAGGGAAGCAAACACTTTCTTTGATCTGAATGAAATACCTTTGGTAATTAGTTGCAGTATACAGAAAAATTTCCTGACTGCATTTGCCACATGGTGGCCAAAGGAAAGGGAGCTATCTGTCCCGGTGCCCAGGTCTTTAACTAGTTTTCCATGTGTCAGTGGAGTGCTGTCAGTACTGTGAGCTATAGAGAACTTTTGTCTTTTGAAAGAGAATACTACTTTGTTTGGAATTCCATTTTTGCCCATTATGCACACACCAGGTGTTTACTAGTGTAAGCTCTGTCTAAAAGATACAGATATCTTCAATGGTTTTGACAGTTACACTCGGTATAAAATCATTAGCAAATCTGGCTAATCAGAGGTCCTGCTTATCAATTTTGAGGTAAGAGAAATAATGCTGAGCAGGAGATGGCCAAGCACATATCCCTGGTGACTTCATTGTAACCTTTACACTGTCAAAAGAGGCAACTGCAACACAGACAAGTGTGTCTGTTCAGTCATTCACCCAGTTGGCTATGCACCTTGCCACCACATAGAAATGAATATTTAAGAGCAGTTTTTTTTTTTTTTTTTTTTTTTTTTTAACAGATGTTCATTATTCTCACTGTGTATGGGTCGTTTCCTGCCTAGAGAACAACAACCTGACAGCTTCTAAAAGCTCTGGCACACCCCACCACTTCTTCACTCTCACTGTTGATTGGCTAATCCCGAGGAGGAAAATTAGCAGTCAGAGTGAAACTTTCTTTACTACTTTCTTGTTGTCTCAAAAAGAAGCATATTTTAGGTTTTACAGGAGCAGCAATCGAATAACAGCTTTGTTTTTGACAAATAAGTATCTGTTGGGGAACCCCTCTACCCGGAAATTATTGACATTTTAAAAAAAGTAGCAGTTTATCTTTTTTTTGAGTAAAAGTGATATTTTTCTTTTAGGAAACACAGTACTATTTCACAGTACTGGAAGTTTCCTGCCAAGGACTGCTTTTTTAGCTTAGCGTGTTTGTTATGGTATTTGAGGGCTAATTCTGTGTAAAATTGTGTACTACTTCTGTAAACTCTGAATTTTGTGTAACAGAAAAGTTTATAGAGGAATGGATGGGAAACTGTGCATAAGTGTAATGCTTATGCTCACTTCATGGCTCCCTACCTGCACTTTTGATTCTGGCAGAGTGTATGTGAGGATTTGAATAATACTGACAGTGAATTTCTGTTCTGTTTTTATTTTTATAACATAAGGGACTAGGGGAAGTGTATAGAGTGTAAGTGTGCTGCTTGTGAACACTCCCAACTGGCTTCTGTCTCAATGATAGTTGATTTTGGTGCTTCTTCCCCAGTTACAGGAGGAATATTCACTCTGGTCCAACTGGATCTTTTCCCACAGTACCAAGAAGGAAGAAAAATTACTTACCAAGATTCCTTGCCATTGTTGCATACTCAGTCTTTTTCTCAGTCAATAGGGGATGAACCTGCCATGACCATTATTTTTCCCCTCAGACCACACACTTACTTATGCAGATTCCTGTGTTGTAGTCCTTTCAGTCAGCATGAACCGGGGATCAGTCACTTCCACTTAGGCTGTTCAAGTGTCTGATATGGGCATAGGAGAACCATCTTCTCTGGGTCGGGGGGGGGGGGCACTCTGGGAGATTCTTCTCAAGGTAACCAGGGCAAGAGACCATTACAGCAGGCAGACACCCATCCTTTGAATTTGTCTTTTTTGCTGAAACTCCTTTTAAGAAACAAAATATTAATAGTTTTTCTCCTGATATAGTTATTAATATTGAAAAAAAGATTATTGTTTTTACTTTGACTAGGCAAGCATTGCAGGCAGTAAATCCTGGTATGCAGAAGATTTTACAGATGAGCATTCCCTGTCATATTTTCCTGAGAAAACAGGGTGTGATGATTCTGATTTAGATAGAGAGTGGGCTTTTTCTCCTTTAGATTCCCAAGCCCAATTCTTGGATTGTGAGAAAAATTTTAATTCTTAGCCTTCTGCAGAGGAATTTTCTTTTAATCAGACCATTACCAAGATGAATTAGGTATTGTTACAGGGAACAAATAGATGTTCCCCCTAAACTGAGTAGATATTATTATTTTATAAATGGATATACCTCATTCCTCTTCTATCCCTCCTGTACTGTCAGCCCTGGAGGATGTGTTGAATGCTGCCTGTACTCATTCTGACACCCAACCATCAGTTCCTAAAAAAAAACAGATAAACTGTATAAGGTACCTTAGGCTAATACATTTTTTTTCTCTCACCTAAGGTTGTTCCCAGCTGCCATTTGAACTGTGTCTCATACTGGCAACAGATTCGTGCTAAGCACCAACCCTTCACCTGGTGATAAGGAGGGTAAAATGTTGGACTATAAAGGAAAGAGAATGTTTTCTTATTTCACTTTAGCCTTCAGAATTCTGAATTATTAGGAATATATGTGGAAATGTTTGACTATGCTTTATGGACTGTCCGAGGAAATTGGTTTCTACTCTTCCTGCAGAAGAAAGCTCTTTTTTTTAAACAAACTGTTTCCACCATTTCAAAGTTATCTAAACATGTCATGAAGCATGTTTATGAGCTGATACTGTGTCCTATGGGCACTGCTACTGTTACGGTACTGAGAAGATGTGTTTGGGTACATAACCAAAAGTTTGCTTGATAAGGTAACGTTTGAAATCTTGTATTCTGCTTTAGATATTGCGGTATTGTTTGGATTATGTGCTACTCAGGTTCTCAAACAATATCATGAAAGAGGGAAATTAATTCAAGGAATTAAATCTTATAGGTTTCCCTCTTGTACAAAAAAGCGAAATAAAAAAAGTCCTTTTCTGGAAAACAAAATGTAAAAAGAGATGGCTGGATTGTAACAACAATAAAAAAAGGGGTCTTTTCAGAAAAAAAGGACAAAATGATAGTACAGAATGACTGCACAAGCAATTTTTAGCCTCTTCCTTCTACCCATTATCTTAGAAATATATCCCAAAAATTGGCCCTCAACTTCCCCTAAGGCAAAAGATTATTTTGTACTTCTGAGGTGTTAATAGTGGTACAAGATGGTTACAGATGGCACTGGATAAAGTGAACCTATTTCAGGGGAATGTCTTCCCAACCTCCAAACCAAGCAGATTTTTTTCCTCAGGTTCTTCAGTCTTTACACACCCAGGGAATCATGGAATCAGTACCTTTAAGTCCAAGGGGTAAAGGCTTATATTTCAGAATGTTTCTGGTACCAAAGAAAGAGGTCTCTTAGAGACTAGTACTTGAGCTTTCATTTCTAAATCTCTACATGAAAGCAGTAGTGTAGATAGGGTGGGATGATGGGGGCAACTGCCCCGGGTGCAAAATGTTAGGGGGCATGAGTGACCATCCAATCCATCACCCCTTAGTGGATATATATTTTTAATGTTTGTTTTATAAAACTTCTACTGTAAAATTGCTGCAGTGTTTTTACATATTCCGTTTGTCCTACAAAGAACAGCTTGACTTTTGTTAGAATTTATTAGAACGCAGCAAGCAGGTAGAAAATGTTTCTTCTAATCTTGCAACCTTGAAAGAAATGTATGCATCCTGTACTTTATGGGACATGTACTTGCATGGAACATAACCGGAGATAAGCTTGTTGAAAGTAAACATACAAATCATGTCATGATAATAGCACGAGAAATATTTTAAGCTATCCTCCCATCTGCATCTGTGTACTCCTTTTTCCCTTGAAAATGTGTGTATGACTTTTATCACAGTTATGAAAGCTTTGAACTTTGTATGTTTTTTTTATTTTAGAAAATATAGAAAGGATTGTATCTGTACATATTGTTGAATCTCTCTCTACGTTGAGATATTCAGTGTCATGATACTGTTCTAATAAATAATGTGTTTCCATCCAGAATTTTTGACAGTCTGTGTATTGAACTTAATAGCTGCATGATATTAGGTGTTGAAAATCTTCCATTTCATTTGGTGCTGTGACTCAGATTTAACTAATGTTTATTTGTTTGGAAAATATCACTAAAGCATTTGGCAGGGATCTCTGCAACGAATACTGGGTACCCATTTTAGTAAGTGCTTTTAAATTGCATTTTGTCTTTGAGTTTCTGCGGGTTTTAGTGATGTTAATGCAGCTTTGGATTTTATGGGCATTATTTATTGCACTTTGCATTTTAGGTTTAGGTTTCTGTTCACAATTGAGGTGTCATTACAGCATATGCTACATGCATTGACCGGAAGGGGCCCTGTACTTGGATTGAACTGGGTTTCAGTCATAAATGCATATCAGAGAGGGGCCCTGCAAGTAATGTATGTGTATGCCTGACAGTTTGTATAAATATGTATGTATGATTAAGTGTAAAAGTTAAAATACAAAATAATGTAACATATCTTATATTATGGGTAAATCAGGCAGTAAAATCATCAAATCATCTGTAGGTTCTCCAGCTCATTATATGGACTGCAAACATGGGGTGAAATCTTGTCAGTACATAGCATACCAGCATAAACTAACTAAACCAAACTTAAGATTTATGCTTTTCTGACAATGGAACATTTGATAAAACTAAAATACTGCATTTACAAACAAAATTAAAATACAAGGATAATAAGATAAAAACTGATCAGTAAATAAGTTATAATGATCGGCATACTGAAACTTTTAAAAGGGACAAGAAATCCACTGTAAAGGGGTTAAAAGATACAAATTGCTACAAAAGTTAATGACCTTAAAAGTACAGTAAAAGCATGTAATACTGTACCAACTGCTCCATTTTATCCAGATATTTCAAATGACCATACTGCAGTGGAGGGGAGAAGAGTCTTCCAGAAACGATGATCAGCTACCCTTCTTCCCTTATTGAAAAAAAACATCAGGTCCCCCACTCATCCCAACAAGACAAGAGGTCATTCTACAACACCATGTAAAAGTGCATCTATACCTATCAGTCCTTCTGCACCTACACATAACTACCGCAGCCTCACCCTAACCTGACCACCTAGTACTGCCCATCCCAAAACTTTGTCCTCTGACTCAGACGGCAGTGCAAGCATTGCACAACATAATGAGATAAAATATCTAGATAAAAAGGCAAGACAGTTACAAAGCAAGAAAAATAGATTGATAATTCTGTGTTACCCCTCAGAGAGATACTACATCCATAGGTTCATAGGTTCATAGGTTTATACTAGGCTATCTGCCCTAAGGCATTTATAAGCCTAGCCCAAATTTTTGTGGCTTACGCCACCCCTTATATGAAAAAATACTGTGCCCATTAGTTTGTTGTGCCTCTGTCCAGCAGTGACACAGAGATGATTCCCGGGATAAACCTACGATCTCCCATCCACAGGTCTAGATTTCTCTTGAACAGAGTCAGCGAGGTGCTCTGCCTCACATGGACCGGGATTTTATTCCACAGCATAGGGAGTCTCTGAGTGATAAATCTATCCCTCCAGCACGTCCTATTTATATCCGTGCTAAGGTTTAAGTCGCTTGCTCTAGTGGTTTTGGTGGATTTGGATTTTTTGAGGTGAAGCATGTCCATTAATTCCGGGTTGGACATGGCCTTGTATGTCAGGCACATGTCACCTCTGAGCAGACGGTATGCGACTGAATAGAGCTGGAGTTTCTTCAATCTGGCAGCATATGACAGATTTTGGAGTCCCTTTATCCTTTTGGTGAGGAACTTTTGGGGTCTCTCCAATTGCTGCAGATGTCGGGTGAGATACATCCCGAATGGGGCATTGTACTCGATCATTGGTCTGATAAGTGAAGAGTACAGGGGAACAATAACCTCACTAGATCTGGATGTGAATCCCTTCATGATCAGGTGGGCAATGTAGAAGGTCTTTCTAACCACTTTAGCAATGTGAGTGTCAAAGAAAGGCCACTGTCAACCTGGGTCCCCAGGTCCCTGATAACCTCTTCTGTGCTTAGTGGATTGCCACCTATATGGTAGCTTGGGGTTACCTTGTTTTTCCCGAAGGGTATGACTATACATTTTTGGCGTTTAACTTCAGGCCATGGCTCTGGCACCAGCTATCTGTTTCCGTGAGTCCCTTCTGAAGGATATCCGTGTCTGATGCACTTTCCACTATGGCCCAGTTTGCAGTCGTCTGCAAACTTTGTCAGCCAAAGTCCTCCTATGTTGGCCTGTACTTCTGAGAAGTAGATGCCAAACAATAGGGGGGCAAGGACCGAGCCCTGTGGGACACCACTTGTGACCGGCTTGGAGTCTGACACAGCGCCAGCAACTCTAACCCTGTGGGTTCTGTCCTTAAGCCAGTTTGCAACCCATCTTGTGACATATGGGTTTACATTTAAGCTGGTAAGTTTTTCTACAATACCCGAGTGGGGTATTGTGTCGAAAGCCTTTGCAAGGTCAAGGTAGGCTGTATGGACTGCCTTTCCCTCATCAATGGCCTTGGTGACTGTTTCGAAGAAGTCGACCAAGTTCAAAAGGCATGATCTTCCCTTGACAAAGCCAAACTGGGTCGGGTCCAATGTCTGCAAGTCCCCTATATCTTTGTTTATGAGCTCCATTATGATCCTCTCCATAGCTTTGCAGACTAGACTTGTTAAGCTTATGGGGCGGTAATTACCAGGGTCCGTAGAGGCGCCTTTGTGGAGTGGGACAACAGTTGCCGTACGCCACTCCTTGGGCACGTATCCTGTGGTAAGGCTGAGATTAAACAGCTGCCTTATGTGCGGGTTTAATTCCTCATTTAGCTCGTGTAGCACACAGCCAGGGACACCATCCGGTCCCATTGATGCTGTGTTTTTAGCTTTAGAGAGAGCAGCTTTCACTTGCGCATTTGAGATGTCCGGGAGGCTACACTCGGCTGGGATAGTTATCTCTCCTTTAGGGGGGGGGGGTGAAGTTTGCACTGAACCTGTCTGCCAGTATGTTGGCAATGTCTGTGGGTTCAGTGATTTTTGTATCATTTTGGACTAATTCTGAGCATATCTGGGAGTTTCCACCCAGGTTCCTAACATAGCTGAAAAAGGCCTTATGATTGTCCTTTGAATCCATGGCAATTTTTCTCTCAAAATTGGCCTTAGTTGATTTTATGAGTGCTCGTATTTTTTACTAATAATGATCAGGGGTGACTTCCCTTTTATGGATTTTGTTCTATCATGTAATAGCTTTCTCCTCTTATTGTAAAGTTTGTTAATGGCTGGGGTCCACCAGACTGGACACTTGCCCTTTGTGGAAAGAGTCTTGGTTTTATTTGGGATTGCCTGATCCATGCAGTCCTGGAGGTGTTCATAGAAGGCATTTGTAAGGGCTTCCGCAGCTTGGGTTGTGGTTTCCACTGGCTCAGGGGCCTTGAAGGATACCACACCAGTCTTGAGTAGTGTGAAGTTTGCTTTAGAGAAGTTCTTCACTATGGTCTTTTTTGTTTGGGGTGGGGGCGGGATGTGGATTTCCAGTGAGATTAGTTTATGATCAGATCTCACCAATGAGGAATATACTTCCGGTGTGGAGCATTTTGTCCCCATGTTTGTGACAATGAGATCTAGTATATTTTCTCCTCTCGTGGGAACAGTGACTAGCTGTTCCATGGCATTTGAATTTATGAACTCCAGGAACCGTTGGGCTAGAAAGTTAGGGCTTGAGTAATGTTCCCAGTCTATATTCGGGTAGTTGAAGTCACCCAATATGATGGTGTTTGGAGATATACCCTCCAGTGTCTTCAGGAAGGCTGTGTGGGGTTCCTGAGTTTGAGAGGGTGGCCTGTAGCATGCTACAATTTGTAGAGCAGTTTTGCCTATGGTTAGTTGCACCTGGATGGTTTCCGAAGCTTCGTGTGTTGCCACCAACCTGGAGGTGTGGGTATCCTTTATGAATATGGATACACCCCCTCCTTTTGTGGTGTGGTCCGGGTTTTGGGGCCGGAACGCATGATATGAGGTAAAACCTAATAGTGCCGGGTGCTCTCAGGAGCCTTGAACCAGGTTTCAGTTACAGCACAGACATCGATGTTCTCCATACTGAGAAGGGCCTCGAGTGCGTGCATTTTGAGATTTAGACTTCTGGCATTGAGCAGCATTACCCTCAGTTTCTTCCCATTTTTGTTTTCTAGGGTGGTAGGTTTAGAATTTGAGCCTTGCCTAAAAAGGCACTATGGGGGTGGCAAGAGCCTTAGCCAATATCCGGAATCCCAGGGATGACAGGTGCAAGCCGTCCCTTGAAGCAGCGTGGCTTGTCAAGCATGTCATCCCAGGCAGACAGACACTGGATCCCCTTTGAATGACACCAGACATTAAGCCAATTGTTAAAGCTGATCATCTTGTCTCTATATTGTGGCATCATTCTTGGTGAAGGAAGGATACTGCTCAGGGTTAGGGTCATACCTGCCTGGGCTACATAATCAGAGAGCTCCTCTATGTCTCTTTTCATGTAGTCCAGGGAGGTACGTCTCAGGTCGTTCACACCAGCATGGACAATGACTGTGTCATATTTGTACTTGCCGTGGAGTGACCCGAGTGCTTGTGTTATGTGGCGGATTCTAGCGCCCGATAGGCAGCTTACTGTGACCCTCTCCTTGTTCAGCCTGGTGAGTGGGACGTCAGTGTGTCTGACTATGGAGTCACCTATGACAAGTATGTTTGGTGTTGTATTTGGCCTTAAGGGCTGTGACTGCTTTGCACACTGCTTTTGTGGTTTATGTGTTGCTTGTGGGGTGTCTTGAGGTAGCAGTTGTTTGGGTGTCTGCTTTGGAGGCCTATGCTGTTTAGGTAAATTTTTACTCAGAGCCTCCGAGTATGTCCTTGTGTGTTTATGTGTTTGATTCAGTGGAGTGGTAGCATTATGTGAGGCTGGTTTTGTGGTGTGTGTAGTTGCCTTCTCCTCCTGTCTGGTCTTGCCAGTCCTGAGTTGAGAGAGCTCAGCCTCCAGTTTGGCTAAATAGCTGCATCTCTTGCAAGTATTTGTGTTATGTGGGAGGAGGAGAGGGTTGTCTGTGTACATGAGGCAGTTATAACATTGCCTCAAGATTCCCAGATTCACCAGCTGGACCGGAGAGAAGATTGACAACTGACCTTTGGACATGCTAGAATAATATTCGGAATTCCTTAATTGAAAACAAGGGCCAGTGGGGAGTGAGGGTGTAGTGCTTTTAATTTTTAGTGCTGACTTATATAATTGCTTTAGTGAGCAAGTGCCAGGTAACTTGAGTGCAATGTGTTACAAGTAACTAAATGCAAAAACGACAAACAGTAACTTTCTTTCAAGTGAAACAAGGAAATAAGTACAGTAAGCAATGCAGATATCACTAGTGATCCACAGAAGCGCTGAGAAGTTGCGTATTAGGTGGAATTAGCTTCCAGGGAAATAACAAGCAAACAAACAACAAGCATATAAACAAAGCTAGATTCAGCAGGCCTGGATCTAGTCTATGCTAGAGCAAACAAGGTGAACCAATTTCAGTAAGATACAGTTCAAATATTCAGGCACTATAAACCTTTAACCAGAAATTCCCAGCTCAGAAGGGCAGAGTCCAGCCTCTTCTCCCACAAGAGTGCAGACCACGAACCTTCTTAATGTAAAATAACTGTCCTGAAGCCCAAGTGCCTAAACCAGAACTAATACACTTGGACACTGGGCTCTCAATCAGCAGTTCCCAACTTAGAAGGATGAAAGCTACCTGTCCTGCCACCACAGTGCTTGCCACAAACCTTCCTAATGTAAAACAACTGGTCTGAAGCCCAAGTGCTTAATCCAAAAGACTTGAATGATAGCTACACTTTAATCAAGTTACAACCAAGCAGTAATAAATACCATTGAATACTTTAGAGAATGTCTGGATTAGTGCTCAAGTTACACAAACAAAGCTAGATCCAGCAGGCCCGAATCCAGTCTATGCCACAGCAAACAAGGCGCACCAACTTCAGTAAGAAACAGTTCAGATATGCATGCACTGTAAGCCTTTAACCAGAAATTCCCAGCTCAGAAGGGCAGAGTCCAGCCTCTCCTCCCACAAGAGTGCAGACCACAAACCCTCTTAATGTAAAATAACTGGCTTGAAAGCCCAAGTGCTTAAACCAGAATTAATACACGTTTAGAATAACAGACACTGAGCCCTCAATCAGCAGTTCTCAAGCTAGAAGGATGTAAGCTACCTGTTCTGCCACAACAGTGCAGACCACAAACCCTCTCAGTGCAAAACAACGAACTGGTCCGAAGCCCAAGTGTTTAAACCAAAAGGCTTAGAATGAGTTACACCAAGCAGTAATAAATACAATTGAGTATTTTAAGATGATGCAAAAGTAAAAAGAAGTAGGTAAAAACACAAGTACAGTAAAAGCAGATGAAAATTTTTTTTTTTTTTTTTTTTTTTTCTGAGCAAGTGCTGAGATCAAAGAAACAGATTTGAGTGCTGAAACTAGAAAACTGGCTAGTTATAAGAAAAAAAAAAAACAAGCTAGAAGGCTTCCCTCAAACACAGAAGGGCTTGGGGGCTCAGAAGCCTACAAATAGTCTGTACCACTTAACAAGAAAGGCAGGAAATAAGCTTAATTTTTTTTCTATTTCCCAGATGCTCTCTTTGTACACAGTAGGAGTGCCTGAAATCAGAATATGATCTCACTGCACTCAGTTGAGTGAGCAAATGAGATGGGCCCAGAGGCAGGCTGAGGGGCGGGCAGTTTCAATGCCACTAAGATTAACACCAAAACAAAAACAGGGCGGGTGTGTGGGAATAACTGAAGAGCAGAATTCCTTCAACACTCAAAAAATACTGTATTTTAAAAAAAAAAAGAGCAGATAAAGGTACTTAAATTCTCTTATACGTCCAGTTGAATATAACCAAGTTCTTAGCTGGCCAAGCTGAAGTTAGATGGGACTATGTCATTAGTCCACAGTCATTGGACACTTACTGGTTTACATTCTCTAGTTGAAACATTTCAAAACATCAGGCAAGACCCACAAACATTTAAGGATGAATTAAGCATTGCTGTTCAAGTATATGAATGCACCCCAGCAGATTTATGGCAGTTGCCGTAGTCCTGCCTGATATAGATGACAAATTGAAAGACAAAGGCAGATTGACCACAGCAGGGGACCCAAATTACTCAACTGCTAAAGGGAAGAAGGCATTAACAAAAGTCACAGAGAAACTCTTACAAGAAATTTTGACAATCTGTCCTCTTAAACCAAATATTTTTCAGCACATTCTGGTATTGCAAATGCTAAAGCAGCTTTTAATTCTGCTTTTTTGCCCTGACTCTTACTTACTGTGCAGGCATTAGTAAAGCAAACCAGGTAACGTGGTAGGAAGAGGAAGTAGATAAGTCAGCAAAATATACAGCAGTGGCGGATCCAGGAATTTCTAAGGGGGGGTGGGGCGCGGTGCAGTCTGGTCAGTTGACTACCGGGGTGGAAGTGGGAAAGTGGGACACTGGGTTTGGTAGTTGACATCATGTGTGGAAGGACAGCAATATACATTCAGATGCACATAATTTTGCTGTGGATGTGGTAGTAAAAGCAGGTAATTCCTGTGCAGCACACAGTACATGTACGGATATTATAATATTTTCAATGCATGCCTGGAAAAGATGGTTGGTTGCCCATACCGAGTCACATTCTCCTTACATGCCACAGCGGATATGCACTGTTATGAACTAGGAATGGGTCCCACTGAAGGTGAAAATAGCCACATAGAAGTATTTAAGTAACTTTTTTTAATTAAATAATGATTTATGCGGAAACAGTGAAGTTCAATTAAGTAAAGGTCTTTTCACCAGTTTCTGAGAGCAGTCCCAGAGTAATACTTGGACTTCATTTCTCTTCTGAAGGGAAGAGCTGTGCATGCTACTAAAACTTTATGAAAACTGCCCAGACTTTGCTAAATCTCTGGCACTGACAATTCACAAACACACACAGATTTAAGTGCATATGTAGATATGTTTTTGTGCAATTCACCATGGATGGTATGCATCTCTACTCTGTTTGATGACTTTCTACTGCCCATGTTGTGCAGTGGTGGTCTGCGTAACTTAACTGTCCTTACTGTTTTTTTTTCCAGCCTTTGTCCGTCATCTGTTCTCATATTTGTTCTGTAGGTATACCTGCGGTGATGGCCTTCTCCTCCTCCTCCTCCTCCTCTTTCCCTATCTTAATCTTTCCTTCTATTCTTAAAAAATAAAAAAAATGGGACCTATTCTCACAGAAAAAAAATGCCCATGGCCCTATGACTTTCCCTAAGATTTTCCCATTCCAATATACCTCTTGTGTGTTGCTCTTCTTCAGCCACATCCATACCCCTCATCTGCTTTTCTATGTCTCAATTTCTTTGGATGTGTGCGTTACCCACACAAGTCCTGCACTCATTGTTGGTCAGTGTTAGCTATGGCGATTTGACCATGATTGCCCTTCAATCTTAATTTTTTTATTAGAAAATTTGCAGATTCCGCAAGTGATAGCCAGCATATTTTAATAGCAATGGACTTACAGAGATATTCCATAGCTGTCTGTAAATGTACTGGTAAGATTCTGTTACAGATATGTAGCTATGAATGTTAGGCTGCTTAGATTGTGAGAGTCTTGCCATAACTTTGTTAATGTACATCACGCTTTGACAGCGATTTTTCATTACTTATGGAGCACCTAAATGTGATATATAGTGCACCATTACTGTTGAGATATTCCATTGTGCACTGGGATATTCTGAGTTCTCTATAGTTATTCTCAACATTTCCACTGTTATCAGCGTAATGTGCCAGATTCCTCAAACTTTTCAGATTCTGGCCATCTATGTTATGTGGGTATGACTATATAATCACATATATTAATCTTTAATGTAGGGTATTCATTGTGAGGTTCACAGCTTACAACTTGTTTCACTAGAATGTAAGACTTTCCTTATGCTGCAGTGTTAAAGGAATTGCAGTAGGCTATATATTGACTTAGGTAGTGAGGTATTGTAGGTTCAGTCTTTCATGTCATGACAGGAGATTACAGCTTCATGAAAATTTTTAATGTGGCCTTACTAATAAACAAAATTAAATGCACAAGTATCCATACTTTTTCATCAAAAACAGTATAACTTGGCATTGTATGTGGTAAGGATACTATACTAATCTCTAAGGGATTGTTATTCACATTTGCTATGGAAAGTGCTGTCTGTAGTAGCTGCATTTGGGCTTCCACAGGGGGTATGACTGACATATGAGGGTTAAAGACTCTAGTGGAAGTGAGTAGTGGAAGATGGATGAAGAGAACAAATATAGGGAAAGAGGGGAGGTGAAAGAACATTAACAAGACTTTGAATAAGAAGAGGAGTAGGCTGGGGACGGATCAGTTAAGGCAGTCTTGGAAGAAAGACAGCAAGGAGTGGGAAAAGGAATGAAGAGTGGGCAGATGAGGGGTTTGGGAAGAAAATATGGAGGGTATGTAGATGAATTAGGAAGGCAAAACTGGAGTTTGATGCAAAGGTATGTATTTGTCACAAAACTGACACCAGCTAGGTTAAAAAATAGTGATTACCAAGTCTCAGTTTGCAGGAGATGTTGCTTATGATTGCTATTTGTGATGCTAATTCTGAGTGATATGGAGACTATAGAAATTGATGGAAAAATATGATAAATGGCCTGTGAGGAATATGTACTCAGAAAAGGGTGGTTCTTTGATCCCAAACAGAGAAAGTTAGTGAGGCTTGAAGCAGAAAGAAGGCACTAGAGGTCACACACTTGACTGGGTAGGTGAAAAACTTGACGGTGCAAAGCTGGAAAGGTAACACTGCAGGTGTAAATGTGAGAAGGGTCATTTATCCTAGCTGATTCAGTTATGGAGGGTAAAGATTATATCTCCTGTCACCTGCAGAGTGGGCAGGTCTGGGAAACTTGTAACGTCATATGGGGAATGGCTGTGTGTGTTTGTGAAAGAGGGGTGATGGTGAGAGGAGAATTTACATGGAGTTGTAGGGGGATGTTTCAGAGATGGAGAGACAAATAAAAAGGTAATGTATAGGGAGGAGAAATGTAAGGAGTAGATAGACTGGGGTCTGGCTATATTATTAAATGAGTAAAAAGGAATAAATAAAAAGTTTTTATCTTTTCAAAAAGGTGTAAGCCTCCCTACAACAGTACAAGGCACTGAAAGACAGGATGGGATAAGGGGAATGTTGGAGTTGAAGAGATGTACTCGGGAAGCATTCTTACTTGAAATTTAAAATGTGGCTTGTAAAGGGATACAGAAGCCTCCCAGATGGATAAACTGCTAAAGTTATCATGTGTGCTGCTTATGAACTCTAATGTGGGATCTATTTAATTCATTCAAATACCTCCAGTTATTCTTTTCTTAACAGAGTTCCACAAAGTATAGAACTGATTTTTAATTTAAAACTTCAGTAAAACTATTTTTGGGGGTATAGTATAGATTTAAAAATATCCTGAAACAATCTTAGACTCAGAAATTTAGATTTTAAACCATTCACACTTGGTGTCATTTTTAAGTTCTTACATTATGCCCAGTTCCGCATTTGTTGTTTACCATTCCTCAAGACAAGTTATCTAATGAGTAATTGTGAATGCCTACTTCCACTTCTACAAAGTAATTTCTCTTTGTTACACCATACTATTTTGAAAACATGCACTGTTCCTGAATGCCAGTGTGTACTTCCAAAGCAATAGTGCTGCTTGTTGAAGTCAAGTGTCCCTGAATTTGAAGTGAGGAGCTCCCCTTGAATGTCAGCAATGTTACTGCAGGTATTACATGGGAAAGACCAACATACAGTTGATGAATTAATACGATTTAGAACAGATTCAGTTTTAGATACCTTGGACACAGACCCTGCCGATGTAGAACAGTGAGGACATAAGAAAAGAAACACAAACTAACAAAATAACTAGATGGGAATGTTATTTGCAGTATCCTGTTATACCATGTTGCAATACTATTAAGCCCATGTCATGGAATTAGAATGTGATAAAGCAGCTGATGTGCATACTCAGAATGCAATGCAGAATTGTAATTTATTCAAATTCATGAAAGTGCAAACAAGTTTTTTCCCTGCACACCATAACCCTCAACTGTCCAGATTTTCGCAGAATGTGCTGACTTTTGGCTCATATTTTGGGAAGTTCCACCTAAAATTTGTGGTTTTCTGGCAAATCACTGAGGATTGAAGTCCCTAAATAATGACACACATTTGAGTTTCAGAGTTCATATCCTTCAGAAAATGCATGTTAACACAAATCCTGTTATTCTAGCAATTTTCTAAGTTTATAGGAGTAATATTTAAAATCTGTCCGTATTTTCTGGGCTTTTATCCCACCATTATTTTAGGCTTTGTTCAGATTTCTTGCACTACGAGGTTGAGAGGTATAATGCCTGCAAAATACATGCTTGCAGAGAGATAGACATTTGAATTACAACAGAGTAACACTCATCCACTGCATTGTATTATTGCTAATACAATGAAGCCAAATGCCAGATGTATTATAATATCAGAGCTGCACCTTGGCTGAGACAGTGAAAGTGGCTTTCCTTCCTTGCGCAGTGCCTGCCATGGGCTGTGAAAATGTCCTGCCTGCTGATGGGATTCTCTTGCTCACAGAGTTTTCTCTCTGCCACAGGCTGTCTGGCACCGAACACTGACTTGTCTGGCTCAAACAGTGGAAGTGTGAAACCTCAGTTTTCCTGCTGAGATGACCACAGGCTTCTAAGAGGAAGGGAGGGAGTGCAGAAGGAACGAGGGCAGCTGCGGGCTAGTCAAGCGCGAACAGGGGACATGGCCAAGGGGAGGAGGGCAGTTGTGCTTCTACACAGGACAGACAGGATGCCTCAGAAATTAAACATTTTATAACAGTCACCTTTTAAACATGTGAAGGAGCATTAAAACTGGAGCACACATCTCCAATACAGTCTCTGACCTCAGCCTAAATAAACCCTTACAAACAAAAGACTGGTTTGAGCTCTCAATCTCTGTCATCAGTGTTGTGTACAAACGATCGTGCTGTTTTGGTGCATACTAAGGGTGTGCCTTGTCCAGGTGTTTACATGTTCTTGTACCACTTGACTGTGAGTCGCAGTCCCTATTGAGTTCAGGTACTAAGCGCGCAGCTTATGCGATTTATTTGTGCCATAATTCTTTTTAAGCACCCTAAATACATTAAAACATGAATTGGTTTGCATTGCAAGACAAAACAAATCTAAGATAAAACAGAGCATATTCAGCAATCTTACGTCATTCACTTTGCACCAAGACAGTGGGTCACCATGAGTCTTTTGTTGGTTTTACTTTACTTATATTACACTACTACAGTGAAAATATTTATGTGTGGTACTGTATTTTGACGCATTTTCTTCGGCAGGTACTTCCCAAAAACTTTTAGAACCCCCCCCCCCAAGTTTTTCAGGCAGCCTAGAGGAGTGGCCCCCAAATAAATATTTCCAGTCCTATCACTCTGGCATTTTATGTTAAAGCAAAACTGCATTCCCCACCCCTGCAAGCTAAGCAGCTTGTCAAGTGCTTCTGGCTTTAAATACAGCCACTGAATTGGATGCGAGTCTGCACAGCCATTCCAAGTGCGGCCTATTTAACTAGTGTTACACAGCACATATGTACCTGTGCGGGTCATGAGAGATAAGTCAAGTACTACAGATTAATCCTGCCTGCCCTTTCAACAGTGGGCCAAACACTGTACTCTCTCAATTGTACTGCTTTAGTGCCTTGAAAACTCCTACTTCAGAAGTTCTTCAATTAAAAAAAAAAAAAAAAAAAACTCATTGCAGACAACTGTGACTCACTCACACTGGAAGGGCAGGTCTCTGCACACTCTGCAAAGTTGGACTCATTTAAAATTAAATTAATAATAAAAAGTTAAGTAAACTCTTTATTAAAACTTGTCACCCAATGTTCTCACCCACCAACATGCCTACTTCAACTAGGGAGATGCTGTTGGAGGAGGATCGTTAGAAAAAATCACATGATGATAGCAAACTCCAGTTGCATCTCCAGATGTATTCGGCACATTTGGTGACAGTGTGCGATTCTTTGCAAAGAAAAGATGCACCTTCAGAAGTTGAATCGGAAAAATATACCGCCAAAAGTACTGTACATTTTCGGGTTTTAACTTATATTTTTTACTGCAATATGAAATGGAAAACGCACTGATAGTGCATTTTCTTTTTCATAGTGCAATAAAAAAATATAAGTTGAAACCAAAAAATGTACCATTTTGGTGGTATTTTTTTCTGATCCCCTCCCCTAAAAAAATAACAACGCATTTTAAAAGGGGGTGGCGCACGCCCCTGCGCCTATGCCTAAATCCACCAGTGCACAGAGCACTACATGAATTGAGTAGATAAAAAGAGAAGAGATGCAGAAGACAAACTCACACAATTGCAAATACAGAGTTTTGAAAGAAGGGATAAAGGCAGAGGTAGGCAAGGTAGACAGGGTAGCGAAAGGCAATGAATGTTCGACAAAATCAAGCTGGGAGGGGAGCTTTTCACAACTGTGGACAAATGGGACATTGGAAAGGAAAATACCTTGATCCACAACAGCAAATGCAGCAGTGGCAAAATCAAAATCCTTCAAATGTTTCTTTAGCAGCCCCCACCCCAGAGTGGTAGCAAATGTCCGGAGGAATGTACTGACAACAGTGGGGGGGGGGGGTTGAGGTAAACATATGAGCATTAATGCAAGTAGACCAAAAAGGACCTTTTGGTATGTTAAAAGTGAGAAAAAATGATGTTCTTTTTCTGACTGACACTTATGTGACTCAATCTTTGTTAAAAATAAGTGACCAGGATAACATTCCAGTATCATCTGAAAAAGTGTCAGCAGTAGTTGTCAATAACACTCCCACTTTTTTTTCCTGTATCTAAACCTATCCCAGCCTCTTTAGGACTGATTAAAAATAAGTATGCCTTTCGATTAAGCACCTCGGCTCCAGCAAACTTAATGGGCAGGAATCAGCTTTATAAATTAGGATGTACTATCTTTTGCACTGCAAATGGCATTTATTCAAATGTATCAACCAGATTTGAAGAAAAGGTGATTGCCAAACTAAGTGTTACTGGGAAAAAACAAGAGCCATGTTTTAGTGCTAGCAACAGATAGCTCTTATAAAAGGAGACACTGTAACTGTAACTGTAAAAGGTAATTGGTTAGCAGATTATACAGCCAAACTAGCTAAGCAGACATTTTCCAGGTGGTTGCCTTCAACTTTGGTTTTCTGTTATTCCCAACATGGCAAATCAATTCCAGGCAGTATCATGGCACATTCCTTTAGAGCCTTGTTGTCTGTGATGGCACACTAGAAAAGAGTGGACTCTAGAAGCATTCTGTAGGCAGCTGCAGTATGTGGCCCTCTGTACTTACTTTTATAAAGCATTATAAACTGGATTTCTTTTCCAGGTCTAGGTTCCTGACATTTTATGGGTAAGACATTCTAATGAGGTAGGTCTGTTAAAATCTGCCATACCTGTAAAAATGTGTGTAGATACTGTGAAGCCAGTTCCTCGCATAGCACAGTATCCTTTAAAACCACAGATAGAACAGGGAATCAACCCTATAATTAAATCTCTGCTTCAGCAGGAAATTATAGCAAAAATACATGGCTGCTGTAATTCTCCAATTTTTCCAGTTGAAAAGCCAGAGATACATACAGGTTTGTATAGGACTTAAGAGCAATCAGTCAGGTTGTCATCCTTTCATACCCTGCAGCGCCAAATCCAGCAACCATACTGAGTTGCATACCACCATGGGCTACTTGCTTTTGTGTACTAGATTTATGTTCAGCTTTCTTTTCCATCTTGATTCATCCAGATAGCCAATATTTATTTGCCTTCATATATGAGGAATTCAGTATATATGGCTACAACTGCCACAAGGTTTGTTGAGAGTACCTCAGTCTTTTCACATATTTTAAAGCATGACCTTGGAAAAAATCCAGTTTCCTTGCAAATCTGTATTGGTACAGTATGTAGATGATTCACTTATAACTTCAAATACATTAATACATTGTGACTAGGACACCATATATTTACTGACTGAATTAGCAAACAAAGGGACACAAAGTATCAAAGGAAAAACTTCAGTTGTGGTCACGTAAGGTAAAGTATTTAGAACACTTAATGTCACACAAAAAGAGGTATTGCCTGCCTTTACGTATTGAAGCTATCATAAAGGCACCCCACCCTTTTACTCTGAAGCAACTGTGAGCTTTTCTAGGATTGGCTGGATGATGTAGATAATGGGTACCAGATTACACAGAAATTACTAGAAAATAATGGGTACCAGATTACACAGAAATTACTAGAAGATAATGAGTACCTGATTACACAGAAATTACTAGAAGGTAATGGGTACCAGATTACACAGAAGTTACTAGAAGATAATGGGTACCAGATTACACAGAAATTACTAGAAGATAATGGGTACCAGATTACACAGAAGTTACTAGAAGATAATGGGTACCAGATTACACAGAAATTACTAGAATATAATGGGTACCAGATTACACAGAAATTACTAGAAGATAATGGGTACCAGATTACACAGAAATTACTAGAAGGTAATGGGTACCAGATTACACAGAAATTACTAGAATATAATGGGTACCAGATTACGCAGAAATTACTAGAAGATAATGGGTACCAGATTACACAGAAATTACTAGAAGATAATGGGTACCAGATTACACAGAAATTACTAGAAGATAATGGGTACCAGATTACACAGAAATTACTAGAATATAATGGGTACCAGATTACGCAGAAATTACTAGAAGATAATGGGTACCAGATTACACAGAAATTACTAGAAGATAATGGGTACCAGATTACACAGAAATTACTAGAAGATAATGGGTACCAGATTACGCATGAAATTACTAGAAGATAATGGGTACCAGATTACACAGAAATTACTAGAAGATAATGGGTACCAGATTACACAGAAATTACTAGAAGATAATGGGTACCAGATTACACAGAAATTACTAGAAGATAATGGGTACCAGATTACACAGAAATTACTAGAAGATAATGGGTACCAGATTACACAGAAATTACTGGAGCTTTGATTGATATACTTAAACAAGACACACCAGAGCTATTGCCATGGAAAAAAAGTAAGAAAGTGCTTTTACCTTTTTAAAGCAAACCCCTGCCACAGACCCAGCCTTAGGACCCCCAGATTATAAAAAAAAAACTTTGACTTTTTTCTGTCATGGAAAGGGGGAGGTATATGTCAGGGGTACCAGTTCAAAAACATGATGACGCATTTAGGCCTATTGCATATTACATTTCATTGTTAGATCCAGTGGATAGAGAAGTGTCAGGCTGCCTGCAGACAGTAGCAGCAGCTGCACTGATGGTAGAACAATCCACAGCATTGGTCCTACAACACAAACTTACAGTTGCAGTTCCCCATGCGGTATCAGCACTGTTAAAATCTAAGATAAAGTATATTTTGTTTGCCACGTTAATAAAATATGAATTGTTGCTTATTTCTAACACTTCAATCAGCATTGAACGATGCCAGGTATTAAACTCGGCATCCCTCCTGCCTGTGATAGGAGATGGTGAACCGCTTGATTTTATAATTGTGACTAACCATGTGCTTTCTCCTAGACCCAGTTTGAGAAATATGCCAAAGGACAGCTCAGAAATGGAATTGTTCATAGATGGATCATGTAAAAGAGACTAAGCCTGCACGCATTACTGTATGTACTAAAAAGAGAGTATTGTGCCATGAAAAACTGAAAGGGGTTGCTTCTGCACAAGTTGCTAAATTAAATACATTAACCAAAGCCTGTAAAATAACTAAAGGTAAAGTTGTAATCATTTATACTAATAGTCATTATGGGTTCTGGGTAGCCTATGACTTTGGGGGTTTGTGGAGAAAGAAAGGATTTTTAACATCAGCTGATAACTGAAATAAAAAAATGAAAAGTTTGTAAAAGATTTATTAGATGTTTTACTGTTACCCAAGGCTTTAGCAGTAGTTAAAGTGCAAGCTCATGTAAGAGGAGGCTCTGTCTCTGTAAAAGGTAACTGGTTAGCAGGCTATGCAGCCAAGCAAGCTGCTGGTTTAGATTGTGCTGTCACAAAAAAAAATTGTTTTGCAGAAAACATTTACTAAGATTGACGGTCCTTGTAATTTTAATGATTTGATTACTTTACAGAATAAAGCTTCAGAGGCTGGAAAAAAGTTAAATCAGAAATCAGTGTGGTTGTAAAAAGTATGCTGAGACACCCTGATGGCAGGATAGTAACAACTTTGGCCGTACTATCCTGGTTGGTAAGGGCATACCACTTACCAAATCACTCTGGTAAGCATGGACTTCTTAATCTTATTCAGTGGGATTGGTTTGCCCCTCTTTCTCAGTCTCTAGTTAGCTGTTATGTAAATAATTGAGAGATCTGTTTGTCACACAATATTGTACCTCTTGTAAAAATTGCACCTTCTACTTTGTCCCCACCTCGGGGGCCCTTTGTAAATATATAGTTGGATTTTATGCAGATGAAATAATGTGTTACATTTTCATACATTTTGGTTATTGTTTGTGCTTTTTCTGCATGGGTGGAAGCTTATCCATGTGCTGCTAAGTGTGATGCTAAAACAGTAGTAAAAAGATTGCTAAAAATAATTTATTCCTTGGTGTGGTGGACCTCCTAGTATTAATTCAGATAGAAGTACTCATTTTACTGCATAAATTGTTAAAAATTGTGTTCTGTGTTAAAATTTTCTTTACAATTACGTTGTCCCATCACCCACAGTCATCTGGCCTTGTTAAAAGATCTAACCAGACTCTTAAAATCAAAATTAGCAAAGTTTGTAGTAAAACGGGGCTAAATGGCCAGATGCTGTGCCTCTGGCTCTGATGAGTATGCAAGAAACTGTAAACACTGCTTGTAAACTTAAGACCTCATAAAATTTTATGGGTCATCCCACGAAAATGCCACCTTCCTTACCAGTGAGGAAGCTGCGAACTGGTATTTACCAATAAAGCTTTGCTGAACTATTGTTCACCAATAAAGCTTTGCTGTTCAAAACTTGTTTCTATCTTAACAGACTTTTCATAAACGCACTAAGGAGGCCCTTCCATAAACCCACAACAGTTCCCTGTCATGGCTTACAGACAGGTGATTGGGTTTATGTAGAGGTATTCCAACGCAAATCTTCTTTGGAGTCAAGTTGGAAGAGACTTCATCTAATCCTCCTAACCACTCATACTGCAGTAAAGTGCGCTGAAATACTGAATTGGGTCCATCCTTCGCATTGCAAAAACACCTGCTTGACGTCTCCTGAATTGACTGAAAATGGCACCACACACGTCCTTCTAATTGTATCACTAAGTCTCCTCCTTCTACACCTTCTGATTGACATGAAAACAAACTTTTTACTTCAAATACTGCATCAATATGCCACTGACCTAAATGTTTCCAACTGCTGGTTGTGTGAATTTGTTTTCCCATGATGCCAAGGGGGCATTCCGATGCTACCTGCCCCTGTGCAACAGTCTGATTTAAAAATGCAAATTGCTGTAAAAAAAAAAATCATACTTGGCGTAGCATTACAGACTGGAATAAAAATATATATATTACCAGTTGACTGCATCGACACAAGGTGATACTTGCTATGCCAGAAAATGAACTGTGCAAGTAAGTTACAGCAGTTGCAATAACACCCATGATGAAACTGTGTTGGTGGATTAAAGATGTATGGCTGGGAAAAGGGCATGGAAATATTGGACAATCATTACTACATCTGTGAAGACTGTGTCTACCCCTGGCTACCCAAAAACTGGTCTGGTTTTATGTGGGAAAAATGAAGCCAGCTATTTTTCATTCTTTCTCTACACTTGCAAAAATGTTGCCTAGTAGGAGGGCCATACACCCTGCTGAGCAAGCAGTGACTTTCTTATCTCTGCAGAATGGCAGATTGAGAACTATGCATAAAGTAAATAAGTTATCCTTTATATTAGCTGAAATGGCTAATAAGACATCAAAACACATTTGCATGGCAAATACAAAAATTGAGTAAAGTCCGAGCCATTGGCTTATAAGATTGAATAGCTCTTAATTACATACTGGCCTCAAAGGGCAGTGTTTGCCATCTGATTGAAAACCAATGCTGTACTTTTGTTTTCATAATGAACAAGAAAAGGTGGCTGATTTTATGAAACAGTTGTTCGTTAATAAAACTGGTTGGATCTTGTTTGGGTGGTTGGGTAATATATTTGAAAATGTTGGTACCAATATAATGCAAAATTTATTACTTTTGTTATAATCATACTTTTTATAGTTCTTATATATTTTGTTATTAAAAATTTGCTAATATGGTGTTTTTATACAAAAGTCCCAGAGCTTACATGCTTGACAATAATATAATTCAGAATAATCTTGGACTGTGATGCTTTATAGTATCAAAAGAGGGGAAGCTGCTGTGTATATATATTTCCTTAATGCTTGTTTTATAAACCTTCTGGCTTAAAATTGCTACAGTGTTTTCATATATATATATATATATATATATATATATATATATATATATATATATATATATCATACAAAGAACAGCTTGTCTTTTGTTAGAGTAAGCAATCAGATGGTAAATGTTTCTTCTAATCATGCAACTTTGAAAGAGGTTTATGAATCCTGTACTTTATGGGACACGTACTTGCATGGAATATAGTTGGAGATAAGCTTGTTGAAAGTGAGTGCACAAACCATGTCATGATAATAGCATGAGAATTTTTTTAGGCTATCCTCCCATCTGCATCTGTGTGCTCCTTTTATGTTGAAAATGTTTTTTATGGCTTTTATCACAGTTATGAAAGCTTTGAACACTGTATGTTTTTTTTTTAAGAAAATATAAAATAATTTATATCTGTGCATATAGCTGAATCGTTCTTTATATTGAGATAATCCATATCATGATACTATTCTAAAAAAGGTTCCTGACGCAGAGACTCCCCAGACTCTGGAATAGACTGCCCATACATGTCAAGCAGAGCGCCTCTTTGGCCTTCTTCAAAAGGAACCTTGATGATTGGATGGGAGATAGGAAATTCACCCTGGGGATCACGTCAGTCGCCCTGCTAGACAGGGGTCCAGGGAAGTAAATACTGTGGGAAGAAATAGCCAGGGAATTGTTATGGCTAGGCTTGTATAGGCCCTAGGGCCGATAGCCTAGTACCAACCTATGAACCTAAAATAATTTGTTTGTACCCATACTTTTTGACAGTCTATTTGGTTCATAGGTAAGTTGCTCTTGTGGGCAATTTTAAGCCTAGATAACTTCTCTTCCAAGGGTGAGAATCAAACCATGTGTGTTGCGTCTATGAGGTAAGTACCTTAACCATTATACCATCCCACAGTATTTACTAAACTTAATAGCTGCATTATATGGGTCTGTATTATATTCTCGAATGTCGACAATGTCGAATCTGACATTGTTGACATGAGAATATCGAACGCTCAGAATCTCGAGTGTGTAAACGGAAATCTCTGTAAGGGGAGATTTCCGTTTACTGCAATGTAGTGTGGTCTTGGAGTTGGTATATTTAAGTAGCGGGGGGTGTGGGGTATGCAGAGTGGGCTCCCCCCCGCTTAAACCCGTTAGGGTACTTTTTTCTTTGTTTTTGTAAACGCTCAAGATTCTGAGCGTTTGATATTCTCATGTCGACAATGTCAGATTCGACATTGTCGATGTTTGAGAATATAATATAGACCCCATTATATTAGATATTGACAAATCTTCCATTTCAAAACAACAAAGACAAGATTTCCACTGGATGAAGCGGCACAGTAACAGAAACAAAAAATATATCCGCTGAACAGATGGAACAGGGTCAAATAAAATGAAATACCGTACTTCTGCTACACTTTAAAAAATGATAGTTTTGGTTTTCTTTATAACAAAAACCTGAGAGCTGTAGTACTATGTGCAGTGTATAAACTGTAGGAACTGCTTGCTACATTTGTCATAAGCAGTTTACTACAGTTTAAAAGAAAAAAAGTTTTGTTTTTGTTTTTACTAAAATTTGAGGAATGGGGGGTCAGGGGTAAGAAACAGAAATGGGACCTGATTGGCTTCTGCATTTCAGTAGCCCCAGGTACCTGATCACAGATTTTTGTTTTTTAATTGCATCTTAGCTGAGAAGGTGCAGGGGTGGGATGCAGAAACAGGACCTGGTTGGTTGGGTGGCTTCTACATAACAGGAGCACCAGCCACAAGATATAAGGCCTTGATTGTTCAAGGTCTGTAGTGTACATCAGAGTGAAATGATAATTTTTACATGACTTCTATTTTCACTGCTTTTTTTTTTCCAGAAGACAAATGTCTGATAAGATAATAATTAAAACAACTCCCCTTTCACAATACTGATTATTAATATTAATTCTTGGTATTTAGGGCAGAGCTGATGATATGATATAGTGAAAGGAGTTTTCTAACTAATAATATCAGTATTAAGAGTTTGAGTGGTATGAAGTCAAGAGTGTCTGTTTAAATACTGAGCTATAGAGCTGTAGAGGAACTTTTACCAGCTCCTACTGTTTGCACCGGCTAAGGTGAAGATCTCCGAGTAGTAGTGATATTAATGAACACTCTGGAGTGTTTCATGTTATCAACCACAAGATTGTGGACTTTTTTCTCCTCAGCTGAGGAGGGGCACAACATCGAGGAATGGCTCCAGGCACTAGATGATCCAGCTACACCTCTGCATGAATGTTGCAAAGTTCAAAATGCTGCACTTACAGCACCTGTTAACTTTCATTCCTACATGAGTTAAATGATAACTCTAGACCTAAAAGATGCTTACTACCATATTCCCATAGATACAGCCTTCACGAAATTTCTATGATTCTCTGTTTCTGTGTCACATTATCAGTTCTTTGCATTACCCTTTGGTTTATCTACAATTCCAATGCTATTCATAAAATGTCCAGTCTCAGTCATAGTTTATTGTAGACTGAATGGCATTCACATCTTTTTCATATTTAGATGACTTGCTTTCTCTACAGATCCTTTATAAAGATGTCAACAGACATTAAAATAGGTTATGTCTCTTTTGACTAGTCTAGGCTTCCAGATAAATATTGTAAAATCCACCTTGACTCTGTCCCACTGGATTGTGTTTCTGGAATGCCTTATAGATTCTTCTGTTCAAAAGGCCTTTTTTAATACAATGCAAAGTGGATCAATATCCAGAATGTTTCCTAAATGTCTCCAGTCTCAGACGTTTGCAAGAAAATTCCTCAGGATCCTACAGTTCGTTGCTTGTATGATTCTTAATGATACATTTTGCCAGATTACTCATGAAAAAGGTACAGTGCTTTCTTAAAAACACATGGACTCCAGCATTTGCATTTCTGGGAAATCAAATTCCAGTTTGGGCATTGTAAAAAGGAAACTGTATTGGTGGAGACAACAAATTCATCTGACTCACCCCAGACCCCAAATCAATTCCGTCCTCAGACCCCAAATTGGTCTTTCAGCACAGACACATCAGATTTTGCTTGGGGAGTAGTGTCCAGAAGGATAAAAGTGCAAGGCCTGTGGAATCCTTTAGACAGACCAAAACACATCAGCTTAAAAGAGATGCTGACTATGATCCATGCCTTGAAATCTCTCCATTGCCTTTTGTCCATAGGACCTCATCAACTTATTACAGACAATGCGACAGTCATGTGGTATATAAACAGGTAGTGAGCTACATGGTTATACCCCCTATGCAGGCTGGTAGTAGTAGCTTGAGAGTTAGCTCATCAGCAGCCCTTAATGCTCCAAACATCCTACATTCCTTCATTGAAAAACTTAGTGGCAGACAATCTGAGCAGCTCCAAGACAGACCCTTACAAATGGTAATTAAATGAGGGGGGGGGGGGGTCTTCCAGGAATTGATCCAGTTTCACCTCCTTTCAAAACAGACAACTAAACAAGTTTTGTTCTAGGGCTCTTTGCAAGCAAGCCTGGAAGATGGATGCATTTTCATTCCCTTGAATGTTCCTTTATGCATTTCTACATTTTCCATTGATCTCCAGGGTAGTTCTGAAGATTCAAAAGGATACCGCAGAAATAATTGTGGCAACCCCCTTTTGGACCCGGCAACATTTGGTCTCCCTTCTTAAGGAATTAGCGAAGGGCAATTACCACAAGCTTCCTCATAGACTGGACCTATTTACACAAGAAAGGGTGTTTGATATACCTCATTAGCAATCGATTATAAATGATTGCCTGGATGATTCAAATTTTAATACATTTTAGGCACTTATTTCACGAGGACGTGCAGCAGGTACTAAATGAGGCAAGAAAGGCTGCTACTAGAAAATCCTATATTGGTATGTTGGTGCCTAACCAATAACTAGGGACCCATCAGGGATTTTTTACCACTGGTGCTCAACTATTTGTGTGAGTTATTTTCCTCTGGCCTTTCATGTTCCTCAGTGAAGATTCATCTTGTGACCATTTCAACACATATGTCCATGGATCCTCCTATTTTTTTTTCTTCTCTGTTATGAAATAGTTTCTTAAAGGAGTTTTGCATCTGAGACCTTCTCCTTGGCATCTTAACTGTGTGCTGAGGAGATTAACTTTGTCAACTATTGAACCTGTACATCAATCTGATTTTAGGTTCTTGACTTAGAAAAATGTACTTATCATTGCTGTAACATGTGCAAGAAGAGTATCTGAGTTACAAGCTCTCATGATGGGTGAACCCTATATGATTTTCTGTAGGGGTAGAGTCCCTTTAAGAACAAACCCCTCATTCATGCCAAAAGTGGTTTCTGAGTTTACTTTGACTCAAGTCATCAGTCTTCGAGTTTTCTATCCAGAATCTAAAAACTGGGGAGAACAGATTCTGTATACTCTGGACGTGCATAGGCAGCTCAGGTACTATCTTGACAGGACTAAGCCCTTTAGAAAAGCTGATCAGTTTATTTCTTATCAAGAAACAAAAAAGGGGCATGTGTCTAAACAGAAATGTTCCAGGTAGTTGTCTTCAGCTTTGTTTTTCTGTTATTCCCAGTTTGGCAAATTCCATGCGATATTAAGGCACATTACACTAGAATCTTGTTGTCTTTGATGGTATACTAGAAAAGGGTGGACTCTGGTGCATTCTGTAGGCAGCTACATGGTCCTCTGTACTTACTTTTACAAAAAATTACAAACTGGATTCCTTTTCTAGATCCAGGTCGAACTTTGCTAGGGTCATTCTCCAGGGGCTCCTGGATCTATATCCTCCATCCTCCTAGGATGGATAGGCATTAGTTTCAACCAATATAGCCTAAGGGCTGCTGCGGCAGTGGGAATGATGAACATAGCACAGTTGTGTAAGTTACCTATAATAGATGCTTAAAATCCTCACTGCTGCAGTAGCCACACTCACTTTCCATCTCCCTACTCTCGTATATAATTGTTGGGATGTAAAGTAGGATTGTATTTGTTTCTAGTTTTATTGTTATTTTGGGTTGGTTGTTTCAGGATTGTTAGGCTCTTCTGTCATTGTATGGGCAAGAAAGTCCTGAAGAAAGCTTAACTCTGACTACTGATTTCCCTCCTTAGGATTAGCCAATCAACAGTCTGACTGGAGGAGTAGGGAGGACCCAGAGCTGTTTGAACCTCATTGGTGATTGTTTCCTAGAAAGGAAACAACCTATATAGCCTAAGGGATACTGCAGCAGTGAGAAATTTGAATATCTGCTGTTATAGGTAAGTGCCTCTTACACAAATGTACTTTTCTGCTTGTGTAGTTTATGTGACAGTCACATGGGGTAATTACTGCTGTGTTTGTTCATATGTTATACAATATTTCATTTTTATTATAGTGACCCATGCAATGTTTATACGAAATATACATGATATTATTGGCATTATCTATGCCATCTGTTGCACCTCAAGTCTTGTTTGGGTCTATATCACATCAGTGAATGCTAAAAATAGTGAACGCTGATATATCGAACTTCAAAGTCCAAAAGCTGAAAACAGTGAAGGAACAGATCAGCAAATTTTTTCCCAGGGAAAGAATTTGCTGGGCCCTTCTCCGGGCTTTGCTGTTTTCTCCACTGTGTTGCGATCTCGGAGTTGGTATATTTAAGTTGTGTGTGTGTGTGTGGTGGGTGAAGCTCCCCACTTAATTTTGACTGTATACTCTTTTTGGATCAGCGAATTTTTTTCCCTGGGAAAAAATTCACTGATCTGTTACTTCGCATTTTTCAGCTTTCGGACTTTGAAGTTCGATATATCAGCGTTCGCTATTTTTAGCGTTTGCTGATGTGATATAGACTTGTCTTGTTTACATAGGACAAATTACCAGAAAATTTTAAACAAGACTACAGGGACATTTCTAAGACAGAGATACCTTTGGCTTAATTTTTTTTGAGTGTCATGATGCTACAGTTACTGACCTGTAGGTCACTTTGATGGTCAAGCTTTAAAAGTTTTGCTGTTATATAGGGAAGTTTTATGTAATTTTTTTTCATTTTAATACCCTTAAGCCCTACAGCTTAAATAGAGCAGTCCGTTGGAGAGGTTTGGTTAATTGATCAGTTGTTTCTTAGTTTCACAGTTTAGCATAACTATAACATAACCTTAAATATTGCAATATCCGATTGTCCAAATTTATTTTTATTGTTACCCATATACTCACCTAAACTTTTTTGAAAACTCTTACTAAACTAGATTTTTTAACCTCAAGTGAAATGCTATTCTATAACCTTGGTAACATTTGTGTCACAGATCTATTCTTTTGTTTTTACTCATCTATTTTCATTAATTATATATTTAAGACCGTTATCTTTAAAAAGGTATTTGCCTACGTCATTCTAATATCATTCCTCAAAACATCATTAATCAGTGCTTTAAATGTGATGCACATTTTCCTTTGACTATGATCTATGTAATATACTGTAGAATACCACAAACTTCAACTTTTCAAAGTAAGACAGTTTAGTTATATTTTTAATTCTCTTTATAAAACATTTTTGCACTTTTTCCAAACAACCTATATCTGAATTAAACTAGAGAATAAAGTATTGCATTCATTCACTAGTCTAATGACAGAAATAAATACCGTTCTTAGTACCATGTGATTCCTAGTCCCCAAAGTACTTAGTATAAGACCAGATTGTCTCAGCGCTTTAATTTTACTCCTTGTGCATGATACCTAAAGATCATATCTTTCCCCACTGTAATGCTTAAATCTTTCACATAGTCAACCTTTTCCAGTACTTTACTACCCGTCATTATCTTGCCTGAGCTATATTTACCAAACGTAATGACTTTACACTTCTTATGGTTAAATTGCATCCCTACCTTAATAACACAGTTTTCAAATTTTTTAGTAAGATATTTGCTTAAATATTTGCATCATGTTGATTACCAGTTTCATTCGCAACAGTGCAATAATCTGTATACTTTACAGTCTTAAAGTTTAAGGAAGTTAGCACTGTGGAAAGCACTGATTTGAAAAGTGCAAGTCCTGACAAAGAGGTCTTCCAGCTTGAGTGACTGCCCTCAAAGAGAGATAGCCGTTTAAGTTACCCACTTTACTATGAAAGAGTTTACCTGTAGTTCTTGTTAGCATTGTACTATATATTCACGTCTTAAGTTTCCAGATGCTTTTAATACATCCAGATAGACCACAACATACAGTTTACCCATCTCCATTAATTTTGATATCTTATCATAAAGTTTTATTTGCCCAGTGAGGGCAGATTTTCATTGTATCAAACCATATTATGCATCACTTGAAACATTTCCCAATAATAGATATTAAACTTACTGGACAATAGTTGGTCTCATCAGACTTACAACCACCTTTAAATTTTGAAACCGCAAATGATTTCTTTCTTGTTGCTTATTGGTTTTCTTTTCGCCTTTTGTGTTATGTAGCGCACTTGTTTTTAGTCTTCTTGGAAAGTTTGTAAGTTAGGGGTCTAGTTAGTTAGTTTATTTCTGCATGCATACAGATTTTTTAATGATGCAAATGAGCTGGTCCAAGGACCATTTTCATTTCCAACCCCAGTCATATTGGCAGTGATAATACATTAAATCATGTAGCAGATCATATTAAGAGTAATGGAACTTTAATTAATAGACACATCCATTGAAGAGCAAATACAGTGCAGTTAGTGCAATGTTTTGACTTTCAACAAAGTATAAAACTGTGATGTGGCAATGAAAAAAAAACTGATGTAACAATGAAGTATAAAGCAGAAATGTAACATTAATTACAATGGCATTAAATAAAGTGCAAGACAAAAGTACAGAAAATGTTAAGCAGCTTTGTATGTGATTCCACGTTGAAGGCTGTTTTTAAATTTACTGAAGTAGAAGAATATCTACCACAAATAGAATGAAGCTGGAAAAAGGAAGGCGGGAGAAAGTAATTTCTAGAAGTAAAGGACAGAAAAAGGAGAGTGGAATGCAAACATTATAATATTTACAATTAGTATAAATATACTTAAGGTTTAGTTGTTAGAAATTACTTACATGTGGAAGAAACATAGTTCTTACGGCATTGCTGGAGATATATGAATTATCAAGTAGCCTTAATGTAAATTTGTTGTCTTTTGCTAAGATTTAGTTCATCTTTAAATGTAAATGTTGTCAGCATTTCTATTTCTCTATTATCAAATGTGGAATTCTTTTCTAAGATGCTGGTACAAATATGGAAAAATAATTTCCTGTTGTAGAGAGGGAGGAGGTGTCTAAACAAGTTGTGTTGCAGTGTTCTCTCTCTCTTTGAATAATTATTGTGTTTGAATATTAACTTGTTCTTCAATGGGAAATAGTATGAGTTATGATAGCATAATGTTTTGTGACTGAAGGGTTGTTTTTTCATTGTTTTCTGTCTCATATCATTGTCCTTTTATGAACTTGAGGTGACACTTTATTTTTGTGCAGTGTTACAGTTTTCAAGATGCTGGCATCAGCTTTCTGGTTTCTGACTGATTGACAGAAGCTCTAACCAGTGTGAAGCTGTTTTGTGTGCTTTAAGCCATCCATTTATAAAAATACATTATTACTTAATATTTAGTGGTGCTGCGGTAGTGTTGTCACCTCACAGCAAGACGTTGTCCCGTTCGATTCTCAGGTAGAGCGTCTTCTGTGAGGAGGCATGCGTGAATGGGCATGCCTTCGTTGAAGGTTGTGCATCAGGGTTGGTAACTTGGCACGTAAAAATCCACTACCAAACATTAGCGGACCGGAGTTCTGCTGTGGCAACCCCTAACCGGGATAAGCCGAAAGACACAACAACAACAACTTAATATTTTGTGGCTGAAGGGCTGTGTATTCACTTTATTCTATGTCCAACTTTGTTGTTCTTTTAAGAACTTGTAGAAACATTTTTTCTATTTATTTGTGAGTTCTCACATCTCTTTCAAGATGCTAGATCACCTTCCTGGTATGTGAGTGATTGACAGCTGCCAAATGGCAACTGCTTGTTGCGATTTTTTTAAGCCACCTGTTTACAAGCAGATGTTAGTTTATACTGGTATTCTTCAAATTGTATTATTGGACTGACTCACAGATGGGAAATAATTATCCATCAATGAGTAGGTTATTCTCTTCATTTTATTTCTATTAGCCATACATAGAACTGAAGCTGAAAATATAGTGGCAGACACAGGTTCATGAGTGGATGCTTTTCAGAGATGTGTTTCTTGACATAATCCATTGGTGACGTATTCCTCAGTAGATCTTTTTGCCTCCCTTCTGAACATCTTGCCCTATTCTTTTCAAGAGTACCAAGTAATCTGTCATTTCCTTGGAAGGGAATGTTTCTGTATGCCCCCCCTCCTCTGTTACAAGTTCTGCACAAAATCAGGCAGGACTCCTCCAAAATCTTGCTGGTCACTCCCTTTTGGTCCAGACTGCATTGTTTCCCTTTCTTTATCACTTTGCCAGGGGCAGTTGCCACAAGTTACCTCACCGGGTGGATCTTTGCACACAAGACAAGGGATCTTTTCTCCATCTTCACCGGTCCATTCTTTAAATGACATTGTGTGTGATAGGGTTTTGATTCCTTTTAGACACCTCCTATTCGAGTATGTGCTATGGGTTCTGCAGGAGGCTAGGAAGCTCACAACCAGAAAATCCTACATGTCCAAATGGAAAAGGTTTTCTGTCTGGTGCCTCTCTGACCATCAGGATCCCTGTCGGTGGGGGTTCCTCTGGTCTCTGTTATTTGTGTGATCTGCTCCATTCTGGGTTGGCATATTCTTCAGTTTCATCTCACCTTTCAGCAGTTTCTGCTTGTCTGCTCTTGAATCCTCCTTTGGCCTTTCGATTTGAGGTCAAGTAATCTTTTAAATGCATCCTTCATATTGGGCCTCCCAGAAAGGCTGTTCTGGCTTCTTGGGACCTTAGTTTTGTATTTGAAAATTGACTCAAGCTCCTTTTGAACCGTCTGCTTTAGCTTCCTTGCAACTTTGTACTTGGAAGACTGGTCTTTTGGCTCTTACTTCAGCCAGAAGAATGTCTGAACTGCAGGTTCTCATGGCTCTTCCTCCTTTTTTAGTTTTTTCAAAGAGACAGGGTGTTTCTTCAAACTAATCCTTCCTTTATGCCCTAGATAGTGAGTTGTCCCTTAAATCAGTGTATTCACTTTCTTGACTTTTTATTTCTCCACACTCTGCCAGTGAGAAGGTTTTTAAACCTTCAGGTGTAAGGCAAATCTGAGCAGCTTTTTATTTCTTTTCATCCCAGGACTTTGAGTTTGACTGTCTCCAAGCAAACCATGTCCTCCTGGATAGCTACGGCTATTTCCTTTTGCTATGTCTGTCTTCATCTGTAAAGGCACATTCTACTAGGACAGTTGCCTCTTCTGGTGCCTTTAGACACCAGTTCCATCCTTGAAGCTGCTACTTGGTCCTCTGGTCATACTTTCATTAGACATTTTAAATTGGCTCTTATTTCCAGGGCCAGGGTAGAGGGCTCTGCTGTGCCTTCCTCCTGCCAACTGCCTTCTTAGCTATTATACTCTCACGTATGTATTGAATGCTTAAACAGTGATATGGAAGGACATAGTATAGTTGTGTAAAATCTTACCGTAACAGTAGATATCCATCTCTTCACTGTTATTTAGTCTTGTAAGTTTTTATACACTTTTCTCAAACTTGACCCAGCGGCTATATCTGTAGTTGATCCCACTGCTGTTAAACACTTAGTTAATTCCAATTCTACTTTTTCCTGTTAAGAATGGGAATATTGTTGATATGTATGAAGAAAAGTGCATACTTTAACTTTGATTTTCAGAATTTTGAATTGACAGGCTCATTCATATGTTAAAGTTTGCTCTGACTAACTGAAAGTATGACAGATGTTTTATTTGCAGTTTCTTCATGTGAGGAAAAATACTGCTTTAAATAATTTAACTTCTATTGCACAGGTTATTACTTATTGTTTACAGTGTGCATGCAACACTGTTGATACTTTTTCCAGGGCGGTGGCCACTGGTACTGTTTTGAGAAGGTTTGCATAGTGTGCATTCTCAGAGCCTCCCAGATGATGATAAAATGAGATTTTAAATTTCACTTTGGATAGGGATGTAGTTTTTGGCCCCCCTGTTGCTGAGGTGATCAAAAAGTGTGATGAAAGAGATAAGATTATCCTTTTTCGGCCCCACTTTTAAGATTTTCTAAGTGGTTTTCTAACTCCTTATCCAATTTTGTCACAAAAATAAATAAATAAACTGTCTCAACAAAATAGAAGTAAACGGACATTTAAGAAGAAATGTCAAGGGAGTTCCAAAAAGAAGTCTCAAACCTCCCAAAATCAAGGACCATCCAACAAGTCTGAATAGCTATTCAAGAAACCATGTGATCCCCTGGCCCATTTTTTTACAAAAAGTCTGAATCTCCACTTTTCTGATTGGCAACAGATAGTTTCAGACAAATGGGTTCTGAAATCACTCATTAAGGTTAAAGAGGGCAGTGGGAGGAAATTCCTCCTTTCCAGTGTGTCATTCTCATCGTCCAGATCATACTTATTTTTTTCCACTGATTCCTCATCACAATTTGTTCCAAGGAGTGATAGATAGAGTTCTTCTCTCCCAGATGAGGAATGGTTTTTATTCAAGGATGTTCTTAATACCAAAAAAGATAATGTGTGGAGGCCAGTATCGGATCTTTCTTTCCTAAACCTGTGTGTGATAGTGCCCAATTCAAAATGATGTCGTTCCACAACCTGTTTACCTTTTCTTTGTCTTTCGTGTTTCCTGGTAACACTAGAGTTAAAAGAGGCATCTGATGTCAATTTTTATTCAGTTTTCAACTGTTGGGTTTGGATCTGATCCTTGGACATTACTAAAGCTCATGGTAACCAAAAGGCTCTTCAGCTTCTCCCTTTCCCATAATGCACCAACCCCTAACATACCCCAGATCTCGTTTGCTGCTTTTTGCGAAAAGACCTAGTCAGCCTGAGTTTTCAAGCTTGTGTTAAGATAAGTGAATTTTTCTTGTTATTTTCTTCCCTAACATTTAAACATAGTTTTCCTCTTACCCTTTACATTCTGTGTATTTCTCTTCTGCCATTGTTGCTAATTTTTTCCTTAGTCTCCTTGGTACACATCAGTGTAGTTCTTAGTACCATTGCTGTTATTTTTCCTTATTTCTTTTTACTGAGCTAATAATAAAAAATAAATAAATAAAAATTAAAAGTTTCTCTCTTTCCTTTTTTTCCCCCCTTTTGCGAGTCGCCATGTCTGAATAAAGGATCTGCCGGCTTCAAAAGGTGTCAAAAGTATGGGCATAAATTGCCTCTTTCTGATGCCCACATTTTATGTATTTATTGTTTAGGTGGTGCTGTGGTAGCGTTGTCGCCTCACAGCAAGACGTTGTCCCGTTCGATTCCCAGCTAGAGCGTCTTCTGTCTGGAGGCATGCGTGAATGAGCATGCCTTCGTTGAAGGTTGTGCATCAGGGCTGGTAACTCGGCACGTAAAAATCCACTAATAAACATTAGCGGACCGGAGTTTGCTGTGGCAACCCGGGATAAGCCGAAAGATACAACATTGTTTAGGTCCTCAACACTTACAAGAGGATTGTTCTGTCTGTAAAAACTTCAGTCCAACGGCCATAAAAGATAGGGAAAAAACATATTAAAATGATTTCTCCCATCTTTATTTGGAGAGACTGTTGCTGGGGCTGAATCCCCTAAGACTAAGAATAAAGAGACTTTGACTAAGTCTCCAAGACCTTCCACTTCTTTGCCACCGAAGAAAACATCTAAATCGGATCCGAAAGTCACTCAAATCCAATCTCCTTCGAATCTGGCAAGGAAATCTTCCAGTCCAACTTCTGATCTGAAGACTCTGCTGTGAACAAGATATTCTCCAAGCTTGGATCCAGTGCCTTTTAGGGTCCCTTCACTCTTTCTAGAGAGACATCTTTCCAGGTCATGATCCCTTGCCTGAACTCGTTTTTCCAGAAGTCTAACTGAGGAAGATGTGTACAGGATAATGAGGAAATTCCTCTCGGCGCAGATACAGATGGGTGTTCTTCCGGCTCCTACCCTCGGGTCAAGGAGTCCATCCATCTGTTACACCACTGTTGTGTGCTCCTTATCTGATTCCAGTTGTTTGAGTCCCTGGATCTGAACCTTCCAGATCTGTCTGGCTTGGACCGGAAGATACTATTATCTTTGGATCCAAAGACTATTCTGACTGCACCATCTCTGACTTCTTTGAATCTGGATGACTGTCAGAGCTGAAGCTGCCTTGTTGGGTCTAAGGTGTTGGAGTCGACTCCTAGGTTTTCGGAGCCATCTCTACCCCTTGGCCCTTCGGCATTGGATAGCTCAGCTCCTACTTCTGCCTCGGAGAGGTTGCTCTTGGAGCGGAGGGAGGCAGTGATCCAGAAGCCTCCTTCTTGGAGCTGATGTCTCCCCTCTCTCCAGAGAGATCTGCCTTTGAGGTAGTGAAGAGGTTGTTTCCTGTTCAGACATGACGGATTGATCCAACCCCCTTAGATCTCCCATCTGGTTCCCAGATGTCTTTGCGCTTAGAACCACATCATTCTGTGCCACAGGGACAGCTAGCTCAAGGCATCCAGCCCACCCAACAGGGTCTTACAGTTTCTGCCAACACTACACCAGAACACCCCACCAAGGAAGTCCCTCGGAAGAGGAAGTGGAACCTGACTCATTTCAGCCAATTTTTAAGAGGCCAGATCAGATTCTGGCTCCACTTGTCAGGAAAGAATTCTGGAGTAAGGGGTGCCTGGGGATGCCATGGTCATGGCAGCAGCCACCAAAAAGGAATTTCCTGAACAAAGTTCATCTGTTCATACCACTAACAGGGAGTCTAGGGCAATGGGTAGATTTGGGAAGCATGTTTATGCTTCAGCAGCCTTAGCTCATAGATTGCTGATCTATTTGGCACATTTTACTAGGCTACAAAGGAACTTGATCAAGGAACTTTCAAAATCCCTTTCAGGGAACATTACTGCAGAAGATTAATCTTCTGTACCCTCTCAGTTGGCTACCCTACAATCCATTTCAAATTCATCCATGAGGCTTACCTCGCATGCAGCAGAAGGTGCCTCAAGGGCAGTGGGTTCAGGTATATCCATTTGGATGCATGCCTGGATGCTTTTATATGACTTTGTGGAGCCTTTCAAGTCCTCATTTGTCAGTGCTCTTTTTGATGGCAGCTCATCGTTTGGCCCAAAAGTGAAAGACACACTCTCCAGGTGTGAAAGGGCTGGAAAGACCCTCTCTGCAGTGGGCATATGTTTTTTGACCCCTCAAAGATCCTTCTGTAGGAATCAATGAGTAGTCAGAAGATATGGTTCAGAAAGTCTCAGGGTCCTTTCCAAGACACGCGTGGAGATAGTTCCCTGGGGGTAGAGGGGGGAACTGTAATGGATAATGACACTCCCGTGGCAGAGGAGGCCCACAAAACCAGAGTTCCAGAGATTCTTTCTCTGATATTCCCTACCAGTGCTCCTGAAAGAAGGCCCGATTGTCCACCTCTGGAGGCAGTCGGGGGTCAACTATCCCTGCACCAGAGGGCCTGGCTAGATATAACAAGAGATACTTGGGTGCAGAGGATTTTTTCCAGAGGTTATATAATTCCCTTTTTTCCTTCTACCTCCAAGTGTATGCAAAATTCCCATTATTCCACCCAGTCAGAGGAAAGCAGCAGCACTATAAATAAAAAAGCTGCTAGAAAAAAGGAGTCATGCAGGAGGTCCCACCAGACCACATGTTATCCAGAACTTACTCAAGATTCTTTTTAGTGTCAGAGAAAACAGGGGACTGGAGGCCAATTCTGTATTTCAGCATTTTGAACAAGTCAGTTTGACTTACAAAATTTCAGATGGTCAGTCACAGTGCAGTCCATTCCTCTTCTCTTGGGTAAGGATGACTGGATGTGCTAGAAAGACCTTCAGGATGTGTACTGTCACATAATGATGAGCAAACAATCCATAAGGTATTTACATTTCTGGCTGGGAGCCAGTCATTATCAGTTCAGAACACTGCCCTTTAGCCTCACCACAGCCCTCAGGGTGTTCCCCAAATGCATGGCAGTTGTAGCAGCTCACCTGAGACTGCATGGATTCCAGGTTTCCATAGCTAGACGTCTGTCTCATTAGCTCCCCAACCAGGCATCTAATAACAAGAGCAATAGATTGCATTCTTCAGATTTTTTCACATCTAGGGATAACCAAAAATTACGAGAAGTCTCAGCTACAACCAACTCATACCGTAGAATTCATAAGAGCAGAGTTCAATGTGATACCAATGACAGCTTCTCTTCCTCTTTCAAGAGTACAGACTATCATATTCCAGGTCAGGAAAATAATTTGCAGTACCAGAATTTCAGTCTGCTTAATCCTTCAAGCCTTGGGGTCAATGTCAGCTGCCATAATTTTAGTTCCTCTAGCAAGACTTCATGAGAATTCTCCAATGGATGCTAACAACACAATGGTTGATTCTTTACCACCGCGTGTCAGGTCAGATAAGAATCATTCAAGCATGCAGGAGATAGCTCTGTTGGTGGATTCAGTCAGATCAAGTTCTACTAGACCACCCTTTCATCCTCCCTCAATCCAAGGCTATAGTGATGACGGACACTTCCCTGATTGGGTTGGAGGGTATTTCCTTGGGAAAACAGTCCAAGGCACTTGGTCCCCCGAAGAGGCCAATTTGCTTATCAGTGTCCTTGAGATGACAGCAGTGCTCTTAGTCTTAGTGTTGCAGGCCTTCCAGGATGCTCTTCCTTTAGGGACAGTTGCAGTTCAAATGGACAGTATGTCAGTAGTTTGATACATCAACAAGCAAGAAGGAACCAGATCTTACCCCTTGTGTCAAGAAGCTCTCAGAGTGTGACAATGGGCGATGTCATATAAATGCTTGCACATTCCGGGGAAGTCCAGTGTGATGGCAGGCTAATTGAGCAGGTCCATTCTTCTACCTCGAGTGGTCTCTCAACAATAAAGTGACAGAAATGATTTACCAGCATTGTTGCAATCTTTGTGCATCTCCTCTAAACAACAAATGCAACAGCTTCTTTACCCTAATCCCCCCCCCCTCCGGGGGAATCACAGAGGGATGCTCTATTCCACAGTTGCCACCCCGGTCTACTTTATGCTTAACCACCAGTTCCCCTAATTCCAAAATTCTTGCATAAAGCTGCCAAGTTGAAGAGCAAAGTCATCCTCATTGTACCTTGCTGGCCTCAACAGAGGTGGTTTCTTCTTCCTATGGCCTGATCTATTTTACTTAGCTTGGATTCTGAATCCGATTCCAGACTTCCTGTCTCACCCAATAGATATAATTCATCTAGATATCTCAAACCTCGGGTTAACAGTGTAGTTTCTCCAATTCTGTTAATAGTCAGACAACCAATGCTGTTGTATCCTGATCATCATGTTCTTTTATCTTCTCATACAATTTCTACAAGAAAACCTTACACAAGTGAATGGAAAAGATTCATTTGCTGGGCACAACAAAAGCACATTGAGCCTTTCTCATCTCCTGTACATAGTATACTTGAATTTTTTTCAACAATTGTTAATTAGGGAGCTAGCTTCTCTGCAATTAAAGTTCAGTTAGCAGCAATCTCTAATTTTGATACTGAATTTGAGAATTCTTCTGTGGCCTCTTCTAAACTTTGTAAAGCTTTTTTGAGAGGCACAATCCTGCTAAGATCCCGTATAAAGATCCTACTCCTGCATGAGATTTGAACTTTGTACTGCAAGCCTTAATTCATTTTCCCTTTAAACTAGCAGCTAAATGTGATCTTAAGTTCCTGACCTGGAAAACTATCTTTCTAGTGGCCATTATCTCTGCTAGAAGAATTTCAGAACTTCAAGCATTATCCTCTAAACCTCCCTGCTTGATCTTTCATAAGGATAGAGTCACATTGCATACCAATGGTTCTTTCCTTCCTGAGGTGGAATCAGAATCCAGTATCAGTCAGTCCATTAATTTGCCAGTTTTCTTTCCTAAATTTACAAACAAAGGTGAATATATGTTGCATTTGTTGGATGTTCACAGACAATTATGTTTTAATTTGCAAATAACAAAAGAACTTAGAAAGGCAGATCAATTACTTGTATCCTTTGCAGATACTGAATTGAGAAAATCAGTTACAAAAGTAACCTTAGCCAGATGGCTTACAGATTGCATATCATTCATTTACAAGAAGTTGGGTCTAACTTTACCAAAACCTTTAAGAGCCCATTCAACCAGGTTCATGGTAAATTCTTCAGTGTTTCTATCTAGAGCTTCCATGGACAGCATATGAACACTGAATGTGCCCGGAACAGTCGACCAAATAACAAAATAACTCCAAATCTGCTCACAGACTCCATATATACCAGCACCGTGCATGCACTGAAGTTCCAAAACCTCCGTTTATTAGTAAAAGTTTAAAAAATATAAAAAAAATTTCCTTTACATGTAAGTTGAGCACTTTCATCTACTCTATGTAGACTTCATCAGCACTGTGAAAAGGAGACAGTTAAGATAATTTTATATAATCATATTTTAGTATAAAGAAATTGTAAGATGTTTATGAGAATGGTATATAAATGTACATGCAATATGGATGTCATATTTTAATATAATTTTGTATTTTATAAAAAAAAAGGCGATCGACAAGGAAATTAAGCACTGTGCACTTTACGTTTTGATTAATTAATTCAATTCATTAGAATGAGATGATGTAGGTGATTGGCCGATACTTATATTTAAACTTGCTGTGGCTATAATGCATTGTTCTGATGAAGTCTACATAGAGTATATGAAAGCACTCAACTTACATGTAAAGGAAATGGACAGCATATGTGTGGATGCAACCTGGGCCAGTCCTCATATTTTATCACTCATTACAAACTGGATCTGGTTGTGAGTGGAAGGGAAGCCTTTGCTCAAGATATCCTTCCTTAGAGTCCACCCAGGATTTTAGGTAGCTGGGGACTCTGTCCCAACAGTTGAGGATTGAATGAAGATTGACAACATCAGTCAAAGAAGTTATGTACTTACCATAACGTTCCATCTGTGTAGTCAATTTTCATTCTTCTTCAACTTGCTCAACCACCCTCCTGATGCCCACACGCTGTGCATGGTTTGTCTAGGTGGGGACCATTTAGATTCCTCCTGTTCTATATGCGCAGGCTTTAATCAGTGCATGCTTATAGACAGGAGGAATAAGTTAATCCTGAAGGTCGTCTTCCTTCCTCTGTTCCTTCTTCGGCAGTGTCCTCTTCTGGGGGCCAAACCCCCTCTAAAAAATCTAACAACAGGGAGAAGGCCAGGAAGCGGTCTCCTGACAGGACTGCAGCTCCTGTGGGAAAACTACCCACCAAAATCTGCCCGTCTACATCACCTGCTTCCCCTTGGCTCAAATCTCCATGTTTTTCACTGGAGCCGATGGGCCCTCTCCCAAAGTCTCTTATCTTGGCGTTGCCAGGCATCGATCTGGGCCAGGGTCGATGGCTTCTTCTGCCAAGTCCTCACAGAGCCTCTCAGAATTCAAGTGGACAGGTTAATGAGGAAATTCTTGAAGTCCCAGATTCAGTTGGGAGTTTTGCCTCCTCAGGGTCTGTCTGGAGCTGTGAGTGTTCACCCTACATTCATGCCTATTTCTCCTTCTCCAATCTGCACTTCGGTTTTGGCGCCCTCAGGTCCGAGGCTCCCGAGTGTCAAGTTGTTAGGACTGGTAGGTACATGTACTTCAACACCGACTGTCATCTTGAGTAGTTCGGCCCCGATGTTGTTGTGCCTGACTGACTCTTGGAGCCATAGCTTTGACGTCAGATCCGAGGGGTTGGCATCAGCTGCCAGGCTTTTGGAGCTGTACCTCTTCCTCGGCACCTCAGCTCTTGATAGTTTGCCTCTGGCTCCAACTTCGGCGCCGGGAGTGGTGTGGAATCATCGGGCTTCGTCAGTGGCTTTGTCCCTGACAGAGTTGCCCTCTTAGTCTTGTTTGCCCTCGGTTTTCAAAATAGTGGAGAGGGTTCTCTCAGCCCCCATGAGAGTCTGGACTCTCCCTCCCTCGGATCCGACCCCCCCTCTCTTCTGAGTTGGCCGTGCAAGATGCCTCTCTCCTGTCTACTTTGGGACAGCCTGTTCCAAGAAGCTTTCAGGTGGCTTCTCTTCAGGAGCACCCAATGACTTCTGAAACCTCCCCAGAGCATCCCCCCCAAGGAGGTGCACCAGAAGCACACGTGCAAAAGGAGCCACTTGGATTCCCCATTGGAATCCCTGACCAAAGACACGGACTTGGATGAAGGGGAGGGGTCCCCCAGATACCAACCTGAGGATGTCTCTTTTGGGGTCATTATGGAGAACATTTGGCAAAAAGGTGGGTGGTCCATCCACAAACCCAACTCTTATGAATCCGTGTTCCTGGAATCCTTTGGAACAGGTCCATCTACATCCTGGGTCCCCCCCCCATGGACCCCCTGATTGACCTGATGTCCCGCATGGCTTGGAAGGAACTGGATGTGGTAGAGCCCATACCACAGCGCCCAGATAAGATACTTAGCAGCCCCCCACGACAGGCTCCACTGGGCTAAGGGTGTCATGGTTGATGTGATGGTGATTACAGCAGCCACACAGAAAGAGCTGGCCCAGGGGAGCTCTTCGGTTCATCCCCCGGACAGGGAGTCTAGGGCGATGGGCAGATTTGGCAAGCAGGTATGCTCTTCAGTGACCTTTTTTCTGCACATGCTGAATTATCTGGCACACGTGATCAGGCTTCAAAAAGAAGCTATGGTTTTGAAAGTCTCGAGGTGCTTTCTAGGACTCGCAGGGAGACTTTTCCTCCAGAGGTAGAGGGAGAAACAATGGCAGATGCTGCCTCCTCTGCAGGAGGGTCCAAGAAGTCAGGGGTCTTGAGATATGTTCAAAGACAGTCCCTTTTAGCAGTCCTGAAGGATTGTCTGGCTGCTCTACTCTGGACACAGTCGGGAGACTTTTCCTCCAGAGGCAGAGGGGAAAACAATGGCAAACGCTGCCTCCACTGCAGGAGGGATCTGAAAAATCAGGAGTCTTGAGATATGTTCTCAGACAGGCCTTTTTAGCAATCCTGAAGGATTGCCTAACTGCTCTACTCTGGACGCAGTCAGGGGACATCTTTCCTTACACCCAGCAGCCTGAAAAGCCATCACTGCTGATTGTTGGGTGTTGAAGATAATATCCAGAGGTTACAGCTTTGCATTCTTCAAACACCCAAGGCTGACTCAGAACCTCCAAGATGTGCCACCCAATCAAAGAGAGGCGGCAGCCCTGGAAATTGCAAAGCTGCTGGAAAAAAAAGTCATCCAATCTGTCCCCCAAGACCAGTTCGGATTGGGCATCTATTCAAGATTCTTTTTGGTGCCAAAGAAAACGGAGGACTTCAGACCAACTCTGGACCTCACTTAGCTGAACAAGTCAGTTGCCAAAACAAAATTCCAAATGGTCACAATTCAGTCCATTCTGTCCTTTCTGAAGAAGGACAATTGGATGTGCTCCATAGACATTCAGGGTGCATATTACCACATCAAGATGGACATATGCTCCCGAAGATTCCTCCTCTTCCAGCTGGAAGCGAATCACTTCCAGTTCAGGGTACTCCCTTTGGACTCATCACAGCCCCCAGGTTGTTTACCAAAGTGATGGCAGTAGTTGCACATCACCTGAGACTGCTTGGATTCTGCATGTTTACTTATTTGGACTATTGGCTCCTCACTGCCCCCACCAAGCATCGACTTCTGCAAGCCAGGGATTGTTTCCTTCATCTAGCTTTGACCTTAGGTATAACCATCAATCTTTCAAAGCCCAAACTGGATCCGGTCCAAATCATCAACTTTATAGGGGCCCAACTGGACACAACACAATGCATGGCCTTTCTTCCCCAGGACAGATTTCAGTATCTTCAGCTGCACATACTTCAAATTCTTTCTGATCATCCTCCCCCGCCTTCCTTTTTGTCAGGGTGTTGAGATTGATGGCAGCTACCATAATTCTTTTATTGATGGCTCGCCTTCGCATGAGAGTACTTCAGTGGACCCTAGCGGTGCAACTTTCCTTTCTCAAACTGCCCATGGACTATCTTATAAAACTGTTTCAATTCTGCAAGGAGTCTCTCCTGTGGTGGCTTCGACCTCAGGATCTGTTCTTAGGATGACCATTCATTCCTTCTCATCCCAAGGCCACAGTGACCATGGATGCCTCCCAGCTCGGGTAGGGGAGGTTACTGGCTGGATTGGATGGTCCAAGGCACTTGGTCCCCCCTAGAGACCAATTTGCATGTAAATGTCCTGGAGATGAGGACGGTCCTTTTGACGTTGCAAGTTCTTCATGCCTCTCTTCCCACGGGGACAGTTGCCATCCAGACAGACATGTCAGTGGCCTGGTACATCAACAAGCAGGCAGGAACCAAGTCTTATCCCCTATGTCAAGAAGCCATGAGATTGTGGGAGTGGGCGATCTCTTCCAACTGCTTTATAGTCGCAACCCACATTCTAGGGAAGGCAAACATTCTAGTGGATAAGCTCAGCAGAACCATTCTGATGCCTCATGAGTGGTCTCTCAACCCTTCGGTGGCAAACATGATTTTTTAGAATTGGGGTCAACCTTGCTATGATGTCTTCGCCTCTCCTTCCAGTGCCAAGTGCAGCGAGTATTTGCTCTGATCCCCCTTCTGGGGGAGTCCCTCCAGAGATGCTTTGAGCCATGCTTGGCCTCCCGGTCTCCTTTATGCCTATCATCCTCTTCCCCTGATACCCAAATTTCTCCAGAAAGCTCAGAGGTTGAAGTGCAAAGTCATCCTCATTGCCCCGTTCTAGCCTCGACAAGTTTGGTTCCCCTTCCTGTGGTCTCACTTTGTGTCCTCTTTGGACTCTTAGTCCCATTCCGGATCTTCTGTCCCACCCTTCGGACAATCAACATCCAGATGTTCTCCTTCTGAAGGTAACTGCTTGGCTACTCCACTTCCAATGATGGCTAGAACTCCCGGGCTGTCCTCTCCTGTTAAGAAGATTTTGATTCCAGCTAATAAGGCCTCTACCAAGAAAATTTATTTCAGCAAATGAAAGAGATTTTCTGTTTGGGCACAACAGCATTAGTCAGACCCTTTCACAGCTCCTGTTACAGCTTTTCTGGACTTCTTGGCTCACATGTTTAACAGTGTAGCTAGTTTTTCTACAGTCAAGGTGCATTTGGCAGCCATTTTAAATTTCCATTTTGGTGAAGACTGCATCTTTGGCTTCCACGAAAATATATAAGGCTTTTTTAAGGGGCAGCCTTTTACTCCGGCCTCTGGTCAAAGATCCTATGCCCCCTGGGACCTCACTTTGGTGTTACAAGCCCTGGTTTCTTCCCTCTTTGAACCAGCTGCCAAAGTTGATTTACAGTTTTTGTCTTGCTATATGGCCTTCTTAGTGGTTATCACCTCTGCTAAAAGGGTTTCGGAACTTCAAGCCTTATCTATTAAACCTCCTTATCTTGTCTTCCACAAGGGCAGAGTGACTCTTCGCACAAATCCTTCCTTTATGCCCAAGGTTGCTTCAGAAGCCAACATCAGTCAAGTTATTAATCACCCAGTCTTCTTCCTTAATTTCCAAAACATGGGAGAATACAAGCTTCATCTGCTTGATGGCCACAGACAGCTACAGTTTTACTTGGATAGGGCATAAAACATCAGAAAATCGGACCAACTTTTTGTTTCCTTTGTTAGCTCCAGATTAGGAAGACCAATCACTAAAGTGATTTTTAGCCAATTAGGTCTCAAAGTGTATTGCATTGGTGTATTCTAATAAAGGAATTCTTGTACCAAATCAGATCAGGGTCCATTCCCCTAGGTCTGTATCCACTTCTATATCCTTTTGGTCCAGAGTTCCAATCGATGACATTTGTTCAGCAGCTACTTGGTCTTCCTCTCACACTTTCATATCCCATTACAAATTGGATGTCTGTTCCAGGAGCAGGGCCTCCTTTGGCCCTGCTGTACTCCGGAAGATCCTTCTATGAGGGCCATCCAGGGATTATGCAGCTGAGGACTCTAGTCCTACAGGTTAAAGACCATATGAAGACAACTTCAGATAAAAGTTATGTTCTTACTCTAACATTACATCTGAGTGGTTGCTTCATTTGTTTTCATCCTTCCCCCCCTTCTTCCTTCCTCAGGTCCTGGGAGGACTTGGCAGAGGTACACTCAGGTCTCTTCCACTGCTATATAATTCGAGTCCCTAATGTATTTTGCTGTATGGTGTGGCTGATGCTTGGTTGTATTTAGGTATTGCCTTTTTTCTTATTAGCAGCAAACTTGATCTGAGGGATGGAGGAAGAGTGTGGCATTGTGGACAGGAGAGGAGGAGCTCAGTTTTCATCTCTAAGACTGGAGTATATGGCTGAGTCGGATCCGATGACAGATACAAAACCCACAAGTTGAAGAGAAATGAAGCAACAACTCAGATGGAACGTTATGGTAGGAACATAACTTTTTTATAGCTCATTGCAGGCTATAGGTTATCCACACTTTTCCAAATTTAGACAATTTGATCAACTTTGCAGACTTTTTCAAAGTGTTAGGAATATCTCTGTCTTAGGTGAGAGATATCTTACAGAAGTTGGGATTCCAAGGGAACATTCAAAAGTCTTTCTTGACTTGGACTTCCAAGATGGGCTTGCGCATTGAGCAACAGCTTAATTCTGGCTCTCCCAGTGTGAAAACAGAAACTCAGAAGAGAAAGCCAGAGGACGTATATTTCTGGGTAAATTTCACTAGCTGGTAAGTAAGTGCACTGCCTGGATACCAGGAAAAATAAATACAGAGGACCTGTCTTTCTAATTGCCTGCCTCTTATGTTAATTTGACCATATATCTCATTTCCTCTCTGCTTTTACTGGCTGGTGTGAGTAAGCAAAAAATTATCATTTTGTGAAATCACTCCCCTTCAACAATTTAAATTTATTAGCCATCCTACTGTATTCCATAGTACCAGAATACAACTTTTTAGACAGGTAAAATGTAAGTTACCTACTTTCACATCTAACTCCTCTACTGCACACTGCAGTGTTTAGGATAAACCATTTTTTTCATCTTACCTTTAAGCATCTATTGCAAGATCACCCGTTATTGGGGAGCTCACATTCTGCCTGTCATTGGTCATCTTGGGATTGGTGCTTTTGTTTTCTCCTGGTGAGAGAAGGAGTGCAGTTACATTATTTCCTGGAGACTGCTGATCAGCAGAAAGCTTATTAACTGCTTTATAGGTGACAGCTTGGAATCTGTGCTTATATTCTGATTCTGGTGAGAGTAGAAGCAGAGTGCATTGATTCCTGACTCTTTCTGGTTGGAGAGTGAGTCTGTGCTTAACGTACCTGATTGGACTGGTTGCTATTCGAGGCATCTACCAGAAAAAGGCTACAAGCATGCAGACTCTTGCATCATCTGGGACAAGACTGTGGATCACCGAGCAGGCAGTGGCCTGCTTCTCTTCTTGTGATTGGTGCTAACGTTTGGCCTCTGGTGAGAGAAGAAGCAAGGGGGTATTGAAGCTGTGCTGAGACCAGCATTAGTAGTAGCTAGGCAGTAGCCATTCATGCAACTCCCCTCTTTTCATCATTCTTGACAAGCTGATTCTTTATTTTTCAGTAAGTACTGCTTGATTTCTTCCTAACTTCAGAATATCTGCCTAAATAATTCATCCTTAAATTTTCAGGGTCTGTGTATTATTTTCCCCTCAAGTGTTTGGCAGTGCTCTGTACAGACTTAGACACCTTGAGTGACATTTTTCCTGTAAAAGGAATATATATAAGGAAAAAGCTTCAAGACTTAGTAATAATGACCATTCCTCCTGGCATGCCTAAAGGTCAGTTCCCTGTGCTTTCTCCTATTAACCTGGTGAACTTCGGCATTCTGAGGCAGTGTAGCAACTGCCTCATGTACATAGACAACCCCCTCCTCTTACCTCCCAACACTCAGAGTTGTGAGAAATGCACTTGTATATCCAGATTGAAAGCCATGCAGTCTTAAGCCAAAACCAGAATAGCTGGTCAAGAGGAGAAGGTCAACACCTGCACCACACCACATGCAACACATAGCTCTCCAGAACACCCACAATCACAGCTCTCACATAAAAACACAAACCACATGCCCACCTTCACGAATGTTTTCAATAGAAATCTACCCAAACAGCAGAGACCTCCAAGGCAGAAATGCACTTGACCACCACAACACATCACAAATCACAAGACACATAGGTTGAGGGGCACACTGAGTAGGTGAACTAAGTCCCAACGCAAAACAGCTTGCCCAATACACTGTTGCCCAATACACTAATCATAGGTGGCTTGATAGTGAGGCACACTGATGTCCCACTCACTAGGTTGAATAAGGAGAAGGTAACAGTCAGCTGTCTATCAGGTGCCAGAATCCAACATATAACACATGCACTCAGGTCACTCCACAACAAGTATGTTGACAGAGTATGACTCTGTCACTGTCCATGTGGGTGTGAATGACTGAGATCTACCTCCCTGGGCTACATGAAAAGAGACATGGAGGAGCTCTCGGATTATGTGGCCCAGGTAGGTAAGACCCTAGCCCTGAGCAGCATCCTACCATCGCCCAGAATGATACTGCAGTACAAGCAGAAAATGATTGACTTCAACAACTTCCTAAGTTTCTGGTGTCATTCTAAGGGAATCCAGTATCTGTCTGCTTAGGATAACATGATTGACAGACCTCAATGCTTTGCCAGAGATGGCCTTCATCTGTCACCCCCTGAGTTTCCTGATACTGGCTAAGGCTCTTGCCACCCCTATAGTGCCTTTTTTAGACAATGTTCCAAAGACTGATTTATGACCATAACAGCTATAAATAAATGTAATCTGAGGGTCATGCTGCTCAGTGCTAGTAGTCTAAATCTCAAGATGCACTTGCTCAAAGCACTCCTCAAAATGGAGAATATCGACATTTGTGCTGTAACGGAGACCTGGTTTAAAGCAGCAGAAAGCACCCCTGCACTACCAGACTATAACTCATTCCACACCTTTCGGCCCCAGAAAATGGACCGAAGCTCCAAAGGCAATGGTGTCTCCATATTCATAAAGGTTATGCACACCTCCAGAGTAGTAGCCCAGCATAACGCGTCTGAGATACTTCAGGTACAACTAACATTGGGTAAGACAGTGATTCAGGTCGTAGCCTGCTATAAGTCCCCAACCATGCCCCAAGACTTTTACTCCACGTTCCTAAGCACCCTGGAAACTATTATGGTCCAACCCAACACTCTCATACTAGGTGATTTCAACTACACCTCCATCAACTGGGAAAACTACTCATGCACCAATACACTGGCCCAATGCTTCCTGGAAGTTATCAATTCCAATGCCTTGAACCAGCTCATTCTTACCCCCACTAGAGGAAGCAACATCCTTGACCTGGTTCTTACTAACATGGACAACCGTTGCTCTACATCAGTAGTCATTTCCTCCCTGGTTAGATCTGACTACAGATTAATCACCATGGAAATCCACATCTCACCCACACCCCCCACAAAGGTAACCACCACGAAAAACTTCTCCAAAGCTGACTTTGGGCTCCTAAAAACAGAGGTAGCTAACTTCACGGCACCCATGTCAATGGAAAGTAGATGCCTTACTGCTGAATCATACACTGATGCACTGTCTAAACATGTACATAAATGCTTGTAACTAGCCATACCCAACAGAATCAAGATGTTCTCCGCCAAAAAAAGAAAGCCAATCTGGTGTTCCCCTGCCATTAATAAACTCAACAACAGAAGGAAGAAACTGTTGCAGAAAAAGGTGAAGTCCCAAGACTGAAAAAACTCCCTTATTTGCCTTAACAAAAAGTTGAGATCCCTCATCAAAACCTCTAAAGCCAGCTATGTAGGCAGAATCGCGGCAGACACTAAAAGTAACCACAAAGCCTTCTATAGTCATATCAAGAATCTTCACGGCAATACCTAGGTTTGCACTGAGTTACTACACAATGGTACCGCCTATACTGAGCCAACAGATATTGCCAACATACTGACCGACAGATTCAGTGCCAACTTTACCTCCCCCCCAAAGAACCAATCACAATACCGGAGGAATGCCGGTCACCTGGCATTACTGCAGCACAGGTTAAAGCTACATTATCCAAGGCCAAGAATACAGCTTCCATGGGACCTGACAGTATCCCTGGATGTGTTCTACATGAACTACAAAGTGAACTGGCATCACATCTGTGTACCCTGTTCAATCACAGCCTCACCTCAGGCTTTTTCCCTACTGAGTGGCACACTGCTACAGTCATTCCTCTCCATAAAGGAGGAGCGACTACAGACCTTGGGAATTATCACCCCATTAGTCTGATGAGTCTGGTATGTAAGGCTATGGGGTGCATCATCATGGACTTAATTAACAAGGATATAGGGAATATTTAAACTCTAGATCCCACGCAATTTGGTTTTATGAAAGGTAGATCATGCCTGCTCACCCTGGTTGGCTTCTTTGAGTCAGTCCCCAGAGCTGTGGATGAGGGTAAGGCAGTTCATACAGCCTACTTCAATCTGGCTAAGGCCTTTGATACCATTCCTCACTCAGAACTTATTGATAAACTCACCAAACTAGGCATCAACCCCTATATCACTAGGTGGGTTGCAAATTAGCTCACAGATAGAACTCACAGTGTGAAAGTAGCGGACTCCCAAGTCAGACTGCTGGCCAGTCACAAGTGGCATCCCACACGGATCGGTCCTGGGTCCTCTCCTGTTTGGCAGCTACTTTTCAGAAGTCCAGGCCAACACAGAGGGACTCTGGCTGACCAAGTTCACAGACGACTGCAAGGTGGGAGCCATTATTAACTCCCCAAGTGATGTAGACATCCTACAGAAAGGCCTCTTCGAGATCAATGACTACTGTCGAAACCATGGCCTTAAGCTTAATGCCAAAAAATGCGTCATCATCCCCTTTGGGAAAAACTCAGTTCCCACAAATTATCACATCGATGGGAGCCCACTGAACACTGAAAGCATTATAAGAGATCTCGGGGCACAGGTTGACAGCAACCTCTCCTTCAACCACCACATTGCCACTGTGGTCAGAAAGTCATCCTATGTGGCACATGTCATTAACAAGGGTTTTGCATCCAGGAAGAAAGAGGTCATCATCTCTCTGTACTCTTCCGTCATTAGGCCTATTTGGCATGTACCTCACTAGACACATGCAACAGCTGGAAAGGTCACAAAAGTACCTCACGAGGAGGATTCTAGGCCTTAAACACATGTCCTACATGGACAGACTTAAAAATCTTTGGCTATTCTCTGTATCATATCGTCTACTGAGACGTGATCTCTGCTTAACTTATAAAGCCATGTCTGACCCAGCTCTGTTAGAAATGCTACATCTGAAGAAATCCAAATCCCTCCGCACCACATGCTCCAGAGACCTCAACCTCATTGCCACAGTCAACAGAACATGCTGGCGGGACAGGTTCATAACCCAGAGACTGCCCATGCTCTAGAATAGACTTCCCATACATGTCAAGCAGAGCACCTCACTGGCCATCTTCAAGAGAAATCTTGATGAGTGGATGGGAAATAGAAGGTTTATCCCAGGGATCACTGCAGTGGCTCTACTTGATAGAGGTACTGGGAACTAATGTCATGTGGCACAATGCCAGGGCACTTCTATGGGCTAGGCTTGTAAAGACTCCAGGACCATTAACCTAGTACACACCTATGCACCTGTGAAAGAAAATCAGCTACAAAAGATGAGGAAAAAGCACTGACTGGGAAGAGTATGACGGCTGTTTAACAAATTGCAATGCAAGCTCCAGATATGACTAACCTAGAGGAATATATAAGACTGCTATATACAGACCTGATTAAAATAAACAAAACACTGATGGAGTATATCAACTCAAATAACAAAAGGCTGGGAAAAAAGGAAGAAGCTTTAAATAGATGAGGTGATAAAACTGCAAAATTCAGAGGTTAAAATGAAGAAAAGGCTGACTGACTATAAGACTGCTCAAAAAGAGATGTTTCAAAAACTAATAGAATAAGAGGATAGAGCAGGTAAGGAAAACCTGGGATTTTCTGCTGTACCATAGAAACTGGAAAGAACAGACTGTGTTAATTTTAAGAAAGCACAAATAATCTATTGGGCTGATATTCCACAGCAGGAGTTATTTGAAAGGGCACACCATGTGCATACTCTAAATCTTGCTATGAAAAAGCAGCATAGACTTTTAATAGTGAAGATGCAATCCTACCAGCAGAAGGAGTTAATTCTGACAAAACTGTGGCAAAAGGACAAGGTATTAAAAGTGGGAGACAGAAGACTGTTTGTGGAAAATGATTACTCACTGTACAGTAGGCATAAGTGAAGTAAATTTATTCCACTATTCAGAGAATGTCAAGAAGTAGATGCGAGATTCAAACTGCTGTACTCAGCTATCTCCAGAATATTTTTTCCTGAAGAGACAAAATCATTTTTTGATGCAGTACATGCTAAGGAGGAAATACAGAAGTTTGTCCAACAAAAAGTGAGCTGTGAAACAGAAGGAGTTTCTGCTGCTTGTTCTTCTGGTAATAAAGACCACAGAGAGACTGTGCCAGTGAAACCTTTTCAAGTGTTTCAATGGAAATGCTTGAGAGAAGGAGAAAAGCACAAAAGTTGACTAGAAGAATCAAGAGTATGTTGTAAATGAAGCAGAGAGAGGATTTGGGAGATGGAGATGGACAGGAATAAAAACAGTAACATGGAAATTGACAAATGTGGGATTACAAAGCAATAATTATATTTATGAAAATGAAAAAAACAAGAAAATCTGTAAATATTGGACTTTTATGACTTTGTAAAACTTGTAGGGGACTCTAAAGCTTATACCCTACTTCATGTCATTAATGTTAAGAAAAATACTTAGGAGGGGAAGAGGAGGGAAAAAGTTAACTGCAAGTAAAACAATTTTCTTCTTAGTAGTGATATTTTTATAGTCCATGATTTTCTTTGCATGCTAAAGTTTTCTCAGTTCCTTTTAAGTGTAATTGGGATACTAATGTAATCGGGTGCACTTGCTTTTTCTCCTTTCTTCTCTATCTCTCTCCTTATTCACTTTTAAGATATGTAGGCACTGCAGTGCTAAAAAAGAAGAAAAGTCTGGTCAAAAGAGCATAACAAAATAAAAATTGATGCACTTTTTCTCATTCTTGCATAGGGGAATGATTGGATTAAGCCCCTTAGCGTGATCTAGTAACAAGTTTTAAGAGAAGGCAAGTAAATGAAAGAGAACATTGAATATTTTAAAGTTTTTTTTTCTAGCAAATGTATGCTTTTGGTAGCAACTTTGTATGTCATCCTCATGTCTCCATGAAGACAATTTGATGAAGAGAAATGGCTGGGAGATACAGTTTTTTGAAAGCATTTGAGTGTTTTCCCAGCTGAGAGAGCTATAAAGATAAGACTAAAAGCAGACAGCACTTAGTAGAAGCTGAGGTTGTACCATGTGTCTTAGCATGTTAACCTTTCTTTTAGGTTAATCCAAGTCAGTGAGTATGGCTTTCAGTTCGGGACACTTGTTCCTATTAGGAGGGTAAAACTTCAATATTTGAAGACTTACATATTTGTATGTGCTAGTATTAAGTTAATAGGTTTTAGAGGTTATTGGGGGTGTTTTTTGAGGGCTTTCAGTAGAACAAAAAGTTTTGTAAGATGTGACATAGGCTCAAATGGATATGACATGAAACATTTGTTTAAAAGTTCAACCTGCCAGACAGTGAATGCATGTGAAGTTAACAAAAAAACTGTTGCACATAAAAGGTGGGAATAATAACTTTTTAACACAAGGATGCTTTCTGTAATGTCTTTAAATGTCAGTGGTCTCACAGATAAATACAAAAAAAAGAAAGAATAGTTAACTATATTAAACCATTTGGAGTGTGGGTAGCTGTTCTACAAGAGACATACTTGGAAAGAACTGAACAAGTGAATCTGATAAAGAAAGGTCTTCAGGATAGTTATTCAGTGGAATACCTGTGACAAAGGAAAAGATAGAGGAGGATAGGAAGTATAGTAATTGTGGATTTGTGGTGCTGAGGGGCCACTGGTAAGGGAAGGGGATTGCATTGGCATGTGCTTGTGTTTCATCTAGGACTGCTGTGATGTAGCTTGGGAAAATTCTGGGAGAAATAATCAGCTTTCAGCAGGGAATAGATGGGGACTGGAATTTAGTTTGCAGTGGTGGGGATGTGTCTCGGGAGCCCAGAGGGAAGGAGTTAACAAGGGAGGATATATTTTTGAATACATTTTTGAAGGTATTATGAGCTCAGTGCTGGGAGTTCAGGGTGAATTTGCATGTTATTCCCAAATATATGGAAGCTGGGCTGGGATTAATTTGCATGCAGCTTGTGCATTTGGTTGAAGGTCATTATGTACACCCAGTGACCTTTTCAGATCATGCACCAGTGGTAGCTGAAATAAAAACACAGGGTGGTGAACTAGAGGTGAGATGCTAGCACTTTCTACCTGTCTGTTGAGGGAGAGAAGTTTAAGGAATGTGTAGTGGAAATTATTCAGGAGTTGTTAGAGAAGATAGGGATTGCTAGGAAGTGGGATAAAATTAAAGTGTAGTTTAAAAATGGGGTGGAAATGAGGGAAGGACAGATGTGGTTAAGAGGTAGCTGGAATTATTTGGAGGGACTGATAAATGATGAAGTGTTTCAGAGTGTGTGGGGGGTCTCACTGAGCAGGGGGAGGAGCAGCTGTGGAATGCTAGGCAGAAAATGGGGGACTGCCACAATGGTGTGCATGAGTTTGGAGGGATTGTTGTTGATCAACTGTTTTTGATGATAACTCTATGCAATGGAAAGTGGAAGGGGGTGTCACCAAGCTTAGGGAATCTATAACAGGGAGGATGACGATCGATCCTTTAGAGATACCAGAAATATTTTGGAGAGTCTGTGGGGGCCTTTGTGAAGCAGAGAGTTATGAAGGTCAAGAGGGGATACAAATGGAAATGCTTTTGGAGGAATTTGTATGTCAGGGTTAGAGGTGGTTGGGGCTCAGTTGCTGACAGTTGGGATGGAAGGAGATGAGACAGAAATGGTGATGTGTAGCTGATACACATGAGGGTCCTCAGGAGTGGATGGTGTTCCTGTGAGGTTTGCAGGCTGGGAGAGAGGAGGCTGATGATGATCTGGAATGGTTTGTTTGGCAGTATTTTGGGAGGAGGAGAGGTACCGACATCCTGGAGGAAAGCATTGGTGTCTGGGGAGGGTGTGGACCTATCGAATCCAGCTTCATGTAGGCGTATTTCAATACTAAACCATGATTATAGTGTTTTCATCTATGATGGCTATAGGAGTTGCAAAGGCAGTGCCAGAATAGATGGATATGGATCGGTGTGGCTTTGTGAATGGGAGGCAGGCATTTGACAACATTGACAGACATTGATCCAGAGGCAGGCAGAATGTGGGAGGGTGCCATTTTTATTGGTGGATATTGGTGTGGGAGGGGCATTTGACAGAGTGGGCTGGGACTTTATGAGTAGGGCGGTGGAAGCATTTGCATTCCCTGATAGAATTGTTAGGTTGATTGGGAGGATGTGTGAGGGATCAGAGGTGAAGGCTGAAGTGGGTAGGTTCCTCTCTGATGATTTCTGCTCAAGCAGAGGGGACGGGCAGGGGTGTCCTCTTTCCCCTTTGTTGTTTGCATTATATTTAGAGCCATTGTCAGGGAAGATGGGGGACTCAGATGTTCAGGGATGATATTGGTGTGGTGGATGGGAAAGACTGGCTTTATTTGCAGATGACGTTATATTGTACCTGATGGAACCTGGGGGGGGGGCGTATTTTGGTGTTATGAAACATTTTGAGACAGTTTTGGAACTTTGCTCTAGCCTCACTAACTTTGCATCCCAAAAAGGCAATGGCTGTATGTTATGTGCCCAGGCACAAATTAGTTTAGTGGTATCCATATTTATGGGGACTTGATAGAATGAAGTACTGGGAGTGTGGATTGGAAATGAATCCTGTGTGGTAGCTAGGGTGTGTGGGAGGAGATTAGACAGAGGGTAATACAAAGGTTGAGAAATTGGAGATTCTGTGGGAGGGAAGGGTGGGAGGTTGGCATAATGGTTAAGGTGTTTACCTTACAGACACAAGGTGCAGGGTTTGATTCTCACATGGGGTAATTGGCTAGGCTTACAATGGTCCACAAGGGCACCTAGCCTAGTACTAATCTATGAAACTATGAACATGGATGTGTATGGTAGGATACAGGCAGTTGGAATGTTTTTGGTCTCTTTGGTCTTATACAAAGGTCAGGCATATTTTTATCAACCAGAGAAGTTGTGGATAGCAATTAATAAAGAGCCGAAGGAATTTATCTGGCAGCGGGAGGATGGCAAGAGTCGGTTGGGATGGGATGGTTCTTCCTGTGGAACAGGGTGGATTGGAATTACTTGATTTGAAGGGGTGTTTCTGAGCTACACAGTTGAGGCTCCTTTGCATAACATAAGTAGAAACCTATAGTTCAAGGGGATAGTGGTAGGGCAAGGGGGCTCACGAGGCAGGAAAGGACTGGAATTTGGATGCAGATCTTTAGGGAGAATTACAATAATCATACAGGATTAGAGGAGAAGGCACGAAATGTGGAAAATGCATAAATATAGTTCCAAATGTAGACAACTCCTGGAACAACCTAATGTTGATCAGTATCAAACGCATGAGTGGTTAAGAAGAGGTGAATTCAAACCAAAAGATGTAAGGTTATTATTGGCGGCCCAAGATAGTGGACTACATACACGTTGGTTTACAAAGTCCAATGAACATGTGGGAGAAGCAGACAGATGTAGGTTTTGTAAAACAGAACTGGAAACAGTTGCACACCTTGTTGCTGGTTGTGACATACTAATGGCAGAAAGACTGCATACTGAAAGGCATAATAATGTGGCAAGACTGTTGCACTGGGATTGTGCAAACATTATAATACTGAAGTAGCTGGAAAACACTAGAAACATAAGTCACAAAGCATCATAGAAAATGATGAAGTCTACATCACATGGGAATCACCCATTACCAACAGTTAGAAAGATAGATGCGAGAAAACCACATATAGTGGTCTATGAAAAGAAGATAAAAGTACCATTGATCATCGAAATCTCTACATCCATTGACTACAGTGTCTTGTGTAAAGAGAGACACAAAGCCATAAAATATCAGGGTTTGCCGGCAGAAATGAGAGCAATGTGGAAGAAAAATACCCAGACAGTTCCAGTAGTAGTAGGAGCAATGGATCCTATAAAAAAGAATTTCCAATCGTATTTCGATACGTTGCCAGTACATGTAACTCCATACGAACTGCAGAAGGCATTATTACTGGGCATATTGCGGTTGCGGCAAAGAGCACTTCTGGCTGACATCAGAGATTGAAATAATACTAATTTTGTGAACTTTAATCGTACTTTGACTTAGGAATGGGGTACATTCCCGTCTTGGTATTAGAAGCCCAAAAGATTTGGAGAAATTAAAAGAGAAGTAATATTATATTCATAAAGTGGCAGAGAGCATTCTAGAAACTGGGCTGGCACAGGGGTTGGGAGAAAGCTTCTGTCGATGGAGATGTCTGCAGTTAGGGTGCAGCTGTTGGGCAAGAGGGGACTGGAATTTATTGGAGAAAACTTGCAGAGGAACTAAGGTATTGGGAGCAAGTAACTAGAAAAGGAAAAGTAATAGAATGGGGGTCTATATTAGAATCGTGAAAGCTGACTTTCACGAATACAAGTTTATCGACACATAAATGTCGATGTACTAAAACAGCGAAAGACGAAAAGAGCGAACTGCAGAATACTGAATGTTTTTCCTTGGCCAGCAGGGTGATCATGGGGATGAGGAAATAAATCCTATTCCCCACTGTAGTGTGGTCTCTGAGTTGGTATATTTAAGTAGGGGGGGTGCAGGGGGGCTTGCCCCCCTGCAAAAATGTTTGAAAAATGTTTACATTAGGTTTGTTCAGTTGCGTTTACCTTGCCTGTATGGCGCTGTTGCTTCTGGAAATACGTTTGGCATTCTGCATTTCATTCATCGACATTTATGTGTTGATGAATTTGCATTCGCGAAAGTCAGCTTTCGTGATTCTAATATAGACCCATAGAATGGGAAGACGTCAAGAATTTATTTGGACTGCAGGTTAAAGATTGCCTTCCCTATCAAGGATTGATATCAGAGTATAGGCAAAAAGAAAGAAAGAGAGGGCTCCTAAGTGAAAGACCAAACCCAGCAGAGTTTTTAGTAGAATCTAGGCCAGAAGCTGCTATTAAGAAAGGAATAATTAGTAGAGCATACAAAATATTGCATGATATCTATGGGAGTCAATCAGAGGATGTTGTAGGGGGTTGGAAAGAGAGACTGGATAGGCGATTTGCAGGGAAGCAATGGGGCATTTGTGTGTGTCTCCCAAATGTGCAGCAAAGTCTAGAAGATTTAGGATTTTTGCTTGGAAATGTATGCATAGATATTTTTATACCCCAAATAGATTCCAGAGAATTTTTTCGCAGGTAGACAGCAAATGTTGGAGGTGTGATGGGGAAGAAAGAGATAACTGGCAATATATTTTCTGTTTTTTAATGAGTTGGCAGACTTTAAAGATTCCCCTGCAGACTACTCTATGAGAGATACTGGGCGACCAAATTGGGGTCTCTAGGGAAATGATTTTTCTGGGCTATTATACAGAATAGGAATTGCCTAGACATAGTAAAGCCTTGCCGAGTCTAATTTTGGTGGCTACCAAAAAAGTAATTACTAGAAAATGGAAATCAAAGTCTAAACCAACTGAAGTAAAAGTAATTAACATAGTAAGAGAGAGAAAACAAGTGGAATTGGGATCTTTAGAAAAGGGTAGGAGCAAATTGCATAGGAAAAATGGGAATTGTGGGAACAGTACATACAGGGGAGGAATGACGCTTAAAAAAAGCAGATCTGAATGAGCTATGTAATGTTTAACAATGATTGGGTAGATTATAAGCGATTTATAATGTTTGCAACTAAAGTTATGTCAGTGTGGTTTGTGATGTATCAGGCTTGCAACGAAGATTGTCTATATGGTTTGTTTTCATTTATATAAATGTATGATTGTCTGTGTCATAAGTGACAATTTAATAAAGATGTTTCTTGTTTAAAAAAAAAAAAAAAACTTTCTTGACTCCACTCAGAATTGTGTTCCTGGGATGTCAACTGGACACCTCAGTTTAAAGAGCTTTTCTTCCATAGGAAAATAATAGATTTATATCTAGGTCTGTTTCTAAAGTTTTCCATTCAGACTTTGGTTACTGCAAAGGAGTACATTAGGATTTTGGGTCTCGTGGCTTTTCTGATTCTCATGATACACCTGACAAGACTCCACATGAGAAAGATACAGTCGTATCGTGGATGATTTCAGGTTCTTAACATTTGAAACAGTTTTACTAATTGCTCTGACCCCTGAAAGAAGAGCATCTGAGTTAGAAGGTCTTATGTTGACTCAACCATAGCTCATTTTCCACATAGAGAGTTTCTTTGAGAACTAATCCTTTTATGCTTAAAGTGAAATCCAAGTTTACTTTAAGCCAAGCTATCCATCTCCCTGTTTTCCTTTCTGAAGCTACAAAAGAGGGAGAAAGAGTACTCTGTACTGTGGTGGTCCACAGACAGCTCAGGTACTATCTTGATAGAACTAAATATTTCAGATCTTTGGATCAGTTGTTCATTTCCTGTGAAAGTAAAAAGGGACAACTGGTGTCAAAACAGACTAATTCCAAATTGTTGTCTAAGGCTATTACTTTTCTTAGGTTTATAAGTATGTACTAAGATAGCTGCTGTTTTGGGGCATTTTAAGCCTAACCAATTTCTTTTCCAAAGGTGAGAATCAAATCTTGTACCTTATGTCTGTGAAGTAAACACCTTAAGCATTATTACAATCCCTAAACCCTTACCATAAAAAAAATGTCCAGGCCCATGCTACCAGGGTCTTGGCTTCATCTGTGGCTTTTTGGAATGGGTTGAATTCTTAAAGATGCTTCTTGGTCCTCTGTATGTATGTCTACAAAGCACTTTAAGCTTGATTCCTTCTGCAAGTCCAGGTCAAGCTTGTGAACTCCTCTCCTTCTACCTCCCAAATGTAGTAAGCTAGGGTGTTCTACCCATAAGCTAAGGCTACTTCAGCAGTGGTCAATATGATGCACATAGTACAGTTGTGTAAGCAAACTTAACAAACCAGTAGATGTTCAAGGATCACTGTCGCAGTAGCAGCTCCTTCCTTCCATCCCGCTTGTTTTTTGGTGTGTTTTTTTATGCCAGGTTGTGGACCTTTATTTTTGTTGTTTCTAGCATTGTCCTTTCACAGCCCAGCCTCCTACTTTCTGTTGGCAGGAATGATCTGAGGAGCTTGGTGCCCAAACTTACCCTTTAGTCAGCTCAGCTCAAGCTGCTTGACAGTTTAGTTGCGTGAATGGAAGCTGGACAGGTGTTATATCCTTGGCTATAACCCATATAGCTAAGTCTACTGCAGTAGAGATCATTCAAACATCTACTGTTATGGTAAGTTTATGTACACAACTGTAATTATTTAATGTTCAGTGTTTCAATTACAGTTGGATTAGAGTTTGATATCCATTTTTAGTAACTTTTTTTGGGTGGCAAATTATTAAGTTTTATATGGTCCTGCAATGTATGGGCAATTCAGATCATATACCCCAGCACAAAAAAATCATTTTTGTATGTGCAAGTATTTGCCAAAACAATCCTGTCTTGGTTTGTGGTTTACTGTGGAGTTGCTTAGTAAGAGAAGTCATACTTCTCAACCAAATTTCTCGGTTTTTACTGATTTTGAGGTTCAAAAAATAGGGTGCCATGATTCCAAAATTGCACTCCTTCATTTCTGAATTTCCCAGCTTTGTTTTTTTAAAAAATTTTTATGGCTGACATCATCATATACGCGATGACATCAAGGATGTCTGCTCCTTGAGCAGCCTGTCGGAATTGCTTCGACTGTACAGTGTGCTGCGTGCGAGCAATTTCGAAGAAAGAATTAGCGTTTTTTTTCGCGACCCGACCATATTTAAGTTGCAACCTGCATGGATGCACTTGAGCCGAGCCAGGAGCTTTTCTGTAAGCTGCAAGGATGCACTCAAGCCGAGCCAGGAGAGGTACAGTCAGTCAGGTACTGGTGTGTGTGCTACATGCAGACAATTTCAAAGCAAGAATGCCGAGCCGGGAGCTTTTCTGCAAGGTTCCAGAGTGTATGTGCTGGCAGCTTTTCTACAAGGATCCAGAGGTACACCGTACAGGCAGTCAGGTACTCATATTTAAGCTGAGCATTTCTGCAAGGATCCAGAGGTACAGTCAATCAGGTACTCTTATTTAAGCTGCAAGGATGCACTCGAGCCAAGAGTGTGTGTGTGTGTGTGTGTGTGTGTGTGTGTGTGTGTGTGTGTGTGTGTGTGTGTGTGTGTGTGTGTGTGTGTGCGTGCGTGCGTGCGTGTGTGTGCGTGCGCGTGTGTGTGTGTGTGTGTGTGTGTGTGTGTGTGTGTGTCTGCATGTGTGTGTGTGTGTGTGTGTGTGTGTCTAGCAGATTGAGCTTCGGTAAATCTGGTTATATATTGCAGAACAGCAATTCAAAGAATTTAATTTCCTCAGAGGACATGTAAAACTGACTAGCTTGCTCAACAGATAAGAAAACTGAAATTATGGTTTTGAAAGCAAAAGATACCCTGCTAGAGGATATGTACGTCCTGTTTAAAAAAACAATTCCGTCTGTACTAAGTGGGCGAACACTATTATGGTGTGCTCTTTATGTGGACATTAATGTAGTGTAGTACTTGTCCATGTAAGCACCCCCCACCCCCCACCCCCAATCCTCAAAGATTTCACAGAGGTTACATCTTCTGGTAGTTAGCATGCTAAACACCATATTTGCTGAATTCTTGTAAAAGTTAGAGTTGCATATGAGTATACTCATTTTGTTTTAAGACTTTTGTGGTTTAAATATACTTTTTATGTGTGAGTAGTTGCATTGGAACAAAGCTGTTACTATCAGCAAAACAAACCCTGGATCCACAGTGGTAATAAAGTAGTTATATAAATGTGAGCATAGGGACAGACTGCATGATACATTTTCGACAATGCTTCCAGCATTCCAAAAAAAAAAAGGTCCAGGCCCACGCTACCAGGGCCTTGGGTTCATCTGTGGCTTTTTGGAATGGGTTGAATTCTTAAAGATGCTTCTTGGTCCTCTGTATGTATGTCTACAAAGCACTTTAAGCTTGATTCCTTCTGCAAGTCCAGGTCAAGCTTGTGAACTCCTCTCCTTCTACCTCCCAAATGTAGTAAGCTAGGGTGTTCTACCCATAAGCTAAGGCTACTTCAGCAGTGGTCAATATGATGCACATAGTGCAGTTGTGTAAGCAAACTTAACAAACCAGTAGATGTTCAAGGATCACTGCCGCAGTAGCAGCTCCTTCCTTCCATCCCACGTGTTTTTTGGTGTGTTTTTTTCTGCCAGGTTGTGGACCTTTATTTTTGTTGTTTCTAGCATTGTCCTTTCACAGCCCAGCCTCCTACTTTCTGTTGGCAGGAATGATCTGAGGAGCTTGGTGCCCAAACTTGCCCTTTAGTCAGCTCAGCTCAAGCTGCTTGACAGTTTAGGTGCGTGGATGGAAGCTGGACAGGTGTTACATCCTTGGCTATAACCCATATAGCTAAGTCTACTGCAGTAGAGATCATTCAAACATCTACTGTTATGGTAAGTTTATGTACACAACTGTAATTTCTTTAATCTGCTTTACGATGTTCAGTGTTTCAGTTTCAGTTGGATTAGAGTTTGATATCCTTTTTAGTAACTTTTTTTTTTTTTGGTGGCAAATTATTAAGCTTTATACGGTCCTGCTATGTATGGGCAATTCAGATCCTATATCCCAGCACAAAAGAATCATTTTTTTGGGTGCAACTATTTACCAAAACAATCCTGTCTTGGTTTGTGGTTTACTGTGGAGTTGCTTAGTAAGAGAAGTCATACTTCTTAACCATACTGAACTTCTCGTATTTTTTATCAGTTTTGCGGTTGAAAAAAATAGGGTGCCATGATTCCCGAGTGGCACCCCTTCATTTCCGAATTTCACAGCTTTATTTTTTAAAAAACTTTTATGGGTGACATCATCATATACGCAATGGCATCAGTGACGTCCGCTCCGTGAACAGCCTTTCGGAATTGCTTCCACTGTACATAGTGTGCTGCGTGCAAGCAATTTCAAAGGAAGAAGTAGCGGTTCTTTTTGCGACCCGACTGACTTTATTTAAGTTGCAGCCTGCAAAGATGTACTCGAGCCGAGCCGGGAACTTTTCTGTAAGCTGCAAGGATGCACTCAAGCCAAGCCAGGAGAGGTACAGACAGTCAGGTACTGGTGTGTGTGCTACGTGCAAGCAATTTCAAAGCAAGAATGCTGAGCCGGCTCCAGAGTGTGCCTGCTGGCAGCTTTTCTGCAAGGATTCAGAGGTACAGACAATCAGTTACTCTTATTTAAGCTGCAAGGATGCACTCCAGCCAAGAGATTTTGTTTGTTTGTGTGTGTGTGTGTGTGTGTGTGTGTGTGTGTGTGTGTGTGTGTGTCTGTGTGTGTGTGTGTGTGTGTGTGTGTGTGTGTGTGTGTGTGTGTGTGTGTGTGTGTGTGTGTGTGTGTGTGTGTGTGTGTCTGTGACTAGCAGCTTGAGCTTAACATTGAGCTTCGGTAAATCTGGTTATATATTGCAGAACAGCAATTCAAAGAATTTAATTTCCTCAGCGCACATGTAAAACTGACTAGCTTGCAGCTTCACAGATAAGAAAACTGAGATTATGGCTTTGAAAGCAAAAGATACCCTGCTACAGGATATGTACTTCCTGTTTTAAAAAAAAAAACAATTTGCTATACTAAGTGGACGAACACTATTATGCTGTGCTCTTTATGTGGACATTAATGTAGTGCAGTACTTGTCCATGTAAGCACCCCCCATCCTCAAAGATTTCACAGAGGTTACATCTTCTGGTAGCATACTTCTCAACTGTACAGATTTTCGCAGAATGTCCAGATTTTTGCCTTATATGTTTGGTCCATTTTTAATAAAATTATGGCTTTCTGGCAAATTAGTGGCAAATCATTAAAGACTGAAGTTAGAAACTAATGACAGACATTTGAGTTTTAGACTTCATACCCTTCAGAAAATTCATACTAATGTAAGACCTGTTATTCTATCACCTTTCTAAGTTTGTAAGAGCAGTATTTCAAAATTGTCCCTATTTGTATCACTTTTTATGGCTTTGTCCAGATTTCTTACTCTAAGAGGTTGAGGGGTATGTTTGGTAGTTAGCATGCTAAACACCATATTTGCTGAATTCTTATAAAAGTCAGAGTTACATATGAGTATACTCATTTTGTTTTAAGACTTGCGGTTTAAATATACTTTTTATGTTTGAGTAGTTGCACTGGAACAAAGCTGTTACTATCAGCAAAACGAACCCAGGATCCACAGCGGTAATAAAGTAGTTATGAAAATGTGAGCATAGGGACAGACTGCATGATACATTTTCGACACTGATTCCAGCAATAATGCAGTATAACCAAACTACACTAAATAATACGTTTATTAAGCACAATAATGCAGGAAGAAGGGTATAGAAAATGAAGGAAGGAAGGTATGTGGAATTAATCTTTTTAGCCTTCAGCTTCTGCGATTGAAGATTGTCATTTGGGAGACTATTCTAGGTAGATTGAATGCACACTGAATTAGCAGTTACCAAGGTACAAATTATAGTCTTCAGTGTATCCTAACTTGATTAAGATCTTGGAGACCTTAAGCAGTAACCAGTTCTGAGGCCATGGATTTGCTGGGGTGAGGGGAGACATTCTTGATTATAGCCACTACTGGACCAGTTGCAGTCTGATACTACAAGTAGCACTCAACGGTTCTTCCTGGAAACAAACGGTGATGTGTTTATCAGATCTTTGGTAAATGGGCCAGTACCATGGCATAGAGGGATAAGCCTCAATTATGGCCCAGGCAGACCAGAGTCATTTAGGAAGAGTGTGCCCGTCCTGAGGGGAAGAAGGCATGTATGTTTGTGTACCCTCCTAATTGATGAGCAAAAGAGGCTAGAACACTTGTGGGGGGGGGCAGAGTCCATGGGAGGTGGAAGTAATGGCTACATTGCCACAGAACTGTCCCCAGACGGGCAGCACAAAGTGTAGCTACGCTACTGATCAGTAGGCCATGGACAATTTTTTTGGGGTGTATATCATATGAGCGAATCGCACAAATTGCAAACACTGATAATATCAGATGCATCGAACCTTGAAGTGCTTTTTCTGAGATTGCGGTACAGTGAAGAATGGGATATCTGCCCTTTCCTCACTGTAGTGTGATCTTGGAGTTGGAATATATATTTAGCAGGGGGGGTGTGGGGGCACAGCCCCCCACAATAGGAAGTTCGAGGTCCAGTACGTTTGATATTATGAGCGTTTGGAATTTGTGCGATTTGGTCATATAATATAAACCCGACTTTTGGAGGTCCTAGCAAACTGTAATATTCTTTTGCTAGGATTAGAATATTGTATTGTCTACCAGTAAATGTCCTACTTTACCACAAAACTCACATACTGCAAGTCACTAAAAACAAAATCCTAAGGTTCATCATCTTCTTCCTTCCCAGCGAACATCATTGCTACACATTTAAAAAAAATGGTTGCCATTTGCTACAGGGTTTGGGGGTGCCATATTTTCCCACAATTCCACCAGAGTAGGTGGGAGTTACATAATTAGGTATGCAAATTTATGTTATTTAGTGCATAGATTTGTACATATTTTTCATGGGACTTTGTCCAGATTCTTTATGTTTTGTTTCTAGGTTGAGAGGTATGAGAGAAGTTGTATTTGAATTTATATTCTATTTCTTACCACTGTTTTTCACTGTTTATTAAGAGGGAAAGGATAGCTTGTAGAGAAGAACATTTAGTTTGGTTTATATTTTGTTGTTTTACCTTTAATTTTCACTGTTTTTTGTTAGAAAGAGATAGATTTTAGACAGGCAATCTCTAGGAATCCTAAGGGACCTAGTCATTTATAAAGTCACACAGACTGCAGAGAGGACAATCCAGAGTTTATCTAAACAGTCCTATCTTGGTTTGTGATTTATTGATCTTTACTGTTGAAAAGAGGTGCAACTGCGAGCGATAGTGAGCAGAAGCTACTGCACGTATTTGTCCACGACTTAAAGGAATTCCAGCTTTTGTCTGACTTTCAGAACTTCTACAGTCAGAGCAACAACTTTACTGTACTGCAATATTTGGTTGTGTATTGTTTGTGTGATTTTTCACTTAGAAGTTGATTTACGTTCTCTTTGAATTCTGTGGTAACTGATTTTGAGTATTCTTTTCTTTTATATTTGTTTTATTCATTTGAAGCTGAATATGGATTCCTTAAATAAGTATGCCATTAATGTTTTGCTAAAACACAAATATCGTGTATTGTGTAATCAATGTTATGTATATTTATAGATAACACCTGATAACACTGGTGATCTGTGTTCCTTATGTCAAAAGTTGGTTGATTTGATTACCATTATTAGAAGTAAATCTAGACTTACTGATGATGATTGCACTTGTGCAATTGGCACAGCTTAGAGAACTTTTGTTACATATATTAATGACTGGACTGATGAGATAAATAGTGTTAGGCAAAGAGCAACTAGAACATATTTAGGAAAGGATGTGTCTATTGTCTATAAAGATCACTCAACCCCTGTGAAATAAGATGTTGCCCCTGACAACTTTGGAATTCTGGATAAAAGTATTCAGCAATTTGAGGATTCAAGAGTGTTTAGAAAGAAAGAAATAAAAAAGAAAGGAGGAAGTTCACAACAAATAACAAGGAAGAAAAGAAACTGATAAATGTCTGTAAAAGCAAAGAGAATACATACTAAAAAGGACACTGCTTTATGAAACACACAGATCACAGGGAATGATAGTTTTCTATTAGAAAACCTTCAGTTTACAGAAAAAGGCAGCATGTTTCCAGAAGAGAAGGTGGAAAAAAGAGGCAATGGGAATGTGAAAAGGAAGAAATCAGAATTGAACATGGAAAGATTGAAGATCATTACTGTAAGAAAAAAGAGAAGGGCAGACGTTGACAACATAGCTGAAGCTGTGGATGTACAAAACCAGCTGGATGGGAATTGTATGCTTGCAAATTTAATACCCAGTGAAAACAATCGGATTAATAAGAAGTGGTGATGAAGATCATCCCTTTGTGACAATTGATAGAGCAGGTATTATTGAATTAGAAATTGAAGATTCTTCAGATCTGGTCAGAAAATATATTCTTGTAATTGGAGATTTAGTTATTAGAGTAACTGATACTTAAATTTGCAGAGAAGATAATGGACATCAAATAATGTTATGCTTGCCAGGAGCAAAAATAGAAAATGTGAGACAAGCCTTAGAACACCTTAATGTAAGGAAGTACACATCTGTTTTTATTCATGTTGGTACACATGATCTCATCCGCAAGAACTCTCGGACTGTTAGTAGGGACCTTATAGCCCTCTTAGATGGTAGAGCTTGTACTGATGTTAGATGTACTTTCCACACGTCACATATAGAAAGGAGAGTCAGGTCGCCGTGAATGAAAAGATTTTTTGGGTAAATACTGTAGAACAGTGTGTGTGTGTGTGTGTGTGTGTGTGTGTGTGTGTGTGTGTGTGTGTGTGTGTGTGTGTGTTGTAACTTTAAGAAGCATTTCAAAGTGAGGGCACATGCATATAAATACAGAGCATGTGTAGGCAGCAGTACTGTTTTGAGAGAATAGCCAGAGTGTTAATATGTATTAGTGTAGTAGTCAATCTGTTTATAAGTTTATTTAAGTTTAAGTTACCAAGCCTCAATCCTTGTGTTTGTATATAGTAAAGCTGCTTGAACTGAACCCTGAACTGTTCGTCTGTTTTATCCTGGCTGGACAAGTGAAATGGTGCCAGAATGGGAACAAGAGTGAACCTTTTTCAAGCCATGAGGTGCAGACTTAACAGTTGAGGTATATTGAGCAGGTTCAGTGATACAGTGCTCAAACGATCAGAAAGGTCAGTAACTAATTTCAGGTAATAAAAAAACTTGCATAACTGATTTATTTTATAAAAGGAAAGCACATTTGCAAAGCACAAAACACATTATTGATCAAAAACAAAGCACAAGACGTATTATTAATTAAACGAAAAGCACAAAACGCATAATTAATTAAGCAAAATGTTCAAAACCATGATATTTGATAAAGTTATTTGAAATACTTATGAATACATTCAGAGCTACTTCTGATTTGCATAACTAGCATGTTTAAGGCAAAACAAGCAATTTAAAAGTAAAACATGCACAAGAAAAGTATAACGAGCATGATAAAAGTCAAATGAGCCTAACAAGTACAATAAAAGGGCAATGTAAGCATGGAAAAACAAAGCGGCTGCATTTTTCTAGTAAACTACTATGTTTTTTGATACGTGCTACTAATCCGCATTGACTAAAGCTATTCATAGCATAACCAGAGTTCTTCGAAGTATCTCCGAGTGTGCAAAGTGTTTGCAGTGTGTGCTTTATTACAGTATAATTATTTCAAAGGTAACTGTGCAAAGTATAGTTATTTTGCAAAGTGCAGGCAGAATACAGTCATTTCGAAAAGTTTTTTGTGCTGTGTACATTTTATTCGCAGAGTGCAGTCATTTCAAAGGTTTCTTACACTGTATAAAGTAAATTCGCAAAGTACCGCCATTTCGAGAGTTTCTTATGCTGTGTACAGTTTATTTGCAAAGTGCAGTCATTTTGAGGTGTTTCTTACACTGATAAGGAGTGGTTTCGCAAAGTACAGTAATTTAAAAGTGTTCTTGTGCTACAGAAACCTATTTTACAAAGTGCAGTTATTTTGAAGAGTCTGTTGTGCTGTTGAGAATAGTTGCAAGTTCTGGCATAAATTTCTGGAGTATATGTGTAGGTGTGCTTGTACATAATTCCAAGGGTGTTTATTACTGTGTGTTGGCATGGCAGAGGCATTTCGCAGACACAGCCCATTTGTGTTTAATCATAATATTGCAGAGAACTGGAGAGTATTTGAGCGGGAATATGATATTTTCATATAAGCAGCTTTTTCTGAAAGAGATGCATGTACAAGGGCATTTATTCTGCTTAATGTAGTGGGGTCAGAAGCCATTGAAAGAGAGCATTCTTTTGTGTATGCACCAGCAATATATGCAGGAGAAGGTGAAAACTGCCATATTGTTGTACAAGCTGAACCAAGGGAGGACCCTGAGTGCTTGAAATGTAAATTTTGAGAAATGTATAACCCCCAGACAAATGTTACATTGGAGAGGCACTTATTTTATACAAGAGACCAAAAGCCAGGAGAAACTTTTGCAGCTTACATTACTGACTTATTAAACAAAGCAAAAATGTGCAGGTTTGGTGATTTGAAAGATGCATTGATAAAAGACAGACTTGTGTGTGGTGTTAATAATGCTGCTGTGAGAAAGATTTTGCTTTGAGACAGTGATTTAACATTGAGTAAAGCCATAGAGCTTTGTCAAATACACAGACTTACAGAAAGGCACACAGATATGCTTGCAAGTAATAAGAGTGTGATTTCAACAGCCTCTAGAGTAAGCATAGATAGCATCCATCACGTGGCTAACAGAAACAGGCAGAAGCACATGGTAGCTGCAGCCCCTGCGGGATTTCCAGGGAGAGCCCGTACCTTTCCAGCAAGTTCTAAGACTAGCTTAGTAAAACGGACATGCTCAGTGCAGCATAAGGGTGAGTCAGCAAAACCCAAGTCAAGTCTCATTGTTAACTGGCATAATTACGATGCCAGTCACGAATCCAGAATAGAAAAGTACTTAGAATTTGGTCAGCAATGCCACAAGTATAAACAATGGAATCACTTTCAAAAGCTTTGTAAATCAAGCAAGCCTCATTCATTTATTAAGAAAGGTCACTCAAAAAAGCAAGTTGATCATATAGAAAGCTGTAACTCTACTTTCTATGTAGATGGCATATCAGTGGTTGATGAAAAGGTTATTGCAGTGGATTTGTTGGCAAAACGTGTTTTATACTGTCCTGATCAATGGTAAATCCACAGAGCTCAAAGTAGACACAGGTTCAAAGTGCAATGTTACATCAGCAGAAACATTTGCTAGAGTAAGAGCTGATGAACAACTTAATTTGGCCAGTTGTGCGAAGCTTGTTGCTTATGGACGTGAAGAGATTCAAACCGATGGCTCAGTAATGCTTTCGTGCTATTCAGCTGAGAACAGTTACAGCTTACAATTTTATGTAGTCAGAATACCTGTGCAGTCATTATTAGGTCTCAGAGACAGTTTTAGAATGAAACTGCTTTCCTTTACCAAAGAAGTCCATCATGTAAGCACATGTTCTAGTTCCAGTTTTACCAATGCTATTTTCTCAGAGTATGCTGATGTTTTTGAAGACAAACTAGGTAAACTTCCAGTTGTGTACTCCATGAAATTAGACCCAGTGGTCAGACCAGTGAGAAAAATTCTGATATCTGTGCAGGACAAAGTCAAAGTCCAGTTAGATAAAATGGTGTAGCAAGGTGTGATTTGTCCAGTTACAGAACCAACTGAATGGGTGTCTTCCATGGTAGTTGCACATAAGAAAAGCTCAGATAAAGTCAGAATATGTATTGACCCAAGAGACTTAAAGCATTGAAGAGACCCCACCATCCTATGTATACAGTCAAGAAGGTTGCTACTTTCATGCCAAATGCCACTGTTTTTTCTGTCTTAGATGCAAAGAGTTTGTTTTGGTAAGTAATGCTTGATCACATATCTTCACTACTGATTACATTCAGCACACCATTTGGTAGATACAGATTTCTCAGAATGCCTTTTGGAATAAATTCTGCCAGTGAAGTCTTTCACTGTGCTATGGAACACATTTTTTTTGGTTATCTGTGTGCTTTAATAGTGGATGAATTACTAGTTGGAAGCAATGGTGAAGTAGAGCATGACAGAAACCTCAGGAAAGTTCCGGAAAGTGCATGTGAAGTGAATCTAAAGCTCAGTCCTCTGAAATGTAAATTCAGGCTACCATAAGTTACTTATGTAGGTCATTTATTTACCGGTTCAGGCTTACGACCAGATCCTTCCAAACAAACAACGATTCTTGAGATGCCAGCTCCAGACAATGTCCAAGCCATACAGCGTTTTCTTGGCATGGTTAACTATTTGGGCAAGTTTATACCAGACTTCAATGAATTATCAGTGCTCTTAAGCGAGCTGATGAGCAAAAATGCTACCTGGTCATGGTTGGAACAACACCAGAGAGCATTTGATGACCTTAAACAGAAAATTACCAGTCCTCCTATGTTAAGATACTATGATATCCACAAACAAGTGATTCTTTCTTGTGATGCTTCAAAGTTCGATCTTGGTGCAGTTATTCTTCAGTAGGGCAGACCAATAGCTTATGCATCTAGAACTTTTACCCAAACTGAGATGCAGTATGCTCAAATTGAGAAGGAACATGTAGCAATTGTATTTGCATGTTCGAAGTTCCATGATTATATTTACGGCTGAGATATCCAGATTGTGACTGATCATCAGTCCCTAGTCAATATTTTAAAAAAGCTGATGCATACAGTTCCGGCAAGATTACAAAGAATGATGCTCAGATTACAAAAGTACAACTTCAAATGGTCTATAAAAAAGACACATTTCTTTATCTGGTTGATTACTTATCCAGATCGCCCAGAAATACCACAAAAAACCTTGATGCAGAGAATTTTGAATTTGATGTCATGGAGGTGCGTAATTTTTCTACCACAAGACTAGATGAACAAAGAGGTCATACAAAGACTGATCAAATTTTGCAAAAGCTCACCCACTTCATCAATGTTGGATGGCCATCAAAGCAATCTTGTGTACCAACAGAAGTGCAACCTTATTTTCCTTACAGAGATGAGATGTTGATGGAAGATGGTATCATTTTCAAAGGTCCTAAAGTTGTCGTTCCTACTTCCTTGCAACAGAAGTAGATCCAGATTTTGCATCATGGCCACCCAGATTCTGAATATACCAAAAGAAGGGCGAGAGAACTAGTATTTCAGCCTTCTCTATCAAAAGATATCGATAAAGTATTATCATCTTGTTCAGTTTGCAATAGTAATAAACTGTATTTGCAAAAAGAGCCACTTCATCTAAACCAGATTCCTGAGCTGCCTTGGTCAATAGTAGCCAATGACATATTTGAGTAGAACAGTCAACATTACTTAGTGTTAGTAGACTCTTATTCAAACTGGTTCGAGATTGATCTGCTACCTAACCTAACTTCCAGTACTGTCATTACTAAATTGAAATGCCATTTCTCAGTCCTTGGTAGTCCACACAAAGTTATTTCTGACAACGGTGCTCAGTTTATCAGTCAGCTATTTCAGAAATTTGCAAAATAGTGAGACTTTATTCATGTTACTAGTAGTCCTGAGTACCCACAGTCAAACAGCCTAGCTGAACGTGTAGTGCAAAGTGTAAAGGAATTACTAGAGAGGTCAAAGCATGACAATACCAATGTTTTCTTGAGTTTGTTTAATCTCAGAAATATACCCCAGGACAATTTACTTGCTCGCCAGCTCAGAGAATTCTGTCTAAGCAAACCAGAACAAGCTTGCCTATCAGTTCCAGTTTGTTGGTGCCTAATGCTAAAAACACCAAAGCTATCAAAGCCCAGCTAATCAAAAAAATCCATTTCAGAAGTCCAGCTATGATAAAACGAGCAGATTTCTTCATCCATTGAAAGAAGGAGAGATAGTGAGGATGCAAACGGCGAAAGGTTTTGTTTGAATTGATCAAGTGAGAGGTGTATGTTCCGAGATCCTACTTAGTGGAATCTGAGGGTATAGAATACAGCAGAAATTGCAGGCATCTTATTCCAGTGTTTGAATCGATATTGCAGCATTGTATCTGTGATACAGACTCTAGAACTCAGAGCAATCCAGATGATGATCCTGTTGAAGGATATGTCTCAGTACCTATTCCCATTCCTGATGATGTCCCAGATGTCCCTGAAGTTGAACACTCATTAAAGACAGTCCCTGTTGTTATCCCAGTCCTAGTTTTTATGTCACATGATCAAGTCGTATTTCCAGACCTAGTGTAAAATACACAGCATCCTGGTCATGATTGTTTAATTTGTAATTAGTTCTGTATAATTGCATGTCAAAGGATTATATCTGTACAACTGCATGTCAATGCTTGTTGTCATGATTACTGTGCATGACCTATTTCTCAAAGAGGGAGGATGTAGAACAGTGTGTGTGCTGTAACTTTAAGAAGGATTTCAAAGTGAAGGCATGTGCAGGCAGCAGTGCCATTTTGAGAGAACAGCCAGAGTGTTAACATGTATAAGTGCAGTAGTCAGTTAAGTTTATAAGTTTGTTACTAAGCCTCAATCTTGATGTGTTTGTATATAATAAAGCTGCTTGAACTGAACCCACAACTGTTCGTCTGTTTTATCCTGACCGGACGAGTGACAAATATCTACATGAAAAAATGTCCCATTTTAAAAAATGGGTATGTGTACAGGATCTAAGCCTAATTTTAAGCACACATGTTCAGACATGATAGCGAGTATTTGTCAAGATCAGGGAAGAGAATTTTTGCAGCAGATATTTTGCAATATTTGACAAACACAAGGCAGAATCTTTGCTAACAGTTCAAAAAAGCAACATTTGATGCATTTTTGATAGTTGTTAATGCTAGGAGCCTTAATAATAAATATTTTTGGAAAATTTGCTGTGTTCCCACAAGGTTGAATTTGTTATTGTTTGTGAAACATGGTTAAGGAACAATGACTGGAGACCAGTTCTGTCAGGGTATAAATGTTTTTACTGTAACAGACATTCTAACAAAAAAATCAGGTGGAGGTGTTATGACAGGGATTAAAAATATTTATGAGACCTGTGATTATTACATGTTCAACTATAACACCAATACTATAGATTGTGTAGGTCTATATTAGAACATCGATGTTTCAGAACATCGAATGTTGTAATATCTAACCATATTAATAGCGAAACTGCAGAAAACCAATTTTTTTCCCCAGGTAAAGAATTTGGTTGTCTGTTTCTGTCGCTTCGCTATTTTCAGCGCTGTGGTGGAACGTTACGGGTCAGGTTCATGTAAGTCTGCGATTGTGTGGACGTGAGGGTTAGAGTGGGTTAGGTGAGTTAGGGTGCGGGTCAGGTAAGTGTGCGATTGTGTGGATGTGAGGGTTAGGGTGGGATAGGTGAGTTAGGTTTAGGGCACGGGTGAGGTGAGTGTGCGATAGTGACGGACCTTAGGGTTAGAGTTTGGGTTAAGGTAAGTAGATATTTTGTGGTGTATGCACAGTTTAGTGTAGGGTTAGATGTAAAATTTTAGGTGTATGTGTGTGGATTGCTGTTTGTTTGGTGTGCTTGTGTTGTGTGTATGTGTTTCGGAACAGCAAATTTTTTCCCTAGGAAAAGAATTGCTGTTCTGAATGCTTGATGTTGTCAGCGCTCGCTGAATTGGGTTAGATATTAGAACATTCGAAGTTCTGACACTTCGATGTGCTAATATAGACCCGATTGTGTAACTGTGACAATAAAGATAATCCTGGAACATATAGCAATTACTGGGAGTATCTAGAACACAAAAATCAAGTGCTAATGACCTAGAGGGATTCATACATTTCTTGCATGAAACACGAGGGAAGAATAATAGTGACTGGGGACTTAAATTTACCAGAAACAGACTATAATAATATTGATTCAACAATATTAGTAAGGAAATTATTCACATTGTATGTTCAGGAACAATAATTGCTTCAGATTGTTAAAAAAAAAAAAAAAAAGTACCAGGGAAAGGAACATACTAGACATTGTTTGTATTCCTAAATAAATTGAGGTTACTTAATGTTAAGATGTTAAGTTGTCAATCTCGCCTTCATTCTTGCTGGATGGGTTCGGAGCCGATCCTCGGCTCCGACTCGGCCACTCTAAAAGCTCGAGAGCTAGTTCCACCGGCTCGAGGCTCCCCTATATCCCACAATGCTAGGCGGTAACTCCTCAGAACTCGTTTGCCGCTACAGCGATCGAGGTGCGTTCCTACCGGCTCAGGTTAGTTTTGGTAAAGAAACTAGTTTTTCTTAGCTTTTTTCCCCTTTTTTAAGTTAGTTTTTTCTAAATAGTTTTATTGTGAAGTAGTCCATCTCAGTCCCTGTTAATTCCCCCCCCCCCTTTCCAAAAAACTCTAGAATTTTCCCTCGGGCCCTAGGCCCAGTCCCTCCCTTCCTAGTAGTGAGTGACTGTGTTTTGTAGGGATTTTATTTCTAATTACTTTTAACTTAATTTAAATTAGTTTAATTTATTTTTAAGTGTGTGTGTTTGTGTGGTTACACTTTCCCCTTAGATATGTCTAAGGAATCAAAGGTCTCAGGCTTTAAGAAGTGTGACTCGTGCTGTCAGAAGATGTCTCTGACAGACGGTCACACTTCTTGTGTGTATTGCCTGGGACCTTTGCACCTGCAGGACTCATGTGCTGTTTGCCATGGCTTCAGCCCTAGAGTCCTGCAGGAGCAAAAAATAAACTTATTTTAAGGGGCTTATTAAAGCCTGAGGGTCCCTCTAAGCCTCCCAGACCTTCGGCTCCAGCCTCTGAGCCATCTTCCGGAGGTCCTAAGGCTATTCGAACATCGGCTCCGGCCGGAGCCGATGAATCTCGAATACAAGCCCCTATGGTGTCCTCGGCTCCGGCCGGAGCCGAGGAAGACATAACTGAGTCGGCTCCGATCAAGTTGTCGGAACCGACATCTAGAAAAAGGTCCCGATCTCCATCTATCGGCTCCGTTCATTCGGCTCCAGCATCACCTTTGCTGTCTGAATGGAGCCATAGATCCCACTCTTCTAGGTCTTCCAGGTTATCGAGCCATGACCTTCAGAGAGTAGTGAGTCGACTTCTTAAGTCTGAGGCACTAGCCCAGATGCTTCAAAGTCCGACTCAACAGTCGAGAACGATTCCCATCACTCAAAATGTTCCTCCTCTTACTCTTTTGAGTTCGGAGCCGGGGCGGCTCGGACCCGAGACTGTGGTGGTGTCGGAACCGATACCTTTGTCTTCGGTTCCGTCGTCTGCTCCGATGTCTTCCTTGGAAGAATCTCAGTGCCGGACTTCCCTCGTCGGCTCCGAGGGGGCGAGTGGTATCGGACCCTTGTCCGACCCCGCTCTCCCTCTCGGTGCTTCGGCGCTGGTGAGTTCGGCTCCGACATCGGCCTCAGAGCCATCACTGTCGGTGCCGGGAGAGGTTTTCAGTTTTTCGGAATGGAGACCTCCAGCTCTGCCTGACAGGGGTGCCTTCGAGGTCATGAGGAGCGTGTTAGAACCAGGTTCAACTCCACAGTCGGCTCCTTCTGCCCTTCCCCCCATGGTGCCTCTGGTGATTTCTACTCACTCTCTCATCTCCGACTGTAGAGAGCCAGCTCCTCAAGTTTCCCCAGTGGGGATCTCCTCCTCTTCCGAGGCCTCTCCTGATCCTGTAGGAGAGCCCCCTAGGAAGAGGCAGTGCAAGAGGAAGCACATTGACTCCCCTGAGTCTGTCACCTCTGACACTGATTTAGAGGATTCTGAAGGTTCCCCTCGTTCCCCCTCTGAAGATGTCTCCTTTGCAGACATCCTTGAAATCTTAAAACAGAGGGGGAATTGGCCAGCCCTCAACCCTTCAGAGGATGAATCAGTGTATCTTGAGGCATTTGGCTCTCGCCCTTCCACCTCCTGGGTGTCCCCTCCCTTTGACCCCCTTATGCAAGTGGTGGCAAAGAAGGCTTGGGCAGCTCCTGATTCAGTGGAACCCACCCCCAGGAGACCATCAAAATTCATTACGGCCCCCAAGGACAAAGAATTTTTGACCAAAGGCGTCTCTGTTGATGCTATGGTGGTGGCTGCGGCCACCAAGAAGGAGTTAGCTGATCCTTCGGTGCCTGTTCATCCTCCTAACAAAGAGTCTAGGTCGATGGACAGGTACGGGAAGTGGATGTTCTCGTCAGCGACCTTTACTATGAGATCGCTGAATTACCTGTGTCATTTCACTCGTCTTCAGAGGGATTTGCTCAAGGAAGTGAGTGAAATGTTGAAGGACCCAACAGCTGTGGGTTTTCAGGATAGGATGAACTCTCAGCTGGCAACCCTTAATTCTATAACTAACTCCTCCATGCGCCTCCTTTCATATGCGGCGGATGGAGCAAGTAGAGCAGCAGGTACAGGTGTAGCCTTGCGTAGGCACGCCTGGATGTGGCTATGTAACTTTGCGAACCCTTTCAAGGCGTCCTACACTAATTCCCCCTTTGATGGATCATCCCTCTTTGGTCCTCAAGTGAAGGAAACCCTGACTAGGTGCAAGACTGATGGCAAAACTCTCTCTGCCATCGGAGTCCGTTTTTCTACTCATTCTAGACCTTACCCCAAAGGCCAGAAGGGGGGAAAGATGTGATTCCGCAAACAATCTCAAGGAGATTTGCCTGACGCACAGAGTCGATTCCCCAATAGAGGCAGAGGGGGAAACAATAATGGTAGACGCCGTCCTAGAGGCAGAGGGGGCCCGCAGAATCAGGGCAGTCGAGAATCCTTTTCCGACAAGCCCTTTCAGCATCCCTGAGGTGTTGCCCGACTGTCCACCTTCAGAGGCAGTCGGGGGAAGGTTGTCGCTGTACCCAGAAGCCTGGCTATCCCTAACTCAAGACAAGTGGGTACAGTCTATCATTTCCGAAGGCTACAGAATCCCTTTCCTTTTCATTCCGAAGCAATCCAAAAAATCCCTTCCAGACGTTCCACCCAGTCAAAGGGAGCAAGCAGCTTTAGAAATTTCAAAGCTGCTCGCAAGAAGAGCCATTCAACCAGTTCCAGCAGACCAAACAGGATCCGGAATCTACTCCAAATTCTTTTTGGTTCCAAAGAAAACAGGGGACTGGAGACCCATTCTGGATCTCAGCAACTTGAACAAGTTTGTCAAGAAAACAAAGTTCCGGATGGTCACGCTGCAGTCCATTCTACCCCTTTTGGGGCGGGACAACTGGATGTGCTCGATAGATCTCCAGGACGCATACTATCACATCAGAATGAGTCGACGCTCCAGGAGGTTTCTCCGCTTCAGGCTGGGAACCAGTCATTTTCAGTTCAGAGCCCTGCCCTTTGGTCTCACTACAGCCCCAGTGTTTACCAAATGCATGGCAGTGGTAGCCTCTCATCTGAGACGACAAGGATTCCAGGTGTTTCCTTATTTAGACGACTGGCTCCTTACAGCCCCCACCAAGCATCTTTTACTTCTCGCCAGAGACTACACCTTTCACACATGTCAGGCACTAGGCATTTCAATAAACTACGAAAAGTCTGTCTTGTCGCCTTGTCGTGTTATTACCTTCATAGGCGCAAATCTAGACACAGTCAATATGTCAGCCAGACTCACAGAGCAGAGAATAGCAGACATACACAGACAGGTCTCTCTTCTCTTGCAGAGCAACAAAGTCAAAGCCAGACTGATCCTGAAAGTCTTAGGGATTATGGCGGCCATCCCCCTTCTACCATTAGCTCGCTTCCATATGAGAATTTTACAATGGATGCTTTTCACACAATGGTCTTACCAAAGACTTCCAATGTCCCATCCTATTCGGATAACTCAATCGTGCAAGAATCATCTCTCTTGGTGAATCACATCGCCCCAGCTCCTCCTAGGGAGACCTTTCGTCCCTCCCCCTCTGGTTGCTACAGTGACAACGGACGCCTCCCTGATCGGGTAGGGGGGGCATTACCAGGGCAGGACAGTCCAGGGCATGTGGCAACCGTTCGAGTGCCACTTGCACATAAACGTTCTAGAGATGAGAGCAGTGCTTCTAGCGTTGCAAGCTTTACAAGACTCTCTTCCCAAGGGAACTATAGCAATTCAGACAGACAACATGTCTGTAGTGTGGTACATCAACAAACAAGGCGGAACCAGATCTTACCCCCTATGTCGAGAGGCACTCAGACTGTGGCAATGGGCGATTTCTTCTCAGCGATTTCTGTTAGCAATGCACATCCCCGGGAAGTCCAGTGTGATTGCAGACAAATTGAGCAGAGCTATTCTCATGCCTCACGAGTGGTCTCTGAAGAATTCAGTGTTGGAGAAAGTTTTTCGAAAGTGGAGCCGGCCTTGCTGCGACCTTTTCGCTACTCCCCAAAACAGCAAGTGCGACGATTTTTTCACCCTCTTTCCCCAACCAGGCCACCCCAGCAGAGACGCTCTAGTGCACGTTTGGCCCCGGGGACTTCTGTATGCTTTTCCTCCCTTCCCACTGATATCTCAGCTGATACAGAAGGCCATCGCTCAGGAAGCTTCCATGATCCTCATTGCCCCTTACTGGCCTCGACAGGTTTGGTTCCCATTTCTCCACCGTTATCTGTTGGAGCAACCTTGGCATCTGGACCCAGTTCCAGACATCTTGACCCATCAGTGGGGTCAGTTGCACCACTCCCTTCCCTCTCTGAACCTCACAGCATGGTTCCTCCAATTCCAACTTTAGCCAGGCTTCCTCTGATATCTCACTCAGAGATATCTTGATAGCCTCTCATAAATCTTCCACTCGGAAAATTTATCATAACAAGTGGAAACGTTTTTCCTATTGGGCGCAGTCAAAGAATATAGATCCTTTCACTGCTTCCATTCAATCAGTTCTAGACTTTCTAGCCGAACTTTTCCACTCGTCTCCATCTACCATTAGAGTTCAATTGGCAGCAATATCGAACTTTCATGTTGGAGTCTCAGAGTCCTCCATTATGTCTCACAAACTCTGCAAAGCCTTTTTAAAGGGAGTTTTTCTCCTCAAACCACCCATCAGAGACCTCCTTCCCAATGGGATCTCAACTTGGTTCTGACGTCCTTAATTCTTTCCCCCTTTGAACCTGCGGCTTCATGTTCAATAAAGCTACTTTCTTGGAAAACACTCTTTTTAGTAGCTATCACTTCAGCTAGAAGAGTCTCTGAACTCCATGCTCTATGTTGTCGACCCCCTTATCTTGTATTTCATAAGGATAGGGTGTCCTTACGTACTAACCCATCTTTTTTGCCCAAGGTAGCTTCACTGGCAAATTTGAATCAAACCATTGAGCTTCCTATTTTCTTCCCAAATTATTCTAATAGGTCAGAACAAAAGTTACACTGTTTAGATGTTCATCGCCAACTTAGGTACTATTTAGACAGGACCAAACAATTCAGGAAATCTGACCAACTGTTTGTTTCTTATGCAGAAGGTAGAATGGGCCTTCCAGTTTCTAAAGTGTCTCTCTCTAGATGGCTTACTTCGTTGATTACCCTAGTGTATGAGATAAGACATCAACAGTTGCCATCCAAACCCAGGGCTCATTCAACTAGAGCTTTAGCCACTTCTATAGCTTTCCAAGATAGGTTGCCTATTGATTCGATTTGTTCTGCAGCTACTTGGGCTTCTCCCCATACCTTCATTTCTCATTATAAGTTGGACTTGGCCTCTAGAGACCGAGCCAACTTTGGTTCCACTGTACTCAAGAGTCTGTTCCGATAGGCCACCCGGGACAAGGTGCTAGGGACACGGTCCCATCCAGCAAGAATGAAGATGAGATTGACAACTTAACATTTAGAAGTTATGTACCTACCATAATGTTCTATGTTAGTTGTCTTCTTCTCGCCTTCTTTCTTGCGTCCCACCCTCCTTCCCCCTAGCCAGGACAGACCTAGAGGAGTTTTTCTTTGTTCCTTATGGAATTTTCTTGCTGGCCTTAGCTTTCAAATGAGATCTGAGGAGTTACCGCCTAGCATTGTGGGATATAGGGGAGCCTCAAGCCGGTGGAACTAGCTCTCGAGCTTTTAGAGTGGCCGAGTCGGAGCCGAGGATCGGCTCCGAACCCATCCAGCAAGAAAGAAGGCGAGAAGAAGACAACTAACATGGAACGTTATGGTAGGTACATAACTTCTAATTTTATTCATGTGCAGTGATCATGGGTTATGAAGGTTAATTTGTTGTTAGATAGGTCTGCCAAACTGAAATATAAACCAGTAAACAGAAAATTAATTATAGATTATATGGACCCAAAATAGTCACTACGTAAAACTAACTGGAGTGGTGCATTCAGTGGAAAAACTGCAGAAGGAATGTGAAACATTTTGAAAGAGAAATTGAGTGCAAAAAAAAAAAGTTTAACAGCAGGATCTATGCATGCAACGTCACAGGAGATATATATTTCCATAAGAACAAGAGGGTCTATATTACGTGATCGAATGATCACAATAGCGAATGCTCTAAAGAGCGAAAATGTAGCTGTGCCCCCCCCCCCCGCTAAATATATATATATATACCAACTCCAAGATCACACTACAGTGAGGAAAGGGCAAATATTTCATTCTTCACTGTACTGCAATCCTACAAAAAGCACTTCTGTGTGCTGTATTTTTGCTCTTTAGGGCGTTTGCTATTGTGATAATTCGATCACGTAATATAGACCCGAACGTGATACCTGATTAAGGTGAGAGGCAAAATATGTAAGAGATTGACTACAACTTTGAAAACTGAAATAAACAAGCTGAACAAACAAATTAAGCATAATGTGAGACAAGATCAAGAAACATTTGAAGAAAATTTATAAAAAGATATTGAGCATGATAGGAAACCAATTTATAAATACATAAACTGTGGAAGGAGTAAATACATACAGATTGATAAACTGTATGCAGATTCTAAAATTTATTCTCAGATACAACAGATTATACATATATTTACAAAATCTTATGCAAAACCGTTTAGCTCCACAAAGGGAGTGATATGTTGTCCTAGTGATATCCGGGTAACCTCAGATACTGGAATCAAAATAGAGTATATTGAAATAGCTCTATGTAAATTGGATCCAAACAAAGCACTGGGAGGAGACAGAATTAGTAATAATAACCTGAGAGCACTTTCAGAACTTATAGTACCGTTATAGCTATTATTTACTAGGTTGTATAAATATGGGGAGATTCCTTCAGATTGGAGACATGTACTTATTAAACCTGTCTTTAAGGGAAAGGGAAGTAGGATAAACCCAGAGTCATACAGACCCTTGCATCTACATTCATGTTGTGGAAAAATAATGGCGAAGGTAGTATTGGATAAGTTATTGTCAGAAAAAAAGTGTTTTTTTGCCTGAATTACCTTATGTTCTGACTGTGCTTCTCAAACATTTTGGAAATATAGAGTATATTTTAGAGCATTTATTATAACTGTAATTGCCTTAATATTGCTACAACTCAAGTGCTTCTAGGTTGCACTGCATCTGAAGTATTTGTGTGTTTTAGCTGATTTTCTGTATATATAGACTTCTCTGTATATGTAGACTAGCTACTTATTCTGCTGTATTACTGCCACTTAAATTGTTTTTCAGTTGTGCACTTGCCTTGCTTCATTTAAAAAGTTTTAAATTGCTAATTTTATAGAGTTTTAATTGCATTTACTGTTTAGGACTAGACTTTTCTGTATTTATTTGCTGTATTATTGCATTGTTTAGCCTGTTTCAACAAAAAAAAAAAAAAAAAAATATATATATATATATATATATATATATATATATATATATATATATATATATATATATACTATCTTGTTTGCTCATTTCCCCACCTTGTCTAGCCAGTCCATATCCCAGGCCTTGCTTGTCTCAGGACTTTATTTTCTGTGCTCAGAGCTATCCAGACCTTGCTGTGGCAGAGGGAAGTCCTACTGCCTACCAGTGGGACTGGTGAGCATTGTGCTGCCTGTCTGGCGCTGGAGGAGTGGTTTCCAGTTCTGAAGTTGTAATTATGTTGGCCTTTTTGGGCTGATGTCTGTCCCTTTCAACTTTCTGGCTTAAAAACGCGTTGTGTGTTTGCACATTTTTCACATTGAACAGCACTACGAGGCTACAGTTAAACTATTCCAGGTGCCAGAAAGTCTGCTCTTCAAATTTTCTCTTAAAACTATCTGGTTTCTCAGTAGTAGCACTAAAATCTGAGCCCCCGTGACTAGCACTTGCTCTAGAACCTGCTGTAAAGCACTAGGAAGCCTGAAACTGATACAAGCACTTAGCTCTCCTTGTCAATAAGGAGAAATTAATCAAAGGCACTAAACAGCCTACAATTGCAAAGTACCTTGCAAAGGTAAAGGGAAAACAGCTCTTAAACCTTACAAAAAAGCACCTAAACAGGCATGTCCAAGGGTCAGCTTCCGGTGGTTTCTCCTGTCCACCTGGCGAATCTGGGCATACTGGGGCAATGCGGCAACTGCCTCATGTACACAGACAATCCTCTCCTCCTATCACCCAACACTACAACCTGCGAGAGATGCACTTACATAGCCAAACTGGAAGCAAAGCTCTCTCCGGTCAAGACTGTGCTAGACAGTCAAGAGGAGAAGGCTAACACCTGCATTACACCTCTAGCAACTCATAGTCCTTCAAAACCCACACCATCAACTCCCACACATAGCAACACTAAACCCACATATGCGGAGGCCCTTAACATTAACCTGCCCAAGCAACAAGGAACTCCGAAGCCGAAACGCAAACAAACACCAGTCACAACTAAAGTGACACATAGCTCACAACACCAGTGTGCCACCGAACAACAGCCCCTAAGGCAAGACAATGTACCCAACACTTTAGTCATAGGTGACTCTATAGTCAAGCACACTGATGTCCCACTCACCAGGCTGAACAAGGAGAAAATTACAGTCAGCTGCCTGTCGGGTGCCAGGATCTGCCACATAACGCATGCACTCAAGTCACTCCACAACAAGTACAAATACGACTCTGTTATTGTCCATGCTGGAGTAAATGACTTGAGACGTACCTCCCTGGACTTCATGAAAAGAGACATGGAAGAGCTCTTGGATCATGTGACCCAGGCAGGTATGACCCTAGCCCTGAGTAGCATCCTGCCTTCGCCCAGAATGATACCACAGTATAAGGACAAAATGATTGACTTCAACAATTGGCTAAGCTTCTGGTGTCATTCAAAGGGGATCCAGTATTTCTCTGCCTGGGAAGACATGATCGACAAACCACGATGCTTTGCCAGAGATGGTCTGCACCTGTCACCCCTGGGATTCAGGTTACTGGCTAAAGTTCTTGCCACCCCTATAGTGCCTTTTTTAGGCAAGGTTCAAAGGATAAAACCACTGCCGTAACAGATACAAGCATGCAAAATCTGAAGGTAATGCTACTCAATGCTAGAAGTCTAAACCTCAAAATGCACTCTCTCGATGCACTCCTAAAAATGGAGAACATCGATATCTGTGCAGTGACTGAGACCTGGTTCAAGGCTCACGCCTGTTTAATATATGGAAGTAAAGAAATAGAACTGAGTCTTTTCTCAGTGGGTTATAACTGTGGATACAGATAGTAGTAATTTGATTTAACGTTAAGAATATAAGAAAAACTAGGTTGATGAAGTGATAGAAAAGACAGAGAGTGAATACTTAGTGATTGGGGAGAGGAGAAGGCAGTGAGAAAGTGACAGTTTGAGAGTTAATAAAATTTAATGAGAAAAGATGGAGAAGGTGAGTTAGAAAGTAGAGAGGTGCTAGAGTTGGTTCTGATGGATCTGGGGAGAAAACTTAGATGAGCAGGAAGAGCAGAGCCAGCTTTGTTCATATGCTGTTTTAGCAAGATGTTCAATCTTTTAACCTTCCCTGTCTATTTTAAGTATGTAGGGATTTTGTTCCAGAGTTTTGACACTAGCAAGATTAGAGAGAGAGAGAGAGAGAAAGAGAGTCTCCAGCAGTGTTGAATGATTAACTAAGACATAGTAGGAGTTTGTTGCTAGAGCAACGATCTCTAGTAACAGACTAGTAGAGTAGTGTGTTTTGTAATGCTGAGCATTTATCATGAGAATATCAAAGGGTTGTGGGTGGTAATTAGCTGTGTGTAGCAAAGCTGGTGTGGAAGTTTGAGCCATTTTAATTGTTTTAATACAATACAATGATGTGTTTTGTTAGGGAGGTTTGTTGCAAATGTAGCTACTTTGTAGCAGCAAAAGGTCAGTTTAGTTTTATAGGCTGTGTTGATGTTTTTAAGAATGGAGAAAGCGTATAATTGTGAAGGAATGATTCAGGTTGATGCTTAAGTAATCCCAGCAGTATCAGTCAGGTATTGCTTGATCATATTGAAGGAACCAAGGTATAGGTGAGTCTTCTTGATGGAATAAAGAATGTGATGATCAAACTTGAGGTTGTCATGGATTATGACCCCAAGTAGTTTCATTTGGCTAACAGTTTCCGTTTTCATGCTATTACTTGAATTGATATGAAATATGTGCTTCTGGATAAGGTATTGCTTTGGGGTGAATAACATAAGATCTGAAGTAGTTACTTCATTTGATGTGCAACCTGTGGGTGTCGGATCCGATCCGGCAGCTTTCCAAGCTCCAAGATCCAGCTCCTAGCTCCTCCCTCTACCCATAATCCCCTAGTACCAACCACATTACCTCAGATCATTTTTTGCTGCGGCTAAAGAAACTTCCTTGGAAAGAGCTCCTGGCTGGGTGAGATCATTGCTGGTTTTTAAACCAATTTTTCTCTCAAAGTTTCGTGTGTGTGTGTGTTAGTTTCCCTTTTCTGCTTCTTCTGCTAGTTTTTTGGGTCACTTTTGTTTAATTTAAAACTAAATTATCTTCACTCCCCTCCCCCTCCTAGTGTTTGGGTGTGTGTGTGAAAGATGTCAGAAGGGCCCAAGGCCATTTTCTCTAAATGCACTGAGTGTGGCCACAAGCTTTCTCCAGCTGATGGCCACACTCAGTGCGTTTTGTGCCTGGGGGCAGCCCATTTGTCAGAGGCCTGCCAAATCTGTGCGGCCTTTAACCCCCGGGCACTCCGGGATAGGAAGAACAAGCTGATCCTGGCGGGAAAGCTCCCCCAGGAGTCGGCTTCTTCTTCCTCTCCCGTTCGGGCTCCAGCTGCTTCAGCAGCTTCGGCACCATCTATCCCCTTAGCTCTACCCGGGACTCAACCTCCCTCATCGGGTTTGAGCTCTGGGGAAACTAGTGCCTCTTCCCTCAGAGAGAAGAGGCACAAGGATAAGGATGGACATAAGTCCCATAAAAGGCGGGCCGAATCTCATCCTTCGGCTCCGCCAACAAAACTATTAAAATCTCCCTCGAGGGTCTCCGGATCCCCCTCCTCTGAGCGCCGTTCGCCCTGTTTTTCGCCGGAGCCAGAGGAGGAGGATAGGTCTCCCTCGGGACCTCCGAGGCGGCCCTCCCGGCCTGCCTCTACTACTTCATCTAGGTCGACCCGAAGCATCTCCGAAGCGGATATGGATAGGATGATGCGTCGGTTCTTACAGACCCAAATGCAGATGGGGATGCTCTTGCCTCCCCACCCCTCTGCGGGGGAGTGCAGACCCCATATTTGCCCCGATCACTCCTTCTCCGACTCGTTTTCGGGTCTCGGAGTCATCGGATCCAGGCCCTTTCGGACCCGGGGAACTGTCGGCGCTGATAGCGGTTGTCTCTTCGACGCCGACTATACCTTCGAGCTTGTCGGACCCGAGCTCTCGGGGCCAAGGGCTGAGCATCGGATCCGAGGGAGTTGCTGTGTCTTCGGCGCTGTTGGCATCGGAGCATACCTCTGCCTCGGCGCCGACTGCATCGGCTCCGACCCCAATCCCTTCCTCGGATCTGAGGAGATTGCTCTCAGAGGCTGATGAGAGTGGTTCTCCTTCGGCTTTTGAGGTAGTGGAGAGGGTACTGTCGAGGTCCTCCAGATCCCTGACCCGGGTTTCGGTTCCGCCCGTACCCCCACTGTATGAGGGTCTGTCTTCCATCATCCGTCCATCTGGACAGCCTGCCCAAGCCCTCCAGCTGGTTCCCGTGGAGGAACAGCAACCCATGGACGAGCCCTCTTCGGACAGTCCCACCGAGAAGGTCCCTCGAAAACATCGGTGCAAAAGGAGGCACCTGGACTCCCCCGAGTCCATTACCACAGACATGGACTTAGATGATACGGGGGGTTCCCCAAGGTCACCCTCTGAGGATGTCTCCTTTGGAGACATCATGGAAATGTTGCGTATTAGAGGGGGGTGGTCAGCCCAAAAGCCCTCCCTTGATGAGTCCGTGTTCCTGGAGGCCTTTGAGGCAGGCCCATCTACCTCCTGGGTGTCCCCTCCGGTCAACCCCCTGGTGGACTTAATTACCACCAGGGCTTGGAAGGAGCCCGACACCGTGAAGCCAATTCCAAGGCGTCCCGATAAGGTTCTCAAGCCCACCCACAGATAGACCGTCTTGGGCCAAAGGAACCCCCGTTGATGCTATGTTGGTGGCGGCGGCCCCCAAAATGAACTTGCACAGGAGAGTTCTTTGGTTCACCCACCGGATAAGGAATCTCGAGCGCTTGACCGGATTGGGAAGTGGATGTTTGCTTCAGCGACCTTTTCCATAAGGGCGCTGAACTATATGGCACATACTATTAGGCTACAGCGAGACTTGATTAAGGAATACGCTGCAGCCCCCCAGAGTCCATGTCGGTCTCAGACAAAAAGGTTTTTGAGACTTGAATGGCCACTCTAAAATCTATCTCAAATACTTTTATGCGGCTTCTCTCCCATGCTACGGAGGGAGCCGCTAGAGCTAGTGGAGCCGGAGTCGTCCTGTGACGTCTCTCCTGGCTCCATCTGTGCGACTTCACGGACCCCTTCAAGTCGTCCTTCGCGAACGCCCCTTTTGACGGTTCTGCCTTGTTTGGCAAAACTGTTCGTGATACGCTGGTCCAAAGCGAAAAGGACGGGAAGACGCTGTCTGCCGTCGAAGTCCGCTTCTCTAATCCCCAAAGATCCTTCTCTAGGAATCAGAGGGGACAAAAGAAGCTGTGGTTCCGTAAGTCTCAGCAATCCCATCCTGCTGCGGACCACTCGTCCTCCAGGGGCAGAGGAGGACAAGGTGGACGCCGGCCCAGAGGCAGAGGGGGGGGCCACTTAATTTTGGGTCTAGAGAACCTTTCTCAGACAGACCCGCGCAACAGCCCTGAGGGCTTGCCTGACTGTCCCTCTCTGGAGGCAGTCAGGGGGCGATTGTCGGAGCACCTGTCAAACTGGGAGTCCCTTACAACAGATCGATGGGTGCTCCGGATCATATCCAGAGGTTACTCAATTCCATTCATAAACCTTCCCCCCAAATCCAAATGCGGAGGGAGGCAGCGGCTTTGGAAATTTCAAAGCTGCTAAGAAAAAGAGCCATCCAGCCCGTCCCCCCAGACCAGTCCGGATTGGGTTATTACTCCAGGTTCTTTTTGGTGCCAAAGAAAACAGGGGACCTCAGACCCATCTTAGACCTTTCCGCCCTGAACCTGTTCATACCCAAAGAAAAGTTCTGGATGGTCAGTCTCCAATCTATTCTCCCCCTGCTGCGGGAGAACAACTGGATGTGCTCGCTAGACCTCAAGGATGCGTATTACCACATATTAATGGACAAACGATCCAGGAAGTTTCTCCGCTTCCAGTTCGGAGCCAGTCATTATCAATTCAGGGTTCTTCCATTCGGCCTCACCTCAGCCCCCAGAGTGTTCACCAAGGTCATGGCAGTGGTTGCAGCCCACCTGAGACTCCAGGGCATTCAGGTCTTCCCTTACCTAGACGACTGGCTCCTCACCGCGACCAACAAGCATCAGCTCTGTGTGGCCAGAGATTATGCTCTGTCTCTGGCCCACAACCTAGGCATCTCAGTAAACGTGCAGAAATCCTGCCTGTGCCCCACTCAAGCCCTAGAATTCATAGGGGCCAGGTTAGATACACAAATCTCCAAAGTTGTTCTAATGTCAGTCAGGCTGAACAACTTGTCATTCCAAGTGTTAGCCCTTCTTCGGAGCCCTGCTCCTCTAGCGGAATTAGTCTTGAGGGCACTGGGGTCTATGTCAGCAGCAATCGGTCTCTCTCTTCATGCTCGTCTGCGAATGCGCATTTTACAATGGACCCTTCAAGTCCAATGGTCCCTGTCGATCCACCCATTATGCATGCCAATTCCCCTGAGCAGGGTGTGCAGGGACTCCCTTCTGTGGTGGTTACAGGTGCAGGAACTCAGAGAAGGGAGACCTTTTGTAATTCCTCCGGCCAAAGCCACGTTGACCACGGACGCTTCTTGCCTCGGGTGGGGGGGGGGGGCATTGTTCATGCAAATCCGTTCAAGGCACGTGGACTCCCCTAGAGACCGCATTACATATCAACGTCCTAGAGATGAGGGCGGTGCTTTTAGCGTTGCAAGCTCTCCACGACTTTCTTCCCATAGGGACTATTGCAATCCAGACGGACAACATGTCAGTAGTCTGGTATATAAACAAACAAGGAGGGACCAGATCTTACCCCCTGTGTCGAGAAGCCATGAGAGTGTGGGAATGGGCGATTTCCACCAACCGCTTTCTGATAGCAACGCACATTCCTGGGTGGTCCAACATACTAGCGGACAAGCTAAGTTGAGTGTTCCTCACTCCATATGAGTGGTCTCTGAATCCATCTGTTGCGAAGCAGATCTTCCACAAATGGGGTCAGCCTCGCTGCGACCTTTTCGCTTCTCCTTTAAACACAAAATGCAGCGAGTACTTTGCGATAGTTCCCCCCAGAGGGGAGACCCCCAGAGACGCTCTAGTCCATGCTTGGCCTCCCGGACTTCTTTATGCTTATCCCCCCCTCCCACTTATGATGAAATTTATCCAGAAAGCCTGTCGGTTGGGGAGCAGAGTTATTCTCATAGCTCCATTCTGGCCTCGACAGATCTGATTCCCCTTTTTGCGGTCTCACTGTGTGGCTCCCCCATGGATTCTGGATCCCAGTCCAGACCTAATCTCGCACCCAGCGAGATGCCACACCCCAAACCTGGTCAATCTCAAACTTGCTGCTTGGTTGATCCAGTTCCATTAATGGCTAGGACTCCCGGTATCTCATCCCCCATTAAGACCATTCTGGTGGCGGCTCATAAACCATCTACCAGGAAACTTTACAACAGTAAATGGAAACGTTTTTCCATCTGGGCCAAAGATAAAGAATTGGACCCTTTTACTGTCCCTATTCCGACTATTCTGGACTTCCTTTCTCTGCTTTTTAGACAGGGAGCAAGTGCCTCCACAGTCAAAGTGCAGTTGGCGGCCATCTCCCATTTTCATGTGGGGGACGGCATAGGTTCCTTAGCATCTACTAAGTTGTGCAAAACCTTCTTAAGAGGCGTTTTTCTTTTGAAACCACCTGTCAAGACTGTGGTGCCCCCGTGGGATCTCACTCTGGTCTTGCAAGCCTTAACGAGACCACCTTTTGAGCCGCCGGCCTCGGTTCTGTTAAAGTTCTTGTCTTGGAAAACTGCTTTCTTAGTGGCTATTACTTCGGCCAAGAGAGTTTCAGAACTACAAGCTCTGTGTATTAAACCTCCGTACCTTATTTTTCACAAAGATAGAGTGTCCCTCAGGACTAACCCGTCTTTCTTGCCTAAGGTGGCTACAGAATCAAACATCAATCAATCAATAAATCTTCCTGTATTTTTCCCAAATTTTCACAACAAAGGAAAATATACGTTGCACAAATTGGATGTACACAGACAACTGCGTTTTTACTTGCACAGGACTAAAGAGTTTTGCAAGTCGGACCAGTTGTTTGTTTCTTATGCAAAATCAGCCATGGGCAAGGCAATTACTAAGGTGACTGTAGCAAATTGGATCTGTCAGTGCATTATGCTGGGATACACCTCATCTGGGAAGCCAGCTCCGGTTGGGGTCCGTGTCATTCCACAAGATCTGTAGCTACCTCAACAGCTTTTTGGTCTAGGGTTCCAGTAGACGATATTTGTTCAGCAGCTACCTGGTCTTCATCTCATACCTTCATTTCTCATTACAAACTGGATATCATTTCCAGAAGTAGGGCTTCTTTTGGCTCCGCGATGCTAAGGAATATCCTTCCGTAAGGACCACCCAGGTTCTGTAGGTTAGCTGGGGACTCTGTCCCACAGGTTGCAGATCAAATGAAGTAACTACTTCGGATATAGAAGTTATGTACTCACCATAACGTTCCATCTGAGTAGATACTTCATTTGTCTGCAACCGACCCCCCCTGCCATCCCCCAAACCTCGGGAAAGTTCTCTGATCATTTGGAGTTGGTTTCTGTCTCGAGTTGGTGAGGCAAAAAATACGATCTGAGGTAATGTGGTTGGTACTAGGGGATTATGGGTAGGGGGAGGAGCTAGGAGCTTGGATCTTGGAGCTTGGAAAGCTGCCGGATCGGATCCGAGGTCGGATCCGACACCCACAGGTTGCAGACAAATGAAGTATCTACTCAGATGGAACGTTATGGTGAGTACATAACTTCTATTTTGTTTCTTTTTGGTAGTTCAGAAGTAGGTTAGAGTTTTTAAGCCAGGATTTAGTGGCAGTGAAAGAGTGTTGGGTTTTCTCCTGTAATTTGTTTTGGATGGGGTAGAGCAGATAAGGGTCGAGTTATTAGTGTATTTTACAAAAGTGGCAAGATTAGTAGTGGTATGGAGTTTATTTATGAAACTGTTAAATAAGAAATAAGACTGGGTCAAGTATTGACTCTTTGGGAAGACTATCAGAGACTGATAGAAATGGTGACAGATTTTTCTACCATTTAACTGCCTGATGGTGATTGGATGGGTAGCTGTGGAACCAGGGAAGGGGAGGAAGAAGTGAAACCTATGGTATCAAGCTCAGGAAGGAGCTTTTGGTGATATGCAGTATCAAATGCTTTGGACATATCAAATAAAAGAAAGGAAACTAGGTTGCCGTCATTCCTGTTTTAATTGACTGTGCTGGTGACTTTGAGAAGAACTGAAGCAGCACTATACAGGGGTCCAAACCCAGACTTGAGTCTTGGAGTGGAGGATACGATGTTGTCTTTTCCATCCAACTTCAACCTCTGGGTTACTGGATCTGACTCAGATCTGAGACCAACCTTTTTCAAAATACTTGCCTCTGAGCGCCATCTCTTCTACCCATAATTCTTATCTATGACAGACTAACCACAGATCTCATTTACCACCTTCCAGGATAGCAGCTAGATCACGAGCTCAGTTGGAGCTCTATCCTTTTTTGTGAATTAAGAGCGTAGTTCTAGCCTGTTTTCCCTCTACCTTTTTATAGTTTAGGATAGGTTGATACATAGTTTTTGTACTTTTTCTTGTGTTAGGTTAGGTATGAGTGTTTGGTCTTAATGTTAGCAGGCTTTTCCCACTTTGTAGTTGTGTGGATTGTTCTTTGTAGTAGTTATGACCATCTTGTTTATTGTAGTTATGGTGTGTGAAGTAGGTATGGATACAGATTTAAAAAGTGTGAAATGTGTGGCCACAGACTTCCTTTTGCAGTAGTTTTAGGTCCAGGGCCAGGGCCATTAATAAAAGTGGGGCCAAGCTAGTCCTTAAAGGTCTTTTGCCAGCCGGAGATGCTTTTTCGTTTTCTTCACCAACCAGCAAACACAAGAAGGGTGATTGGGATTGAAAGGAGGGAAATAGTATTCGTAGCATGGTTCAGCAACTGCACAGTTGCTGAGAAGAAGAAATTACAGAGGGTGTTGAGTGTGGCTGAGAAAATCTTGGGTACATTCACCCCTTCTATTCAGGAGCTTTTCTTTACAAGAGCAAGAAAGAAAACATACAAAATACTAGCTGATTCAATGCTTCTGGCACACAGCTGGTTCTCACAACGTGCGTCTGGAAGGAAGTACCGCAGCTTCCGCTGTCGGACTACCAGATTCAGGAACAGTTTGTATCCTGCAATGTCCTACAACTGTGAGACTTATTAACATGGACACCAACCATAATATCTGATACATTGAAGCTTCTTTTTTCATTTAATCCTGCTGCTATGAGCAATTACCTCCAGTATTACTATTATGCAATATGATAGTTGTACTGAGTTACTTCTAAAGTTAACAAGTGCAATACGGTAAATAAGCAGCTGCTATTCACTAGACTCTACTTATTCTGTACCTTAATGGTGAAGGGGTTTGGTGGTGGATATTTATTATTTATCATTGGATAATAGGTACTGAGTGTGTTTATGTAATATGAACTACCTCTTAAGTGTCATACGTGTTATTTTCTTTCTTATGCTATTCTCTGATACCGCTGTATTTGTGTTATTTGCACTGCATTTCTCTTGTGAGCTGACATTTGTAATTTCATTTGGGCTGCACTTGTGTGGTCCTAAATGACAATAAAGTTTCTTTGAATCTTGAATAAGGATCCCAGATCCTCTAAGGGGGACTGTAAACTCGTGGCTCCCCTGCCTCTAGCCAACCAAATCCGAAGATCCAAAGATCTTCAGTCTCTCAAACTGTCTTTAGTGCTGTCTTGTATCCAACACCTCGGAACCGTTCTCCAACAGTGCAGACTGTAGGGAAATCTCCTTCCTGACGATTAGCATTCCCCAGTTCTTTGTTGTCGAGGGGGTTCCATTGGGCAGAGTTCATTCACCTTTCTCCCCTTCTACTCTCCAAGAGTTCTATTGGGTTCCTATCACGTAGTCGACCTCCTATGGTCGAGACCATAAGTTCAAATTTGTAAAAGTTCAAGTGCTTGAATGGAAATCTGCATAAGTGGAGGTTTCCATTTTGTTCAATGTGGTGCGATCTTGAAGTTGGTATATTTAAGTAGCGGAGGGTGTCAGGGGGGCTTGCCCCCCTTCTTAAAACAGTTTATTTTGTTTTCTGTTTTTTTTTTTTTTTTTTTTTTTTTATCCATAGCCGAACTTTTGTAACTTCGAGCATAATGGTTCAAACGTTACGTGTTCGAAGTTATAAGACTTGGACTATATGATATAGACCCGTTCTATCTTGAGTCCTCTCTATCTCCACCCCTGATCTGAGCTTCTCCTGTTTAGACCTAGTCCTTGGAGCCTTCTGCTAGCAGGCTGGCTTCCAAGCCCCCTCAATAGCTTCCTTGTCTTGGTTGATCCGATCAGTTGGGAGTTTGAGACCTTCTGAGTTGGAGTAGCTGATGTGATCCTTCTTGCTAGCCTAGATTCGATTAAGTCTGATCCCATTGGCATCAGGTCCCAGACACAAGGCTTCGGCTCCAACAAATTTGCTTTCACTCTCGTGGCCAAATGGCTCCAGGGTTCCCAGAACTGGTTGCCTTACCACTGGTGGGTCATATCCAACAGCTTGGTTGATTTCAGCTCCCTTGGCCTTCTCTACTCTGTCTAGAAGCCGAGTGGACCTCTGAGACAACCCTTCAGGGCTAGGGTTTCCAGATTGGGTTCGACACTTTGGGTCTTAGAGTCATTTCTCCCTCTTGACAGTTTGGCTCCAGTCTCTGCGTTGCGGCAGGCAGGAGCAGCTCTGGAGTCTAGCATATCCTTGGAGTCTTCTAATCCCAGGGATGCTGGCTCTGAGTGACCAGCTTCAGCCGCCACCTTCAATGTCATAGAAAAGAATGTTCTTCTACCCAGAGACAGAGCGGTTGGTTGACCTCTCTTTTGGCAACCTTATGGAGCTGCTTCACCAGCATGGGGGATGGACAGCCGAAGCCCCATCTGCAGAAGAGTCGGTGTTTCTGATTCCACCTACAGATGCAGTTATTGATTTGGCATCTCTAAGGGCCTAGAAGGAGCCCAGTATGTTGGAACCAATCGCCAAAACGCCTGATAAGATCATGGCCCCCTCCCAAGGATCATCCCATTGGAGTAAGGGTCCCGCCGTTGATGCTGCTGTGGTGTGTGGCAGTTATTAAAAAGGACATCTCAGAAAAGAATTCATCAGTTCACCCCCAACAGGGAATCTAGGGCATTTGACCAGTTGGGGAAGCACTCCTACAGATCAGCCACATTTGTTCTGACAGTTTTAAATTATGAGGCCACTTGACAAGGCTTCAGCATGACATTGTGTCTAAAGTGTCAAGCGTGACTAAGACACAACAGACTCCAGAGTTTTCTCAAAAGGCTGTGGAGACTCAGTTGTCCACCTTGCAGTCGATTGGTAATGTGTCCATGCGCCTACTTTCTAATGCAGCCGATGGCACGTTCCAGGCTGCTGGCACCTGCATTGCCACATGTCCCCACACTTGGATGAGACTGTGCAACTTCACATATGTCTTAAGGCATCCTTTATTAATGCTCTTCACTCCTCAGGCAAAAAGTTAAAACACATTGACTATGAGAGAGCAGGATAAAAAGATGCTGTCTGCCATCAGAATGTGCTTTGCTGCCCCCAGTGGACTTTTTCCAGGAATGAGAAGAGGAGAAATGCCTCTTCTATAGAAAAGCACAGCAGCCTTTCCAGAATGCTCATGTGGAAGGTTCCCCCTTCAGCAGGGGGAATAACCAGAATGGGTGCCACATATGTGGCAGAGATTGGCTGCGGAATCAGGGCTTCTGTGGAGCTTTCGCCAGGAGGCCGTTCCAGCATCCCTGAAGGATTGTTCGACTGACTGGCTCTGGAGGCAGTTGGGCGTCATTTGGCACTACACCCAGAAGCTTGGAAGGCCATCACCTCAGACACGAGTGGTTAGAGTTGTATCTTCAGGCTGTACAATTCCATTTTTATTTCCCCCAAAAGAGAATGCCAAACACCTTCCAGACTTGCCAGCCCATCAGAGGCGGGAGGCAGCTTTCGAAATCCAAAGCTTTTAGAAAAGCGAGTCATCCAAGAGGTCCCACCAGATCAGTGTGGATCTGGTCTCTATTCCACATTCTTTTTGGTTGTAGAGAGGAGTAAGGACCTCAGTCTAATCTTGGAGTTGAGCAAATTGAATCACTCTGTGAAACAGACCTACTTCTGGATAGTCACAGTGCAGTCCATTCTGCCTGTCTTGAGGAATGGCAATAGGGTGTGCTTGAGTGATCTTAAAGAAGCTTACCATCATATAATGATAGCGAGGGACTCCAGGAGGTTTCTGTGCTTCCAACTGGGAGCCAAACATTACCAGTTCGGAGCAGTTTGGAGCATTTGGTCTCATACCCCCCCCCCCCCCGCACGTGTTCACCAAATGCATGACAGTCATGGAAGCTTGGCTCAGGCTTGTAGGGGTTCCTGTATCTGGACAACTGGCTTCTCACTTCCTTCATGAGGGCATCACTAGTCAGGCCCAGGGACTCCTTACTCCAACTACACTGTTCCTTGAGAATCACTGTAAACCATCAGAAGTCTAGTCTTCAACCAGTCCAGATGCTGGGAGTTCAAAGGCTGCCAGTTAAACACAGTCTGTCAGATTGTAAGACTCCCAACTCTGAGTATCTACCCTTTGTTTTCATGCCACCTCCTTACTGTCATACAGAAAACCTCTGGTGTCCATGGTTCTCAAAATTTTAGGTCATATGGTCACAGCAATCTGCTTAGTTCCGCTGGTAAGGTACCACATGAGACTACTTCAGTCAACAGTAGTGATACAGTGGTCCATTTTGACTCATCCTATTGATTTTTCCATAATATTGATACAAATCTGCCAAAGTCAGATCAAGTGGTGGCTGGAGTCTCCTCTGGTGTCAGCTGAGAGACATATTGTTTTTCCTCCCCCATGGGTATGGTCACTATGGACAACTCTCCTGGGTGGGAGAGTATTTTAAAGTGAAGATAATCCATGGGACCTGGTCAATGACCAAGACCAATCTTCACATCAGTGTCTTGGAGATGAGGGTGGTCCTCCTCACATTTCAGGCCTTTCAGGACTTTCTCCCCAAGGGTGTGATCAAAGTGCAGATGGACGGTATGTCTATTGTCTGGTATCTGACCAGGGAGGAGGAACCTGATCATATCTTCTTTGTTGAGAGGCTGTGAGGGTCTGGCAATGGGTGATTTCATTTCAACAGTTTCTGGTAGCAATGAACATCCCGGAGAAGTCCAGCATTTTAGTGGATAATCTAAGCAAGAACATTCTTCTTTTTCACAAGTGGTCCCAAAATCCAAGGATTGGTGAATGGGATATTTCTGTACAGGGATTTCCTTACTCTCTTCATAGGGACAGTCACCCAGGGGCACTCATCTGTATGCTTGGCCCCTGAGTCTCCTGTATGGGTATCCTCTGACTCAGTTAATAATAAAGTTCCTCCAGAAAACTACCCGTTGCAGAGCGACTATAATCCTCATTGCTCATTTCTGGCCCCAACAGGTGTGGTTCCTCTTCTATGACCTCTTCTGAAGTATCCTACCTGGGTCTTACATCCCATTCAGGATCTGATTTCTCATTGGACAGGCTTGGATCTACCTGAACTTTGGAAGCTCAAGTTAACCACATGGCAACTACAGATGTTTCAATGGTGTCTGTGATGTATAATGTTTGCAACTAAAGTGGTATCAATGTTGTTTGTTTTTCATTTAAATAAATGTAAGATTGTCTATGTCATACATGATAATTTAATGAAGATGTTTATTAAAAAAAAAAAAAAAAAAAAAAGCTAACCGCATGGTTACTTCAATTATACTGGTGGGATACCACTTGTGGCCCTGTTGGACAGTGGCATAGGGTGCTGCCTTGTTGGAACATTAGGCTAAATTCTTGGCCAGGCTTGTAAGGACCTCAGGTCCAGTAGCCTAGTAACTTCCTATGATCCTGTGAATTCCCCTGATGGCCAGAGATCCAAGATTTCAGAGTGGTCCATATTTTGTCCTCTTCTCAGAAATTATCTACTCACAAAGTCTACACTAGCAAGTGGAAACACTTCACCTTTTGAGGTAATTCTAAGGGTCTGGAACCCTTTTCAGTACCATTGTAGGCTATCCTTGATTTTCTTGCTGACTTATTCAATTCAAATTCTAGTTATTCCACTGTTAATGGGTTATACTACACCTTTTCAGAGTATTAACCTATATAATTTCACTCAGCTAATCAACACTCGTACTAGACTTAACAAGGATAGCACTACAGGCAGTATTCTGGATTGGATACTAGTCTCCCATCCTAACATTATTTCTGACAGTGGCACCCTCCCTGACTCCCTCAGCGATCATCTTCCTGCATTTGCATACCGTTCTCCTTACCCTCTCCATCTACAGCACAAATATATCTCAACCCGTACCTTAAAGAACTTCAACCCTCAACCCTTCTCTGGCTCTTTAAAATAGACAAATTGGAACTCTCTAAAAACCCTTCTCTGGATGCTGCTGTCTCTTACTTCAACGTAGTATTCACTAATCTGCTAAACTGCTTTGCCCCTTCCAGAACCAAAAGAGTCAAATCTAAAACTGTCCTTTGGCTAACCATAGAGACTAAAACCCTTGTGCATCTCCAAGCAAAATCATGAAAATACTATCAAAAATGCAAAACACCAACTTCCTGTCTGAATACAAGCAACTTTGAAATCAGGTAAAAAAACAAATAGCTATTGACCGAAAATCCTACTATTTCAAACTTCAAAATAAACCTAAAACCAACCCCCAAAAAATTCTGGAACAGTATCTCCTCAGTCCTGTGTCCTAGAGAAAAAGATAACCCCTGCCCTGACCCCAACTCACCTGACCATGTCCTTGCTACTCATTTCAATTCCTTTTTCATTGACTCAATAGCCAAACTTACCCCATCGTTCCCTAATAATATATCTAGTTATACCTCATCCAAAACATCCAGTCCTACCCCTTCATCCTCCAATTATACTCATCTCCCTCCTTTTTCTCTCAAGCCTACCTATTCCTACACATACCATTAAAAAACTCCTGCTAAAACTAAAACCCGGCTCTAACGCCCCTGACACATTCCATTGAACTTCCTCAAGCTAGCTGCCGACGGCATAGCTCTACCTTTCTGCATATGTACCTCTCCTTTGGAAAAAAATCCTTCATCATTCCCCTCCACAAAGGGGGTAGCAATTTTGCAGTCTCCAATTTCCGCCTAATGGCTATCATGTCACTTATCTCAAAAATTCTTGAAAAATGTATCCACCTACAACTCTTACCCTACCTGTTAGACAATCAACTATCAACCCCTACTCAACATGGTTTTAGACCTGGTCACAGCACCACTACTGCCTTGCTCTCCTTTCTTGAACTCATTAACTCTGCTTGTGAATCTGGCAGTATAGTATCTAGCCTCCTTCTCGATGTATCCAAGGCCTTTGATACTGTATCCACAATCTGCTCTTGTCCATGCTCTCTCATCTCAACCTATCCTCTTCTTCCATCAACTGGTTCGCCAGCTACCTCTCAGATAGAGAACAAGCCATAAAGTGTACTAGCTGTACTTCCTCCTTCATCCACACTCCAGCTGGTGTTCCACAAGGTTCTATACTGGGCCCCTTACTATTCAACATTTTTATCAATAACTTCTATCAGAACATCCCCAATGCTAAACTTGTCCAATATGCGGACGACTCTACCATCATCTGCTCCGCCAATTCTCTCCCTAAACTTATAAATTTAATCCAAGATGCCTTCTCCCACACCGAAAATTGGATTCTAGATAATCATCAACACATCCAAGTCTAAAATTATGGTATTCACCCCCTCCAGGCACACCAAAATTGACAAAGCATCCTTTTCTATTGTCAGCTATAACAAGACCTCTATCAAAATTGTTCCCTATACAAAGTTACTGGGAGTCCTTATTGACGATCAATTAAAATTCGACATACACCTACAAACTAATATTAAAAAACTCATCAAAAGCTTGGAATGCTATACCGACACAACTGCTACCTTACTCCCTCAACCAAACAACTCCTAGCTACCACATACCTCATTCCCTCCCTCTCTCCTATACGGAACCCTCTCCTTACTAATCTTCAATCTACCCTCAAATCTAAACTATCTTCCTACTATATTAAAATTCCTAAGTTTGCCACCGGATCCAAATCCTCCACTCACCACTGTGACTTCCTCCATTCCCTAAATTGGTTGGAACTTCCCAACTATATAACATATATTCAATTCACAACTGCACATAAGCTTATTTTCAAACCTTCTAACTGTCCTTCCTTCTCCTCCACCTTAAAAATGCATCAGCCTCATAGAGTACTCAGATCCAACAATCAAAATCTCCTTGAAGTTTTCAAACCCATACGTACTCTAGGGCAACTCTTTCTATCTTTCTCCATTGCCAGATCCTGGAATTTACTTCCCCCACACATTAGAACTACCCATAATCATTCCACCTTCAAGAGCTTACTCCACTGTCATATCTCCTCCGTATGGGAATGCTCCTGCTCCCACCCCACCTGATGCTTTCCACCCCTTTCATTTTTCCTATCCCAATTTCAACATAAAACCCCCATAAATCTGTTGAATCTATATTTTCAGTTTCAGTGTTACTTTGTATGAGCTCATATATATTGTGTATTACTTGTAATGTTTTGTTTCTTTTTGTTAATATTGTAAATACTCCCTGGGCCTCCATTGAAAATGGGCTCAACGTGGCCCAATGGACTTTTCCGGTTAACAAACTGCAAATAAATAAAAATAAATAAAATAAATAATGTATAATTGACAGTGATTTCTAACTGTCACATTGGTAGAGATAATACACCAGTGGCAGCTTTAAAGGTTTCTAAGGCTTTTCTGATGGAAACATTTTTATTGTAGCCACCTGTTTGGGATCCTGTCCATGGGATCTGCTTTTTATATTTCAAGTGCTTGCTGGTCCTCCTTTTGTGCCATCAGCTAATATTTCCTTGAAGTTGTTATCTTGGAAGACTCTTACTTCAGTCAGGTGTGTGTGTTAGAACTGCAGGCTTTCTCCTCAGTACCTTCATATCTAGTCTTTCATAAAGACAAGGTGTCCCTCAGAATGGATTGTGCTTTTTTTGTTTAAGGTGTCTACAGAGAACAGTTTAAATCAGGCCATCCACTTACTATTGTTTTTCCATGGATTTTCAAATAAAGGAGAATATTTGCTTCATTGTCTCGATATTGATAGGAAATTGAGATTTTATTTGGATAGGACCAAATTCTTCAGATAATCTAATCAATTGCTTGCATATTTTTCTAATGTCCAGCTGGGAGAGCCAGTAGCCAAATCTACTCTAAGTGGATTTCTGACAGCATTTCATTTGTATACAGTTTGAAAGGGAAGGCTTTGTCTTGTAAACTGAAGGGTCATTCTACTAGAGCTACAACTACCTCTACAGCTTTCCTCTCGAGAGCAGCTATGGATGACATTTGTGCTGCTGCTACTTGGGTGGGTCCTCATACCTTTGTGTCCCACTGCAAGCTGGATATTCAGTTGAGGTCTGCAGCCTCATTTGGTTCCACTGTCTTATGAAATGTTCTCTCCTAGGGCTTTTCTAAAGTGTAACATGGTTCAAGACTCTGTCCCACAGGTTGAACTCAGATATAAAAGACAACATCAGATACAAAAGTTATGTACTTAACATAATGATAGATCCATGCTGTCTCTTTCCACCATCCCATCCACCTGCACCCTCCTGTATTATATTTTCTTGATCCCTTGGTCGACTGAGTCAGGGAAGCTGTTGTTTTCCTCTTGTTTGAGGGTCTTTGATGTCAAGTTTTTGGGTTCAACAGTGGGGCTGGTTTGGAGAGGAGTAAACTCAGTCTGAGGTTATTCTTTCAGAACTAGGCATTGTGGGTAGAGAAGGTGGAGCTGGGGGGCTGAAGTCTTTTGGAAATGGCTGGTCTCTGACAGAGTGAGATCCAATAACCCACATGTTGAACCAGACAGAAAGATACATCACAGATTTATCGTTATAGCAAGTACATAACTTTCATTTATGCTAAGTTATATGTTGCATAAGCTATGTATGGCTAAATTTCTCATGGGTTTTTGAGAGAGGGGGTAAGACTGCAGTGGGTTTTGCTTTGTTAGTTCAGCTGATGTACCCTCTTTATGAAGGGGGTGTTATGAAGGGGTTTTTTTTCTAGATGAACAGGATACAGTTTTCCGTTGCTGACTGGTTGATCAGAAATGAAAAAGGGAAGGCTATTTCATCTGCAGCAAATTTTAGATATTCAGTAGGAAGTTTATCAGCAGTTGGGGGTTATTGGTTTTAGGCTTACTAAGTAATTTTCTAATAGTTTTGGTTGATACAGGGTGAAAACTAAATGACTGTGTTTGGCTTTCAAGAACATGAGGAAGCTGGAGGGCAGTGGTGTGATCACCGATGAACTGTCTGAATAAAATGTGTGCTGAATTGAGTGAAGATGGAATCACTGTTATCAGAAGTAGTAGGATACTGTGTGATGTTATTGCCATAGTGTATTATTTTCTTTAGGGATGACCAGAATAGCTTGAGATTATGTTAGGGTTTATATCGGAGATTGTTGTAATATGTTTTTTTGTCTTATTTAACATAGAACATAGTGAGGTTTCTGAGATACCTAAAATTTTGGTAGATATATTTTTGTACCATTCCTTCCAGGCTTTGTCTGTTTGCAGCATGAGTTGTTTGTCTGTCTGTCTATCTCTCTCTATCTATCTATCTATCTATCTATCTATCTATCTATCTATCTATCTATCTATCTATCTATCCTTTGTTAACTGGATTAGCCCCACTAGGTTAGTGGATTTAGCCTTTTTGTCCTAACTGTCGCTAATTCATTTAGCATTTTAAGAAAGTGTAGTTGAAATGAATAATTGCTTCATGTAGGGGTATTGTTTTTAAAGCATTCCAGCTGTAAAGGGTGAGGTTTGAGATAAATGTCTCATTGGCAGATTTGTTGACATTACATATTTGGTTGTAGATAACTTGTTTGGGTGCACCATGTAGTTGTCTTATTACATAGGCTGGGAGGTGTTCACTATGTCTGTAATACATCCAGCGGATTTTATGTTGTGTGGGTTGTTTGTTAGAACCCATTCTAGTTTTGACTGGCTGTTAGTGTTTTTTGTTAAATTTGATGGGGGAGTTTATTAGAATGAAACCATATAAGTTTATAGAGTCTTTAAGGTTGCTGCTATTTAGAGATTTCCAGTCATTATTAAGTTCTTCAGTATGAAGGCTTCATGGGGACCTGGGGGATGTTTGTTGAATTCCAGTGTAGGATATTTTTCCTCTGGTAATGTTATTGCCTGGTGGAGTATATACTGCTAAGATTTGGGCTAGATTCAATAAAGCCTACACTAAGTGTACATGATATGTATTCAATAAAATTCCTATCACATTTTTTATGCTTTCTAGTCACTCGGAAAGATTACACTAAGTGTGCATGTTGTCTGCACTTTGTGGTAGACTTTATGAATCCTTGTCAATATTTACAAATGCAAGAATATCAATAGGAAAACTAAAACTAGGAGGAAGAAGGTATAAGTTTTGCCTGTGTTGTCTGTTCACTCAGAACAGTGTACACTTAGTGTAGGTTTATTGAATCTGGACCATAGATTTTCTGTTACTGATTTAGAGCTGAGAAAAAAGAAGTTTGGCATTATTTAATTTTGAGATATTAGCTGGGTTTGGGTTATTTCTAAGATACTTTTATAAATAATTGCTATGCCTCCTGCTCTTTTAAACTTTCTGTCCATTCTGAGTATGTTGAAGCCTGTGGGAGTGATTTTGTTGGTAATTTCTTATTTTAGTCAGCTTTCTGTGGCAACTGGAATGTCTTGGGAGTAAAAATCTACACATGCATAAATGCCAAGTTTTGTTGCAGATTCTTCTGAGATAAATGTTGAAAGGAGTGAGGTTCGAATCATTGAAAAAGGGTTAAATTGTTATGGGAGCATTGGATGCCAAGGGATTGGCCTTGGTAAATGGGTGTTGCATGGAGACAGGGTCTAAGTGGCTATCTGTTCTAAGTTTCAGAATGAAAGTAGAGTGGTTAGAGGTATAGACACACTTGTATTTGTATTTCGGTTTTACTATGCCTGAATGAGTTGCATTCCTAACCTTGCCTCTGTCATTCCTTTTGCTAGATAATGATTAAGTTTACATCCACTGCTTGATATAGTCACATCGTCTCCAACTTCATCTCAACTTCTGCCTTTACTGCCGTGTAATAACCATATGCTTCTGTAAATGACACCACACAATGCTTTTAAATAAAATACTTGTTTTTGGTGTAATATTATGCAGGTATAAAAAGCTTAAATGGTTTAGTATTTTACATGTATGTACATTGTGTACATTGATTTTTTTTTCTCTGTGCTTTTAATTTTACTTGCATTCTGATACAATTGTGTTTTTCTCAGCGAGTCTCCACTGAAAAATTATCCTTACGCTGTTAGACTTCCAAACAAATGTCTATAAATAAATAAGAGATCTGAGTCTGTAGATTTGTACAGGTAAGGAGATATTTGGAGAGAAGGGGAGGGTATTGTGATGTAGTGTACGTGTGATAGTGAGGGAGATGGGATATGGAGTGAGAATAGCATGGTAGGTAGTGAGGTGAATCAGTGTAATGAGTGTACAGATGAGTAGCAAAGGAGTTAGCATCATTGTGAGTTAACGCATTGAGTTAGAAGGTAGAATGGCTGGACACATAGTATGATGTTTGGAGGGCTAGGTGGTCTGTCTGATGGTGCTCTTGAGAGTGTAAGAAATGTGTTTTTTAGTGGAAATGATGAAAAAGGAGTATTACGAAGGAGAAGAATGTGAGTAGTGTGTGAGAGATAAAACTGAGAGATATTCAAGAGAATGGAATGAGTCCTGAGAGGACAGTCATGGAGGAAGGTGATGACAGTAATGAGATTGTGAGAGGTGTGAAAGCCGAATGATAGAGTGGCTATCCTTAAGCTGTCAGCCACCCTTGCCAATCCTCTGTTTATTGCCCCCCTCCCCCCGATCAGTTCAGGAACATCAACTGAAGAAAAAATAGTCCTCGAATCAAATTAAGAACCAGATAAAATAAAAACATCCATGAGCTGATGCAACAAACACCTTGCTTCAGTTTGTAAAACATACAGAAACATACAATGTTATTTATGCAGCTGTGTTCACAACTGGTGATCATGGCTGCTTAATTGCTTTGACTGTACAAGCGTGCTACTGTTGGGACAGATTGGGATCTGATTGGCACTTAGGTTCATAGGAGGTTACTAGGCTATTGACATAAAGGTATTTACAAGCCTAGCCGTATGTATTCATTATAATCCTAGAGGAAGGATATTTCCTAAGCTCAAGGTCTTAAAAATTAGCAATGACTACCCATATTTAGGAGGGTCATATGTAAAATGTCTGGCAGATGTTTACAGTTTCCCATCCAGTCATCCACACTATGCTTAAACAGACTCAGAGGGGCTTTGATGTGGATTGGTAGCCTGTTCCTGAGCAATGGCAACCTCTGAGAGATGTACCTGTTTCTTCAGCAAGTCCTATTTATATCACAAGCCAGGTTAAGGTCCCTGGAGCAGGTGACTCGTGTCCCATTTGACTTGCAGATGTGCCGTATTTCCATTAGGTTTGGATCAGAAATTACTCTATAGGCCAAGCACAAGTCTCTAAGTAGTCTGTACGCTACTGAGTGCAGTGACAGTGATTTTAATCTGTCAGTGTATGACGTGCTGGAGACCCTGAGTTTTCTTAGTTAGAAATCTCTGAGGTGTCTCAAGTTGCTGCAGGTGACTGGTAAATTACATACCAAAGGGAGCATTGCACTCGATTATTGACCTGATGAAGTACGAGTACTGGGTAGTTATAACCTCTTCCACCCTTTCACCCTTGAGGCAGTGCCTTTGCTAATGAGGTATGTGATGTGGAATGCCTTCCTTACCACGGTAGACACATGGTAGTCAAAGTTAAGGCCACAGTCAACTTGCATTCCCAAGTCTGTCACTGCTGAGTTGGTGTTTAGGGTGTTATTATTTATGTGATAGTCAGCAGGGAAATCATGTTTACCGAAGGGGATGATAATGCATTTTATAGCATTGAGTTTGAGTCCATGGCTTTGGCACCAGTCATTGGTCTGCATAAGTTCCCTTTGAAGTATATTGACATCCTTTTAGATTCAGTGATTGCATCTAATTTGCAGTTGTCAGCAAACTTAGTCAGCCACAACCCCTCTGTTTTGGCGTGAACTTCTGAGAAGTATATTCATACAATAGGGACACAGCACTGACCCCTGTGGAATCCCACTGGTGACAGGTCTGCTGGTTGAGTTATAGTCCCCAACCTTGACTTTGTGTGATCTGTCGGTGAGCCAGTTAGCAACCCACCTGACGACATAAAGGTTGATATTCAACTGAGTGAGTTTATCAGTGATGCCTGAATGTGGGATTGTGTCAAAGGCCCTGGCTAGGTCCAGATAGGCTGTATGCACAGATTTGACTTCATCTATTGCTCTGGTAGCATTTTCAATGAAGTCCACCAGGTTTAACAAGCAAGACCTTCCCTTGATAAAACCGAATTGGGTCAGATCAAATGTTTGGTCGTCATCTATATCCTTATTTATAAGGTCCATTATGATTCGCTCCATGGCCTTACAGATAAGGCTGGTTAAGCTTATGGGTCTATAGTTCCCATAGTTCCCAGGGTCTGTTGCTATACCCCCTTTATAAAGAAGATGATAGTTGCTGTTCTCCATTCAGTAGGGACAAAACCAGTACACAGTCTGTGGTTGAAGAGAGTATCTAATGGAGTTGCTAACTTGTGTTTTAGACCATTTAAAACTCAACCTGGGATGCCATCTGCTCCCATAGAGGCTGTGTTTTTGGCCTTGGAGAGAGCATTAATGACTTGCTCTTTGGAGCTGCGAGATGGGGGAGATGTTGAATGAATGCTTTGTGGTATGGTTAGAGGGGACAGGGGGTTGACATTTTCTCCAAACCTGTCAGCTAACAGGTTAGTTATTTTCACCTGATCAGTGTGTGTGATGCCGTCCAAAGTTAGTTCAGCACACATCTGGGTACCACCTTTTAGGTTATGGATATAGGTTCATAGGTTCATACTAGGCTATCTGCCCTAGGGCATTTATAAGCCTAGCCAGAGTGTGTTTGGCTTTCGCCACCCATTTTAAATGAATTTTGCTATGCCCTTTTTCGAGGTTAGTATACTGTGCCTCTGTCTAACAGTGACACAGAAGTGATACCCGGGGTAAACCTACGATCTCCCATCCACTCATCAAGATTCCTCTTGAAGAGAGTCAGTGAGGGACTCTGCCTAACCTGGACTGGGATTTTATTCCAGAGTGAAGGGAGCCTCTGGGTTATGAATCTGTCCCTCCAGCATGTCCTATTTATTTCAGTGCAGAGGTTCAAGTCTCTCGAGCGTAGCTCGATGGGATTTGGATTTTCTGAGGTGCAGCATGTCCATTAATTCCGGGTTGGACATGGCTTTATACGTCAGGCACAGATCGCCTCTGAGCAGGCGGTATGCCACTGAGTAGAGCTGGAGTTTCTTTAACCGGGCAGCATATGGCATCTGTTTGAGCCCTTTGATCCTCTTGGTGAGGTACTTTTGGGGTCTTTCCAGTTGCTGCAGGTGTCTGGTAAGGTACATCCCAAAAGGGACATTGTACTCAATTATGGGCCTGATGAGGGATGAGTAAAGAGGCACGATGACCTCCCCTGATCTAGATGTGAATCTCTTCATGATTAGGTGGGCTATATAAAATGTTTTTCTAACCACTTTGGCCACGTGGTTTTCAAATGAGAGATTGCTATCAACTTGGGTCCCCAGGTTCCAAATTGCTTCTTCCGTACTTAATGGATTACCACCTATGTGGTAATTTGTGGGCACTTTGTTTTTGCCAAAGGGGATGACTATACACTTTTTGGTGTTTAGCTTGAGGCCATGGCTCTGGCACCAGTTGTCTGTTTCTATGAGGCCCTTTTGTAGGATGCTTGTGTCGGCTGGAGAGTCGATTGTGGCGCCTAGTTTGCAGTCATCTGCGAACTTGGTCAGCCACAGTCCTTCCGTGTTGGCCTGTACCTCCGAGAAATATATACCGAACAAGAGAGGTCCCAGGACTGAGCCTTGTGGGACGCCACTTGTAACTGGTTTGGAGTCTGACATGGCTCCAGCAATTCTAACCATGTGAGTTCTGTCCTTGAGCCAGTTTGCAACCCATCTAGTGACATAGGGGTTTATATTTAAGCTGGTGAGTTTATCTATAATGCCCGAGTGGGGTATTGTATCGAAGGCTTTTGCGAGGTCCAGGTAGGCTGTGTGGACCACCTTCCCCTCGTCAATGGCCTTGGTGACTGTTTCAAAGAAATCGACCAGGTTTAAGAGGCAGGATCTGCCCTTAACAAAGCCGAACTGGGTAGGATCCAGTGTCTGTAGGTCCCCAATATCTTTATTTATGAGGTCCATGATGATCCTTTCCATAGCTTTGCAGACCAAGCTAGTCAGGCTTATGGGGCGATAGTTTCCAGGATCCGTTGAGGCACCACCTTTGTGGAGAGGGACCACTGTTGCTGTACACCACTCTTTGGGTACATATCCTGTAGTAAGGCTGAGATTGAACAGTAGTTTTATGTTTGGGTTTAGCTCTTCTTGGAGTTCATGCAGGACGCAGCTTGGGACACCGTCTGGTCCCATTGATGCTGTGTTTTTTGCTTTGGAGAGGATGGCTCTTGCCTGAGCATCTGAGATGTCAGGGGGGCAGCACTCTGCTGGGATAGATATTTGCCCTTTTGGTGGGGGGGGGAGAAGTTTGCGCTGAACCTGTCAGCTAAGATGTTGGCAATGTCTGTGGGTTTAGTGTATTTTTTGTCATTTTGGACTAATTCTGAGCATATCTGGGAATTCCCACCCAGGTTCCTAACATAACTAAAGAAAGCCTTGTGATTATCCTTAGTGTCCTGTGCAATTGTTCTCTCGAAGCTGGCCTTAGACGATTTTATGAGTGCCTGTAGTGTTTTGCTAATACTGATCAGAGATGCCTTCCCTTTTTGGGATTTTGCTCTATCATGTAGTAGCTTCCTCCTTCTATTGTATAGTTTGTTTATGGCTGGGGTCCACCAGACAGGACACCTGCCTTTGGAGGATTGGGTCTTTGTTTTATTTGGGATTGCATGATCCATGCATTCCTGAAGGTGTTCATAGAATGCATTTATAAAGGATTCTGCGGGGCCATATTTTCCACAGGCCCAGGGGCTTTGAAGGATTCCACCTCGGTTTTGAGGAATGTGAAACTTGCTTTACAGTAGTTTTTCACTGTGGTTTTCTGGGCAGGGGGTGGGTAGCTGAAGAATGCCTTATGGTTATCTTTAGCTATAGTTGGTAAATGTTTTTCAAAGTTGCCCTTAGAGGATTTCACAAGTTGTCTTATTTGCTTGTTCAAGCAGATGAGAGTGTCCTTCCAGTGCTGGTGCCTCTCTTTTCTGTTCTTGGACAGCAACAACTTCCTCTTGTTGTATAACCTATTAATACTAGATGTCCACCTGGGGGGGGCTTGTTTTTTTTTTCTTGAGGATCTTTTTTTGATCTTATCAGGTACAGCTGTGTCTATGCATTTGTATAAGCATTTGTACAGGGCATAAGTATATACCTTAGCATAGCTGTCAATGACATGTGTGGGAATGGATGCTTGGAAGCTGTTTGTACCATCCCTTAGGAGGTTATAATTGGCTTTGGTGAAATTTCTTTAGCCTGATTTCTCATAAGAGGGGTTCAGGTGTTACTGCTACTTCAAGTGTGACTGATTTGTGATCGAATTTAACCAGTGAGGGTCCTACACTTATGGTGGTGGAGTGGTCACCCATGTTGGTGAGGACGAGGTTGAAAATGTTTAATCCCCTTGTGGGGTTGCATACTATTTATTCCAGGGCATTTGCATTAACAAAGTTCAGGAACCTTTGTGTGCACATGTTGGAACTCATATAAGTTTCCCAGTAAATGGAGGGATAGTCAAAATCTCCCATGACTAGAGTGTTTGGTTGTAATTGGATTGACTCGAGTAGGTCCAAATATACAGCGTGGGTATCATGGTTTATTGAAGGGGGCCTATAGGTAATGATGATTTGGAGGGGGGGGGGTCTTACCAACAGATAGTTGAACATGGAGTAACTCCATGGAGTTTTCCTATCTAACCAGTCTAGAGCTGTATTTGTCTTTGATGAAGATAGATACCCCTCCTCCTTTGGGTCTCACACGTTTATTTTGTGGTATGAAAGTGTGGAAGGCATTGTAGCATTGCAAGGCCGGGGTACTCTCTGTGACCCTGAACCAAGTTTCAGTGATTGTGCAGATGTCAACATCCTCCAGAGAGAGGAGTGCTTCCAGAGAGTGCAGTTTCTGATTTAAACTCCTAGCATTAAGAAGCATAGCTCTTAATTTATTTGTGAGGGATATTTTCACGTCGGAAATTTTGTTCTTGAGACCTTGCTTACAAAGGCACTATGGGGGAGGCAAGTGCCTTAGCCAGAACCTGAAAGTCTAGAGGGGACAAGTGAAGACCATTTCTGGCAAAGAAGCGTGGTTTATCTACTATGTCATCCCAGGCTAACAAGAACTGGATCCCTTTAGAATGACACCAAAAGCTAAGCCAATTGTTGAAGTCAATCATGTTTTGTTTATATTGTGGTATCATTCTAGGTGAGGGTAGAATGCTGCTGAGGGCTAGGGACATACCTGCCTGGGACACGCATTCAGAAAGCACGTCTCTCTTCATATAGTCCAGTGAAGTATGTCTCATGTCATTCGCACCAACATGAACTATGACGGAGTGATAACGGTACTTGTTGTTGACTTGAGTGCATGTGTGATCTGACAGATCCTGGTACCTGATAGACAGCTGACTGTAACCTTCTCCAGCCTGGTGAGTGGGACATCTGTGTGTCTTACAGTGGAGTCACCCATGACTAAAAAATGTGGTTTAGATGTGCTTTGCCATAGGGGCTTATTTGGTGAGACACTGGTGCTTGTGTTATTGTGTGTATTAAGTGCTGTAGATATTGTATTAGATGTAGCATGTTTGTGTTTGGGAGGTCTCTGGTGTTTGGGAAGTTTCTGGTGAGTCCCTTCGCATACAGCGGTTTATGTGTTGAGTGCATGGTTTGCATAGGAGGTGTAATATGTGAGAGGACAGTCTGCTCAGTGTTACTGTTCTCTGCGCAAGAGGGCAAGGCTTCCAGATTGTTAATGTAGATACAGCTTTCGCAAATTGTACTTGGGTGATTTACGAATAGAGGGTTGTCAGTGTACATGTGTAAGTTGCTACACTGCTTCAGCATACCCATTTCAATCAAGGTGGCAGGAGAAGTGGAGGGAAACTGACCATCCATGATGCTAAGGTAAAATTCTGTTTTAACAGTGGGGGGTGTGTGTGTGTGTGATATAGATGGGTGTTCTAAACGGGGTCTGTACTAATGAGGGCTGTCTAAATAGTATGAGACAATTGGAGATTGGGTGGCTTTGGGACTATTGAAGTGGCAAAAGCGCAGCTGAGGTGCTTTCCAAGCAGCTTAAGAGCAAATTATCCAGGACCTCTCGGCTGGATCATGGCACCTACTAAGAGAAAATTTATCTACTGAAGTTTTTGAATCTATAACCACCAGTGGTTACCTACCTACATGGTGGTGCACACAGATGAATACAGCAGAGCAGTGGCTGGTCCCCAAACTCTGTGGAGCTGTGTTAAAACAAGCACAAACCCACGCAAATGCAGGGCTTATGTAGCAAAAGTGAGCAAACTTTTAAACAATTTAACCATTTATAAAGCTCAAAACGGAGCCCTGATCCAGCAACCTTCAATCAGATAAGTCCTAACTGCACTCTCCTGCCAAAAGGGTGCAAGGGGGGCCCTCTCCAACAAAAGATATCCTGGTTTAGTGCTCAGTTATACAAACAGAATTAGATTTAGCAGGTCTGAATCTAGTCTATACTACAGCAAAGTGCAACAAATCAACTATAACAGTTCACGATTCAGCAATATATTAAAAATACAGTTTAAAAATGCAAAATACAATGAAAAGTTATGGTTAGCAGAAATCCTCAGATGCCGAAGATTGCACAGATGAATACAGCAGATCAGTGACTGGTCACCAAACTCTGTGGAACTGTGTTCACCCGTGGAAATGTGGGGCTTATGTAGCAACAGTGAGCAAACTTTCTTAAATAGTTTAACCAATTATAAAGCTCAAAACTGACCCCTGCTCAAGCAACCTTCAATCAGATGAGTCCTAACTTCACTCTCCCACCACAAGGGTGCAGGGTGGCCATCTCCAATAAAATATATCGCGATTTACTGCTCAATTATACAAACAGAATTAGATTCAGCAGGTCTGAATTTAGTCTATGCTACAGCAAAGTGCAACAAATCAACTATAACAGTTCATGAATCAACGATATATTAAAAATACAGTTTAAAAGTGCAAAATACAGTGAAAACTTATACTTATGGTTAGCAGAAAGCCTCTGATGCCTTGGATTGCACAGATGAATACAGCAGATCAGTGGCTGGTCACCAAACTCTGTGGAACTGTGTTAACCCGTGGAAATGTGGGGCTTATGTAGCAACAGTGAGCAAACTTTTTTAAACAGTTTAACCAATTATAAAGCTCAAAACTGAGCCCTACTCAAGCAACCTTCAGTCAAATGAATCCTAACTGCACTCTCCTGCCACAAGGGTGCAGGTTGGCCCTCTCCAATAAAAGATATCCCGATTTAATGTTCAATTATACAGACAGAACTACTGTAGATTCGGCAGGTCTGAATCTAGTCTGTGCTACAGCAAAGTGCAACAAATCAGCTATAACAATTCAGAAATCAGCAATATATTAAACATGCAGTTTAACAGTGCAAAATACAGTGAAAACTTGAACTTATGGTTACCAAAAAGCCTTGGATTGCACACATGAATACAGCAAAGCAGTGGCTGGTCGCCAGACTCTGTGGAGCTGTGTCAAAACTGAAGTACTGATTATGCATCCCTGAATGCTTGTGTCCAGGGCAGCTGTCATTCTTGCTGTTCATGTTTTTATTTTTGTAGTTTGTCAGGAAGTTTTTTATGTTTCTTTAGTGTTATGTCATCCTCTTTATTTATCAATTCACTACATCCTTATCCTAATATAACCTCAGAAATGTCAGTGTGGTTGGCTCTGAGATTCCCACGGTGTGACCTTCATTGACTTGTAAGTTCAAGCCTTGATGCCCACATCTAGAAATCTGAAACTTATTTTAGGTTTACCAGCTAAACCCACTTCAGATGGCAATAAGGAACCATTATTTATTCCTTAGTCCCTCCCTGCCAAAGAAAGTTGCACAATGTTTTCTTTAACTCTAACATTCCTTCCATTTTAGAGATTTACTAGGGAGTAGGTTATATAAGGCTAGCGTTCATGGCTAAGCAGCACACAATGTTACTGTTATCTCCACACCTAAACTAGTTTTTTTTATTCCCTTCTGACACATTTCATCTTTTTTATCTCCTAGTTCACTAGACCTAGGACGCATTCTGTTACAAAACAAGTTTGTGCGATGTTAATCGAGGAAGGGGTCTGGATGTTAATTGAGGAAGGGGTCCAGAAGGGCACAGTCATGTCACTCCATGTTTTGCCTTCTGTGCTGGAAATAAGAAGAGAAGTGGGTTTCTGCTTTCTTGAGCCACACTGATTGCCTTTCTGTAGATCACCTGCATTCTTCATGGTAATTAAGGTGCAGTCTCCAGAAATGAACCTTCCAGTGCAGGTGAGGTAGTGACATTGTCACTTACCTTCCCGTAGTGACATAATGTTTTCATTCACATGGCTTTATCATTGTGCTGTCAGAATAAAGGCTTATAAATTCATCTCAGACTTACTTCAATGCCTGATGACCATCTACAGCATCTCCCATTCATTTATCCAAAATGAAGCTCAGGGGGAACCTTGCATTTTTCACAATGTTCCCAAAAAGATCATAAAAGAGAGAGAGTTAGAATGTCAGCAAAATGCTCTCTTGCTGCAACTCTCAATTTCTCTCACTTCTGTCATTTATGTAAAGGAGTGTGCACTTATAATCCTAGATGGCTTAGGCTGTAAAACTGGCAACTAAAGCAAACCCAGGGAATATTGTAATGTCTTCATATGGGTTTGAAATAATCAGCTACCCCTTGTACTGGGTGCCCAATGTGTTGAATGCAATTCTGATGTATTCAAAATGTGTTTTCTTTTGTTAATGATATTGAGTTGAACCATGGTCTAAGCCATTTGAAAGTTGTTACTGCTTCAGATTAGTCTGTCTGTAGTAATAAAACTTTAGGTATATTTTTACTTACATATACCTAGTCATTTGCAGAGAAATGCTTCATACGAGGTATATTTTTGGAGGTGGGGGGGTCATGGTATTTTCCTTGTTAACTATTTTGCCCTTTAAGTATCACACTGGCTGTTCTCACTAACTTGCTTACACATTTTTATATTTCTGTTATAGGTGGAGTTGTGTGAATTGTGTTTATTAAAGCTGGCATGGTACCCAGAAATGAAACAGAAAGAAAAAAATGTCTTGATCAGATACACCATTTGCTATATCCAAAAGGTTGTGTTGAGTTTGTAGATATTTGATTGCCTGAAAATAGCAGTTAAGACAATTTAAATACATAAAAGAATACAGTTTTACAACAGGACAATAATTGCTGACTTGTTTGGTCAATATTTACCGCTTGGGTCAATAAATCTTGACAGTGATCCTAAATGTTCTTTGCTTGCTTTGTTAGCCATTAAAGTATATCCCATCCCCTTTCACACACTCACAGGCACACACATATACATATTTAACTACTGAACAGAATTTGGTATCTGATTCTGTTGCCGTCTTATCTTTCAGTTCCCCTGACAGTACAAAGACACATTGTCTGTCCTCCAAAGGCCAGTTTCTGTGCAACATTTGTTTGTGTACAAAATTTGTGTGTATCTTCTTTTATCTTGTACTTATGTTTGAGTATAATGTTTTAAACCACTTATCTCATAGCAGTTTGTCAGAATGGGGGTGGGGTGGGGTGGGTGAAAGGGCAGAGAAAATATGCAACCTATATTTCCTTAGAACATGTTTTTAAGAAATCAGCAGCTGGTAAATAGCTGTGAAGCTGTTTATGTATTGGTAAAAGAGATATTTCACAAAAAATGTCAGACTGCACCAATAAACATGGAGACAATGGTGAGAATCACTCTGCTAGGAAACAGTCTGCCATGTATGCTGCTTTTATTGCTGACTCTGCTAAAAGCAGCCTTTATGGTGGCCTGCATCTTTTTTGTGTAAATTTTACTGAAACTGCAAAAGGGGGAAAATAAACACAAGAAATGAGTTTGCTTTCTATCTGGATACATGACATCTGAATTATGTCACATGGTATAGCTGTGATAAATGTCAGCAAAGGAAGTTTATCTCATCTTGTAGGAAGGCACTTTGAGTCCTATCTATTTTCATCCACCATCTGTAATTGTTTGTTCTAGTTGTAACTGTTTTATTTCCATTTGCTTCAAGCATTCTGTCACCGTCCACATTTCATTCTGCTTTTGTGGTGCACTTTTATTAGCAGTCCTTCTGCATTGCATGGGTAAATATAAATGTTTTGTCACCTGACACTGTCTCTGCTTACACGGGAACTGCTGCAAAATGGCTGCTAAAATGAGCAAGTACAAAGAACAGAAGCAGAAAGTCCACAAGATGAAAGTGGTGCAGTTTGCCAGTCCAGGGCAGAGGATTACGTCTATGAGCTGTTAATAAACTTCACCCAGAAGTTCAGGGTTTGAGTCCCTTAGTCTCAGTTTGTCTGCTGTGTGTGTCTCTGTTTGTCTGAGACAGTGCTTCTGGGTCACCCATGAAAAGAGTCTTTTCTCTCATAGGTTTCTTGGTTAACAAAGGATCAGAATAAAAAATGATAATCTACAGTATCATGGGGACTACAGGAAACATTATGTTAATAGCTTATAACACTAAACCTTTGTGCTGTCTGACAGACAACTGTGAAACTTTTAGTCGGAGGTAGCAATATTATAGTTAATTTGATTATTTTATTTCAGCAATCAGGCAAAATGTTTATGCCTAAAAGGTTTCTGACATGATTTAATGTATGGATCATATATGTATGAGGTATGTACTGCTTGTGCTCAGTTGATGACAATTTACCAGCTACTTTTTCTGTCACTCTAAATTTACTTAAGAGGAATTCCGACAGGATCTTACGTACTGCTTGTACATTTACTGGGCATGGGCCATGAGTGTTCCCATGGTGACACCACTCCTGCAGTGTATTTCTGTTAGACTAAGTTTAATATTAAAGGGTTCCTGACAGGATTTTAGTGTGCTGCTTGTGCATTACAATGTTTTGAGACTTTATCTTTAAAGTTAGTGTAAGCGTGCTGATTGAGTAGGCTTTAGACAACTTACCCCCATACCAATGTACCCCAGTAATCCTTACTGCGTCTGATGCATCTTCTTCAGTCACAACAAGGATACTTAGCTTACACCTGCTGGTCCAACTTCTAAAACTCCTAGAAAAAAAACACTGCTTCCCTTAGAACTCTTGCTTTCTACTTGAGGAGAATCTGCACCTCAGCCAATAGTGGGTGCATCTGCAGTGGTCTCTCGTTGTTCTTCAAACCACTCACTTATTTTGCTGGTTTTTCTCTGTTGGTGTTTTTCAAACCACCATGAACTAGAGATAACTTATATCCTTTTTGGCTGTGTCCAGAGTCTGAGTCTGGACATGGGAGAATCATCTTTACTGGGACACGGAGTTTCCAGAGGAAGCTGTTGAATGCATCCATGGGAAGAATCTTTTCGGAGGGACTCTGATTCCTTTTTTCAGTCAGTCATAACTATTATATTACAGTTATTTTCAAATGAATCTCACTTAAGAGTTGTGGATTCAGACCTTTTAGATTCTTTTCTCTCATTGCTTTGATATGGAAAAAATCTGATCCCAAATTACTGCCAGGATGAATGAGGCATCTTTTTGGGGAATGTTTAAGGTTTTCTACATTCAAGATATTTCTCCTAATACATTGTATGTAGTTTTTGCTTCAATCTGCAGTCCCCTTGAAACAGATAGGTAGCAGGTTTCTCATCCTTTGGACTTAGAATGGAAAGTTTTGTACATTTCTGCAGAGGCACTGCCTAACACCCTTGCTTCTGTTCTTTTGTCTAGGCATGCATTGGTACTATATCAAATCCTCTCACATGTAGAAGAGCAACAAGAGATGTTTGAAGAACTAGACAAGCTGAAACTTCCATTAAAGGATAGTTACAGCTTCAGGATGGCTATGCATACTTTCTTTTTCAGCCTTTGTTCTGGCATTTATTTCTTAAATGATTGTCCTGTCAACTGAATTTGTTCATTTTCCTTTAGCAACTGATTGTCACAGACTCATGGGGTGTGAAAATCATTCAACTGGAGAACAGTTTGGACTGGAGGCAAAATTTACTTTTAGGAGAGTTCCTCTCCACCTTCCACACCAGTTAGAATTTTTTTCCTCTCGTTCTTCTACTTTCCTTTCCTTACCAGTCATTTAGCTAGCCAATTTTTCAAAGGTCTGTATTCCACAATGCTTCAGACATGATAGAAGACCCTTCTCAGAGTCCAGTTTTCAAAATCTTCCTCCCTATCAAGCTTCTGGGAAGATCCATCATTATTCTAAGTATTGACACTTTAAAGCATATTGCATTTATTCCCTAGAGAAGATTTATGGTTCTATGGGACCTTTAAAATCTCTAAATTTCTGTGTCTGGGTCACACTGTTAGTCTAAGTACAATCCCATTTGGGCATGATTCCAGGACTTGTATATGCTATTACAAATATTTCCTTGATTTCCTCTACCACCAAGTCTCTCTCTGTCTTTAGACACTTCAGAGTTTCTTTGGAGGGCAGTTCCTATGAGAGTAATGGCACATGGCTTGCACGTTTCTCAGATAGACCAGAGCATACAATTTTTAATTAGTTATACAACACCACAGAGGTGTGGTATATCAGCAAGCCAGGGGGCAATAGGTTGTACCCCTATTCTAGCAGGCTTTGAGTGCTTGTGAGTTAGCTGTTTAGCATTCTTAATCCTCCAAGCATTTTGCTCTCTGTTAGAGCAAAACATAGTGGCAGAAAAACTGAGCAGGACCAGGACAGACCCTCATGAAGGTAATCAATATGAGTAAGTCTCCCAGGATGTTCTTCATCTCACATTGCTGCAGTCCTTACACTTGGGTAGTCCGCTGTCCTCGGTCGGCCCGAATATCAAAGTATAAGGCTGACGTCGGTCAAGGCGCATTTGACTGACATCAGGACGTCAGGGTACAAATGCGCATGACCGACGTCATATCCTCAGTCTTTTTTGCCGCATGGTCCGATGCAGAAGCAGCGTTGCAAGTGCCGGTTGGCGTTCTGAAATTGTTCGATTTCGGAGTTTCAGACCGAGTCAAAGTTGGCTAAGTACCCCGTTGGGGAATATTTTAGTTTTTCTTGCCTCAGTGGTTTACCGGATGTCAGAAAAAGTGAATAATTGCATTTCTTGTGGGAAACAGATACCGCATAGAGACTACCATACTTTGTGTATTCCTTGTTTAGGGCCTGAGCACGACGTTGTTGGGTGTCGCTCTTGTGCTAGATTCAATAAGCGCACTATTAAGAGAAGATTAGATTGTGCCAGGTTAGTCTTGAAGCGGTGCAATTATAAAATGCCGTCGGATGCTCCGGCGCCCGCTTCTTCAAGAAGCGCAAGGACAAAGCAGTTAAACCTAGGCTAGAGGAACCGTCAGTACCGGACGCCGGTTCTTTAGAGGTGTCGGTGGAGCCGGTGGTTCCACCGGAGGTTTCTTTGGGATCCCAGGGAGAGACTTTGTTATTGCAGGATGTGGCCTCTCAGGAGGCAGGCCAGGCTGATGGGGCTTCTCAGGTTACTATACTCCCCTCCCTGCCTAGGGTGGTTAGGCCCTCTCCTTCTGTTTCCAAGGCTTCTCCCAGGGTCAGGCCAGGTTTAGCTTCAGTTGGTGTTACCCCTAGCTCTTCAGGAACTGTGCCCAAGAAGCATATGCTTAAAATGGCAGAAGATTTGATTACTTTGATTAGGGGTTCTTTGCCCCCTCCTGATAAGAGACCTAGGGTGGAGCCTGAGCTAGGGAGTTTTGAGCAGGCTTCAGATGTTTCAGAGTCTTCGGTTGAAGACTTGCAGGAGTACTCTCCTTATTCTGATTCTGATGTGGATGATTCTACTCCTTCTGCTTCTCCTCCTGAGGATTTTTCTTTTTCAGAAACTCTTCATTCCATGAGGGAGCATTTTAAGTGGGAAGGTCAGGACTTCTCTGATTCCAGGAAAAGGCTTAGGGAATTTTTGTTTTTACCCCAGCATAGGCCTTTGGCTATACCTCCTGTTTTGGATGTAGTGGAAGATGTTTTTACAGAGGCTTCTCTTAATCCTGATTCTTTGCCTCCTGCTCCTGTTAAACCGGATAGGTATTACAGGGTGCCTGAAGCTCATAAGTATCTTTTTAAGAGTCCTAGGGCGGACCCAGAAACTGTTAGCCAGGGGCCTAAAGGTGTTAAGGCTTCTGTTGTTAAGAATCCGGTTCCTGCAGACAAAGAGGCCAGGGCCTTGGATAGATGGGGAAAGAAAGTTTATACTTCTTCCACTCTTGCTATGAGGGCTTTGAATTGCCAGTTTCACATGTTGAAATACCAAAACTATCTCCTTTCACAATTGAAGTCTAAGGTTGATGCTCTGGCAGAAGGTATTGATTGTAAAGAGTTGCAAGATTTAGTACATGTTTCTGAACAGGTGGGTAAGCATTCTTTGCAATGTGGTTTTGATGCTGTACAGGCCTCGTCTAGGGTGGCTGCCACTGGGTCAGTTCTTCGCAGGCACGCCTGGCTGAGGGATCAAAATTTATCTGAACATGTTAAAACAAGGATTTTAGATGCTCCTTTACAATCTGACGTGTTGTTTGGTCCTCCTGTTGAGGCAGTTTTAAAGAAAATGGAAGACAAGGCTAAGTCTATGCAGACTGTTAAAGATTTTTTGCAGGTCCAGCCTCCAAAGTTTAGTAGAAAATGGCCTACTAAGGGGTGGACGTATCCTTCTTATGATTCCCAGTCTAGGGGTAGATCTAGACGTGGTAGGGGCAGAGCTCAGGGCTCTTTCAGGCCTAGAACAGGGAGTTCTCCTGCACAGTCTTCGGGTGAGGGCAGGGGTTAGTCCTTTCGTAAACAGATCCAATGACCTACCTTTTCAGCTGCCAGAGCCTTCTCGTCTGGCAGCACCTTTGGGAGGAAGCTTGGCACTTTTCAAAGAAAATTGGAGTTTAATTACCCAAGACAGATGGGTATTGGATATCATACACCACGGTTACAGGTTTTATTTCCATACCTTGCCTCCTTTCAAAGGCATGCCAGACGTTCCTCCTCAACAAAGAATAGAGGCTCACAAGCAAGTTTCTCTGTTACTCCAAATAGGGACCATACAGCCGGTCCCTATGCCAGAAGTGGGCCTAGGATTTTATTCTCGCCTGTTCCTAGTACCAAAGAAGGGGAACACGTGGAGACCAATTTTGGATTTATCTACCCTCAACACTTATCTGGACATTCCCAAGTTCAAAATGTTGACGTTACAGCAGCTTTTACCTCTGCTGGGCAAAGATCATTGGATGGTAACTTTGGATCTCAAGGAGGCTTACCTTCATGTTCCTATCAGACTAAGTTGCAGGAAGTATCTGCGTTTTCGAGCTGGGACTTCTCACTATCAGTTCTCTGCATTGCCCTTTGGCTTATCTACTGCGCCCAGAGTGTTCACGAAAGTTCTGGCTCCAGTGATAGCTTTCTTCAGGCTAAAAGGAATACAGATCTATCCTTATTTGGACGACTGCTTGATTCTGGCTCAAGGACGGGAAGAGCTTCTTCATCATTTGGAATATGTGATAGCAGTGCTAAGATGCCTGGGGTATTCTGTGAACGAAATAAAGTCCAGTCTAGTACCCTCTCAGGACATGTGCTTTCTGGGTGTGAGACTGAATACAGCATCCCAGATGGCCTTTTAACCCCGGACAAACAAAAGAGTCTATCCCTTTACTTCCATCAACTATCTCATCAGTCCGGGCTGACTGCAAGGACAGTCCTTCAAGCCTTAGGGTTCATGGCATCTTGTATTCTGGTGCTTCCCAATGCCAAACTGCATATGAGGAAGCTGCAATGGTATCTCAAAAATGTATGGACACAGCACTGCCAGGATCTGGACACTGTCATTCAAATAATACCTTGCATTCAAAAGGAATTTTTGTGGTGGGCTCAGGAATGTCACCTAAACAAGGGACTCTCTGTGACCCGGCCAGAGGCGAGTCAGATTTTAACGACAGATGCCTCAGACAAAGCTTGGGGAGCTCATCTAAATGGAAAGTGGATACAAGACAAGTGGCCTGCCAGACTACAACATCTACATATCAATCTGAAGGAGATGTTAGCAGTCCAGTTTGCATTAATAGCTTTCAAGGAGTTACTTCTTCCAGGGCAGGTGTTGATTCTAACAGACAACACAACTGTCATGTGGTACATCAACAAGCAAGGGGAACGATTCTTATCCTCTATGCAGGCAAGCAATGATTTTGTGGGAGACTGCTCTCAGTTTACAGCTCAATCTTCAGGCAAGGTTTCTGCCAGGAGCACAGAACTCCTTAGCAGATGTGTTGAGCAGACGAATTATGGATCCCCACGAGTGGAAATTGGATCCTCATGTATTTCAGAAATTGACAGTGTCATGGGGAACTCCAGACATAGATCTGTTCGCTTCTCCACTAAACCATCAGCTGCCAAAGCTTTGCACAAAAGGTTTCATCCCACAGCTTGGAGAGTGGATGCTCTTTCTTTCAATTGGAGCAATCTTCATGTGTATGCCTTTCCACCTCTGCCTCTCCTCCCAAAGGTACTTCTAAAGGTCAGACAGGACAAGCCAAGGATGATTTTAATAGCTCCAGATTGGCCTCGACAGCACTGGTACCCATTACTGAGAAGTCTAGTACGGAAGCCTCCATGGCCTTTGCCTTGATTCCTCATCTGTTGTCACAGGAGGACAGCCATTTGCTCAATGTCAAGCTTCACTCTCTGCACCTAACAGCCTGGCATATTCTGTTTTGAACCATAGTGGGCCTCCACTTCCTCAGCAAGTTTTGAATGTTATTTTGGAAGCTAGAAGGCCTAGTACAAGGAAAGTGTACGCAGATAAATGGAAGAGATTTTTATTTTGGAGTGCAGCAAAAGATTTTGATGTTTCTGGGCCTAATTTGAGTGTGGCTCTTCAATATCTTACTGAGTTACTGGACAAAGGTTTGTCTTTCTCTTCTATTAAGGTTCATGCTGCAGCAATTTCGGCTCACTATGATTGTGACCCACCATTGTTTTCTCATCCTTTGTTCAAGCAATTTCTTAGAGGGGCAAAGAATATAAGACCCCACGAAAAGCTCCTGCTCCTGCTTGGGATCTCAATTTTGTGTTGGAGAAACTCACTCTACAACCTTTTGAGCCTGCAGCTACTTCTGAGTTGAAATATTTATCATGGAAGACTGCTTTTTTGTTGGCCATTACCTCTGCAAGAAGGGTTTCTGAATTGCAGGCCCTTATGGCGGTTGAGCCTTTCTTGATTTTCCATAAGGATAGGGTATCTTTACGTACTAATCCTTCCTTTATGCCTAAAGTGGTTTCTAGTGTGGCTTTAAACCAAACTATTCATTTGCCTACTTTTTATGCAAATCCCCAAAATAAGGGGAAAAGATTTTGCACACTTTAGATGTACACAGGCAGTTGCGATATTATTTGGACAGAACTAAAGGGTTCAGGCAGTCTCAGCAGTTATTTGTTTCTTTTGCTTTGGGTTCTCAGGGCAAGCCTGTGTCAAAACAAACTATTTCTAAGTGGATTGGGTTTTGCATTGCTTTCTGTTATTCCCATCATGGCAAGGAGATTCCAGCTGGGATTAGGCCTCATTCCACTAGGGCTACTGCCACTTCGACAGCCTTTTTGAGGGGAGTGGCAACCATGGATATTTTGGAGGCAGCTACTTGGAGTTCAGTGCATACTTTCTCTAGGCATTATCACCTACCACTTTACTCTAAATCCAGGGCTGGTTTTGCCACTGCTGTTTTGCAGGGCATTTTGGCAGCTCCTGCTTCCTTGTAGTTTGGCCATCCTCCCTTACCTCTGCTTTGGGATTCTACCCAAGTGTAAGGACTGCAGCAATGTGAGATGAAGAACATAGTACAGTTTTGTACCTACCATAAATGTAGATGTTCAAGATCCACATTGCTGCAGTCCAATTTACCTCCCTCCTTCCCTCTGTAGTTAGAGGTGGTTGTGTGGGTTGGGTTGTAAATATTGTGTATATTGTATATATTGTACATATAACTAGTGCAGGGGTGGTTGGTTGTTTGTTTGCTGTCTTTTGCTTTTGACCTTTATGTTTAGGGTCTTCTGACATCTGGGGCAAGAAAAGACTGAGGATATGATGTCGGTCATGCGCATTTGTACCCTGACGTCCTGATGTCAGTCAAATGCGCCTTGACCGACGTCAGCCTTATACTTTGATATTCGGGCCGACCGAGGACAGCGGACTACCCAAGTGTAAGGACTGCAGCAATGTGGATCTTCGAACATCTACATTTATGGTAGGTACAAAACTGTACTTTTTGATCCAGTTCTGGGGAACACCTGAAACAGATCTGCTAGCCTCCTTTCAGAATAGACAATACATGCATTTTCCTTTTTATTCCCTTTCAAGGGAACTTTTCTTATTCATTTCTCCCTTTCCTTGGGTAGTGAATTTATTTTTATATATTTAGAATGACTCTTCGAAAAAATGCTGTGGTGAATCTGTTTTGGCCTAGACACTATTGGTTCTTCCTTTCATGGAATTGGCCAAGGGTGATTACCAAAACGTTTCCCCACAGTCTGGATCCAATCACACAAGACAAGAGAAGTTTGGCTAACCCCAATCTATCCAACTTTAAATCATCTGCCTTGATTCTTAGACCTTTTAGGCACCTATTTTTTTCCAGGATGTGCTGCAAGTACTAAAGGAGGCAATAAATTATTCTTCTTGAAAATCTTATTTAGACATTTGGGTGACTTTTCTAGTTGGTGCATACTTATAACCAGGGCCTTGTTGGAGATTATACCACTGGTGCTCAAATACTGTGTGAGTTGCAAGCCTCTGGATTTAGTACTACTTTGTTAAGGTGCATCTTGTGGCCATTTCAGTATGTCTGCCTGTAGATCCATCTCTTTCCTCAGTGTTCTCTTGGTAAAAGTTTTTGATAGGAGTGTTTCACCTGGTTTTGTTTTTTCCTGGGATTCTAACCTTCTCCAGGAAAAGTTAACCTCATCTCTGTCTGAACCTGCATATTTGAGGTTCATAAGATATATATATATATATATATATATATATATATATATATATATATATATATATTTATGTTATATGTGCATATATTTTATATATTTATTGACATTTGATTATCAGGAAAGTCCAACTGGGTAGGAGCTTATTTTCTAGCTGAGACCCGGGGAGAAAAGCTCCAAAGTATTACAAAACATTTTAAGAATAATAATGTTATGGTCTTTAAAAATAATACAAAAAATAATTACAGATTAGACATAATCTGAATACATTGTTTAAGCGTAGATACAAGTTATACGACAGTGATTTAATAGAGACATTTTAGCCACTTTATAGAGAAATTAAAGGTTGGTTAGTATAATACAAACACAGATTGCAGTACAAAGTGAGAGAAAAGTAGGCCTATGATATATTTAGAAAGCCGGGGAGAGAAATTGATAGAAGTAAGGAGGTATGTAAAGAATGGAGAATAGGGAGATATAAGGTATGAATAGGTATTTATCCATGTTTCGGGATATAGTTTATTTGGTATTAAACAAGAACAGAGACAGGTTTTGGCTAGAAGTCTGTCATAATGGTTTTGAAGGATAGGAGGGAGGGCATTGACCTGATGGATAGAAATAAGGAGTTCCAGGCCTTGGCAACATGGTATAGACAATGACCAGGAGATTTGACAGGTTTGTGGACAGACAGGAGCTTTTGGTCACTGGATTGTAATGACCGACTGGAAACATAGTTGTATAGAACGTTATTTATTACAGGACAATCAGATGGATTCTGGATAATTTTATAGGCGGTAAGAAGCTGCATTTATGTTAGTTGATGGGGTATTTCTATCAGTTTAGGCTTTTTAGTCCTATACATTGGTGGGTTTTGAAAGGGGTATGTGCTGCAAATTTAGCAACTTTGTTATAGCATATATACCATACTTCTTTCACCTTTTCCCATTTAAGTGCCTCACAGCGGATCACTGGTCCCGCTAATGATTGGCAGTGGATTTTTATGGTGTTGAGTTGCCAGCCCGGCGCCCAGCCTTCAAAGAAGGCACACCTACACACGCACGCACCTACCTGCATTTTTTTAAAGTTCATTCTACCACGGGGAGGACATGCAGACTCCGCACAGAAGGCGATTTAGCCGAGAATCGAACTGGAGAACCTCTTGCTGTGAGGTTATACCATACATATATATAAAATGTGTTTTCGTCTTACTCTGATATTTACAAGATGAATATCTGAGTTGCTAACTCTCTTGATGGATAGACCTTATTTGGTTTGCTTTGCTGTAAGGTATCAATAAGAACAAATCCCTCATTTATGCCCAAGTTGATTTCGGAGTTCCTTTGAATCACACCATCAATCACCCAATGTCCTAATATATTCTATTCTAACCCTCAGAGCCATGGATTCTTTATATTCTGGACGTGTGTAGACAGCTCAGATACTATCTTGCAGAACTAATGCCTTTAGAAAAGATGGTTTTTTTTCTATGAATTTCTAATGTTAGGAATAAAACAGATTTTTTTTCCAGTTGGTTGGCCTTGACTTTCGCATTATGTTATGACTATCATAATGAACCATTTTCAGGCAGTACTATGGCACACTTTCCATTGGCCTTCTGTTTTTTGATGGCATATTACAAAAGGGTAGATTCTAGAAGCTCATAGAAACAGCTATGTGATCCTCTGCATATACCTCTACAAGGAATTGTTTACTGGTTTCTTTGTTTAGATCCAGAACTAGCATTACTAGGATCATTCTCCAGGGGGTCCTGAATCCATATTCTCCCTCCTCCAAAGATGAATAAACTGTGATATTCTACCCACAGGCTACTGCAGCAATAGGAATGATGAATATAATACAGCTGTGTTTTGCAGTCAGCTATAACAGTGGATGTTCAAATTCGACACTACTGCAGTAGCTGCTCCCATCCATCATCTCCTAGTGATTTGTTGGCTTTTTCCTTGTTTTGGTTAGTTCAATTGGATATTTCTTATCATGTAGGCAAAAATTTCCTGAAGGTTTTGTACTCTGATGATTTTCCTCTTTAGGGGCTCGACAGTCATAGTACAGTGGTGGATTTAGGCTGTGGTGTAGGAGTGCCCCCTTCCCCCCTCACAGTTTTTGTTACTGAGACCACAAACCTCTTAATCATATTACTTTTGGCACTGCATGCTGATCTGCCACACTGATCCTAATTGCAATTCCAAAGGGCTGCACTACTGCAGACAGTTTTTTCTTTCCTTTTATTTTTTTTATTTTTTTTTTTTCCTTGCGCAAAGTTTCACAAATACTTAAAGACCAGCACATCACTCAACCTCCTGACTTTTAACAAAAAAAAAAAACGCTTTTTAGATTAAAATAGCAGGATGCTACAGAATTCTGAGTGGCCCTTTAAATTAGGATTTCTGGAGTTCAGTTTCACCATCACTAGGCATCCACATAGTGATGATATCACAACTGTATGTTAGTGAGTGTGGAACTTATCAATTTGGCTTGCTGCGGGCAGACTCCAAGAAAAATGCATACTATGATAGTTGTATAGTATTAAATAAGAACTAAGCACTAACCTGAGTAAGTCATCTCTCTGAGTAGTTGCGCTGGGGCAGGACAGGCCTTCGATAAACTGGCACCCTAGGTAAAAAAAGCTCCTTGTCCCTCCCCCTGCCCATCATTTGCCTGCCTACTCATACTATCCAGATTACTTTTTTCTTCCTTTTTCTCATGGCTTATGTTACCCTTCATATTTTTCTTGCAGTTATTCATTCAGCATCTAAGTAGGACTGTACTCTGATAACTTTGGAGGAAACATTTTAGCAAGAAACATCTTTATTAAATTATCATGTATGACATGACATAGGCAATCTTACTTTTATATAAATGAAAATAAACCATACCAACACAATTTCAGTTGCAAACATTATACATTGCAAACCATGCTGACACAATTGTAGCTGCAAACATTATACATCACTTATAATATATCCAGTCATTGTCAGTCAGACATTACATAGCTCATTCAAATCCTGCCTTCTTTTGAACCTTGTTCCTCCTCTGCATGTATTGATCCCACAATTCCCATTTTTCTTATGTAATTTGTTCTTACCCTTTTCTAAAAATCTCTATTCCAGTTGTTTTTTCTCTGGTGCTATCTTTGCTACTTCTAGTCAATTTGGTTTAGACTTTGATTTCCATTTTCTAGTCATTGCTCTTTTGACAATCATAATTAAACTCAGCAAGGCCTTACTATGTCTAGGAAATTCCGATTCTGTATCATAGTTCAAAACAAATAATTTCCTTAGTTACACCAATTTGTTCACCCAGTATCTCTGACAGGGCAGTCTACAGGAAATCTTTAAAGTCTGCCAACTCATTACACTCCCAGAAAACATGTTCACAGTTACCTCTTTCTTCCCCATCACACCTCCAGCATTTTCTATTTACCTGAGGAAAAATTATTTGGAGTCTACCTGTGTTATAAAAATACCTATGTAAATACTTCCAAGCAAAGCTCCTAAATCTTCTAGACTGTGTTGTAAATTTGGGGGACATGCATATATCCCCCATTGTTTCTTTGTAAATTGCTTATCCACTCTCTCTTCCCTCTGATTGATTCTCATCGTTATCATGCAAGATTTTATATTCTTTCCTTTTTTTTATTATTCCTTTTTTAACAGCAACTTTTGTTCTAGATTCTACTAAAAACTCTACCAGAGTTCTTTCTTTCATTTAGAATCCCCCCCCCACACACACAATTTCATTCTCTGTGCCTATACGCGGATATCAATCCTTGATAGGTAAGGCAATCTGTGACCAGCAGTCCAAATAAATTCTTGGCATCTTCCTATTCTATTCTATTTATGTATGTATGTATGTATTGTCATTTGTTGACTGGGAAAGTCCACTGGGTCAGAAACCCATTTTCAGTGGAGGCCTGGGGAGAAAGGTTCCACAATATTAAAATATTCCACAAAAAATACAAAGTTAATGCAGAAATATATATACATTAACATAGGACAAGGGTGTTGGTACTATGTGAATTTTGAAGTACATAGATATTATCATACAGTAAAGATAGAAAGTAAATACTTTTCCATTCAGACAATACAATCATAAATATAAATTCAGATTGTTATAGATAGAAAAATTAGTAATACAGAAGAGGAAAGAGTTAATATAACAAAGGTTTAAAAAGTAGGTTCTGCGTAGTATTACCTCTCCCTCTCTTTATTTGCTCCCAACACATGGGTTCCTTTACCATTTTTTTCCAATAAATTCCATCCTTCTTTAGCCTATTGTCTGTATCCCTAATTGTAATTGCAGTCATCCTTATCAGTAGAATCTCCTTTCTCCAGTCCATTGTTGGTTAGTTCTTAGAATACTTTCTGCTACTTTATGAATATAATATTCTGTATGATTACTGTTATTCCCCTTAAAGGTCTGCATCCATAATCCCTGTCTGTCCATGTTTCTTGAGCTTCTCCCGTTTCATCATCATCATCTCTTTCCACTTTGAATTCTAGATCTGATGTTAATCTTCACCTAAACCTTGACGGTGGGTTTGGTTCTGAACCCTCGAAACCGACTCGGCCGTATTTCCAGCTTCCGCTCTCCAAACTCTCGAGCCAGGCACTACCCATAATGCTCCTGAAAGCGATTACCTCAGATCTCATTTGCTGCTTTGCAGACCAGATGTGTTTCTTCATCTTTCGAGCTTTGGCAGTTAATCTAAGTGTTGTTTAAATTTCTTTACCTATCTGTCTCTTTATTAGTACTTCTACCCGCTCTAAAAAAAAAAAAAAAAAAAAAATCTTTCCCCTCTATCTGTTCCTTTTCATCGCCAATAATGGCAGACCAAAAGCAATCTCCTTCTAAACCCTCTAAAGGTGCCTTAGGATTTAAGAGGTGTAAAAAATGTGAGGATAAAATGCCTAATTCAGATGGGCACACTTTGTGTTTATTGTCTTGGCAAGATTCACTTGCAGAAAAATTGTGCAATTTGCCATGGGTTCTCCTCTCGTATATTAATGGAGAGGAAGAACACGATTATTCTAAAAGGGCTTCTGAAATCTCCCTTTGACAAGGCCATTTCTGGTTCCAAAGAGAAAACTGGGGAAGCAGGAACTTCTTCCTCCCACGGTTCCAAAAAAAAGATCTTCCTCAGTTCCGAGTTCTTCAGAACTGGCCAAAAAATGTCAAAAGTTTCCGCTGCACCAAAAAGTTCATCAGCACTGGGAGATGTGTCTTCACCAACGAAATTGATTTTGGAGCCTACTTCTGCCTTTGCATCGGTACCAATAGAGCATCCAGTACCGATGTCACTGGAAATGCCTGTGCTCCAAGTATTACTTATTCTCCTATTGTGGACCCATTTGTGGAGGTAAGACCACCTAGAGCTTCCTCCACGTCTTTGGTGAGGTCTACTAAGAGCCTTTTGGAACTTGACATTATGAGGCTGGTGGATCAGCTACTTGTGGCGAGAGGATTGCCTTCGGTTCTGAGCCAATCCAGCATCGAGACTGTATGCCCAATGACACCTTCATACACTTCTCCTCCAACTCTCAGAGCCTTTGGAGCCCTCCATCCTTACATTTCTGTCACTGACTGACTTGGTTCCGATAGCATGTTCGTCTTCGATTCTGACAACCACCTTGAGTATCTCAGAGCCTTCGGCACTGGAGACTACCCAAGGTCGGGACTGTCTGGTCAGGTCCGAGATGCATGGTACATTTTCAGTTCTGTCTGAGCCTTCTACACCTCTTGGAGCTTCGGACCTTGTAGTTCAGACCCAGGCTTCTGGTCTGGGGTTGTCTCCTCGGTGCGGGGTGTGAGCCCGGTTCTGAAGCAGTCCATTTCGGTTCCAGGCTCCCATCCCTCTATGGGGGGATCTGCCTTCTGGATTATGGAGAAGGCTTTTTCCATTGGGGATTCTCAGTCCTTGCCATCCCTGTTGGGACAGATTTCTTCTCCTTCCTCTTGACCTGAGCTACCATTGACCTCAACCCCTGGATGGTCCCAGGTGACTCCCACCTTAGTGGTCTCCTCTTCAGAAACCTCCCCGGAGCATCCCCCGAGGAAGTCCCTGTGAAGAGGAAGTGCAAGAAGAAGCACCTGGACTCCCTGGAAGAGTCTTGTACCGAATATACTGATTTCGATGAAGGGAAAGGTTCCCCCAAGTCTACCCCCTGATGATGATTCCTTCGGGGACATCCTGGAAATCTTGAAACAGAGGGGTGGCTGGTCCTCCACTAGCCTTTCTCAGAGGAATCCGTATACCTGGAGGCTTTTTGTGCCCAATCCTCTACTTCTTGGATCTCTCTGCCCGCTGCCGATCTTATCAAGCTGATTGCTCAGCCGGCGTGGAAGACGACCGGCTCCATAGAGCCAATACCTAGGAGACCTGACAGTGTACTATCTGCACCAAAAGATGAACCACATTGGACTAAGGAATTCCTGTTGACGCCATGGTGGTAGCAGCTGCCACCAAGAGAAAATTCACAGAAGAGACTCCTACTATCCATCCTCCTAACAAGGAGTTTAATATGTTGGATAGATTTAGGAAGCGTGTTTATACTTCAGTACCTTTCGCCCCGATGTCCTTGAATTATATACACATTTCACCAGATTGCAGAGGGATTTGATTAAAGAACTTTCAAATACTCTCTCTCAGGAGCGATAGTTGAAGAGACTCATGACAAAGTTTCTTATCAGCTTGCAACCCTTGAGTCTATTTCAAACTTGTCCATGAGGCTCATAGCACATGCAGCCGAAGGGATGACCAGAGCAGGGGTTCAGGTATAGCCATTAGAAAGCACTTTTAGATGCATTGTGTGAATTTACAGAGCAATTTAAGCATCGTTCATCAGTGCTCCCTTTGACGGATCTACCCTTTTTGGTCCAAAGGTTAAAGAAACTCTAGCCAGAAGTGAGCAAGATGGTAAGACCCTATCTGCTGTTGGCATACATTTCTCCACCTCTCAGAGTCCTTACTCAAGGAACCAAAGGAGTGGGAGACTATGGTTTAGGAAATCCAAGGGCCCTTTCCATGACTCACGAGGTAAGGACTTCCCCCAGGGCAGAGGGGGAGGCAAGGGAAGATGCCACCCTAGGACAGAAATGGACCGCAGAACCAGGGGTCCAGGGAATCCTTCCCTGGCACCTCCTATCAGCATCCCTGAATGGATGTCCTATTGCCTTCCTCTGGAGGCAGTCGGGGGACGATTATCCCTGCACCTACCAGCCTGGCCATCGATAACTTCGGTCAAATGGGTGATGGGAATAATATCCAGAGACTACCGCATTCCCCTCTCTGTAACCCCCAGACATCAGAAAATACTCCCAAATGTTCCAACCAATCAAAGGGAATCCGCTGTCTTAGAAATGCAAAAACTGCTCGGAAAAGGAGTCATACAAGAAGTCCCACCAACCCGAACAGGATCCAGGGTTTACTCAAGATTCTGTTTAGTGCCCAAAAAACAGGGGACTTGAGACCCATTTTGTATCTCAGCCGATTCAAGAAGGCAGTTCTACAAACCAAATTCTGGATGGTCTTGGATCAAGCGATACTTCCTTTTTTGGAAAAAGGTGATAGGATGTGCTCTATAGACCTCAAAGATGCTTATTACCATAAAAAATGGGAAAAAAAGCTCCAGGAGGTTTCTATGCTTCCGGCTAGGAGCCAGTCATTACTAGTTCAGAGTACTATCCTTTGGACTCACCACAGCCTCCAGGGTCTCTACCAAATGCATCACAGTGGTTGCAGCTCATCTCAGACTGTAAGGTGTTCGAGTCTTCCCATACTTCGACAACTGGCTCCTCACTGCTACCACCAGGCGTCACTTAGGACAGGCAACAGACTTCACCATGAACCTCTGCAAATCTCTAGGTTTTTCAGTAAATCTCAAAAAATCCAATCTGAAGCCTTCTCAATGTTTGGATTTCATAGGTGCGCATCTAAACACAGTCTCAGGAATAGCTTCTCTTCCTCCAGAGAGACTACAAAGTATCAGTACCCTGGTTAGACAAATTGTCCGAAGCAACAGAGTCCCAGCAAGACTTATCCTACAAACTTTTTTAGCTTCAATGGCAGCTGCAATTATTCTGGTTCCTCTAGCAAAGTTTCATATGCTAATACTGCAGTGGCTACTAGCAACACAATGGTCTCTCAATCGCCAACCAATGTCTTATTTAGTGCTAATCACCAACCATTGCAAACAGGACCTAAAATGGTGGCTTCACTCCAACTAAATTCTTTTGGGCCAACCATTCATCCTTCCTCAGCCCCAAGCTATAGTGACCATGGATGCTTCCCAGATTGGGTGGGGGGGGGGGGCATTATCTGGGGCAGACACTCCAAGGCACATGGTCCCAGTTGGAGGCCAATTTGCATATCAGCATTCTAGAAATGAGGGCAGTACTATTAGCATTGCAAGCATTCCATGATACCCTCCCTTTATTGCAGTTCAGACAGACAACATGTCAGTAGTCTGGTACATCAACACACAAGGGGGAACCAAATCTTATCCACTATGCCGAGAGGCACTCAGAGACTGGCAAAAGGTGATTTCTTCCAGCAGCTTTCTGATAGCAACACACATTCTGGGAAGTTCCAGTGTGATAGTGGACAAATTAAGCAGGACAGTTCTGATGCCTCACGAGTGGTCTCTGAACCCTGAAGTGGCAGACAGGATTTTTCGCCGATGGTGCCAACTTTGCTGCGACCTGTTTGCTTCTCCCCTAAACAACAAGTGCAAAAGTTATTTTGCCCTAATTCACCCTCCGGGGAAGTCACCCAGAGATGCTTTTCTCCACACTTGTCCTCCCGGTCTGCTATATGCCTTTCCCCCTGTTCCTCTAATTTCTCAATTCCTAAAGAAAGCCAAAAAGACAAAGAATTCTATAATCCTCATTGCCCCATTCTGGCCTCGACAAGTTTGGTTCCCTTTCCTCTGGCCTCATCTGTTACAGAAACTGTAGATCCTGGACCCAGTTCCAGATCTACTCACTCATCAAGAGGACATGATTCATCCCAACCTTTGACACCTCAAGCTCACTGTATGGCTTCTCCAATTGCCATGATTGCCAGGCATCCCTCCCTTTCTTCCCCTGTTCAATGTATTATCATTGCACACCACAAACCCACTACTAGAAAACAGTACCAGTGCAAGTGGAAAAAATTTACTGAAAGGACTTTGAACAAAGACCTTGACCCATTTACTGCTCCTATCCAGCACGTATTAGATTTCCTTAATTCTCTTTTTCAATCTGGCTCATCTGCTGCTACAGTAAAGGTTCATCTAGCAGAAATTTCAAATTTCCATTCAGGTTTGAATATCGCCCCTATAATGTGTCAGACTTTGTAAGGCCTTCTTAAAAGGGCTTTTCTTATTAAAACCCCCTTAGAAAGAACCAGTTCCACCATAGGACTTAACTACCGTTCTTCAAGCTCTAACCAAGGTTCCTTTTGAATCTTCAGCATCTTGTCATCTCAAATATTTATCATGGAAGACCGTGTTTTTAGTAGCAATTACATCTGCAAGAAGAGTTTCCGAATTGCAAGCCCTGTCATGCAAATCACCCTACCTGATCTTTCATAAAGACAGAGTGGCACTGAGAATAAACCTCTGCCCAAAGTAGTCTCTGAATCCAATATTAATCAGTCGTTACAATTACCTACCTTTTTCCCAAATTTTTCCAGCAAAGGAGAATACGCACTTTATTTACTAGATGTGCATAGACAGTTGAGCTTTTATCTTCACAAAACAAAAGAATTCTGAAAATCAGATCAGTTATATGTGTAGCCTTTTCGCCGCTGCGCATGGGCTATTCATTTACTAAGGTTACTTTAGCTAAATGGCTGAGGGACTGCATCACATTCATTTATCAATCTCAAGGTCTTCAACTCCCAAAAGCACTTCAAGCCCACTCAACAAGAGCTGTTGCAACATCAGCAGTTTTTCATGCCAGAGTGTTTCTAGATGACATTTGTGCAGAAGCCACATGGTCTTCCCATCATACCTTCATCACCCGTTACAAACTAGACCAGGTCTCAAGGAGTCGAGCATCCTTTGGCTCTATGGTGCTTCGGAATATTCTTCCATGAGACCTCCCAAGGCTAAAAGTAGCTGGGGATTCTGTCCCACTGTCAAGGATTAGGTGAAGATTAGCAACATCAGATAAAGAAGTTACGTCTTACCATAATGTTCCATCTGTGTTGTTCATCTTCACCAATCCTTGACATACCCACCCTCCTTCCCCATCCTAAGACTCTTAATAGTTCTGATCCAATTCTCATTAATAACTCATAGATGGTCTCGTCTCTAACTGTAGATATGTCTTATATATATATATATATATATTTAGGGACCCCTTATAATCTCAAAATACTGAAATGTCGAATTTCAGTATCTCGAGACTATAAAGCCGAATGTTCAAACTAGCGAAAGTTCATAATTGCAAATTTGAATATCTTGAATTCGTGGTTATGGACTTACGCTATGTTGTTACCGGGTTTGTGTGTTGATGGTGCGCGGTGCCGTGTGTGGATCTATGTGTTATGTGAGGTTAGTGAGTGTTTTGTAAGGGAGGTAGAGTGTATGTGAGCGTGATGATATGTTTGATGTGTGTGTGAGGGACTGGAGAATGTGCGTGTGTGAGTTTGTTTTTGTTTCTTGTATGTGCGATCTTGGAGTTAGTATATATAATTAGGGGGTGTGGGGGGCACAGCTTATGTGTGTATGAGTTGTGTATGTGTGTAGTTTTGTGTTTTAAATTGTGATGTCGGTGTTTTGGTGTATGTGTGGTGTGTGCAGTTTGTTTGGGTTTTTGAATTTTGCGTTTTTGGGTTCGAGGTTTTGTAGTTTCGGTGTTTTGTGGATTCGGTTTCATGGTCTCGAGATACTGAAATTCGATGTTTCAGCATTTTGAGTTTATGAAATGAATCTATTATATTTATATATATATATATATATATATATATATATATATATATATATATGGGTCTACTACCGAAGATTGAAATTACACTATTTCAAAATCCGGTAGTAGATGCCCACTAACGCGAAAGTGCACTTTCGCGAACACCACTAGAACAAATGGGCACTGTCCTCCACTGTGGTGTGGTAGTCACGGACCTTAGGGTTAGGGCTTCGGTTAAGGATAGTTAGCCCTACTAGCTACCCACTATCCTTAACCCAAGCCCTAACCCTAAGGTCCGTGACTACCGCACCACAGTGGAGGACATAGATCCGTGACTACTGCAACATAGAGGACATACAATTTCCTCCACTGTGGTGCGGTAGTCATGGACCTTAGGGTTAGGGCTTGGGTTAAGGATAGTGGATAGCCCTACTAGCTATCCACTATCCTTAACCCAAGCCCTAACCCTAAGGTCCATAACCATTCACTCAAGTGGTGTTCGTGAAAGTGCACTTTCGGTGAAGTGCACTTTCGCGTTAGTGGGCATTTACTACCGGATTTTGAAATAGTGTAATTTTGATCTGATTTTAAACTATGTACTAGAGCTTTTCTCCTCGGGTCTCCACTGAAAATGGGCCACAAGCCCAGCTGGACTAACCCAGTTAACAAACAATAATAAATAAATAATAATTTCGATCTCCGGTAGTAGACCGATATAGATAGATAGATAGATAGATAGATAGATAGATAGATAGATAGATAGATAGATATTAAAACCATTCCACCTTTGGCTGTATTCTGTCATCTGGCAAACTGGATCTGAGGTAATCTCTATGAGGAGCATTATGGGTAGAGCTTGGCTCGAGAGTTTGGAGAGCGCGAGCTGGAAATACCCCCACCGTCAAGGATTGGTGAAGATGAACAACACAGATGGAACGTTCTGGTAAGACATAACTTCTTTTTTCTGCTTGTGCTGTGTATAGGAGCCTTAACTGTGTTGCTCTGAAATACCCCTTCAAATTGGGTAATCTCAATCCACCTTGTTCTATTGGAAGACTAATCTTATCCCTCCCAGATAAAATCCTTCAGGTCTTTAGCAGTTGTTATTCACAACTTCCCCTTTGGTTGATAAAAATATGCCTGACCTGTGTTTAAGACTAAAGGGACTAAAAGCATTTTAACTGCTTGTATCTTATTGTTGATATCAATATAACAGAGCATGGATTTTCTCAGTTTTTGTATTATCTTTTGTTTAGTCTCTTCCCACATATCCTTAGGTGTCACAATGAAATAATTTTTAATCCATACTCCTAAATATTTAATTGTATCATGTTCCCATAAATATGGATATTGCTGAACCAACTCTTGTATGGGTACATAATTTACCACTGTTGCCTTTGTTTAAGCTTCAGTAATTTTGTGTCCTGAAAAGATTTGATACTGTGTCAATATGTTCCATGCAAGCAAGAATGCCTGACAGGGTGTGTGTTAATGTATAATTAACGCCCGCCCAGGAGTGTTATGATGCCCAATCCTGCAGGCGGAGGTCCTCTACACCCATGAAAGGGCATTAATTGCACACTAACAGACACACCCTGAAGGACATTATTGTGCTTAGAGAATGGGCTTTCTGTAAAATTAATACTAACACCAAAAAACACAGTGGTGTAGATAAATGGTCCGACCAAAAAGTCCAAGGTAATGTACAAAAAAATAAGGCAGAACCAAACCACGGAGTACATAAAAACTTCTAACTTTAATGGTGAGTGCTTTCACAGTACAACAAACTGCTTCATCAAACAATCAATGCAACCCATCCCCTCATTTTTAAAAACAATGGACCAATAGTAAAATAGAGCTTAATTGGTATGAATATTTAACTATTTCATTCCATGTATCTTCCCCATAAATACATTTTTTAAAAAACAGCCATATCGCCCAATAACATTCAGATACACACATATATATTTCATCATTTCATTCCATGTGCATAGACACTTTTTACTTAAAAAACTAAAAACATTAAAGTTAGAATATTGCATGTAGCCCTAGCTACGTACCCCTTTGGCCTGGAGTACAGGCTTCAATGACAACTTGTCATTCAATCCCTTCCCCCAGTTGGCTCTCATTCTTATAATCCAATCCATCTCTATCTGCTCAGTGTAATTCCTAATGTCTCCCCCTCTTGGATTTTCCTTAAGAAGTTGTACTACCATAAACTTAAAAGTATGGTTCATATTTTTGAGTTGAACATGTTTGGCTAGGGCATTCACTTCATTGTTTTTAGAAATATCATAAATGTGTTCCCTAATTCTTTCCTTTAAAGTACGATTCGTTTTCCTTATATAGAAGGAACTACATGTTTCACAACGGATAAGATATACTAAGTTATTACTATAGCAACATGCTCCCAACTTAAATTCCCATCTTTTACCTGTGTCCGGGTGTAAGAAAACTGAGGTACAATCCAAGTATTTACAGTACCTACAATTCCCACAGGTAGGGTTCCCCTTATTCCCTTTAAGTTCTGGTATCTTGTTTAATTCACGATCAGTCTCTAATTCAGTGTAGCCCCTTCCCTTGATCTAGTACTAAGCATGTTAAGCTCTTCCATAAGTTTTTCATCATTGGCTTCCAGTCTAGATGTCCTACGTCCTTGCCCTTTAACTATGTTTTTAAAAACATAGCTGGGATGCATACTCTGTCTATGTAAATATGTTGTTCTATAGCATTCTTTCCTATAAATCTGGGTTTCAAAATCCCCTTTCTCATCTCTCAAGATTTTCACATCTAAAAATGCAATCTCTTTCAGTGAATGAGTCATGGTGAACTTCAAAAAATGTGTACTTGAGTTGATATCAATTAAAAACTCTGTCAATGTAGAAAATTAGTTTGCCCGTTCTAATATAGGGAACCAAATATGTACCTTCCCATTTAGCCATAACCAGGTTGGCGTAGCTATTGGCACAGGATGTGCCCATAGCTACGCCATCCAGTTGCTTATACAAATCTTCAAACATGAACGAATTGTTCTCCAAAATTTATTCAGTAAACAGCATCAATAATTCAATAAACTTCCTATCATATGTACCATCATCCATTAGATATTGCATACACATTTCAAGACCGTCTTTGTTAGGTATAGCAGTGAATAAAGACTGGACATCTAACGTCACCATAAAACATTCTAGACTAGCAATCCTATTATTCAGAAAGGCATACAAATCACATAGAAACTGTTCCGTATCTTTCAGCACATATTTGCTCTTATAAAGAATTGGTTTAAGGTGTTTCTCCACATAAATACTTAAAGATTCAGTACACCACCCCCTCCCCGCCACAATGGGCCTCATAGGAGGGTTAGTTGGGTGTATGTGAATCTTCGGCAGCCCCTATATAATAGGTGTTATTGGGCTAGTCACATTCAAATAATTAAATAAATTCATGTATATTACCCTGCACTGTAGACATTCAAAAAGCATGTCATATACATTTAATACAGATGATGCTACACCTTTCTTACTATCTATCATGTAGCGAAGGGGTTACACTGAATTAGAGATTGATTGTGAATTAAACAAGATACCAGAACTTAGAGGGGAATAAGGGGAAACCCTACTTCTCGGAGAGAGTACCCCCAGTAGCATATAATAGACGAACAAACAGCAAGATGTGTATGTCTATTACATATTCAAGTAACATAAGATGTCTGTATGAGATTTATAGTAAACATTGGGAGGTTCTCTGTGTAGATGATAGAGTCAGGAATATTATAGGTGAGTGTCCACAATATACTTATAAAAACAAGAAATCATTAAAAAGGCTGCTAAGTGGTCATAAGAATATGACGACTGAGCTCCAGATGATAACAGAATGGGTACATTCCTATGTGGGAATTGTAGGTACTGTAAATACTTGGATTGTACCTCAGTTTTCTTACACCTGCACACAGGTAAAAGATGGGAATTTAAGTTGGGACCATATTGCTATAGTAATAACTTAGTATATCTTACCCGTTGTGAAACATGTAGTTCCTTCTATATAAGAAAAACGAATCATACTTTAAAGGAAAGAATTAGGGAACACATTTATGATATTTCTAAAAACAATGAAGTGAATGCTCTAGCCAAACATGTTCAACTCACAAATATGAACCATACTTTTAAGTTTATGGTAGTACAACTTATTAAGGAAAATCCAAGAGGGGGAGACATTAGGAATTACACTGAACAGACAGAGATGGATTGGATTATAAGAATGAGAGCCAACTGGGGGAACGGATTGAATGACAAGCTGTCATTGAAACCTGTACTCCAGGCCAAAGAGGTACGTAGCTAGGGCTACATGTAATATTCTAACTTTAATGTTTTTAGGTTTTTAAGTAAAAAGTGTCTATGCACACGGAATGAAATGATGAAATATATATGTGTGTATCTGAATGTTATTGGCTGATATGGCTGTTTTTAAAAAATGTATTTATGGGGAAGATACATGGAATGAAATGGTTAAATATTCATAGAATTAAGCTCTATTTTACTATTGGTTCATTGTTTTTTTAAAAATGAGGGGATGGGTTACATTGATTGTCTGATGAAGCAGTCTGTTGTACTATGAAAACGCTCACCATTAAAGTTGGAAGTTTTTATGTATTCCGTGGTTTGGTTCTGTCTTATTTTTTGTACAATACACTTTCCGTAAAATGTTTTTACTTATTTTTTAAGTACATTTTTATATATATTTTTGTTGTAAAATAGTTACTCTACCTAATGTTTCAAACTTGCTGTAATATATGTCCATGGTCTTGGAGGAAACATTTTACATCCAAAATATCCAGGTATTTATTTTTTGGCTCCTTTCTCCTAAAATGTTTGGTTTATTGCCATTTATTAGAGATTGATGTCTCTAAATGATGACATAAATTTGTGTTTCAGACTTTCTTTTTATTTAGAAAATTAATTTTAACATAAATCCTGTTATTTAAGCAACTTTTATATGAAAAAATAATTAAACTCTGTTCCTATTTTTGAAGCTTTGTTCTTCCTTTATTTTATTTATCCATATACTGCGGTGGTGGTGCTGCGGTAGCGTTGTCGCCTCACAGTTAGACGTTGCACATTCGATTCTCAGTTAGAGCATCTTCTGTTTGTCAACATGCGTAAATGGGCATTCCTTCGTTAAAGGTTGTGCTTTAGGCCCGGCAAGCCAGCACGTAAAAATCTACTGCCAATCATTAGCGGACTGGAGTTCCGCTGTGGCGACCCCTAACAGGGAAAAGTCGAAAGAGAAAGTAAATTAAGTTCTTCCTTTATTTTATTTATCCATATTTCTTTAGCTGAAAGGTTGAGAGGCATGTAGACCTCTTTACTACTATTGCCAGTGGTTGATCTCTCTCATGCAGTCACACATACACACACCTCTGCTTCAGAAAATGCAAGCTGACACAAATCCTGATGTTGAAGTAATGCAATTTTATAACAGGATCATGTAAAAATATATTGTTATTTTGAGCCTTTGTCCCCCATTTCTTTTATGCTTATCCAGATATGTTGAGGTAAGAGGTCGAGAGGTATGCAGACCTCCTAACTGCTGCTGCTAGGGATTGCGCTCATTCTTACCTCACTCTCTCATACACAGTCTCTTCTTCTGTCATACATGCATACATTCTCAGTCATATACACACACACACACACACACACTTTGTTATTTTAAGTTTCTTTTCTTTTTTTGTTTACACTCACTAAACAGCAAAAGCAGTGCTTAGTGAGCGTAAAGTAACGGCTTAATCAATCTCACTGTTCACTCACTCTCTCTCGCTCATACACACATACACAGCCTCTTCTGCTTTCGTGCACTCATTCACTTACACACACAGACAGAAATGTAAACACACTCTTACACATGCACACATACATGCACTTTTGTTCTGTTTTTTGCACACTCTGCAAAATTGTTGCTTATTGAATGTAAAGTAACAGTTTGATCGGTCTGTCTTACACTCACATACACTCATACACTTACACACAAACAGACATAAATACAGACACACACTTTTTCTTTTATTTATTTATTTTTTAACATTTTACAGTCACTAAACAGCAGAAGCGCTATTTAGTGAATGTGAAATAATAGCAGCCATTATTTTTGTTTCTGTATGAGCTCCACGGTGGCTTGATATGCTGCTGTGAAGTGGTGGATTAATTTTTCAGTGGGCATTACATGTATATTAATACCCTTCTGAAGAACAATAACCCAAAAAAAGTACCCAGTACTCAGCGTCAGTGCAAAGGATTTAATAAGCAAAATCACAAACACAAGTCCAAATACGTAGTTGAATTAAACTCCACGTTTCATTAGTAACTTCCTCAGATAAAACACATCAAAGCAATTAAAATGACAATTTAAATACTCGTGACCAATTTTAAACTAACCAATAAATTTCTTGAATCATTAAAACATTAAATAATTTCCTTCCACCACGTCACATCCACAAGACAGGACAAAATAAACTACCATTTTATACAAAATGTTTGTAAATATGCAATAAAAACATACTAAACAAGAGTTAAATGAATTATCTGAGGAAGTTACTGACGAAACGTGGAGTTTAATTCAACTACGTATTTGGACTTGTGTTTGTGATTTTGCTTATTTAATCCTTTAATCCTTATTAAATCCTTTGCACTGACGCTGAGTACTGGGTACTTTTTTTGGGTTATTGGCACTTACTAGTACCTTCTGAAGGACAGTCATTCCCCAATAAGGATGCGATCTATGGATCACCCATTCTCTAAAACACTGTAATGTCTCTTTCTGGTTTTGTCAGGTATAAAATAATATCATTTGGAAACAGAGTCAGCTTTTCTTGACTACCATACCAATCATATCCTTGAATTTCTGAATCCCTTATTTTCTTTGCCAGTGCATCTAAATATAATGCAAATAACAAAGGGGAGAAAGGACACCCCTGCCTGCTTCCTCTGCTCAAGCAGAAATTATCGGGTCTATATTAGAATACCGAATGTTCAGAATTTCGAGTGTTCTAATATCGAACCCTATGAATCGAAAATTTAAAACATCAAACATGCAGAACAGCGAATTGTTCCAAAACACATACACACAACACAAGCACACCAAACAAACAGCAATCCACACACATACACCTAAACTCTTACACCTAACCCTACACTAAACTATGCATACACTACTAACTATCCACTTACCTTAACCCTAAGGTCCGTCACTTTCGCACAGTCACCTCACCCGCGCCCTAACCCTAACTCACCTACCCCGCCCTAACCCTCACGTCCACACAGTCGCACACTTACCTGACCCACGCCCTAACCCTAACTCACCTAACCCACCCTAACCCTCATGTCCGCACAATCGCACACTTACCTGAACCCGACCTGTAACTTTCCACCACAGCACTGAAAATACTGAAGCAACAGAAACGAACAACCAAATTCTTTCCCTAGGAAAAAATTTGGTTTTCTGTTTCTTCGATATTTTCAGCGTTCGCTGAAAATGGGTTGATATTAGAACACTCAAAATTTTGAACGTTCGGTGTTCTAATATAGACCCAAATTATCAGAGAAAACCTTGGCCACTTTAATTTTCACATCCGAGCCTTCATATATCATCCTAATCAACCTTATAATTTTATCAAGGAATGTACATGCTTCCATTGCTGTGCTTATAAAGTCCCAGCTTACTGTGTCAAATGCTTTCTTACATTCTGCTTCCCTCTGGATCATCAGTGTTCTGTTAATGTTGTCAAATGTTTGCCTCCCCTCTATAAAACCCCATTGATACTTATCTATCAATTTTGGGATTACGTTTGCCATTCTTTTAGCCATTATAGACATGAACACTTTATAATCATGGTTAGTATTGAAGTGGCCCTGTATGAAGCTGGATCTGATGGGTCTTTACCCTCTTTAGGTATTACAGCTACTACCACTTTCTTCCAGGATGTTGGTACTTCTCCACTTAAAATACTATTAAACAAAACCTTCCAATCTTTATCAGTTTTTACCTCCTAGCTTCCAAACATCCACAGGAATACTATTTGTTCATGGGGACTTTCCTGTAGATTGGTTATACATCACCATTTTTAACACATTTCATCCTATGCTAGCTGTTAATAATCGAGCCTCATCTACCTCTGACCTTGGCATATTTAATTCTTCCATAAACATTTCCATTTGTACATTTTCTTCATTTCCATATTTATGTGCTTTCTATAGACTTTCATAGAATTTCTGAAATATTTCTAATACTTTTGTAGGATCCCTTGTTATCTTCCTTGTTATAGGCTCCCTAAGCTTGGTGACAGCCCTGTCTACTTTCTGTTGCCTGAGTCATTGTGCTAAAAGTTTTTGTGCTCTACAGTTATTATCAAATAAACAGTTGCTTAACTTTTTAGCATTCTGCAGTTGCTCCTGGTCTTGTTCTGTGAAATTCCCCTTATTTTACAATACTTTTAACATTTGTCAGTCCCTCTAAATAATTCTTGTTATTTCTTAACCATATCTCCCTTTCTTTTATTTCCACCCTATTTTAAATTCCAGTTTAATTTTATCCCACACCCTAGTTATATTTGCAGAAGAAATTTATATCTTCTCTAACAGCTCCTGAATAACTTGTGTTTTTATTTTAGTTATTATTGGCACATGATCTGAAATAGTTTTTGGGTATATATCAAGACCTTCAGTTAAATGCACATGTTCTTGTGAAATGTAAATTCTGTAATAACCTAGCCCAGTTTTTGTATCTTGGCGAATATGTAAATTTTCTAGTACTGAATTTACATCTTCCGTGCCAGATATTTTCATAAATTTCTTTAAAAATCTACCCACTTTGTTATATTTCCTTTCTGGGCCTCCCAGACACATCTTCACTGTTGCAGATCAAATTCCAGTCCCCACCTATAAGTTATATTCCTTGCTAAAAGCTGATTATTTCTCCCAGAATTTTCTTAAGCTCCATTATAGCAGTTTTAGGTGAATATAAATACATGCCAATGTAATCCTCCTCCCTTACCAGTTTCCTCTTAGTTCTACAAATCTACCATTATTATCTTTTTTATCATCTTCTATCACTGTTGTAGCTCCTCTTGCAATTAATGTAAGTACTCTCTTCCTTTGCCCCAGTTATTCCGCTGAATAACCATCCTGAAAACCTTTTTTTATCAAATTCACATGTTCAGTTCTTTCCAACATGCGTTTCTTGTAGTATAGCTATTCATACCCTACATTTTTAATATATTCACTACTCTTTCTTTTTAGTTTCAGACTTCTCCTATATACAGTACAAGTAATTGCTTTCTAAAACAGAAGCACGTTTTAAGGAGTAATCATACATACAAGTACAAAGCACTTAAAGCTAGGTAAAAATAAATTTGACTGACACATTTTAGAATACAGTATGAGCTTTACCATTATTCTTTTATACTGTAATACATACACAGGTTGTATGCACATATGTATGTATTTATTTCAGAGTTCAGCAAAACTGTATCTGAAATGGTGGCAAACTGATCATTTATTTCTTGAAAATAACCAGAAAAAAAGATCTTGGTATACTGCAGTGTTAAGATACTTAAGGAGTTTAATCCACTGGCAGTTAGTGAATAGGATTAAGGCTGTGATCTGTTAACAAGCTTCTTCTTGTGGTATGGAATTTGATTCCCACAACCTTCATTTGCCTACTGTGTCACCTTTTGCATATCACTTAACCAGACAGTGTTTTGGGGCAGTATGTAATTTGGGATAGTCTCCTCATTGGTCTTGTAGACTACATGCCAATGAACTACCTATAAACCTACTTAAAGGGGCCCAAGGCTATGTGTCTTGCTAGACTAGTTGCGATAGATCAATATAGGTCCTTGTTTTGTTGTTATAAATTCATAAGATGTGATCAGCGAGGTTACTTGCATGTGTCATTCTATTTTTATCTGTATGGATATCTTTTCAAGATTTAATATACATTTTTAATAAACATCCATTGCTTAGATTATTTTAATTGGTACAATAATTTGGTTGTTTTACTTCTGCAGTTTTATTTTTATAAAATAAAAATCATGTTTTGAACACCTAAATGAAGAATGTTTTCTGGTACACAGATGGGTTTGTCCCTGGCAGTGGACAGGAACTCTTCATTTGGTGTCAGTGGTGGCTGTGTAGCAGTTCCCCCAGTAGCCATTGATTCACCATTTTTATCTCATGTCCTGCTATCATGTTTGTAATTGAGCCTCATCTGCCTCTAACCTTGGCATATTTAATTCTTCTATAAACATTTGCATTTGTACCTTTTCTTGATTTCCATATTTCTGTGCTTTATACAAACTTTCATAAAATTTTCAAAATATTTCTAGTACCTCTAGATGATCTCTTATTATCTTCCTTGTTATAGGCTCCCTAAGCTTAATGACAACCCTTTCTACTTTTTGTTGCCTGAGTTGTGCTAAAATTTTTTGTGCACTGGAGTTATCAAAAAAAAAAAACTGTTGCTTAACAGCAGTCTTTCTAAACTTTGCATATTATTGAGGTAATCCCACATTTTTCTGTTTAGCATTCTGCATTGATTCCTTTTCTTCTGTGAGATTCCACCTATTCTTCAGTACTTTAACATTTGTCAGTCCTGCTTATTGTTACTTCTTAATCATATCTCTCTTTCTTTTATTTCCACCCTATTTTTAAAATACACTTTAATTATTCCCCACTCCGTAACTATATTTTTAGAAGAAATTTATATCTTCTCTAATAACTCCCAAACAATTTCCACTACCCGTTCCTTAAATTCCTCTGTTTTCAACAGGTGAGAAAGTGCCAGTGTCTCATTTTTATTTCATTACCCTGCATTTTTATTTTAGTTATTATTGGTGCATGATCTGAAATGGTTATTAGATTCGTATCAAAACTTTCAATTAAATGCACGTCTAGTCTAGACCAATTTTTGTATCTTGGGGAATAATATGAAAATTCACTCTGAACTCTTTCACATCTTCCATGCCAAATATTTACATAAATTTCTTCAAAAAAATCTACCCTCCTTTGTTATATTTTCTTTTGGCCCCACCCAGTTACATCTTCACTACTGGAAATCAAATTTCAGTCCCCATTTCAGTATAAGTAATATTCCCTGCTGAAAGTGGATTATTTCTCCCAGAATTTTCTTAAGCTGTGTTATAGCAGTTTTAGGTAGAATATAAATACATGCTGAAGTAATCTTCCTCCTCCTTTGCCAGTAACCCCTTAGTATACAAATCTACCATTATCTTTTTTATCCTCTTTTATCATTGTTGGAGCTCCTCTTGCAATTAATATAACTGCTCCTTTTCTCCTTTACCCCGGGTATTCTGCTGAATAACTGCACTGAAAACCTTTCTTTATCAAATCACATGTTCAGTTTCAGTTTTTTCCAAATGTGTCTCCTGTAGCATAGCTATTTGTATATATCTGTGACTCCATTTATATTTAAAGATAATATAGAAAGTATCATTATGTTAAAAAGTTATTATCCCCACCTTTTATGTGTAACAGCTTTTTTGTTAAATGTCTAGTTTTAGCTTTTGTGTTACATCCATATACACTAATGTTTGACAGGTTGATCTTTTATGCAGTTGTTTCTTTTCATTTCCATTTGAGCTTTTGTCACATCTTCCAAAAATTTTGCTTTTTTATTGAAAACCCTCAAAAATTGAAGTTTTGCCCTCCTAATAGGAATAATTGTTCCAGACTGACAGCCACACTCATAGACTTGGGTTAACCTAAAAGGAAGGTTATCAGTGCTAATATGCATGGTACAGCCTCTGCTTCTACTAAGTGCTGTTTGGTTTTGTCTTATTTTTATTACTCTCCCAGATTGGGAAGACACTTGAATGCTTTCAGAAAACATTATCTTCTAGCCACTGAAAGAAATAAGTGTTTTATTTTTATTGCTCTTTATCAGATTGTCTCCATTGAGACATAAGAACCAGATACAAAGTTGCTTCTACAAGCATTTGTTTATTTGGTAAACAATGCTTTTTTTATTTATTTGCTTTCTCTTAAAACTTGTTACTAGATCAAGCCAAGGGCCTTAATCCAGTGATTCCTTTGTGCAAGAGTGAAAAAGTACATCTGTGTTTCTTGTATCCTGCGCTTTTGACCAGACTTTTCTTCCCTTTATTTTTTTAACTTTGCAGTCCCTACATTTCTTAAAGCTGAACAAGGAAAAAGAAAGAAGATGTTTAAAAAAAAGGGGGGCACCTATTCACTTTAGTATCCCCATTACACTCAAAAATAACTGAGAGAAACCTTATACTTTATAGCATGCAGGTTATATCATGCATTATAAAAACACTACTATTAAGAACAAAATATCTGATGTTAATCTTCTTTCCATTCATCACTGATGGGTTTGGTTCCGAGCCCTCGGAACCGAGTTGGCCTATTACCAAGTTTGCACCAGCCAAAAAAACACTCAAGCTAAGTCTCTGCCCAGAATGCCCTTCTCCCTGTTACCTCAGATCTTTTTTGATATTTGTGCAAAAGTTTTTGGATATCTTCATATTTTACTAAACCTTTAGTATTGCTAGTGTCTTTTCCTCAGTCTAACCATATTTTGTCCACTCTACCCATTGTTAACATTGGTAAACTTTAAGTACTATTGTTGGTACTGCATATTCCCTTACCCTTGTGGTATTTCTTCAATACCATAGTTGGTATTGTTTTCTCTTGCTTAACCTGTTAGCTTTTATCTTTATTCAGGTGTTTCTTTTTCTTCTCTTCATACATTGTGTTGTAATATTGGTGTTTTTCTTGTGGTTTTCTTGTGATTTTTTTAACTGAGTGGCTTCATTATCATTGGATTATACAGTTAGTTGTGGTGTTCTTTTCTGTGAAGATGTCAGATAAGAAGGGTACCTCTGACTTTAAGCATTGTACTTCTTGTAAGGGCAAGTTACCCAACAGTGACTCGCATGATGACTGTGTATACTGTTTGGGAGTGGCCCACCTTTCGGTGTAGCCTCCATGTGATATTTGTCAAAGTTTCAGCCAATGCACTCTTAATGAGCGCAAAAATAAGCTCATTCTGAAGGGGTTACTCAAGTCTCCATTCTCAGGGGCTATTTCTGCGATGGAGGTCTCAATCCTCTTTCAAAGGACAAAAAGAGATCCCATTCTATTCCTTCTTCACTATTGGGTGATCAGAGCAAACCTGGGAAATCTAAGGTCTCCAAGTTTATCGTTGGAGCATAAATCTGGCTCTTAGCTCCGCCTTCCTCACCACAACCATCTCAAAACCTTTGATACTGACACCTGTTTTGGCCCACGTCCTGCCTCCGGCACCGATCATAGATCTTACTACACCTATTTTGACTTTGGCACCTGTAGCTACTTCGCCTCAGGGTGCTACTTTGACCTCAGTTTCCATTTTGGAACCGACCATTTCAGCTCCGAGTGCCACTTTGGCACCGAGCGTTGTACCGACCTCACTGGATCTGACCCCTTTGCTTGCGTTTTCGAAACTAGAGACTTCGGTGCCGGCAGACCTTGCACCACGGACATGATACTCTCCCTCAGTAGACCCATTTCTGGGCCAAGCATATAGCCCAATCCTCGAACGTCCTGACTCCCTGTCTGGAGTATCCACTAGATCCACCAGGAGCCTTTCAGAACACGACATGGTGCGTCTTGTGGACCAGCTTTTGGTAGCCAGAGGGATTCCCTCACTGTCTAAAACCCATCCACCTGCTGGACTTTGGTTGCCTTATCCACGGACTCCATCTTACAGTCCTCCTTTGACCATCTCGGTTCCAAAGCCTTCTGCTCCGACATACTTCTTGGAATCCATCACCTTGGCGCCTACAGTGCACTCACTCTGGCTTAGAGTTTGTCCCTTTGGTCTTTTGTTCCCGCCGTACTGGTCCTTCCTCAATCTAGGGTTTGGGGGACGGGCGCATCGGCTCAGGGTACTGTGCTGACTTTCTCCTCTGTTCCCTGCACAATGCCGATGGCTGCATTCATTCCGATCTTGCTTGAGGCTGCACCCATGGGGGCGAGTCTGTCGGACTGGGGTGTGACCCAGTCCCGAGGTTGTCTTTCTCGGTTCCGGGCTCCCATCCCTCTTTGGGCAGGCCTACCTTCAGCGAGATGGAGAGGGCTTTTGCTTCTGGTAGCACTCCTATGATGTCGGAACCCCAGATGTTATGTAGTCCTATCTCACCATAATTCTTGCTGGATTGGCTTGGAGCCAAACCTCGGCTCCGACTCAGCCGATACTAAAGCTTGAGAGCTTTTACTGTCTCGAGGCTATCCCGTATCTCATGGTGCACCACGGCAATTCCCCAGATCTCATTTGCAGCGAAAGCTTCGAGGTTGTCTTCTTTACTGGCTCGTTGGTGAAGTGAAAATGTTTTGATATTTTTGGTTTTATCTCTTCACTTTCTTATTAATAGTTTTCTCTTCTCCCCCTCCTGCCCCTAAGCATAGGGAACCAGATTCCCAAGGAGCCCCCATAGGAGGTGTCCCCTCTTCCGAAACATCCCCAGATTACCCCACTGGAGAGGTCCGTAGGAAGAGAGTCTGCAAGAGGAAGCATATTGACTCACCTTAGTCTGTCACTTCTGACACTGATTTGGATGAATCAGAAGTGTCCCCAAGATCTCCCTCTGAGGATGTCTCTTTTGCGGACATCCTAGAAATCCTTAGACAGAGGGGTGATTGGAAGACCTCTAACCCTACTGAGGACAAATCAGTGTACCTTGAGGCTTTGGTTCCCAACCTTCCACCTCCTGGGTGACACCGCCATATGACCAACTGTTAGGGGTCATATCTCAGAAAGCTTGGACCTCTCCAGACACAGTGGAGCATGTCTCGAGGAGGCCTAATAAATTTATCAGTGCTCCAGAAGACAAAACCTTTCTTACCAAGGAAGTACCTGTGGATGCTATGGTGGTAGCAGCAGCCACAAAGAAGGAGTTATCTGAGACATCCTCAAATATCCATCCTCCTAATAAAGAGTCTAGGACAATGGATAGGTATGGAAAGCGTACCTTTTCTTCAGCGGCCTTTACCTAATGATCGCTGAATTACCTGTCCTATTTTACTAGGCGTCAAAGGGATCTGCTAAAGGAGTTGGGAGATACCCTTCAGGGTTCAGTAGCTTCGGCATCTGCTGACAAGATATCGTTGCAGCTCTCCACCCTTACCTCCATTGATAACTCCTCCGTGAGGCTGATTTCTTACGCAGTTGATGGAGCGAGCAGGGCTCTCTCTTAGGAGACATCCCTGGATGCGTCTATGCAATTTTACGGAGTCCTTCAAGTTTTCCTTTACCAACGTCCCTTTTGATGGTTCATCTCTTTTTGGACCTCAGGCAAAAGAGACTTTGACCAGGTGCGAGCAGGAAGGGAAAACCTTATCTGCTGTCAGAGTCCACTTCTCCCTTCCTTCCAGACCCTATCCCAAGAGTCAAACAGGAGGGAAAATGTGGTTCCGTAAATCCCAAAAAGGTTTCCTCAAGCACAGGGTCAGCCCTCCCCTAGAAGCAGAGGGGGAGGTTACAATGGAAGGTGCTGCACTCGCTGCAGAGGGGGTCTGCAACACCAGTGAGAGATGCTTTCTCTGATTGACCGTTTCATTGCCCCTGAGGGGTTGCACAACTGTCCGTCTCTGGAGGCAGTCGGGGGTCATCTCTCACTGTACCCAAGCGCCTGTCTACAAACTTCTCAAGATCGATGGGTACAAAATATAATTTCCAGAGGTTACCTCATTCCTTTTGCTTCCGATCCCCCTACAAATTGGTCTTTACCAGACGTAACACCCAATCAAATAGACCGTGCAACATTAGAGGTTATCTCATTGCTTCATAAAAGAGTCGTCCAAGAAGTCCCCACAGAGCAAATAGGATGCGGAACTTACTCACGATTCTTTTTAATTCCAAAAAAGACCGGGGACTGGAGATCAATTCTAGATCTGAGCAAGCTAAACAAGTCTGTAAAAAAATCGAAGTTCCGTATGAACACTCTGCACTCAATTTTTCCATTTATCGGAAAAGACAATCGTATGTGCTCTATAGATCTTCAGGAAGCATACTGCCATATCAAAATGGAAGGCACTCCAGAAGACATCTACGCTTTCTGCTGGGGGCCAGTCATTTTTAGTTTTGAACACTGCCCTTTGGCCTCACTATAGCCCCCAGAGTGTTCACCAAATGTATGGTGGTCGTCATGGCTCACCTGAGACGTCAGGGATTCCAGGTGTTTCCATACTTAGATGACTGGCTCCTCATGGCTACCACCAAGCACCAACTAATCCGAGTCAGGGACGAGACTCTACCCTTATGCGCCAAATTAGGAATTACAGTAAATCTAAAAAAATCTGTCTTATCTCCATCGCAGCATGATGTCTTCTTAGGCTCAGACATAGACTCAACCACCATGACAGCAAAACTGACACCAGAAAGAATAGAATCATTGCACAACCAAGTCAGATTCTTGCTGACCAAAGAAAAAGTACAGGCCAGGATAGTTCTTCAAGTTCTAGGGACTCTGGCATCCACCATTCTTTTACTTCCCCTAGCCCATCTACACATGAGAGTGCTTCAGTGGCTACTATTTGCCCAGTGGTCAATGCAGGATCTACCCTTGTCCCACCAAATACTCATTACAAACCCCTGCAAGAAGGATCTATCATGGTGGTTACATACAGATCAGCTCTATCTAGGTCATCTCTTTGTTCTCCCTCAACAAAATGTAGTCTTGACAACGGACGTTTCCGAGATAGGGTGGGGCGGGCATTATCTGGGAATGACGGTCCAAAGTATCTGGCAGGATCATGAAAACCACTTGCACATAAATGTTCTGGAGATGAGGGCAGTGCTGTATGCATTGCAAGCTCTTAGTTCTCTTCCCTTCAGGAAATTGCGATTCAGTCAGACAACATGTCTGTAGTGTGGTACATAAACAAGCAAGGGGGAACCAAGTCTTACCCACTTTGTCGAGAGGCACAAAGAGTATGGAAATGGGCAATAGACTCTCAACGTTTTCTGGTAGCAACGCACATTCCGGGGAAGTCCAGTGTGATAGCAGACAAACTGAGTTGAGCAATTCTGATGCCTCACGAGTGGTCCCTGAAAACAGAAGTTGCAGAAGAGATTTTCTGCAAATGGGGCCACCATTGCTGCAATCTATTCACCATGTACATGAACGCCAAATGCAGCAACTACTTTGCCCTCATTCCCTATCCGGGGATGTCATCCAGGGACGCACTGGTCCACAATTGGCATCCGGGACTTCTTTACACTTTTGCACCCTTTCCTCTCATACCCAAAGTGATTCAGAAAGCAAAACTGTTGAAGAGTACACTGATCCTCATTGCTCCTTACTGGCCTCGCTAAGTCTGGTTCCCCTTCCTGTGGCCTTATCTCTTGGAGGAACCATGGATTCTGGAACCATCTCCAGACCTTCTGATTCACCAATCAGGACAGTTCCATCCTACCATCCAAACCCTGAAATTGATAGCATGGCTGCTCCAGTTCCAAAAATAGCCAGGTGTATATCCCTTTCTCCTACTGTTAAACACATCCTCATTTCATCCCACAAACCTTCCAATAGAAAATTATACTTCAGCAAATGGAAAAAGTTTTCCATTTGGTTGGCGTAACAAGGCATAGATCCCTACTGAGCCCCCATAGTGTCTTATCCTGTCCTTCCTCGCATCTATTTTTCAAGAAGGAGCTGCAGCTGCTACCATTGGAGTTCAGCTGGCTGCCATCTCAAATTATCATTTTGGGAACATGGGAAATTTTATTATGTCCCACTCTTTATGCAAAACCTTTTTGAAAGGAGTCCTCCTTCTCAGACCTCCAATCAGGCAACCTCTGGAGCCCTGGGATTTAAACTTAGTTCTGACCTCATTGATTTCTCCACCTTTTTAACCGTCTTCTTCATCCAACTTGAAACTGTTGTCTTGGAAGACATTGTTCTTAGTAGCTATTACATCTGCTAGGAGGGTTTCAGAATTGCAAGCTCTGGCCATTCGACCTCCATATATTATATTCCATAAGGACAGAGTCCCCCTAAGAACTAATCCTTCTTTTCTCCATAAGGTATGCTCAGAACATAATCTAAACACAACTATTGAATTACCAGTATTCTTTCCCAGTTACAGTAATAAATCAGAATACAGACTGCATCAATTAGATGTCCATAGAATTCTTCAGTTTCACCTGCACAGGAGTAAAGATTTCAGGAAATCAGATCAGTTGTTTGTTTCCTTCTCATAGAAAAACAAAGGCTTGCCATTTCTAAAGTAACTCTGTCTAAATGGCTTTCAGACTGCATTTCATTTTCCTACAAAAGTGTTGGGAATCAATTGCCTGCTAAGGTAAGAGGCCATTCAACTAGAGCAGTATCAGCCTCATACGCCTTCAAAGCCAAACTTCCAATTGATATCATATGTGCAGCAGCTACATGGGCAATACCTCACACCTTTGTCACTCATTATAAATTAGATTTGGCCTCCTGGGACAGGTCATCCTTTGAGTCCGCAGTGCTGAAGAGTCTCTTTGCTTGAGCCACCTGGGATAAAGGTGCTGGGGACGCTATCCCATCCAGCAAGAATTACGGCGAGATAGGACTACATAAGATTAAGAAGTTATGTACTTACCATAACGTTCCATGTTTGTAGTCCATCTCTCCTATATTCTTGTGTCCCACCGTCCTTCCCCCTTCCTGTATCCTGGAGGAACTGGTAGACTATCCATTATGCTGTCTGACCTTGTTATAGTTGTCTTTCCACATGCCATGGATAGTAAAACAAAATCTTTTGTTTATATGTACATAGTTATTGATAGTATAATCACTATTGTGTATTTAGTTATTTTCTTGCAAACAAGATCTGGGAAATTGCCGTGGTGCACCATGGGATAGTGGATAGCCTCGAGAGAGTAAAAGCTCTCAGGCTTTAGTATCAGCCGAGTCGGAGCCGTGGTTTGGCTCCGAGCCCATCAAGCAAGAATGTAGGAGAGATGGACTACAATCATGGAATGTTATGGTAACAGACCACCCCCCTGGGACACTGGGCACAGAAGCCACATGACACCCCTGTTCAGGGTACCCACTCTTCCGAGTCCTCCTCAGAGACCCCCACTGAGGAGCCCCCCTCGAAAGAAGGCATGCAAGAGGGAGCACGTGGACTCACCTGAGGATTCCTTAATGGAAGACACAGGTTACAATGATGGTGAAGGGTCCCCACGATCACCTCCTTATGATGTCTTCTTCCAAGACATCCTGGAGATGTTAAAAAAAGAGAGGTGACTAGAAGCCCTCCAACCCTTCGTTTGAGGAGTCCGTGTTACTGCAGGCTTTTCGTGCCTGGCCGTCTACCTCTTGGGTGACCTTGCCTGCAAAAGAGCTTGTCCAGCTCATCGTGCAGCGTGCTTGGAAGAACCCTGATTCCATTGAGGCAATTCCCCGGAGACCAGACAAAATTCTGTCCCATCCTGTTGAGAATCCAAAGGGTTACCAGTTGGTGCTATGGTGGTGGCAGTGGCCACGAAAAAGGACTTGGCTGAGGAAAGTCCCGTTGTCCACCCGCCCAACAGGGAGTCCCGAGCGGTGGACAGACTTGGGAAGTGTGTTTTTGCATCAGCGACTTTTGTTACATGGTCCCTGAATTATTTGGCACATTTTACGTGGCTCCAGAGGGACTTGATCTCCGAACTCTCTGGGACACTTGCAGGATAGGTGTCTGAAGAGGTCAGGGACAAAGTGGCCTCGCAGCTAGCAACCCTGGAATCAGTATCCAACTCGTCCATGAGGTTGCTCTCACACGGGACAAAGGGGCCGCTAGAGCAGCAGGTTCGGGCATTGTTATGAGACGTCATGCCTGGATGCGCATCTGTGACCTCACAGACCCCTTCAAGCTTCGAAGCTTCATCCCTCTTTGGCTCCAAAGTGAAGGACATGCTAGCCAGATGCAAGCAAGATGGAAAACCCTGTATGCCATATGCCTACAGTTTTCCAATCCTTAACGTTCCTTCTCCAGGAATCAGAGGAGTGGGAAGTGTGTCATAAGAAATCTCGGGGTCCTTTCCATGCCACACATGGTGATGATACTTTCAGAGGCAGAGAGGGTAACAATTCTGGGAGATGCCCCTATAGAGGCAGAGGGGGTTCATTGCAACCAAGGCTCCAGGGACTCCTTCTCTGGACAGCCTTATCAGCACTCCTGAGGGGCGGCCTGATTGTTTACCTCTGTAAACAGTCGGGGGTTGTTTCTCTCTGCACCAAGCTGCCTGGCACTCTATCACCACTGATTGTTGGGTGCAGAGTATTATCACCAGAGGTTACACCATTCCCTTTTCTTGTCAGCCAACATTTCCAAGAAAACTTCCCAGCGTTCCACCCAGTCAAAGGGAAGGAGCAGCTTCAGAGATTATAAAGCTGTCTCAAAAAAGAGTCATCCAACCAGTCCCACCAGACCAGCATGGATCCGGATTTTACTCGAGATTCTTTTTGGTGCCAAAAAAAGACAGGGGACTGGAGACCTATTTTGAATCTCAGCAACTTAAACAAGTCTGTCACCCGCACCAAATTCTGGATGGTCACGGTTCACTCCATCCTTCCCTTTTTAAGAGAAGGCAATTTGTTTGTGCTCTATTGATCTCCGGGATGCGTATTACCGGGTTCATGTCAGTACACCGACAAGCGGAACATCGACATTCACTCCACCGACACATGAAATAATCGAAACCGCAAACACAGACATTTAACAGGTAAGAGTTTTAATTTTGCTAATCATGCCTACCATGTTTTAGTAAGTGTGGCAGTGTTATACATGTGTGGTAGGCATGATTAGCGAAATGTAAACCTCTTACCTGTTAAATGTCCGTGTTTGCGGTTTCGATTATTTCATGTGTCGGTGGAGTGAATGTCGATGTTCCGCTTGTCGGTGTACTGACATGAACCCGTATTACCACATCAAAATGGACAATCACTCCAGGAGTCTGCTTCACTTCCGGCAAGGAGCCAGTTATTACCAATTCTGTGCCCTGCCGTTTGGTCTCTCTACAGCCCCCAGAGTGTTCACGAAATGCATGGCAGTGGTAACAGCTCACTTGAGACTAAAAGGATTCCAGGTGTTTCCATATCTAGACAACTGGCTCCTTACTGACTCCCACAAAGCATCTTCTGGTAACTGCACTACAACATACTCTGTCTCTGGCAAAATTGTTGGGAATAGCGATACATTGGGAGAAATCAAATTTTATCCCTACACAACAGAGTTCATTGGAGCAGTGTTCAATACTCTATCTGGTATCACTCCCTCTTCACAGACTCCATTGAATGAGGCTTCAAATCTGTGTGATCCTTTCTGAAACATCAGCCTCTGCAAGAGAAGTTCTCCAAGCCCTAGGTTCAATTCCAATAGTGCCTCTAGCAAAGCTACATATGCGAATTCTGCAATGGCTCCTTCTGTGTCAATGGTTCCCAAACTGTCATCCCCTGGATTACAGGATTCGAATAACCAACTCCTGCAAGCAGGAGCTGCTTTGGTGAATGAGGCTAGATGTAGATCTTTGAAGCCGCCCTTTTCAACCCTTCCAGCCTACAGCCTTTGTGAACATGGATGTTTCCCTGATTGTGTGGGGAGGGCCATTTTCAGGGAAAGAATGTCCAAGGCACATGTTCCACCCCTCAGAGGCCCACCTGCATATCAGTGTCCTAGAACTGAGAGCCGTGCTGTTAGCATTGCAGGCATTCCATGCGGCTCTCCCCTCTGGGACAATTGCAGTCCAGTTAGACAATATGTCAGTGGTCTGGTACATCAACAAGCAAGGAGGAAACAAGTCCTACCCCCTTTGTTGAGAAGCCATGAGAATTTGGCAGTGGGCAATAGCTTCCAACCCCTTTCTGATAGCAATGCATATCCCAGGAAGCTCCAGCGTTATTGCGGACAAACTGAGCAGATGCATCCTCACGCCTCACGAGTGGTCCCTAAACCCCGAGGTGGTGTCTGTAATCTTCAGCCACTGGGACCAGCCTTGCTGCGATCATTTCGCCTCCCCATCAAACACCAAGTGCAGCAGCTACTTCACCCTACTTCCCTCGGAGGGGGAGTCACTGAGGTATGTTCTGATCTACAATTGGCCCATGGGACTTCCCTACGCATAACCTCCTATTCATCTGATCTCACAATTTCTAAAGAAAGCTTTTCCGTCGAGATGCAAGGTGATCCTCATAGCCCCATTTTGGCCTCGACAAGTTTGGTTCCCTTTTCTTCGGCTTCACCTAGTATTCCCGCCGTGGATTCTGGACCCTCTACCAGATCTGATCACTCACCCCCAAGGGTTGAGTCACCCAAACCTGTCCACTGTCAAGCTGACAGCTTGGTTTCTCCACTTTCACTTGTCGCCAGGCAGGCTAATCTGTCCTCACCTGTTCAAGACATCATTTTGGCCTGTCACAAACCATCCACCAGAAGACTATATCAGGATAAATGGAAAAGGTTTTCTATTTGGTGCAAGGATAACATGCTAGACCCATATTCTGCTCCAGTTACTGCAGTGCTTCAATACTTGGCTACATTTTTTGATAACGGAGCCTCTGCCTCTACAGTACGAGTACATCTAGCGGCAACTCCCAACTTCCACATTGGTATAGATGGCACCCCTCTTATCTGTTTACGCCTCTGCAAGGCTTTTCTCAAAGGGACCTTTCATCTCAGGCCTCCTCTCAGAAATCCTGTAGAACCTTGGAACCTCACTTTAATCCTCCGGTCTTTGACATCGAAAGCCCTTTGACCTGTGGCTGTGTGTGACCTAAAGCTTTTGTCTTGGAAATCTTTGTTCCTGGTAGCCATTACCTCTTCCAGAAGAGTTTTGGAGCTGCAGGGATTGTGTATCAATAGGCCCTATCTGTTTTTTCATAAAGACAGTGTCACTTCGGACGACCCTATTCTTTCTTCCCAAAGTTGTTTCTAAATTCTCTATTAACCAGTCCATTGATCTACCAGTGTTTTTTCCAAATTTTGCCAATAGAGGAGAGTATTGCCTTCACACCTTAGATGTACATAGACAATTAAGATTTTACCTAGACAGGACCAAACCTATCCATAAATCTGAACAGCTTTTTATCTCCTTTTCGGGACCCAAAATGGGAGAAGCTGTTTCCAAGGTCTCATTATCAAGATGGCTAAGGGACTGCATACGTGTCACCTATTCCCTCCATAATGAATCCATGCTAAAAGTTAAAGCCTACTCCAATAGATCTATGGCAACTTCTATAGCATTCCATTCCAGGGCATCCATGGATGACATCTGCGCAGCAGCGACTTGGGCTAAGCCTCATACCTTTATCAATTATTACAAATTGGACCTGGTCTCCAGGGAGAGAGCTGCTTTTGGCTCAATGTTGCTCAGGAATGTTTTTCCATAAGGGCCGCCCATGGACCTAAAGGTGGCTTGGGATTCTGTCCCATCAATGATGAATGTAAAGAAGATTACCAACATCAGATAAAGAAGTTATGTCTTACCATAACGTTCCATCTGTGCTTTTCATCTTCTTTCATTCATCACTTCCCACCCTCCTTTCCCCTTCAAAGGCTCCTGGGGGATGCTTTGGGTCTAAGTGGTACACTAGGGTACTTGCGTAGAAGTGGCCTCGGCTTTACTTCCTTTCTTAGCACACTCGATCTGAGGTAACAGGGAGAAGGGCATTCTGGGTAGATACTTGGCTCGAGAGTTTGTTTGGCTGGTGCATGTTTGGTAATAGGCCGACTCGGTTCCAAGGGCTTGGAACCGAACCCATCAGTGATGAATGAAAGAAGATGAACAACACAGATGGAACGTTATGGTAAGACACAACTTCTTTTTTGCTTTACTTACATTAAGTATTTTGCTCTTCTTCCCCCTCCTAAATGTTCTTCCAGACATTAATGGCATGAAGTAGGGCATATGCTTTAGAGTCCCCTACAAGTTTAACAGTCAAAAAAACAATATTTCCAGATTTTCTTCTTCTGTCATGTTTCACAAATATAATTAATGCTTTGTAATTTCACATTCATTTGTCAGTTTCTGAGTTGCTTGTTTTATCCCAGTTGATCTCCATATCCCAAATCCAGTCTCAGATTCATTTTCAACACACTTCCTGTTCTTCTAGTCAACCTTTTTTTTCTGTCTCTCAAGCATTTTCCGTTGAAACATTGGAAAAGGTTTCACTGGCATAGTCTCTCTGTGATCTTTATTACCAGAAGAACAAGAAGCAAAATCTGCTTCTGTTTCAAAACTCACTTTTTTTGTTGGACATACTTTATTTCCTCATTAGCATGCTCTGCATCAAAAAATAATTTTGTCCCTCCAGGAAAGAATATTCTGAAAATAGCTGGGTACAGCAGCTTAAGCCTCATGCCTGCTTCTTGACATTCCCTAATTAGTGGAATAAATTTACTCCTATTCTGCCTGGAGTACAAAGAGTAATAATTTTCCACAAATACTCTACTGTCTTCTACGTTTAGTACTGTGTGTTTTTGCCACAGTTTTGTCAGAATCAACCCCTTCTGCTGGTAGGATTGCATCTTTACTCTTAAAGGTCTAGGTTGATTTCTCATAGCCAGTTTTGGAGCATACACATATGATGTGCCCTTTCAATTAACAATAATTGCTGAGGAATATGTATTTGTGCTGTCATAAAATTAATGCAGTTTGTTTCTCCAGCTTCTCTGATACAGCAGACCATTTCAGGTTTTCCCTACATGCTCTGTCCTCTAATTCTGTTATTTTTTTGTAATATCTCTTCTTGAGCACTCTGTTATTCAGCCATCCATTTCTTCATTTCGACCTTTGATTTTTACAGTTTTATCACCTCATCTGAATATCTTTTTAAAGCTTCCTCCATTTTTCAGCTTTTTATTTGAGTTGACATACTTCTTTAGTGTTTAATATATTTTAATCAACTTTAAGTACATTTGACATTTTTTTTTCCTGTAGGTTACTGGAAGTCATGCCTTGCACCAGATCTGGAGCTTGCACTGCTTTTTGCTGAACCACTGCAGAATTCTTCCCATTCAGTATTTTTTCTTCACCTTTTGTGATTGATTTTCTTTCAGGTTCTCTGAATTTCTTTTTTGCTGGCATCCAAACAGTGCACTTAATAGCCAGTTACTGAAATTTACCCAAAAATCTGAGTTTACTGGCTCTCTCTTCTGAGTTACTGTTTTCACACTGGGAGAGTTGAAATCAGACTGTTACTCAATGTTAAGCCATCTTAGAAGTCCTCCGCTTTTCTCTTTGGGAATTGGGAGCAGACAGTTTCAGACAAATGGGTGCCGAAGATCATTCATAAAGGTTACAGGTGGCAGTGGGAAGAAAGTTCCTTCTCTCCAAGGGGTAATTCCTTATCCTCCAGACCAGACAGTTTTCCTTCCACCTGTCCTTCATCCCATGGTCTCTCATGGAGTTTTAAAACTAATTCCCCCTTATCACATGGGAAGTGGTTTTATTCAAGGATGTTTTAACTGCCAAAGAAAGAAAATGCAAGTAGGCCAGTTCTGGATCTTTCTTTCCTAAACCTGTTTGGGATAATTTCCAGATTCAAAATGATAGCATCTCACAACTTGTTCCCTCTTTTTCTTCATTCAAGTTTTTGGCAACACTTAAACAATGCTTATCATATTCCTATTCATCCAGACTTTAGACATTTCTTAAGGTTTTATGTGTCTGGATCTCTGTATCAGGTCTCTTCTTTACCCTTTGACCTATCTGCTGCACCAAGAGTGTTCACAAAGTGTCTGGCTCCAGTTATAGCTCACTGCAGGCTAGAGGGTATCCACATTTTTTCCATATTTAGCCATCTTGCTTATCTTTGCAGAGACTTTTTCAAAGTGTCAGTAATCTCTCTTTTGGGTGAGAGAGAGATCTCACACAATCTGGGATTCCAAGAGAACATTCAAAAGTCTTTCTTGACTCTTCATCACAGAATTGTATTTCTGGGATGTTAACTAGACAACACAATTCAAAAGCTTTTCTTCCTCAGGGAAAAAAATATAGATCTATATCTATACCTGTTTTGAGGTTTTCCACTCAGACTTCCGTCACTGTAAGGAAATACCTCAGGGTTTTGTGTCTCATAGTTTCCATGATTCTCATGATACCTCTGGCAGGACTCTACATGAGAAAGTTGCAATGGTATCTGAAGGTCTCTTTGGTTCCAGCACCCCTTGTGTTTTCAGATCCCAATAATGGGCTTTTGTAGAAGAGAAATCACTTGGTGGAAGCAACATATAGTTCTACATCCAAGTAACTCCTTCTCTCTTCCTGTTCCAAAACAGATGACAGATGCTGACTGAGGCTTCTTTTTTGGAGATAAACTGTTGGCTAGGCTTGTAAGGGGCCCAGGGCCATTAGCCTGGTAACCTCTTATGATCCTATGAACAGTCATTCACCACAGACACATCAGACTTTGCTTGAGCAGTTTCATGAGGGATAAAAGTGCAAGGTGTGTGAGACACCAAGGACAGACACAAGCATATAAATATAAAAGAGATGCATGCCCTGATCAAGGCAGTCAACTCTCTGAATAATATTTGGTCCCCAGAATCTCTTTAAGTTGTTAAAGACAATACCAGTCATGTGGTACATGAACAGGCAAGGGGGATCCAGGCCTTACCCCCTCTACAGACTTGCCATGTTAGTTTGGGATATAGCTTTACAGCATAGTTTCGCTCTATAGGTGTCCTACATTCCGTTAGAGCAAAACTGTGTGACAGATAAGCTGAGCAGGATAAGGGCAGACCTGCAAAAATGGAAAAATAGATCCACTGATCTTCCCAGATTTGATCCATCTTTGGGGGTTTCTCACTCTTTGCCTCCTGTCTGAACAAACAGCTGGCAAGATTCTGCTGCAGGACTCCATGAAAGAAAGCCTGCAAGACTGATGCCTTTTATTTTCCTGGGACAGGAATGTTCCTGTTTACTTTTCCACCCTTTCCACTAATATCCAGGGTACCTCTGAAGATTCAGAAGGAATTCCCCAAGATCATTGTGATTCTCTTCTGACCAAGGCATTCATTGTTCTCCATTGCTTTTGGACATGGCCAGGGCAATTTCCACATGCTTCCTCACAGACTGAATCTACTCATAGGTTCATAGGGTGGTACTAGGCTATTGGCCCTAGGGCCTATACAAGCCTAGCCATAACAATTCCCTGGCTATTTCATCCCACACTATTTACTTCCTTGGACCCCTGTCTAGCAGGGTGACTGACATGATCCCCGGGGTGAATTTCCTTTCTCCCATCCAATCGTCAAGGTTTCTTTTGAAGAGGGCCAAAGAGGCACTCTGCTTGACATGTATGGGCAGTCCATTCCAGAGTCTGGGGAGTCTCTGGGTCAGGAACCTATCCCTCCAGCATGTTTTGTTTATTGTGATGACAAGGTTTAGATCCCTGCAGCATATGTCTCTGAGGGATTGGGATTTCTTTAAGTGTAGCATGTCCAACAGCTCTGGGTTTGACATGGCCTTGTATGTTAAGCAGAGATCCCCTCTGAGTAGACGATATGGAACAGAGTATAGCTGGAGTTTTTTAAGGTGGTCACCATAGGGCATCCGCTTTAGGCCTGTGATTCTTTTAGTGAGGTATTTCTGTGGCCTTTCCAGTTGTTTCAGATGTCTTGAGAGGTACATACCAAATGGGGCGTTGTATTCTATAATGGGTCTAATGAGGGATGAGTACAGTGGGACAATGACCTTCTTTTTTCTGGATGAAAAGCCCTTAGTGATAAGGTGTGCCACATAGAAGGATTTCCTGACTGCTGTGGCGATGTGGTTATCGAAGGTGAGACCACTGTCCACCTGTGTCCCTAAGTCTCTTATCACACTTTCAGTGTTTAGTGTACTGCCACCTATGTGGTAATTCATGGGTACATGTTTTTTCCCAAAGGGGATAACTATACATTTCTTGGCATTGAGCTTGAGCCTATGGCTCTGGCACCAAGCATCTGTTTCTGTAAGGCCCTTTCATAGAGTATCCACATCATTTGGGGATTCAGTAATGGATCCCAGTTTGCAGTCATCTGCGAACATTGTTAGCCAGTGTCCCTTAGTGTTGGCCTGTACTTCAGAGAAGTAGATGCCAAACAAGAGCGGTCCCAGGACTGAACCCCGAGGTACTCCAATTGTCACTTGTCTGGAGCTGGATTTGAAGTCGGCTACTTTTACAGCGTGGGTTCTGTCAGTAAGCCATCTGGCAACCCATCGAGTGATGTAGGGGTTAATGCCCAGCTTAGTAAGTTTATGTATGATTCCAGAGTGGGGGATGGTGTCAAAGGCCTTGGCGAGGTCCAGATAGGCTGTGTGGACCGCCTTACCCTCGTTCCACGACTCTGGAGACTGATTCATAGAAGCCAATCAGGTTCAGGAGACAAGATCGGCCCTTCACGTACACAAACTGTGTGGGGTCCAGTGTTTGATGGTTGCCAATGTCTTTGTTTATAAGTTCCATGATAATACGTTCCGTGGCCTTGCAGATCAGGCTCGTCAGACTCATGAGGAGGTTGTTCCCGGGATCCAAGGTGGATCCCCCCTTGTGGAGTGGGATAACCGTAGCTGTGCGCCACTCAGTGGGCAGGAAGCCTGAGGTGAGGGTATGATTAAACATGACACTTGGGTGAAGTGCTAGTTCATTTTGTAGTTCTTGTAGTACACAGCCCGGGATGTCATCTGGTCCCGTGGATAAGTAAAAATAAAAACAACCACTCTGTAGCCAATAATCCTACAACCCAAATAGAATCAGCGTTTAAAGTAAATAACACAAAGGCTCAAAGCCAAAAAAAATACACTCCAAGTAAAGGGTCAAAAAACTACAATCCAAGTAAAGGGTCAAGCGCTTTCATCATGAGACTTCATCAGAACACGATAAAATGACTTTTCCACACTTTTATACAAACGATCATCCTAATTAATCACTGACAATGAGTTCTTAAAGTGAAAATGCCCACCTGTAAAAACATTTAAAAAGTGAACAAACATACCCTGTGTTTAAAAAACTTCAATTATAAACCATTTAAGAAATACTGTAAAATTTAAGGACTAAAACACAAAGTTTAAAGTTTAGAAGCCCTGAACTTTAATTCAGATTTAATACTTATGTAATCGTTGATGCCAGGAGCTTCAGTGGCATTCAATTTAAGTTGCCATCTTGCTTCTGCTCTAAGCACTTTATTAGTCCAATCACCACCCCTCATGTTTTTACTGACCACTTTTAAAATACCAAAATGGAAGGAATGTTCAGGATTCATGTTAATGTGTTTGTAAAGTGCGTTATTTTCATCCTTCCTTGTGATACTGTACAAATGCTCATAGATCCTCCTGTTCAACCTCCTTTCTGTCTTCCCTACGTAACAATAACCATATAAACCGTATAAAAGTGTGGAAAAGTCATTTTATATTGTTCTGATGAAGTCTCATGACAAAAGCTCTTGACACTTTACTTAGAGTGTATTTTTTTGGCTTTGAGCCTTTGTATTTTTTACATTAAACCCTGATTCTGTTTGGGTTGTAGGATTATTGGCTACAGAGTGGTTGTTTTTATTTTTACTGGTGGCATTTTACCACTCTCACACCCTTGTTTGGTTCTTGGTCCCATGGATGCTGTATTCTTAGCTTTGGAGAGTGCGTTCTTTACCTGTGTGGCCGTTATTACCGGAATTTGGTAATCGTCCGGTATTGAGATAGGCCATTTAGGGGGTGAAGTTGGCACTGAATCGATCTGCCAGGATATTGGCAATATCCTTGGGATCAGTATATTTAATGCCATTCTGTTGTAGCTCAGAGCAGATCTGAGCATTGCCATTTAGATTCTTGACATAGTTAAAGAATGCACTGAAAGAGGATGATCCATGGCAGACCAGGGGTGTTTGATATACCCTGGCACCAGTCAAATTTAATTGATTACCTGGATGATTAGGTCTACATTCCTTTTAGACACCTGTTTACTGAGGACATGTAGCATGTACTAATGGAGGCAAAAAACAACTCCAACTTGAAAATCTTATATTAGCAAATGGAAAAGGTATTTTGTTTGATGCCAGCAAGATAACCAGCACTCATTCACAGATAGTTTTTTTTCTCTGATTTTACAATATTTGTGTGAGTTACTATCCTATGGACTTTTTACTCCTGTGTTAGTGTTCTTTTATCTGCCATTTCAACATGTCTGCCATGGATCATCCTCTTTCAGTGCATTCTCGTGTCAAAATGTTATGAGTTTTGCATAAGAGGCCTCTAAGAAAACTGGTGGCCCCTTCTTGGGATCTTAAGTCTTTCACACCTAGCCTGAGTGAAATTTCACACCACCTGAAGAGTCCCTACCAGGACAGCCTTTACCTTAGCTAAAATTCTGAGAATGTCCTTTTTCAACATAACTGCAAACAATTGAATATTCAAAAACAATAAAAGTTAAAAAAAAAAAAAAAAAAGTTAAAATGTAAAATTTATTCAGTGCACACTCCTCTTCTTAGCAGTGATATGTCAGCCAGACATACTAGTGATTTTATATTGAGCAAGCAATTAGATAATATGTACATTTACTAATTATAATTTTGCAAACAATATATCTGTAACTATAGTAGACAGACTCCAACTATCAGTGTGACTTTTTTAGCCCCTGCTATCAAGCACGCTTTAGCATGCTTTAGCCCGATTTAGCGCGGAGTTGCCACTAGAGCAGCATCGGGCAGCGTCGGTTTAACAAGGTTAAACCTTTTCTGGCTCCATAAAGTCTGTTCTTCATTTTTTCCCTTAGAACTGCTCTACTAGTAATCTAAACAGTATATCCCTTAACTAAAAAGCGCAGCATTTGTTCCTAAAAAGCTTTTTTTTTTTTTTTTCTCCAAAAAAAAAAAAAAAGCTCAGCACTTCTTTTCAGGCTTAGCACTTCTGTATTATACAAAGTCCCTCACTAGCAAACCCCCCCACCCCCCCAGGAGTATCCACTTCCTTACTAAGTCCTCTCTCATTCAGTTACACCCCAAACTTCTTAATTTCTCTAGCATGTCGAAGGGCCAGATGCTGGTGTCCTCTCCTGTCCAGTTGGTGAATCTGGGAATATTGAGGCAATGTTACAATTGCCTCATGTACACAGACAACCCTCTCCTCCTCCCACATAACACAAATACTTGCGAGAGATGCAGCTATTTAGCCAAACTGGAGGCTGAGCTCTCTCAACTCAGGACTGGCAAGACCAGACAGGAGGAGAAGGCAACTACACACACCACAAATCCAGTCTCACATAAAGCTATCACAACAATGAATCAAACACATAAACACACAAAGACATACTCGGAGGCTCTGAGCAAAAATTTACTTAAACAGCAGAGGCCTCCAAAGCAGACACCCAAGCAACTGCCACCTCATGACACACCACAGGCAACACATAAAACACAAAATCAGTGTGCAAAGCAGTCACAGCCCTTAAGGCCAAATGCAACACCAAACATACTTGTCATAGGTGACTCCATAGTCAGACACACTGACGTCCCACTCACCAGGCTGAACAAGGAGAGGGTCACAGTAAGCTGCCTATCGGGCGCTAGAATCCGCCACATAACACAAGCACTCGGGTCACTCCACAGCAAGTACAAATATGACACAGTCATTGTCCATGCTGGTGTGAACGACCTGAGACATACCTCCCTGGACTACATGAAAAGAGACATAGAGGAGCTCTCTGATTATGTAGCCCAGGCAGGTATGACCCTGACCCTGAGCAGCATCCTTCCTTCACCAAGAATGATGCCACAACATAGAGACAAGATGATCAGCTTTAACAATTGGCTTAATTTCTGGTGTCATTCAAAGGGGATCCAGTGTCTGTCTGCCTGGGATGACATGCTTGACAAGCCACGCTGCCAAGGGACGGCTTGCACCTGTCACCCCTGCGATTCGGATATTGGCTAAGGCTCTTGCCACCCCCATAGTGCCTTTTTAGGCAAGGCTCAAATTCTAAACCTACCACCCTAGAAAACAAAAATGGGAAGAAACTAAGGGTAATGCTGCTCAATGCCAGAAGTCTAAATCTCAAAATGCACGCACTCGAGGCCCTTCTCAGTATGGAGAACATCGATGTCTGTGCTGTGACTGAAACCTGGTTCAAGGCTCCTGAGAGCACCCGGGCACTATCAGGTTTTACCTCATATCATGCGTTCCGGCCCCAAAACCCGGACCACACCACAAAAGGAGGGGTGTATCCATATTCATCAAGGATACCCACACCTCCAGGTTGGTGGCAACGCACTAAGCATCGGAAACCATCCAGGTGCAATTAACCATAGGCAAAACTGCTCTACAATTTGTAGCATGCTACAGGCCACCCTCTCAAACTCAGGAACCCCACACAGCCTTCCTGAAGACACTGGAGGGTATAAATGTATCTCCAAACACCATTATATTGGGTGACTTCAACTACCCGAATATAGACTGGGGACATTACTCAAGCCCAAACTTTCTAGCCCAAAGATTCCTGGAGTTCATAAATTCAAATGCCATGGAACAACTAGTCACCGTTCCCACAAGAGGAGAAAATATACTAGATCTCATCATCACAAACATGGGGACAAAATGCTCCACACCAGAAGTATATCCCTCATTGGTGAGATCAGATCATAAACTAATCTCACTGGATATCCACATCCCGCCCCCACCCCAAACAAAAAAGACCACAGTGAAGAACTTCTCTAAAGCAAACTTCACACTACTCAAGACTGGTGTGGTATCCTTCAAGGCCCCCGAGCCAGTGGAAACCACAACCCAAGCTGCGGAAGCCCTTACAAATGCCTTCTACGAACACCTCCAGGACTGCATGGATCAGGCAATCCCTAATAAAACCAAGACTCTTTCCACCAAGGGCAAACGTCCAGTTTGGTGGACCCCAGCCATAAACAAACTTTACAATAAGAGGAGAAAGCTGTTACATGATAGAGCAAAATCCATAAAAGAGAAGACACTTTTGATCATTATTATTAAAAAAATACGAGCGCTCATAAAATCATCCAAGGCCAACTTTGAGAGAAAAATTGCCATAGATTCAAAAGATAATCATAAGGCTTTCTTCAGCTATGTTAGAAACCTGGGTGGAAACTCCCAGATATGCTCAGAATTAGTCCAAAATGATACAAACATCACTGAACCCACAGACATTGCCAACATACTGGCAGACGGGTTCAGTGCAAACTTCACCCCCCTCTCCCCCCAAAAGGAGAGATAACTATCCCAGTGGAGTGCAGCCTCCCAGACATCTCCAATGCGCAGGTGAAAGCTGCTCTCTCTAAAGCTAAAAACACAGCATCAATGGGACCGGATGGTGTCCCCAGCTGTGTGCTACACGAACTCAATGAGGAACTAAACCCGCACATAAGGCAGCTGTTTAATCTTAGCCTTACCACAGGATACGTGCCCAAGGAGTGGCGTACGGCAACTGTGGTCCCACTCCACAAAAGCGGTGCCTCTACGGACCCTGGTAATTACCGCCCCATAAGCTTAACAAGCCTGGTCTGCAAAGCTATGGAGAGGATCATAATGGAACTCATAAACAAAGACATAGGGGACTTGCAGACAGCTGTGTGCTACACGAACTCAATGAGGAACTAAACCCGCACATAAGGCAGCTGTTTAATCTTAGCCTTACCACAGGATACGTGCCCAAGGAGTGGCGTACGGCAACTGTGGTCCCACTCCACAAAAGCGGTGCCTCTACGGACCCTGGTAATTACCGCCCCATAAGCTTAACAAGCCTGGTCTGCAAAGCTATGGAGAGGATCATAATGGAACTCATAAACAAAGACATAGGGGACTTGCAGACATTGGACCCGACCCAGTTTGGCTTTGTCAAGGGCAGATCATGCCTTTTGAACTTGGTCGACTTCTTCAAAACAGTCACCAAGGCCATTGATGAGGGTAAGGCAGTCCATACAGCCTACCTTGACCTTGAAAAAGCTTTCGACACAATACCCCACTCGGGTATTATAGAGAAACTTACCAGCTTAAATGTAAACCCATATGTCACAAGATGGGTTGCAAACTGGCTAAAGGACAGAACCCACAGGGTTAGAGTAGCTGGCGCCATGTCAGACTCCAAGCCGGTCACAAGTGGTGTCCCACAGGGCTCAGTCCTTGCCCCCCTGTTGTTCGGCATCTACTTCTCAGAAGTACAGGCTAACATAGGAGGACTATGGCTGACAAAGTTTGCAGATGACTGCAAACTGGGAGCCATAGTGGAAAGTACATCGGACACAGATATCCTTCAGAGGGGTCTCACGGAAACTAATAGCTGGTGCCGGAGCCATGGCCTGAAGTTAAATGCCAAAAAATATATAGTCATACCCTTCGGGAAAAACAAGGTAACCCCAAGCTACCATATAGGTGGCAATCCACTAAGCACAGAAGAGGTTATTAGGGACCTGGGGACCCAGGTTGACAGTGGCCTTTCTTTTGACACTCACATTGCTAAAGTGGTTAGAAAAACCTTCTACATTGCCCACCTGATCATGAAGGGATTCACATCCAGATCAAGTGAGGTTATTGTTCCCCTGTACTCTTCACTTATCAGACCAATGATCAAGTACAATGCCCCATTCGGGATGTATCTCACCCGACACCTGCAGCAATTGGAGAGACCCCAAAAGTTCTTCACCAAAAGGATAAAGGGACTCCAAAATCTGTCATATGCTGCCAGACTGAAGAAACTCCAGCTCTATTCAGTCGCATACCGTCTGCTCAGAGGTGACCTGTGCCTGACATACAAGGTCATGTCCAACCCAGAATTAATGGGCATGCTCCACCTCAAAAAATCCAAATCTACCAGATCCACTAGAGCAAGCGACTTAAACCTTAGCACGGATATAAATAGGACATGCTGGAGGGATAGATTTGTCACCCAGATACTCCCTATGTTGTGGAATAAAATCCCGGTCCATGTGAGGCAGAGCACCTCGCTGGCTCTGTTCAAGAGAAATCTTGACCGGTGGATGGGAGATCGTAGGTTTACCCCAGGAATCATCTCTGTGTCACTGCTGGACAGAGGCACAACAAACTAATGGGCACAGTATTTTTTAACATAAGGGGTGGCGTAAGCCACAAAAACTCTGGGTTAGGCTTATAAATGCCTTAGGGCAGATAGCCTAGTATAAACCTATGAACCTATGTGATCTTCATTAGGCTGCAAGCTGGATTTGTAGATGGCAATTTATTTTTGAGATATTTGCATAATTATGAGTAGCATGCATATCTGACTGTTTAATAGAAAAATAAATGTAAATATCTGCCACGCAGTGCTGATGAAATACCATGCATCAGTGCAAAGGTTTTTAAGCATAGTGCATAATTCATTTGATACCATGGTGTCCCATGTAAGCACTTTCTGTTTGAAGTTATTAATGCTATTATGAACATATGTCATACATTCATAATACTGTATTTCCAGGAACAAACTCATAATATTCCTGCTATCAAATTCACAGTCTGTGTAAGGAGCCATTCATGACCTCTCTTGTAACTGGGCATGTGAAATGCTGAGTCTCAATGCATTCAAGTCCAGAACACCAGAGATATGCGCAGAGATATGATAATTCTGCTAATATGAAAATTTTATTACTGAATAAGTCTGAATACCTGCCAAATGGTAGTGTGCAGATGGCTGGTATCGGTGACAACTTTCTCTGCATTTTGTAAGCTTTCATTTGATACCATGAAATGAAATCTAATCACCTTATGGTTCATAGTTACTGATGTTTGACATACATTCACACTGTTTCCAGACCAACAACCCAGTTTTTGTGTTACTAAGTATCCCACTCATCTGAGGAGCTATTCTCTACCTCTGTCGTAACAGGGTATGTGAAATACTGACTCTGCAACTGCCTGAGTGCACTATGCCGGATATATGTGCAGAAATATGCTAACTATGTTAGTAATTGTATTTTATTACTGAAAATGTGTGAGATATCTACTGAGTGTGGTGTAGCATGTGTGTTTCTGACAGCCTGTTTTTTTTTGTGCTAGTAAATGAGAGCTTTGCCTCAAGTAACATTGTGGTATCTATGTCTCTCACAAACTGTATCTGTTTCTTTAAGGATTAAATGGTTGTTAATGAACCTGAGACAGTTGATTTCTTCTCCCAAGACCATGTTCACCATACTGCCTGAGGAGCAGCTGAGTAGGTGCATATCTGTGATGTCAGTTACTTTATTAGATGCGCTACAAGGGTGCATGAGGGGCTAAAAGAGGGTAACTAAAGGTACTTTTGGGATTAGACCTGCAATATAGATTACCATAAGGGGCAGAAATAGAGACACTGCCTGTTTAAAACCACAACAGCAACAAAAAGGACGGAGAGTTGGGGAAAATACAGCAAGTGATTCACATATCTGCTGTAGAGATGCTCAGTAACTTAGATTCCTTTGTTTAAAGATGTAACCAGGAAGTGCTCCCAATGCAGACAGACTACAATATCCAACAATAAATAAAACACAAAGTGATGTATAAAATTCAGTTTTAATTTTGAATCCAGTCAGTATATTGGTGGTGGCTGTAAACACAACCAGATTGTGAAGACAGTGACAGTGAAGCATCATCTTCTTAGAGATCAAGTACAAAGCTCTGATACGGAAGTTAACAATTATCTTCTGTTTCAGAGTTTCTGTGCAGTAAACATACCAAGTCGTTTTTTTTTTCCTTTCAAAAAAAATATATATTTACTGAAAAAAATAACTTTAAATTAATTTTTTTAGCCCGCATTACGTTCCCTGTCTTCCCTGTGTCTTGTTCCATCAGCCTTACGATGGTTGACGTTATAAAGTGTTTTGGGGTTTCGTTCTTCCTTTCTTCATGGCTATACATGAGCGAGATGTGTTGCTGCCAATGAATGGAAGCTGGGAATTGTAATAGTAAATTGTAACTGTTTTTTTTTTTTTGCTACCGTCAGTCAGCATTTTTTTCATCTTTATACAAGCAGTGACATGCAACATCATTGAAGGTATTTTTTTGTAAGCAGTACAATCGCTACTGAATTATTCACTGTGTCAATGCAGAGTATGCATTACAAGTACATATGCATCAACTACCTTATCCAGACTAGTTACATTAAAAATCTATCAAATGAACAGTCATGCAGTAGTTTAATACCACTTAAAATGTCAGTGTGCAGTCTTGAGGTCATGAGACACCCACATAACAATCATAAAGTGAACTCAAGTGTTTTATGAATGCCTGAGCTCAGTGCCTCATAGTTTACCACAAAGAGTTTTAGAAAAGAGGCATCCATAACTTTTATTGGAGATATAACTGTAACTAGTCATTCCATGCTGATGTTCCTGTCGTCTATTCAATTCTGCAAAGAAATAACAACATGCAGGTAACAAGCTTTAAATCTGAGAGCTGACTTCCCGGACCCAGAAAAAATTAATCTTACTGTGTTTACATGACGATATTAATGAATGTATGTGTCACACTTGTAGTTTGGATTTACAGTCTTTATCTTTATTTATTTCTTAATTCAGTTCATTTTTGAGGGCTGAAAATTGAAAGATTCCGAGGGTAGATTTGGGATAGTGCCAGGGGCGGCTCATGCTATTGGACTGCAGAACTGCAGCCCTCCCAGCTGTAAAACAAGAAAAATAAACAAAAGAGAAAATAAAAAGCAAAAAGAAAATAATAAACGCAACTGCAATTCCCGGAACATCACACAGGCGCACTCGCGGCATTTCCCGATATTCGGGCTGCTGGTGAACCAGCCTGGAGCATGCGCACAGAATCCAGACTGTCTCCACCAGCAGTCTGGATTACAAAGACAACATGCAAGTCTACATTTTCCCAGCAGTCTATGCAGTTAGAACTGCATAGACTGGAAGGGAATCGGACTGTAACGTCCGCAGGCAGGGTGTTCTCGTGGGAAGGACAGGACGAGCCTGAGGTGCTCTCGCGGGAAGGGCTTGCAGGAATGGATTTAACAGCTCGGTGACAGGACTTTGCAGGTAAGGTGTGTAAGGGAATGGATTTAACAGCTCGGCGAGTGTGTGTGTGTGTGTGTGTGTGTGTGTGTGTGTGTGTGTGTGTGTGTGAGAGAGTGTCTGTTTGTCTGTGTGTGTGGGTATGTGTTTTACATCAGAGACATAAAATACATATACGATGATAAAAAAAAGATATAAATTTTAACAGACTGCCATTTTCTAAGGAAAATAATACCCTCCAGTGGCACATGGAAAAATGGACATTTTATGGATGTAGAGGCCCTCTGCCTGTAAAGTTGGGCCTCACAACACCCTTTAGGCACTCTAGCATTTCCCTGTAATACCTACAGTGTTTGGTAATAGCCTGCTTAATACCATTTTATTAACACGTCATCTGCCTCATTGTGAATTTCATAACTAAAATAAATGAATTGGGTAGCAGTGGTGCAATCAGCAACTTATATGTTTCTGAAAAACATTCCATGTACTGGGAACTGAGATTCTGAGTAGCATCAAATGTTAAAACTACGGGGGATATAATTTTACTGTGTCACTGTCACTTCAACTTTTATTTTAATTTTATTTCATGTATTATTTCCTAAGTGCTTTACAAAAGTCAAATTAGATGCATGTATTTAAGCAAAGTATTATAAGTAATAGCGATATTTAAAATGTTGTAATGTTATTTTAAACAAGGGCACTACAAGAACATAGTTAAGACAGTAAAGAACTGCTTCAGTGACAGAGACAAAGGTACAGGGACTTCAGAATGCAGCAATGTGATAGGAACAGTTCATGGCAACTTAAACATCAGATTTCCATTTAATGTAATTTCTAGTGCTGAACATTAGTAGTTTATGATTATTTTAGTATCACTGTTTATCTTGCTTATGTAAATTTCAGATACTATGTTACATAAACCCCCCCACTGTTCTTTGTAAACAGGAAGATTTTCAAAGAAGTATGATGCCCTAATTGTGGGATATACAGAAGTTTATGTTTCAATGTGTGGTAGAGAAAAAATAATGAAATATTAAACGAACTTCAGCATTGCCTGACTAGGATGCTTCCTCTATGAGTGGACAAAACTGAATGCACTGATGAGTGAAACCCCCGAACTACATTCAACAACAAAAAAATGCTGAAAAATACTTTTGAAATGCTTTTTGCAGGGAAGCAAGTCCCCACAGCACTCAAACTTATAGATATGACCTCCACAGTCATACCAACTGAAGAAGGGGGAAATTTACCGAAAATGTTCATTCGGCATAATTTGACGAATGGAGTATTGCAACAATTTGTTAGGCAAAAAAATGTACCTCTTCTGAGTCAGTACTAAGATGTTGACAGCTATGGTGAGAACTGAATTCACTAAATGGTAGCCATTTAAGTTTCAGTCTTCCTCTTTCATAAAACAGATGATTGATTTGGCATAGTGGTATGTTGCTCTGACTGTTTTGCACAGGGTCCTGGGTTCAATACTTGCAGTGAAAGGTATGGAGGTAACAGAGCATTTTATTCTAGCAACTTTCCAACATTATACAAGCAATGTTTAAAATGTGTCCCTGTTTCTTGGTCTTTTACCCCCTCCCTAAATTTTGGCTTTTTCCAGATTTCTTGTGCTGCAAAGTTCAGAGATACAGCTGAGTGTCAAGTAGATTTTACAAGAAGCTGAGAGCTGCAGGGGAACAAAAGTTTAGTGATGCTTAAGCTGCATCTGCTTTTATTGTTAATAGCACAACAGGTAGTGTACTTGATTTTGATGCAGAAGCCTGCGGGTTCTACTCCCACAGTAGGTAGATGCATTGCTGATACTGTACTGTATTGTAAAGGGGGTGGATGCTGCAGTCCTTTTTGGTGAAGATACCTAGTAACTATGAATCTGTTATCAGTTTTCCATCCATTCCCTATTGCAATATTACTAGCCTATTGCTTTTTTAATGAAACATAGGCAATTTATTCCTCAAGGGCAACAGAGACACTTTATATAAAGTTGTTTGCTAGCAGCAACCTCTTCATTAGTTACAGATTTCTTGAATGTGGAATTATTTAGATGACTTTTACTTCTTCAGAGACTGTGCATATTTACTGATACTGGTGGACTGTAGATGTTTGAGTAGACTTTTATGATAGAAATGATCTGAATTGGGCAGTTTTGTCGTTATTGGTGCATGCATTTTGTTTCATTATTTACTGGAAAAATGTTCTGAATTGGGCAGTTGTGTCATTATTGGTGCATGCATTTTGTTTCATTGTTTACTGGAAAAATGTTCAAAACAAATTTAAAACACCCTCTACAACTGTACTATATTGTACAAGGAAATTAATTTAATACAATCAGAAAGGTGTATCAAAGACAACATGTATGTTTTGTGTGCAAGGGGCCTATGATTTGAAAACAGCCCAAAGTTGATCTTTATCTGTCACTGGCAAAATGTATTCTCTTTGAACGTGGGTTTCAGTGCTGTTTCAATGAATGTGAGTTTCAAGGGCAGAGAAGTTTTAATGCTAAGTCTGTTTTCATTATGAGATTGCATTGCTTTGTTTAACAGATGCCTTAGTGTATTTACTGTAAAATGCAAAATAAAACTTTCAAATGAAGTCCAAATCATCATAGAAGTAAAGCAGTATGCATATTAGTGTTTATGGTAAATGGGGTGAAATATTCAAGCAATGGTTCAGTGGAATGGTTGCAGGGGGGAGGCACCATTCAACCCTGATTTTGTGAGGGGGAAGGGTGGCAAACTGAAAGACATCCCCGGCTGAACTATACCTCTCAACTGTTCAGATTTTCACAGAATGAATAGATTTTTGCTTTTTATTTTTGGTTTGTTCCTCATAAAATGTGTGGTTTTCTGGCAAATAGTGTAGGAATTAAGTCACTAAATAATGACAGACAATGAGTTTCAGACTTCATAACCTTCAGAAAAATGCATGCTAAATCAATACCTGTTATTCTATCAACTGTCTCAGTTTGTACAACAATTTTTAGTACTGTTTATATGTTCCCCCAGTATATTTGGCCTTGTCCAGATTTCCTGCATTAACAGGTTGAGAGGTACATGCAAATAAATTGCTTTAAAGAATTAGGCATATCCAAACCTCCCAACTGTCCCTGATTTTGGCTCAAAATGTTGCTCTTCCCGAAATAATCCCGCCACAAAATGGCAATTTTGGAAGAAAACGTGGAGGGTTTACAATTAAGAAATAACTAATAATCAGAGTTATAGACTACTTTTATTTCAGAAATGCATGTAGATTCTTTTATTTTGTCAGCTGCTCAAGTTAGCAGTACTAATATTAAAAAAGTGTCCCTTCTTTGACAGGTTCCCAGCTGTATTGTGTGGCTATTTTATATTTTTGCATCACATTTTGGTCCATTTTTCATAAAATTGTGTTTTTTTGGCAAATTAGTGGCAAATCATTAAAGACTGAAATTAGAAAATAATGACAGATATTTGAGTTTCAGATTTTATATCCTTCAAAAAATTCATACTAATGCAACACCTACTATTCTGTTATCTTTCTAAGTTTATAAGAGCAATATTTAAAAATTGTCCTTATTTTTGGGCCTTTGTGCCACTTCTATATATGGCTTTGTCCACATTTCTTGCTCTGAGGTTGAGAAGTATGACAAATGTGTCAGGGCCATCACAGTTAGCTAGAGGCATTTCATATTGTGACATACTTGTTGCACCCCACTCCCCCATGTAGTGTGACTCTGGATGTGTCCAAGCAAGGCAAGGAGCAGTTATGCAGTGTAAATGTGCAGAGTATCCCCCCATCCAAGGTAGACACAAGTACTACTTTTATTCTGTCCTTGATTTTGCAGAATGTTCTGGTTTCTGTCATATTTTTATACTGTTGATTTATGCTTATTATTACTCAGAAAGTGCCTGTTACTCTGTGTTTAAGTAGCAATGCTTTCTGAGGAAGTCAAAGAGGTTGACGAAAACGCAGTGGGTGTTCTTGACTATAAGGCGTTCAGGCATTTACATCTGTTTTAATTCGAATAAAGTGTTTTCAACAATAAGTGGATTGGACTGCAGTTCTTGGGACCATTACTTGTGGTGGCGAGTGTACTATCTTCGTTATCTGCTTGGCGTTTTTGAATTCTAAGTACTGTTGCAGTTCCTATTTTGTTTTATTAGCAATGCTTTAATGACCATCAGGTAAGCTTGTCTGAGATTGTAAGATGCAAGTAAGCTTTAATAAGCATACTGTTAAAGAATTGCCAACATTGAAAGCCTTTCTGTTGTTGCCATGCAGAGAATACTTGCATAACTAGATAATGTATAAGCCTTGGGTACTGAAATGCATATGACAGTATTTGTAATAAAGGACAGGATTACATTATTTTAAGGAGCTCATTACATTTGTTGGAGACTTGCAGTCATCTTTGCAGGCTTTACCTGTAAACCAAACAGAATGCCAATCTATCATGTGTGGTCCATTACCTGTACAGTAATCCTTTAAGCAATATATCTTTAGCTTGTTTGCTTTTCATTTTTTACTTTGATCATGTTTTCCCCATGAAACAAGTAGATAGTTGTTGTCAGGAAGCAGGTCATTTTGGATAAGAAACATTTTTACAAGTGGGGTATCACAGAGATTGTTACTTTCAGCATGTTACTTGGTACTTTAATAAAGCTGAATATAAATTATAATTAGAACTGCAGTGCAAGGAGAAGTGGTTTGAGTTGAGTGCTGCTTGTTTTTCTTATACTTGATTTTGACTGGCATTCCAGTAATGTATTTAAAAAGTAATTTATTTTTTCATGACTCACAACCTTTTTGTTTCCATCTAGATATTAAGTGAGCTGTCATGCAGCCAATGCATTGAAATATTTTTTTCTTCTACACTTCATTTTGTCTTGATTGGACTCATAATGACAGTTTGGCACCCAGGGCAGCGTATTTAATTAAAGTTACGATTTTTGTGGTTTTGAGCATAGCTCCTCCCCTTTCTAGTTGGCCACACCCATTCCCATTGACCCCCACCCATTCAGCTGTCTCTTGCAGTCCCTCTTTGATTTGAAGTCACCAGCCACCACTGGATAGTGCCACACTTTGGAAGGTAAGGCGATGCATTGGACTTGAACATTAAGTGCTGGTTTCAATTAAGTCATTGGCTAAAAGAGAATAATTTAGGATTCTGATGTAATACAGAATATCTGTTTAAGTGTATGTGGCCATGGGGGATGAATGATTAATAGAGAGAGTAGTGTTGGGGTCCAAAAGATTGTTTCGCACCTCTGTGGTTCCGAAGACCAGACCAGTTGCAATGTCACACACCTGTTGAGGTGATCTTAAATTACACAGACAGTATTAAGTGTATTATATAAGCACGCACAAAAAATCTGAAAAATAATGATGGACAAAGGATCAAAATCACGGACAGCAATTGCCCTTATGTACTTGGAAAGTTTTTAGAATAACAGGATTTGCTTTAGCATGCTTTTCCTAAAGGTTATTATGTCTTAAACTCAAATGTCTGCCATTATTTGGAGACTGTAATTCTCAGTGACCTGCAAAAAAAAGAAAAAAAAAACAGCTTTTCAAGGGGTAGTTCAACAAAATCAGGGACACCCTTTAAAATGCAAAAACTATGGAAAGTTGGCAGCATGTATCCCTACCCTCCCATATACAGATATGTGTTGTACATACAAATGAATATGCATGAGTGCTTGTGAACACACACACACACACACACACACACACACACACACACACACACACACACACACACACACACACACACACGTGACCATCAGTTAACTGTCCCTTGTATGACTCTGACTGTACATTACAGATGTTTGACTGCAGTCGAATGAATAAATACATAATTAACTCTCTCTTTCAGCTTTTCCCGGTTAGGGGTCACCACAGCGGATCACCTTGTCCGCTCACGATTGGCAGTGGAGTTTTACGGTGTCAAGTTGCCAGCCTGGCACCCAACCTTCCACAGAAAACACACACATGCACACACTCACGCCTAGGGCCAATTTTACCATGTCCAATCCACTTGCAGCATGTCTTTGGGATGTGGGAGGAAACCGGAGCACCCGGAGGAAGCCCACATGACCACAAGGAGGACATGCAGACTCCGCACAGAAGACACCCCAGCCGAAGATCGAACCGAAGAGCCTCTTGCTGTGAGGTGACAACGCTAAACGCTGCACCACCGCGGCCGTCCTAATAACTACATAATTAACTTGTATGTATGTAATAAATACATAATTAACTGATGTGCAGCAATGTATTTTCTCATCTCACTACTGTTACATTACAGTGTGAAACCCATTCCCATACCTCTCAGCCTGTTAGTTCAAAAATCAAGAAGAAAGGTACAAAATAATGGTGGACAAAGGACCAAACTCAGGATTAGTTATTGTCCTTACATACTTAGAAAGTTGCTAGAATAATAGGTTTTGAACTGGCACGCTTTCTCTGAGAGCTATCAAGTCTGAAACCCATGTCTTCCATTATTTAGAGACAGAATTCTTTATTGATTTGCTAGGAAAAAACCCCACAAATGTTAAAAGAAGCTGTTGCTCTTCCGGTCAGGATAAAACAGACAAGTGGTTGTGGATTCAGTTCAAGCAGCTTTATTACACACAAGCACATCAGGAATGAGGCTTTGTAACTTTAAATAAACTTATAAAACAGACTGACTACCATAGTCATACATGTTAACACTCTGGCTGTTCTCTCAAAATGGCACTGCTGCCTTCACGTGCTCACTATTTATATACACGTGCCTACATCTGGAAATGTTTCTTATAGGTACATACACACATCTGTTCTACATCCTCCCTCTTTCATAAATAGCTCATACATCAGATGCCAGTATTCAGTGACTTGCAGTTATACAGAAATTATCTTTTGACATGGAGTTATACAGTACTAGTTCTTTGACATGCAGTCATACAAAATCAAACACACATAAAACAGTTATGTCCAGGTTGCTGTGTATTTTACACTAGGTCTACAAATACGACCTGATCATGTAACATAACAATCAGAATTGGATCAAGCAATGGGGACTGTCTTGGGGACAACTGGGACATCCCCAGAAATGGGAATGGAAACCGAGACATGTTTTTTGGTATGAATATTATCAGGGTTGCTCTGAGATTTAGAGTCTGTATAACAGATACAATGCTGCAATATCATTTCTGATGCAGGAAGAAGATGTCTGTGGTTTCTCCTGTATTCTATACCCTCGGATTGCACTAAGTAGGATCTCGGTCGGCACATATACTTCTCACTTGACCAATTCGATCAAAGCCTTTCACCGTTTGCATCCTCACTATCTCTCCTTCTTTTAACGGACGAAGAAATCTGCTCTTTTTATCATAGCTGGACTTCTGAGAAGAATGCTTTTTAAAAAGTTGGGCTTTGATTGCTCTGTTGTTTTTAGCATTAGGCACCAACAAACTAGAACTGATAGGCAAGGTTGTTCTGGTTTGCCTAGATAGAAGTCTCTGAGCAGGCGAGCCAAGTAGATTGTCACAAGGTATATTTCTGAGATTAAGCATGTTTTAGAAGATATTGGTATTGTCGCACTTTGACCTCTCTAGTAATTGCTTTGCACTTTGTACTGCACATTCAGCAAGGCCATTTGACTGTGGGTATTCAGGACTACTAGTAAAATGGATAAAGTCCCAATCTTTTGCAAATCTCTGAAACTATTGACTGGTAAACTGGGTACCACTGGCAGAAATAACTTTGTGTGGACTACCATGGACTGAGAAATGACATTTCATCTTAGTAATAACAACACTGGACGTTAGGTTAGGTAGCAGATCGATCTCAAACCAGTTTGAATAAGAGTCTCCCAACACTAAGTAATGCTGATTGTTCCACTCGAGTATGTCAGTGGCTACTTATGACCAAGGTAGTTCAGGAATCTGGCTAAGCTGAAGTGGCTCTTTTTGCAAATGCAGTTTAGTACTATTGTATAATGAACAAGAAAAAAGCACTTTATCGATGTCTTTTGAGAGAGAAGGCCAAAATACTAGTCCTCTCGCCCTTCTTTTGGTAGAGTTGGAACCTGGGTGGCCATGATGCAAAATCTGAATGTATTCATGTTGTAAGGAAGTAGGAACAACAACTTTGGGACCTTTGAAAATGATACCATCTTCCATGAGCATCTCATCTCTGTATGGAAAATAAGGTTGTACTTTTGGCAGTACACTAGAATGGCCATCGTTCATTGATGAAGTGGTTGAGCTTTTGCAAAATTGGATCAGTCTTTGTATGATCACTCAAGTCATCAAGTCTTGTGGTAGAAAAATTACGCACTTCCATGATATCAAAGTCAAAATTCTCTGCATTAAGCTGTTCTGTGGTATTTTGGGGTGATCTGGATAAGGTATCAGCCAGATAAAGAAGTTTGCCTTTTGTATAGACCATTTTGAAATTGTACTTTTGTAATCCAAGCATCATTCTTTGTAGTATTGCTAGAGATGAATGCATAGGCTTCTTTAAAATAGTGACTAAAAGTTGATGATATGTTTTGATTTGGATAGCTCGACCATAAATATAATCTTGGAACTTCGAACATGCAAACACAATTGCCAAAAGTTCCTTCTCAATTTGAGCATACTGCATCTCAGTTTGGGTAAGAGTTCTAGATGCATAGGCAACAGGTCTGCCCTCTTGAAGAATAACTGCACCAAGACCGAACTTTGAGACATCACAGGAAAGAACTACTGGTTTGTGGACATCATAGTACCTTAATGTAGTAGGGTTGGCAGTTTGCTATTTGAAGTTATCAAATGCTCTCTGGTGTTGTTCCAACCATGATCAGGCAACATTTTGTGTGTCAGCTCTCTTAAAGGCACTGGTAGCTCACTAAAGTCATGGATGAATTTGCCCAAATAGTTAACCATTCCAAGAAAACGCTGTAAGGCTTGGACATTGTCTGGAGCTGGCATTTCAAGAATGGCTGCTTGTTTAGAAGGGTCTGGTTGTAAGCCTGTTTTGGTAAATAAATGACCTACATAACTGACTTCTGGTAGTCTAAATTTACACTTCAGAGGACTGAGCTTCAAATTCACTTCACATGTTCTGTGCAGAACTTTCTTGAGGTTTCTGTCATGCCCTGCTTCACCATTGCCTCCAGGTAGTAAATCATCAACTATTATTGTACAAGGATAGGCCAAAAAACTTTGCTCCATTGATTGCTGAAAGACTTCACTGGCAGAATTTATTCCAAAAGGCATCCTGAGGAATCTGTATCTTCCAAATGAGGTACTGAATGTAGTCAGTAGTAAAGAGTTCCGATCAAGCATTACTTGCCAAAATGAACCCTGCATCTAAGACAGAAAAAACAGTGGCATTTGGCATGAGGGTGACAATCTCTTCAACTGCACGCACAGGATGATGAGGTCTTCTTAATGCCTTGTTCAAATGTCATGGGCCAATGCATATTCTGATTTAATCTGAGTTTTTCTTATGAGCAGCTACCATGGAAGAGACACTCTTGGTTCTGTGACTGGACAAATCACACCTTGCTGCACCATTTTGTCCCGCTGGACCTTGACTTTGTTCTGCATAGCTATTGCAACTCTCCTTGCTGGTCTGCCCACTGGACTGACCTCTGGGTCTACTTTCATGGAGTACACAACTGGAAGTTTTCCTAAATTGTCAAAAATATTAGCATACTCTGAGAAAATAGCATCACTGAAGCTGGAACATGTGCTCACATGATGGACTTCTTTAATAAATGAAAGCAGTTTCATTCTTAAACTGTCTCTGAGACCAAATAATGACTGCACAAGTCTTCTGACTACCTAAAATTGCAAGCTGTAACTGTTCTCAGCTGAATAACATGAAATCACTACTGAACCTTCGGTTTGAATCTCTTCACCTTCATAAGCAACAGGCTTCGCACAGTTGCCCAAATTAAGTTGCTCACCAGCTCTCACTCTAGCAAATGTTTCTGCTGACATAACATTACACTTTGAACCAGTGTCTACTTTGAGCTCTGTGGACTTACCATTGATCAGGACAGTACAGAATACTTTGTTCTTTGCCAACAGATATAATGCACCATCTACAAAGTAGGGCTGTGGCTTTCTATATGATCAACTTGCTTTTTTGAGTGGCCTTTCTTAATAACTGAATAAGGCTTGCTTGATTTACAAAACCTTTGAAAATGATTCCATTTTTTACACTTGTGTTATTGCTGACCAAATGCTAAGCACTTCTCTCTTTTAGACTCATGGTTGGCTGCACAATTACGACAGTTAACAATAAGACTTGACTTGGGTTTTGCTGACTCACCCTTATACTGCACTGAGCATGTCTGTTTTGCTGAACTAGTCTTGGAACTTGTTAGAAAGTTATAGCTCCTCCCAGGAAATCCTGCATGGTTTGCAGCTGCCATGTGCTTAGGCCTGTTTCTGCTTGTCACGTGTTGCATGCTGTCTATGCTTGCTCTAGAGGCTGTTGAAAATAAGCTCTTGTCACTTGTAAGCATACTTGTGTGCCTTTCTGTAAGCTCATGGATTTGACAAATCTCTATGTCTTTGCTCAATGTTAAATCACTGTCATGAAGCTAAACCATTCTCACTACAGCACTATTAGCATGACAAGCCTGTCCTTCATTAAGTCAGCTTTCAAATCACCAAATCTGCATGTTTTAGCCTTATTTCTCAAGTCAGTGATATAAGCTGCAAAAGTTTTGCCTGGCTTTTGGTCTCTTGTATAAAATACATGCCTCTCTAATGTAACATTTGTCTGGGGGTTGCATGTTTCTCTAAATTTACGTTTCAAGCACTCAGGGTTCTCCCTTGATTCAGCCAGTACAACAATATGGTGTTTTCCCCCTCTCCTGTATATATTGCTGCTGCTTACACAAATGAACGCCATCTCTCATTGGCCTCTGACCCAGATAAGTAAACAAAATTAATGCCCTTGTATGTGCATCCTTGTCAGGAAAAAGCTGCTTATATGAAAATATATTCCTGCTCAAATACTCTCCAATTCTCTGCTACATTATGATCAAACACAAGTGGACTTGGTCTGCAAAATGTCTGTGCCATATCAGCACACAGTAGTGAAGGTGCTTGAAATTATGTACGAACATACACACATATAGGTATACCAGAACTTTATGCCAATACTTGTAATTATGCCCAGTAGCACAACAGACTCTCTGAAATAACTGCACTTTGCCAAATAAGTCTCCATAGCACAAGAACACTTTAAAATCACTGTACTTTGTGAAACTACTCCTTATCAGTGTAAGAAATACTTCAAAGTGACTGCACTTTGCAACTAAACTGTACACAGCATAGAAACTCTTCAAAACGACTGTACTTTGTGAAGTAACTCTATACAGTGTAAGAAACACTTTGAAATGGTGGCACTCTGTGAATAAATGTGCACGGCACAAAGAGCTTTTCAAAACGGCTGTACTTTGACTGCACTTTGTAATATAACTGAACTTTGCACACAGCAAACTCTTTGAAATAATTGCACCGTAATAAAGCACACACACTGCAAACACTTTACACACTTTGAGATACTTCGAACAACTCTAGTTATGCTTTGAATGGCTTCGGTCAATGTGAAATAGCACTGTGTGCCCAAAACACGGTCTCTTACTAAAAAACATGCAGTCGGCTTGCTCTTTTTAATCTTATTTTGCCATTTTGTTGTACTTGTTGTGCCCATTTAACCTCTTATCATGCTCATTATACTTTTCTTGTGGTCGTTTTACTCTAAACTTGCTCGTTATGCAAACCGGAGGTAATTCTGAGCCCCATATAAATATTTCTGCTAGTTTTATTAAATACCATGGTTTCAAACATTTTGTTTAATTAATAATGTGTTTTGTACCTTTTGTTTGATTAATAATATGTTTTGTGCTACTCGCTTAATTAATAATGCATTTTGTGCCGTACAAATGCTCCGTTTAATTTGCTTTACCAAATAAATGATTTGTGCAAGTTCTGGTTACCTTAAGTTAATTTTTGGCCCTTTTCATTCATTTGAGCTTGTTTCACTCAACCAGCTCAGTCTGCTTTCACCTTCAACTCTACATCTCATGGCTTGAAGAAGTTGCACTCTCAATCCTGGTTCTGACAACATATTGTTTATCCGGTCAGAATAAAACAGACAAGCGGTTGTGGGTTCAGTTCAAGCAGCTTTATTACACATAAACGCATCAGGAATGAGGATTTGTAACTTAAACTTAAATATTATAAACAGACTGACTGCCATACTCGTACATGTTAACACTCTGGCTGTTCTGTCAAAATGGCACTGCTGTCTGCACGTGCTCACTATTTATATGCACGTGCCTGCATCTGGAAATGCTTCCTAAATGTACATACACATGCTCTGTTCTACAGAAGCTGACTAAAATATGACTTAAAAAAAATCAAGGACGTTTTGCGAAATTAGAGACTGTTGAGAGCATCTAGGCCTGTATATATACACACAAATTCACTTTAGAACATTGAAAGCCCATAACATTGAAATTCAAAACATTGAGACCAAAATCTTGAGAATTCAAAACACGGAAAACTCATAACATTGAATCCCATAACATAGGAAACCAACACTTAATATGTGCCAGCACAACTACATACAGAAACAAATAAAAAACAAATCATATTACACTTCTCCAAATATAAGCAGGGGTCAAGCCCTCATGCACCTCCCACACCCCCTGCTACTTAAATATATCAACTCCGAGATCGCACTGCACAGAACAAAACAGCAAATATACCATTCCGCGCTTCATGATTGCCTGTTTAAATTGTAAAAAAAACTATCCTCAGCTTTCTCTTAGAAACACTGCTTCACTGTTAAAACATTACACATTACTGTATATCTCTCCGATACTTACCGGAGTTTCATAGGTAACCTCAGTCATGTTCCTTAATTACTTGCTATACTTCAACGTAACACATCTTAGTGTAGTGTAGTGCAGTCTCGGAGTTGACATATTTATGTAGCAGGGGGTGTGGGGGGCACAGCCCCCAGCTTATATTTGAAGAAGTGTAATATGTTTTTTTTACTTGTTTCTGTATGTAGTTGCGCTGGAATATAGTACATGTTGCTTTCCTATGTTTTTTCAATGTTTTCAATTTTCAAGATTTTGGTCTCAGTGTTTTGAATTTCAATGTTATGGGCTTTCGATGTTCTAAGGTGAATCCACTTACTTGACTGTATACTTCAGATGTTTAATTATGATCAAATGAATGAATAAATACATGAATAACTGTCACACAGGAATGTATCTTCTCTGGTCACTGCTGTTAAAATGTAGTGTGAAACTCTCTACCTCTAACCTCAAGAAAACTAAGAAACTATTATAAAATATTGGTGGAAAAGTGAACAATATCAGGATCACATACTGTCTTACATACTCATTGATACTAGAATAATAGGCTTCATATTATCATGATTTTTCTGAAGACTTGTAAGCCTGTAACTGTATGTCATTGTTTAGTGACTGTAATCCTCACTGATGTGAACCTTGTGAGGAAAGACCAAAAGATGATGCAAAATTCACAGACATTGTAAGAAATAAAGGACAATTGAAAATATCTATGCTTCTCACCACATACACAGTATGACTTGCACATGAACATACACACAAACATTTAAATTAAAAAAATATCTACTTAAATCTAGCTGGTAGTGTTTCTGCCTTATAACTTGATTTTCTAGTTTAATTCCCATCTGGGTTCCTTTTCCTAGAAATCTGCATGCTTTCACCAAATTCACTGTATTATGTCTATGGAGGGCCAGGACAGTCTCCAGTTTTCTCACAAAACCAAATAAAGCAAGCTTCAGAGAATATGAAAGTTAAACACCTCGCTTTTCTGCACAGAGAGTTTGGAAAGCCCTGTCCCCTTTTGTGTACACAGCCATCAAACTGATATGATATAATCACAGCAGGAAATACATATAATAAAAAGAAATGCTTTAAAAAATATTGATTTGTCAGCCTTCATCTACTTTCTTGTTAATATCACATGAAATCCAAAGACATACCAAAAACTATTTATATATAATGAAGAATGCAAGAGCAAGAAGCATCACATACCATCCTCTAAAATCTACAAAGGCTAATATCACCTGTACAGCCCACATTGAAGGCTTTTCTGGGGCAATACAAGTTACAGTGAAAAAATCTACTGCATGGAGTTTTACAGTTTACAGTCGGGCAGGAACTTGAGTTAGGCAGGTAATTCAGTTGGTTCTGTCTGGAATGGCACAGACTCCTTGTTATCTGATTGACTAGTCTGTTGATGTCATAGGATCATAGGAGATTATTGGGCTATCGACCCGGAGGTCATTTTAAGGCTAGCTGTTTCAATCCAATGTAATACCATAGAAGTACTGGTCAGTACCCAAGATTGCATTTAGTGATGACTGCCCATGTCCAGGAGGGTAGTGGGCACTATCCCCAGTAAAAATTTATGGTGCCCCATCCACTTATCCAGGTTCCTTTTGAACAGTGTCATAGAGGTGCTCAGTTTCACATGAATTTCACATGACATGGCAGTCACTGGGAGATAAATCCGTCTCTCCAGCATGTTCTCTGTAAGTTGCAGGCCATATTTAAGTACCTGGAACAGGTAGCCCTAGACCCATTTGATTTATGGATTATAAAATATTGCACAATTAATACTTACTGTGTTTATTATGATTTATAAAATCCAGTTTAAGCCTTACCATTTAATGAACATTACCACTGTAAAGATTAATTTTTGCTGAATGGTGTGTGGTTTACATTCTTTTATGTCTCCAGAGATATGATCATTTGTTTGAAATGTGAGGATATAACTTGATTTTGTCAAAAAGCTCAGGATGCAGTCTTTGGGAGCTAAAAGTATACATCTCCTGAGCTCCACTGGAGGGAATGAATTACGGATGGATTATTTAGCATTGAAACATCATACTTGGATATCTGTGATGCTAACAAATACTGTTTTTTAGTTCTTTTAGTTCTTGGCAGTAGTGCTTCTACAGAATGTGGATCTGCTACAAATGTTTTATGCCCAAGTATAAATGCAAACTAGTGTGTCAGTAGCAGACACTGCCCTAAGGCAGTGGGGTTGGGAAGCAGACAGTGGATCTAAATTAGAACTAAAATAAGCAATCATTTATGCATTGGCCTAATAATCTTAATGATACTTTGTTGCATTCAGAGCAGGACTGAAAAAGTCTTGTTTGGTTAGTCTGATAATTCAAGACTAGAACGGTTAAGTATAGGTGAAAGATTGTGTTTTTCCCATGCCAACAGTTCAGGGGTATCCTTTTTTTTAGTAACTTTAAAAGAGGATCTGAAGTAGTTAACTTCATTTGTCCATCAACCTATGGGTTATCGGATCCATATTGGATCCGAGCCGGCAGCTTCCAACAGCTAAAATCCGAGCTCTAAGCTGCTCCCCCTAACGCATAATCCCCTGCTATCCCTTCCTGACCTCAGATCTAGTTTGCTGCGGTTCTCTCAGCAGCTTGATCGAGCTTCCAGGCGTAGTGGTGTCGATTTTGTGAGAAAAATCATTTTTCTTGTCACTTTAAACAAATAGTTATTATGTGTGTGAGTTAGCTTAGTTTCCCACTGGCATTAACGTGTTTTTTTTCTAGTGTCTAGTTACCTTTTTAGTGTTTTCCTCCCCCCCCCCCTTGTGTATGCGTTAGGGTGTGTGTGTGTTTTGGGGCCTACCGAGTGTGTTTTCTTATAGGTATGGCTGAGGCACCCAAAACCTTCTTTTCAAAGTGTACCGAGTGTGGCCATAAGCTTTCCCCAGTGGATGGCCACACTCAGTGCATTTTATGCCTTGGGATTGAACATCTCTCCTCCGGCTGCAGTATTTGCTGAGCGTTCAACCCCAGGGCCCTCAAGGACCGGAGGTCGAAGCTGATTCTGGCGGGACTTCTGCCCCCAGACCCGGCTTCGTCCTCCTGTCCTTCTGTGGCATCTGCCACGGCTGTGGCAGCGCCACCTGCTATTCCCCCTCCCCTGGCCGGGACTCAACCTCCCACCTTGGGCCAGGAGGAGAGGGACACCAGAAAGGAGAACCGCTGGGAAAAGCATCACAAGCGGCGGGCCGAGGCTTCTGCATCGGCCCCGCCAGCCAAACGGGTTTCTCCTCCTAGGGCCTCCAAGTCTTCTCCTTCCTGGCTCCAATCTCCCCGTCTTCGAGGTCATCGAGGCGGCACTCCCGGCTCGCCTCGGTGGCCTCATCAAGGTCTACCCGCAGTACGTCAGATGCAGACTTGGACCAGATGATGCGCAGGTTTCTCCGGGCCCAACTGCAGATGGGAGTGCTCCTGCCCCCCCCCCCTCTGGGGGGGGGGAGCTCGACCCCCTTTTTCGCCCCAATTGCTCCTTCTCCGACCCACTACCGGGGTTCGGAGCCTTTGGAGCCGAGTATCGTCAGAGCTGGGGGACTGTCGGCGCCGATAGTATCGGGTGCTACGGTGCCGATGGCACCTTCGAGTCTCTCAGGTCCATTCTCTTCGGATCCGAGCTCTCAGAGCCGAGAGCTGAGCTTCGGATCCGGAGGTGTCAGTATAGCTTCAGCTCTGCCTCGGTTGGAGCATACTGGCCCTTCGGATCCGACCGCGTCGGCGCCAGCTCCGATCCGCACGTCGGATCCGAGGGAGGGTCTGCTCTCAGATCTTAGGGAGAGCAGCTCTCCTTTGGCGTTCGATGTCGTGGAGAGGGTTTTGTCGAGGGATTCCAGGCCCCCGGCTTCAGCTACGGTTCCACCCTGCACTCCCTCTCAGACGGGTCCGCCTACCATCATCCGGCCCCAGGGACAGCCTGCTCATACGTCCCAGATAGTTCCATTGCTGGAACATGATGTGGTTGGTGAGGCCTCCTCGGACAGCCCCCCCGAGGAGGTTCCTCACAAATGCATGTGCAAGAGGAGGCACTTGGACTCCCCTGAGTCCTTGCCAGAGGACACAGATTTGGAAGAAGGGGAGGGTTCCCCAAGGTCACCCCCCCGAAGACGTCTCCTTCGGAGACATCATGGAAATGCTTCGGATCGGGGGGGGTAGTCTGCCCCAAAACCTTCCTCTGACGAGTCTGTGTTTCTGGAGGCATTTGAAGCAGGCCCATCTACCTCTTGGGTGTCCCCTCCCACCGATCCCCTGGTAGACCTGATTACTACCAGGGCATGGAAGGAACCGGACACTGTGGAGCCCATCCCAAAGAGGCCAGACAAAATTCTCAGCCCTCCTTCGGACAGGTCATGTTGGAGCAAGGGAGCCCCGGTAGATGCCATGTTGGTGACGGCCGCCACCAAAAAGGAACTGGCCCAGGAGAGTTCCTCGGTCCATCTTCCAGACAAGGAGTCTCGGACGATGGACCATCTGGTGAAGCGGGTGTTCGCTTCAGCCACCTTTTCTGTGAGGTCACTGAATTATATGGCACACGTCGTATGGCTCCAGAGGGATCTTATCAAAGAATACGCTGGGTCACCCCCAGAGTCCATGTCGGCAGAGGACAAGAAAGTGTACTCTACCCGGATGGCCACTCTCAAATCTATCTCCAATACCTCTATGCGGTTACTGTCCCATGCCACGGAAGGGGCCGCTAGAGCTAGCGGAGCGGGCGTCGACCTATGGCGACAGGTGTGGCTCCGCCACTGTGATTTCGCGGAACTCTAAGGCGTCATTCGCAAATGCCCCGTTTGATGGGTCTGCCCTTTTTGACAAGACCGTACGCGACACACTGGTCCAGAGTGAAAAAGACGGGAAGACGTTGTCTGCCGTCAGAGTCCACTTCTCTGCTCCCCAGAGATCCTTCTCCAGGAACCAAAAGGGACAGAAGAAGATGTGGTTCCGGAAGTCTCAACAGTCCCATTTCGCTCTGGACCCCTCGTCCTTCAGAGGCAGAGGAGGACAGGGTGGACGCTGCCCCAGAGGCAAAGGGGGCACGAAGAACTTTGGGTCTAGAGAACCTTTCTCTGATCGGCCCACGCACCAACCCTGAAGGGTTGCCCGACTGTTCCACTCTGGAGGCAGTCGGGGGCGTTTCTCGGGGCACCTGGCAGCTTGGGAGTCCATTACAACAGATTGTTGGGTGCTTCAGATCATATCCAGAGGCTACAAGATCCCCTTTCTCAATCCCCCCTCGCAGTCCCCGCAGCCTCCCCGATGTCCCACCCAATCAAAGGGAGGCGATTGCCGAAGAGATACACCAGCTACTAGAAAAAAGAGCAATCCAGCACGTCCCCCCATACCAGTCCCGGTCAGGCTTTTACTCCAGGTTCTTCTTGGTGCCAAAAAGACGGGGGACCTCAGACCAATCCTCGACCTGTCCTTTCTGAACCTGTCAGTAGCCAAAGAAAAGTTCCGGATGGTCACTTTTCAATCCATTCTCCCCCTTTTGCAGAACGACTGGATGTGCTCCATAGACCTCAAGGATGCGAACTACCACATTTTGATGGACAGACGATCCAGGCGGTTTCTCCGCTTCCGGCTGGGAGCCAGCCATTACCAATTCAGGGTCCTTCCCTTTGGTCTCACCACAGCCTCCAGGGTGTCCACCAAAGTGTTAATGGTCATAGCGGCCCACCTAAGACTCCAGGGAATTCAGGTCTTTCCGTACCTGGACGACTGGCTCCTGACCACCCCCACCAGGCATCTACTTTGCACTGCTAGGGATTACTTTCTCCATTTAGCTCCCCGGCTGGGGATTATGATAAACATTGAAAAATCTTCCCTTCTTCCAACTCAAATCCTAGATTTCATCGGTGCCAGATTGAACACCAACCAGCTTCTAGCCTTCTTGACTCTGGACCGGCTTCGAACTCTGAAACTCCATGTATTGGCCCTTCTTCAATCCCCAGCTCCCCCGGCGGAATTGGTCCTGAGGGCTCTTGGCTCGATGGCGGCAACCATCAACCTACTTCCCATGGCGCGTTTAAACATGAGAGTTCTTCAATGGACCTTACAAGTTCAGTGGTCCTTGCTGCTACATCCCCTGAACTTCCCCGTTCCTCTCAGCAGGGTATGCAGGAAAGCCCTCTTATGGTGGCTCCAGTCCCCGGACCTCAAGAAGGGACGCCCCTTCTCTGTGTCCCCTCCTCTAGTCACGGTGACCAAGGACGCCTCTCGCCTCGGGTGAGGGGGGGGCACTGCTTGGGCAGGACCGTCCAAGGCACGTGGAACCATTCGGAGACCTCATTGCATATCAATATCCTAGAGATGAGAGCGGTGCTTTTGGCGTTGCAAGCACTTCAAAGCCTTCTTCCCTTGGGGACTATTGGGATCCAGACAGACAACATGTCGGTCGTCTGGTATATCAACAAACAAGGTGGAACCAAGTCCTATCCACTTTGTCGGGAGGCCATGAGAGTGTGGGAATGGGCTACGTCCACCAACCGCTTTCTCATAGCGATGCACATTCCGGGATGGTCCAACATTTTGGCAGACAGACTGAGTCGATCCATCCTGTCACCATACGATTGGTCTCTGAATCCGAAAGTAGCGAAGCAAATCTTCTCCAAATGGGGTCAACCTCACTGCGATCTTTTCGCCTCTCCTTCGAACACAAAGTGCAGCGACTACTTCGCTCTAATTCCCCCACCTGGGGAATCCCCCAGGGACGCTCTGGTGCATGTTTGGCCACCCGGTCTACTTTATGCTTACCTTCCTCTGCTCCTGATGCTGAAGTTTCTACAGAAAGCCAGACGGTTGGGGTGCAGAATAATTCTCATTGCCCCATTCTGGCCTCGTCAAGCTTGGTTCCCATATATATGGTCTCATCTAGTGAATCCCCCATGGATTCTAGATCCCATCCTGGATCTGATTTCTCACCCTTTAGGCCTGTCGACCCCGAATCTGGACAACCTCAAGCTCACAGCTTGGTTGATCCAGTTCCAGTAATAGCTAGGACTCCCGGTATCTCGTCCCCTGTCAAGGCTATCCTAGTAGCCGCTCATAAGCCTTCTACTAGAAGAATATATAATAGTAAATGGAAGCATTTTTCTATTTGGGCGGAGCATCGGAACCTAGATCCCTTTAGAGCCCCATTGCCAGCAGTTCTAGACTTTTTGTCAGGTTTATTCGACCAAGGTGCTAGCTCTTCTACAGTCAAAGTCCAGTTGGCCGCAATCTCTCATTATCATGTTGGCAGTGATCTAGGCCCTTTGACTTCATCCAAATTATGTAAGACCTTCCTAAAAGGCACTTTCCTACTAAGACCACCAGTAAAAGATGCAGTTCCTCCTTGGGATTTAACTCGTGTACTTCAGTCTCTAACAGCTCCTCCTTTTGAACCTGCAACTTCGGTGGATCTAAAATACTTATGTTGGAAGACGGCTTTTCTTGTTGCCATAACCTCGGCCAGAAGGGTCTCGGAGATTCAAGCCCTTTGCGCCAAGCCACCGTATTTGGTCTTCCACAAGGATAGAGTCGCTCTCAGGACCAACCCCTCCTTTCTGCCCAAAATTGCATCGGAGTCTAATATCAACCAATCTATTAATCTAGCAGTCTTCTTCCCAAATTATCAGAACAAAGGTGAATACAAGTTGCATTCTATTGACGTACATAGGCAACTAAGATTCTATTTGCACAGGACAGCGGATCATAGGAAATCAGACCAACTTTTTGTATCCTTTGCTAAGTCCTCTTTTGGAAAACCTGTATCAAAGGTCACATTGTCCAGATGGATTTCCCAATGTATCCTTTTGGCATATGAGAGTTCGGGCCGGCCTACACCTCAAGGAGTCCATGCCCATTCTACCCGATCAATTTCTACCTCTGCGGCTTTTCGATCTAGGGTGTCTTTGGATGACATTTGTTCAGCAGCCACTTGGGCTTCATCTCATACATTTATAAATCACTACAAGTTGGATTTTGTTTCCAGAGGGAGAGCATCCTGTGGCTCTGCAACGCTCCGGAACATCCTTCCATGAGGACCTCCCAAGAATCAGGTAGCTGGGGACTCTGTCCCATAGGTTGATGGACAAATGAAGTTAACTACTTCAGATTTAGAAGTTATGTACTTACCATAACGTTCCATCTGAGTAGGTAAACTTCATTTGTCAGCAACCGTCCCTCCCTCCATCCCCCTAACCTATATGGATGTTCTAAGGTCTCCTGCTGTCATGGCAGGCTATTTCCTGGTTAGAGTAGGGAGGTGGTTCTTGGTATCATATGGTTTATGGATAGGCAAACTCGATCTGAGGTCAGGAAGGGGTAGCTGGGGATTATGGGTTAGGGGGAGGAGCTTGGAGTTCGGATCTTAGCTGTTGGAAGCTGCCGGCTCGGATCCGATAACCCATAGGTTGCTGACAAATGAAGTTTACCTACTCAGATGGAACGTTATGGTAAGTACATAACTTCTAATTTTACAACTTCTGTGAAATTTGGTGTCCATTGCCTGCATTAGCTTGCTAAGGCAAGAAAGACACAGAGGTGTCTGAGAGTTGCATGGCATAGTGCAGACTGGATACCATGGCATGAGGTGGAAGAATGTTATGTACTTTTGCTAAAATGAGATGTCCTAGGTATTAAACCTGTGGTTCCAAAGCAGTAATTTTTGTTTATCTAACTGTTATTTCAGCTAGCTTAGCCAAAAGGAAAAGTGTGCCTTGCTGACAGTTAAGAAAAGCATTATAAGCTATAAATAAGCCATCTACATACTGAACTAGCATGAGTCTGTATATTAGCAGGGACAATTGCATGAAATGTGGAGGGTCTTGGGTTTGATGCCCATACAAGAGTCACAGTTTTTATTTCCTTTTCAGTTGTTAGTGCAATACTAGGTTCATAGTTTGTACTGCATTTGGTGTTTGTTCAAAACTCTCCGTAATGGTAGTTTCTTAGTTGAAAAGATAAGCTGGTCTTGGGGGAAACAAGGTAGCTAACTGTCCACAAACTCCTTGTTGGCCCAGTGGCAATGACAACTGCATGGAATGTTGAGGATCCTGGGTTCAACTCACAAATGAGGATCAGTGTTTTCTTTTCCATTTCAAATGGATCCATGGGGTTGGATTTTATTTAACAGTTTTTCAGTTTTATTTATTTATTTGTCTTTTGTTAACTGGGTTAGTCCAGCTGGGCCAATGGCCCATTTTCAGTGGAGACCCGACGAAAAAATCCATGACACTAACAATAGCAGTTTCTTTTACATAATATGAATATATAATTACATACATTTTTGCCAATGGAAGTTAACAAACAAGTAAAACAACAGATAGAACAAAATGTAGATACTGCAATAGCAGCAAAAAAGTAAGTCCACAATACATCTTAATGAGTGAAAAACCACGGTGGAAGAGATAAAGACGAGGTAGTTAAAAAAGAAGGGTTGAGTGGTGCGGATGGGATGAAAACATAGAAAAGTCCAGTGTGTGAGAGAGAGAGTGTAATAAGAGGAGAGGAAGACAATGATAATTAGTAGCTAAGTGGGAGAAAAGATAAGAGTTTTAGGTGTAGTGTTAGTCCGAGGCACAGCTGAATATGAGATTAAGTGTAGTGTTAGAGGCACAGCTAAGGTAATACAGTACTAGTAATTGTGAAGGTAATATATGAAGAGAAAAAGGAGAACATTGCTGTAGACAGATAGGTTTCTTAAAAGCAAAGTAGGGGAGTCTACATAGACCTGTGGTAACCTACTCCAGGTATATTGCTGTCAAGGCAAATACTGGCTGAAGGGTGAATTGGGATGGGAGAAATGCCGAAGAGATGTCAGTCACTGAGAAAGTAGCTTTAAAGTAATTTTACAGGCTGTGCATCTTTACTGCTTCATTATCATGACAAGTCCACTGTTGCGGGGGGTATACTGAAGTGCATCATCATTAGAAGGACTGGGAATCCGATTTTAAAAGTGTGTCTTCATCTGGATGTACATCACAAGGCTGAAATCCCAGAGAGAAAGATTAGTCTAGAATGCGTAAAACGATTTTAGATAGTATATTTTAGTTTACCTAACAAGGGGCCTAACCATAGGTAGTAGAACAATTTCTAGATAGCTTAAGGGTGCCCTGAAAATGTCTACTACTCTAACAAAATTTTTGATAGCAAGATATTCACAGGAATGAAATGTCTTGAACTTTGTTTGGGTGTTTTTCTTGTTGCCAAGTCAGAATCTGCCAAGCAGTAGTCCAAACTGAAGGCTGCAGCTGCTTCTGTGTCATTTCTCAAGGAGCAGGATTAGTGACAAAATGATGCATGTCAGGCAGAGCCGAATTTGCTGCTTGTAAAAAGGAATAGTTGTCATAAAAGTGACCTCCCTGGCAACAGTTAAAACAGAAATTTGCATTTGGTGTAGGTGATATCAGAATCTGCCTTGAATTCTGATAGCATTGTTGTAGACCATTGTAGGTACTGCGCAGGTGTTTCTGGGAAATCTAAATGTGCCTGTTCCTCCTCTGCTCCATTTTCCTCTTCCTATCCCCCTAGGGTTAGTCTGGAACTGTTAGAAAGTTGGGTATCCATTATTTTTTCCTGTTCTTGTTTTCTTTTTTTCTTTTTTTTTGACTATATAGTCTGCAACATATTGAGCTTGGTTAATTATTTCATGTTAACCTAAACTCAGCCAGTTAAGACAGACTATTTTATTTGGTTTCACTTGTGGGGCAGTAATCATAGCCAGCTTTAGGCACCAGTGAACCCTGCTGTCGCTGGGGGCCCCCAACCACAGTATTTGCCTTGCTATTTTGTAACATGTCTGTCAAGCAAACAACAGCTAATACAACAATTTTGAATACTTAATAAACCAGGTGGGCAATAACTCTTATGTCTATCTCCTTTAAAATTCAGATATATTTGGTTATAGTAATAGTGTTTTATCAAGTTACAGGGTTCATAATTCCACTAAATATTTTACCACTGACATGGTGCCTGTAGCTTAATTAAACCCTGCTGGTGGACATTCCACTAAAACTAAAAACATAGCCAGCTTTAGGTACCAACAATACTTGTGATTGTGTGAGATCCCCACACAAGCTGTTGCTGTTTGGGGAAAAATGAGGAGAAAAAATGTATTAATTTCCAGATTTTGCTTTTAACCTAGGCATGGCTGTGATATGACACTGTTAGAATAAAGCTGATAATAAAAAATGAGGACGGTAAGCGGTAAGCATTAGAGTGATCAGCACCCAAGAGTGACTGATCTCAGTGCAAACCTAGGATTTTAAGAAGAGCTGATGCTTCCACTCTTCAGGGATGGTTTTCACTTTTAGGGAGTTTTATAAATACGGTAAAATGCTAGATACTATTACTCTCAACTTCTTTACTGAAGAAATCACCCCAATGCCAAAAATAATAGCAGAATAAAGGCTCAAAATCAGGAACATGTTTTAAATATTACTCTAACTCATTTAAAAAGTTAATAGAATAACAACATTTGCATCGCTATGCATGTATTGATCTATAATAAGTATAAAACTTTGATGTCCAGATTTACTGACTGACTGTAATCCTGAATGATTTTCTTGCAAATCAAACTTTTAAAGAGAGATAGAGCAAAATTATGAGTATAATCAGGGACAATGACAAGTATGCATTGCTCATCAGTTAGGTAAATAAAAGCGACTTACCTCTGCTGCTGTTTGACAACTGCTAAACAGCAATCATTAATCTAGTGTGGTGTGCCAATTTTGTGTAGTGTATTGCTGTTTGCTGAAATAAGTACAAACTTATTATTGCTATGGTGTGTGTGTGTGTGTGTGTGTGTGTGTGTGTGTGTGTGTGTGTGTGTACACGTGAGCGTATGGGTAAAAAATATCTCTTGATTTTTATCTGTGAACACACCCACTAATGTCAGGACACATACATGATTATTCTGGGCTGTTGTTGTTTGTCTTTCGGCTTTTCCTGGTTAGGGGTCGCCACAGCAGAACTCCGGCCCGCTAATGATTGGCAGTGGATTTTTATGGTGCTGAGTTGCCAGCTTGACGCCCAACCTTCAAAGAAGGCACACCCATTCACATACGCACCTACCTGCATGTCTTTAAATGTCACTCGACCGCAGGGAGGAATTCTTCTGGGTATCAGTAAAAAAAATGCAGCTAACAAGTAATTATATTTCAAAAGTAAGGCATAAAATACATCACAGGTCATTCAGACACTTAGCTCTTCTAGGCGTCTGGTGAACCCCCACTCCTCAGGCTGTATAAATGGAAACAGGGGGCTCCCTTAATCATCCTTGACTATGTGGGAGCCCCACAAAAGCTGTTACTGGTTGGGGAAGAGTGGGGAGAAAAAATTTATTAATTTCGATTACGCTCTTTAATTTGAACAGGGCTGTGATATGACCCTGTTAGGATAAAACTGACAATGGCCTCTGCTGTTAAATGTACCCATTGTAAAAACAGCTCTGCTCAAGTGTCTGTATACAGAAAGCTATTGTAGGTTATATGTGCTGGGGGTGGGGACTGTGTGGTTATTACTTCTATAATTTTCTTTGGTGTCAAACCTTAGACGTGTGTACAGGAGGTCATTATAGTTTGTGTTTGGGTTGAAGACATTGTTTCTTTTACTTATCTCAAAGACCTCAGAGGTGTACAGAGAAAGTTATTATAGCATGTGTATGGAAATTGTCCTGTCCAGGAGCAACAGACATTACTGTCATTATTATTTTTTTTCACTTTCCTCACAATCACACATCAGGCACGTGTACATGTGATTGCCTTTGGGGGTTAGGGGTGAGGGGTGAGGAGGCATGCTGTGTATATGCATGTCAGCAGTCGCTTGAAATACATGATTGTGGCAGTTTGAACCTTGATTTTCATTCCAGTCTAACACCAGACAGGCATAGGCAGTGACTGACTTTTTTTTTTTTTTTTTTTGAGGAGGTAGGGAAGCAGGAAGTATTCCCATATAGGACCAGTGTATCCTCACAATTGTCATGTCAGTTTATTGTGAACTATTTTGTCAGCTTTGAACATTAACCCTTGGGCATAGCTTATGTCTTTCTTGAAAGAAAAAAAAAACAAGACTGAAAGTCTTTTCTTATTCATGATTTTTGTTTAGCCCACCATTGAATTAAAACCTGGGAAATGCTCTAAAATACACCCCAGAGCACCTATAACCCTATGGTTTATTTGGCCCTGGTTTATTTTTGTTATTTCCTGGATGGTTATTACTTTGCTGTCTTGGACAAGAAAAGTGTGCTGAAAGGATGCAGGGAAAGCTAAAGCAGGACAGCTACACTGAATGTCTTTCTTTAATCATAATTTCTTTTCATGGTATCATTGGATAAAACATTTTAAATACACTTCAGAGCATATAGAAAGTAATGGCTTCTTGAAAAAGCTAAAAAGTAAAGCAAAATGTGAGATGTAAGAAAAAAAATAATGTGCATAGTGTGGGGAGCCACAGATAGGGATAAAACAGAGGGGGAGACTAGAGGTTGTGTGCGTGCATGTGTGTAGGCATAGGGTGCCATTTCACCTAAGTCCAGACCTGTACATACAGTTGGTACAGTGTATCATTGCTGCTACTAAATGCCGGTAACTCTAAATGTCCCTTTGTGAGTTGGGACAACATAGTGTAGTACATAGGCCTGTTGTAATGTAAGAGCATTGTAGCTACAGGTCAGTCTGTGTGTACTACTCCTAAAAGTTTGCAGCATGAAGTAAAAGGTTGCTTAGGAGGGGTGGCAGGGATAGGGCCCCCAACGTGACATTTGCTGGGGATCCCCAAAATGCTAACACCGGCCCTGGCAGTAATCTCTCAAAGGCTGTAGGTAACACACAAGCAGCTGCACCCTTGGATGGTTAGGTGTGTCCTGAGAAGAATCTGAATGCATTTATCTTGCATTGCAAATAACTATAAATTCATCATCTTTTTGTGTGTCAGCTTTTAACCATGACGCGTTGGTCACTGGAGAGAAACTGTTCTAATAGCATTTAACAGATCTTGCCATTTTGCCTTGAGGTTTGCATATGTGTGTCATGGTATTTCTGCCCCACCCTTTTCTATTTTACAGGCTTTCCATATTTCTTGAAAATGTCTGATAGAATGGATGCTATTATTGACAAAATTCACAACACCCATGCAGACGGGATCTAGAAGTTCGACTGCAGAATCCTACACTAAGGCACTGTACTAGCACATCCACTCGTGCATGAATCGTGCCATCCCAAATAGAACCAAGATGCTCTTCTGCAAAAAAAGGAAGCCAATCTGGTGGTCCCCTGCTATAAACAAACTATACAACAGAAGGAAGAAACTGTTGCAGAAAAGAGGAAAATCCCAGGATGCAAAAAACTCCCTCACCAGCCTCAGTAAGAAGCTGAGATCCCTCATAAAATCCTCAAAAGCTAGTAATGAAAATAAAATTGCCAAAGATTCCAAAGACAACCACAAGGCATTTTATAGTTATGTCAAAAATCTAAATGGCAATGCTCAGATCTGCTCTGAGCTTCAACAGAATGCCATTAAATATACTGATCCCAAGGATATTGCCAATATCCTGGCAGATCGATTTAGTGCCATCTTCACCCCCCTCTCACCCCCTAAAGGGCCCATCTCAATACCAAAAGATTGCCAAATTCCGATAATCATTGCCACACAGGTAGAAACCGCACTCTCCAAAGCTAAGAATACAGCATCCATGGGACCAGATGACATCCCGGGCTGTGTACTACATGAACTACAAAATGAACTGGCACCTCACCTAAGGGTCATGTTTAATCATAGCCTCACCTTAGGCTTCGTGCCCACTGAGTGGTGCATAGCTACAGTTATCCCGCTCCACAAGGGAGGATCCGCCTTGGATCCCGGGAACTACCGTCCCATCAGTCTGACAAGCCTGATCTGCAAGGGCATGGAATGCATTATCATGTAACTTATAAATAAAGACATTGGCAACCTTCAAACACTGGACCCCACCCAGTTTGGGTTTGTAAAGGGCCAATCTTGTCTCCTGAATCTGATTGACTTCTTCAAATCAGTCTCCAGAGCTGTGGACGAGGGTAAGGTGGTCCACAAAGCCTATCTGGACCTTGCCAAGGCCTTGGACACCACCCCCCACTCTGGAATCATAGATAAACTTACTAAGATGGGCATAAATCCCTACGTCACTCGATGGGTTGCCAACTGGCTTACTGTCAGAACCCAGACTGTAAAAGTAGCCAACTCCAAATCCAGCTCCAGACAAGTGACAAGTGGAGTACCTCAGGATTCAGTCCTGGGATCACTCTTGTTTGGCATCTACTTCTCTGAAGTACAGGCCAACACTAAGGGACTCTGGCTAACAAAGTTTGCAGATGACTGCAAACTGGGAGCCATTATTGAATCCCCAAATGATGTGGATATTCTACAAAAAGGCCTTACAGAAACAGATGCCTGGTGCCAGAGCCATGGGCTCAAGCTTAATGCCAAGAAATGTATTGTTATCCCCTTTGGAAAAAAACATGTACCCATAAATTACCACGTAGGTGGCAGGACGTTAAACATCGAAAGTGTGATGAGAGACTTAGGGACACAGGTGGACAGTGGTCTCACTTTCCATAACCACAACACCACAACAGTCAGGAAATCCTTCTATGTGGCACACCTCATCACTAAGGGCTTTTCATTCAGAAAAAAGGAGGTCATTGTCCCACTGTACTCATCCCTCATTAGACCCTTATAGAGTATAATGCCCCGTTTGGTATGTACCTCACAAGACATCTGCAACAGCTGGAAAGGCCACAGAAATACCTCACTAAAAGAATCACAGGTCTAAAGCAGATGCCATATGCTGACCGTCTAAAAAAAACTCCAGCTATACTCTGTGGCATATCATCTACTCAGAGGTGATCTCTGCTTAACATACAAGGCCATGTCAAACCCTGAGCTGTTGAACATACTCCACTTAAAGAAATCCCAATCCCTCCGAGCCACACGCTCCAGGGATCTAAACCTTGTCATCACAATGAACAAAAATGACAGCGAAAATGAACTGGAGCCAGCAAATAAAACCAAGACAAATTTAATAAGCGCTTTCGGTAAAGCTAGTACTTTTCCTTCTTCAGACATCTTGCAACATGATTAACACACCTTATATAACCTAGCTTACAATTTAATTGATGTTGATTAAATTCAATTAACCAGTTAATCAAAAAACAAAGTTAAAGCAAAAAATTAAGACTTTACAGAAAAACCTTTAACAGTTAAAAAACCTATCAATTACCTTCATCATTTTTTTAAAATACAAATTTAAAATTGTTATGTTATTATTATAGATTCATAAAATAAGTTTAAATTAGAATCACTGTATAAGAAAAAGCACTAAGGGTAAAAGATACTAAATAAACAAGCATCCACCAAAGCTGAGGAACAGCAGACACTCATAAAAGATCAATTTATGATGGACAAAACTACAAAGGCATATTTTTAGAAAAATATTAAACCGCACTATCAGACTGATCATATGATTTTTTTTAAAAATGACATTAGACTTAAATTTACACCTAATATAAAGTATATTAAATGTATTTATTATTATTTTATAATAAATTTCATAATGTCATCTTTACTATCTTTACTATTATTGTAAGTGTTCTATTTATGACCTCAAACAAATCACCTCTTCATGGCTAATTTCTTTAAAACACATTTAAGGGACACAATCTCATTAAGCCCTGGTGAGGCATGTTCTAATCTGCCAACATAATTCTTGAATTTCCAAGTCCAATTGCCATGGGCTGCCTCTAGGATCAACTAAAACTTGATGTAACACAACAAATTTAAAACTATGATCAGGATGGTCAACTAAATGCCTTGCCAAGGCATTAGTACTATCTTGCTTATTAATCGCGTATTGATGTTCGTAAATACGCTGCTTTAGTTCTCTCTCTGTTTTACCTATGTAAAACGCGGTGCAACCTTGGCATATAGCAGAATAGACAACAGCTTTTGTTGTACAAGAGTATCTCCCCTGAATTTTATATTGCTTATTTCTAATTCTCACTTGATTGTCAGAATATAGAAACTTACACTGACGACACGCTCCACACTTAAACATACCTTTATTATTAACCCTATTAGTTATGATGGAACGCTCTAGTAACATTTTAATATTGGGACCCCTCTTATAAGTAATTTTTGGTTTATCACCTAAAAGCTTACCCAAACCACTATCTTCTAATATAAGAACCCAATTTTTGTTAATAATTTCTCTAATCTGATAACTATAAGTGTACAAAAAACTAGTACAAAAATCTCGGACAACTGACAACGCAGTATCACATCTTAAGCTATCGTTGTCTACTTCATCTTGAGATGTAATATGACCTAAAAGAGGCTTAAAATGCCCTGATTTCCACTTACAAATCACTTCTGATGAAATTTTCGTTATAAAAGAAACAGGATAGCCTCTTTTAATAAACATAGATTCTAAATGAAGACATTCATCTCAGAAATCAATTTCCTCGGAAACCATTCTAGCCGCCCTCACCATCTGGCCTTTAATGACCACTCTTTTCTGGTGGTGAGGGTGGCAACTTGTAAAATGAAGAAATGAATTCGAATAAGTAAGTTTCCTATAAATTGTACTCCTGAACTTGGTCTTCTCAGGGTCTTTATGTATGTACACGTCCAAAAAACGAATATGATCTTGTCGAATTTCATACGTAAATTCTAAAAAGTTAGTTAAAGCTGAAATAGTTGAAATAAACTGTGGAATCATCTCACCGGGACATTTCCAAATAAAAAACATGTCGTCCTGGTAACGGGTGTACCAGGCGACATTGCTTTTAAATAAGTTGTTATTAAAAAGAAAAGTCTTCTCCCAGTGAGCCATAACACAGCTGAATTTAATCAACATCAATTAAATTGTAAGCTAGGTTATATAAGGTGTGTTAATCGTGTTGCAAGATGTCTGAAGAAGGAAAAGTACTAGCTTTTCCGAAAACGCTTATTAAATTTGTCTTGGTTTTATTTGCTGGTTCCAGTTCATTTTCACTGTCATTTTTGTTTATTTATCAGTTTTTGGTTTGTTTGCGATCACAATGAACAAAACATGCTGGAGGGATAGGTTCCTGATCCAGAGACTCCCCATACTCTGGAATAGACTGTCCATACATGTCAAGCAGAGCACCTCATTGGCCCTCTTCAAAAGGAACCTTGACGATTGGATGGGAGATAGAAAATTCACCCCGGGGATCATGTCAGTTGCCCTGCCAGACAGGGGCCCAGAGAAGTAAATATTGTGGGAAGAAATATCCAGGGAATTGTTATGGCTAGGCTTGCATAGGCCGTAGAGCCGATAGCCTAGTACCAACCTATGAACCTAATACAGCTCTTAAATCTTCAGTAGTAAGATTTCAGTCTGGACAAGACCCTCCAGGATTTTAACATATTTTTAGTGATTTCTGACTGATGGGAGGGGAATGGGTTATAATCTAAAAAGTCAACTGCAGACCAAGGGTGTACTACATTAACAGGCTCAGCATTGTAATCCTGGGCAGCTGCAGAGTTGAGTGTTTGCCTTTAAGTGTGTAATTGGGTATTAAATATGTTGATATTATTGTCTTCCGAAGACGAATCCAAAGTTGCGAGAGAATCATCCTCTAAGTTTTGCTTGGGGGTGGGACCCACCAATATTGCTACCCATCCGTTAGAGATTCTTAAAGACGATTTTAGCATTTGTTTTAAGTTGCCAAGTTTTAGTGTTTTGCCAGTCCTGACTGTCTTTTTCCCTAAAAAAAAATATTTTTTAGTTTGTCCTCTTGCCTTTATTTAAGCTTCCACAAGTTTGTTTTTACTTGATGTTGGTGTGAGTGTCTGTCCTTGACCCCCCGAGGGATAGTTTAATCAACTTGCAAGTGTTCTTTAGATGAGTTATCATATGGCGGGACAGTGGAGTTGAAGGCAGCTGGTACCAAACTGTCATCAGAAGAATACTGGTATGATCATTTTTTTTTTGTAACTTTTTCAGGGATTATAATCCCCATGGCTGTCCTGATGCTTTTTAGGACCTCTGCAATTGTTTACTATCCTGTTAGCACCTCTTAATCAATTTCTTAACTTATTAGCTTTATATTTTAAGCCTTCTACAACAGGTTCTTTATCCTTTTTCTTACTTTTTTCATGCTAGTCATTCAAAGCAGCTTTTAAATGGTGCAACACATTTATGTTAAAAGTTCCATCTTCAGGAAATCTAAGTGCACCATCATTTTTAGTGAGCTCAGTCCATTTATCTCAATAAGCGCTGCATTCAGCACCAAAATGCTGATACTTGTGCCTCATCAGAATTTCAGACTCCGTTTCTTTTATTGTTCCCACTCTTGCACACATTGCAAATATGCAGTGACAATAAAAGTCTCTCTCACACACTGTAATCCTTTCTAGGAGTAAGGAATCTAAATTCCCCAACACTTAACTGCATAAATTTCGCACATGAGGAAGCAGAGGAAAAAGGTGGAGGAGGAAGCATGCAGAAGCAGGGAAAACACCAGAGAGAAAAATGTCTGTTTGGGCTCAGAAAGGTAGTCCCTGCCGTTAGCAGTCTCAAATTTCTCTGAAATCTGAGTCACCCACACAATCTCTTGCGGTAGTGAGACAAGGCTCAGAATTCAATGAAGCAGAAAAGTTCTTTATTAATAAATGATTATGGGAGTTCAGTGTAACCTACATCTTCCTAAACAAGGGCAGAATTTCTATATTTATTGCAAAAAGCACATTTTGTAAGTAGAACTGTTATCATTAGGTTATAGCTGATTAACTTGCAGAAATATATATATATTTATGCCATTTATGTGGCAGAACATGCTCTTACATTCTTATGTCCTTGACCATTTACAACAGTCAACTTTCATCCCTGCAAAGCTAAGCACATTATAATAGAACACCTGAACTCTGTGGTGGACCTTGCAACCAGGTGGTATGAACGCTGGCTCTAGGTGATGGTCACAGTTGATGTGTGACACCTTAGTCTCGTGTACACAATGGGAAAAAGCAGATTGACTAACTTTTTTGTCTATATGGATAAACATTTTAAAGCATTTACCTGAGTGGCCTGGGTGGTCTGGTTGGTATGTTTGCTTCTAAATACAAGTGCACGTGCGACTTTTGGTTACTAGTTGGATATATTGCACTATGCCATTCTTTGTGCAAAAAGGGGATTGATGTCGTATATATAGTATCTCTGATTATCTTATTGGAAGTGAATGTATTAGGAAGAAATGACACTGTACTTCAGCATAACCAGTGCACTAAAAGTGGTTCAGATAATTGACTGTGCAGAAGATTGACATTTGGATAATTGATATTTTGCTGTATTAACAAAGAGTTCTATGTCAGAGAGAAGAAACACTGAATTCAGGCGCATGCTGTAGACTCCATCTTAAATAAACATGGATTCCACTCGACTCCATTTTGTACATTTTCCCTTATCAGTGACAACATTCTGATGCCTCATTTCTGCATGTATATAATACCATTTATGTTGTTTGGAATAAAGTGCAGTACATTTGTAGTTTTGGCAAAATGTAACATTTTGGAAATTAAGCTATCTTTCTCTGTCTCGGCTTCGATATATAACTCCAGGTAACATTCCCATCCCCCAGTCCAAAAATTAAACTTTGTTAAAATGTTTCTTGACATCAGCCTTTAAGAGTACAGCAGCTTCTCAAGGTAGTTTTAGTGTCATCCGTGGTAACTATATCTGCTCTCTGTTGCAAGAAAACTTGATTTAAAATAAAGACTAGTATTCTGTGGTGTAAAGTCAGGCCAGGCTCTTATTAATTTATTTATCTATTTATTTTTCATAAGAAATCATTACTTCTCTAGTAAGAAGATAGTTTAGAAACATCAAAAATAATTTATCTGTCAAGATGCATTTAAGAATTCACCTCTGAAATGAGGGCCACTAATGTTTTTGTCTGTAATGCACAACTTGTCAGTTAACTCTGCTCTGCACACCCAGTAAGTCTTAACGGAGAAAAATTCCTGTATTCATTTAGACCCTGAGAAATGCCTGTTCTGTGACTGGCAGCTACTTAGGTCATTCATGACTCGTGGAGATAGTCATAACATTATAACATTCTACTCATACCTTTCTGTCCTCTCTAACATCACATCACTTCCTCTGGATCCACTTCTGTAGCTATGGCCAAGCACTGTGTAAATAAAGCATTCAGGTCAGAAAGAGGAATTGTTTGAACAGTGGTGTCCGGTAATTTACCGTATTAGGTATCTTCTCCAGAATATGATAGTTCTGTTTTCTCAGATAACTGCTGTAGTCCCAGCTTGGGCAACTTTATTACTCCATTGCTAGCAACATTACCAGCACTTAAGTACAATTTATTCCTCCATAACTTGAAACATGCTTACTGCACACAAAATATCTTCACTTTTTTCTGGGTTATATTTGCATCTGTGTCTGCTGTCCATCAAGCCTTTTTTCCATTAAACAGTGCCTATTCATTCTGCATTGATTTCACCCCGAGCCAAGACAAGAGCTATCCAGTGGGGACCATCATTCAGGCAGCCATCAGGGTGATTTGTGCTCTCACTGGTATACTAGCAATGAGAGCATTTATGAATATCTTAACCCCCACCCTTTGGTTGGGTGGATGAGCAAACTGAATCACAGCAATGACTCACTACTTCCTTCTTGTGAGTGCGCACTGCTTCACAATCACAGGGATGGCTAACACCCATTGGTAGCTTGGTAAGTCTAACTTCTGGCCCAGGCTCCTCTGCATTGTTGTCCGTCCTCCAAAGGATCATGGCCAGCTTTATCCTTCCCTCCTTCTCCCAGGATAGGCCTGCTCAATCTCCCTACCAGAATTAAGCCTGAAACACTTAGTGATCTCGTCTTCCATGCAGACGGGAACTGAAAGTTCAACTGCTGAATCCTACACTAAGGCACTGTACGAGCACATCCACTCATGCATGAATCGTGCCATCCCAAATAGAACCAAGATGCTCTCATCCAAAAAAAGGAAGCCAATCTGGTGGTCCCCTGCCATAAACAAACTTTACAACAAAAGGAAGAAACTGTTGCAGAAAAGAGGAAAATCCCAGGATGCAAAAAACTTCCTTACCAGCCTCAGTAAGAAACTGAGATCCCTCATAAAATCCTCCAAAGCTAGTTACAAAAATAAAATTGCCAAAGATTCCAAAGACAACCACAAGGCATTCTATAACTATGTCAAAAATCTAAATGGCAATGCTCAGATCTGCTCTGAGCAAAACAGAATGGCATTAAATATACTGATCCCAAGGATATTGCCGATATCCTGGCAGATCGATTCAGTGCAAATTTCACCCCCCTCTCACCCCCTAAATGGCCCATCTCAATACCGGAAGATTGCCAAATTGCAGTAATAATGGCCACACAGGTACAAAACGCACTCTCCAAAGCTAAGAATACAGCATCCATGGGACCAGATGACATCCCGGGCTGTGTACTACATGAACTACAACATGAACTGGCACCTCATCTAAGTGTCATGTTTAATCATAGTGTCACCTCAGGTTTCATGCCCACTGAGTGGCGCAGAGCTACAGTTATCCCACTCCACAAGGGGGATCCACCTTGGATCCCGGAATCTACCATCTCATCAGTCTGACAAGCCTTCTCTGCAAGGCCATGGAGCGTACTATCATGGAACTTGTAAACAAAGACATTGGCAACCTTCAAACACTGGACCCTACCCAGTTTGGGTTCGTGAAGGGCCTATCTTGTCTCCTGAACCTGATTGACTTCTTCAAATTAGTCTCCAGAGCCATGGACAAGGGTAAGGTGGTCCACACAGCCTATTTAGACCTTGCCAAGGCCTTTGACACCATCCCCCACTCTGGAATCATAGATAAACTTACTAAGCTGGGCATTAATCCCTACGTCACCCAATGGGTTGCTAACTGGCTTACTGATAGAACCCACACTGTAAAAGTAGCCAACTCCAAATCCAGCTCCAGACAAGTGGAGTACCTCAGGGTTCAGTCCTGGGACCACTCTTGTTTGGCATCTACTTCTCTGAAGTACAGGCCAGCACTAAGGGACTCTGGGTAACAAAGTTCACAGATGACTGCAAACTGGGAGCCATTATTGAATCCCCAAATGATGTGGATACTTTACAAAAGGGCCTTACAGAAACAGATGCTTGGTGCCAGAGCCACGGGCTCAAGCTCAATGCCAAAAAATGTATAGTTATCCCCTTTGGGAAAAAACATGTATCCGTGAATTACCTTATAGGTAGCAGTACACTAAACACCGAAAGTGTGACAAGAGACTTAGGGACACAGGTGGACAGTGGTCTCACCTTCGATAATCACATTGCCACAACATTCAGGAAATCCTTCTATGTGGCACACCTCATCACTAAGGGCTTTTCATCCAGAAAAAAGGAGGTCATTGTCTCACTGTACTCATCCCTCATTAGACCCATTATAGAATACAACGCCCCATTTGGTATGTACCTCTCAAGACATCTGCAACAACTGGAAAGGCCGCAGAAATACCTCACTAAAAGAATCACAGGCATAAAGCAGATGCACTATGCTGACCGCCTTAAAAAACTCCAGCTATACTCTGTCACATATCATCTACTCAGAGGCGATCTCTGCTTAACATACAAGGCCATGTCAAACCCAGAGCTGTTGGACATGCTACACTTAAAGAAATCCCAATCCTTCAGAGCCACACGCTCCAGGGATCTAAACCTTGTCATCACAATAAACAAAATATGCTGGAGGGATAGGTTCCTGACCCAGAGACTCCCCAGACTCTGGAATAGATTGCCCATACATGTCAAGCAGAGTGCCTCTTTGGCCCTCTTCAGAAGGAACCTTGATGATTGGATGGGAGAAAGGAAATGCACCCTGGGGATCACGTCAGTCGCCCTGCTAGACAGGGGTCCAGGGAAGTAATTAGTGTGGGAAGAAATAGTCAGGGAACTGTTATGGCTAGGCTTGTATAGGCCCTAGGGCTGATAGCCTAGTACCAACCTATGAACCTATGTGTAGACGTTAGTAAAAGTTTTTTCCCTGTACTCCACCCTGCCAAAACATCTTCATTTTTATCTTTGATTTTAGTAGCCAAGAAGTTAAAAGTGTCTTCTACCAAAAGAGTAAGAGTAAATCAATATGAATAATACCCTGGGTCTCCTATGAAAATGGGCTGTTTCGGATAAACCCTCTCAAGGAAAAAGTAAAATATGGATAAAATAAACGTTTTCGCCATTAGATATCTTTTTCACAAGTCAGAAAATTAAAGGCTCAAAAACAGCTTTTCAATACATGTTTCATAATCTTGGATTCAACCTTTGCTGCAAGGTCATGTGATTTTAAATTAACATTCAAGTTCAAGAGGGGTGTGCGAGTAGAATGTGAAGTTCCATCAGACATACACACACACACACACACACACACACACACACACACACACACACACACACACACACACACACACACACACACACACTCTCTCTCTCTCTTTCTCTCTTGCATTTTCTTCAAAGTTCCCATATTTGATTTTCCATAAGGACCATAAGAACCAGTCCATCTTTTCATCCAAAAGTGGTATCCAAAACTAACATTAATCAGTGTAGTGATTTACCAGTTTTCTTCCCCAATTTTTCTAACAAGGGTGAATACTATTTACACTTACTAGATGTTCACAAACAATTGCTTTATATCTCAGTAGAACTAAGGAGTTTAGGAAGTCAAACCAGTTATTTGTCTCCTTTTCAGGTCCATCCATGTGTAAACCAGTTTCAAAAGTTACTTTATCTAAGTGGTTAAGGGAATGTATAAGCTTTATTTACAGTAAGAAAAACCTTCAATTACCAGCCCCAGTGAGAATGCATTCTACAAGGGCAATAGCCAGAGCTGCTGTTTTCCATTCCAAGACTTCCATGGACGAAATATGTGCAGCAGCAACCTGGGCTACTCCACATACCTTTATCACTCATAACAAAGTGGATCTGGTCTCCAGGGGAAGAGCGTCCTTTGGTTCTGTGATGCTCAGGAATATCCTTCCATATGGCCTCCCAAGATACAAGGTAACTGGGGACTCTGTCCCATACATCAAGGATAATTGAAGATTGACAACATCAGATAAAGAAGTTCTGTACTTACCATAATGATCCATCTGTGTTATCAATCTTCATTTATCCTTGAAACCCCACCCTCCTTCCCCTTCATTCAGGCTCCTTGGAGGAACAGACTCTATTCTTGGTTATTTAGTTCATGTATGACCTTGGACATAGCCTCTCTAATTATTATAGAACTATTTTTTTCTTGTCTTCCTTTTTTGCTATAAACTCGATCTGAGCTAATCTAGAGAGGAGCATTCTGGCTAGAGACTTAGCTTGAGAGTTTTTGGTTCTCGCAAGCTGTTGGAACTGGTTCCGAGAGTTGGAACTGAGTCCCATATGTCAAGGATAAATGAAGATTGACAACACAGATGGAACGTTATGGTAAGTACATAACTTCTTTATAATTCTCCTCAACTTTTTAATGTGAACCTTCCTTTGACAGCCTTTAGAGATTATTTAAATGTATATTTCATGCCCCCTGGTTCAGATATCCTCAGAATCTTAAAAAGTATCAAGTCTGTCTCAGAACACTCCAGTATTAAACTTAACTTACAAAAATCTGTTTTATGTCCTCTAAATACAAATTAGAGTCCAACTGACTCCATTGGTTTAAAAGCACTTACACTTAGCACATCTCTGAAATATGTAGGTATAACATTTCATCTAAATCAAACATTAAATTATCAAGACAATATTCTTAAATCTTAAATGTGGGTTCAAAGTGATATTAAAATATGGTGTAACTTAAAATTCTCATTTCTCTCCAAAGTTGCTATAACCAAAATGAATATTTCCCCCAGAATCATATTGTACATGTTAACTTCTTTTCATAAAATTACCCCCAAAATTCTTTAATACTCTTAATTTTGCCCTTAGTAAATTTATTTTGTTACCTAAATCTGTTTGTGTTTCATAGAACAAATTAATAGGAACAAAACCTGAAGGTGGCATGAGCCTGTAAGATTTCTACCTATATTACTTAATTATAAACTCAAACAGATTGAGAATAATTTCCTTTAGTTATAAATCAAATACTTAGGTTCTGGGATGGGTTAAAATATGGGTAAACAAAGTGAAAGGCTTAATTATAACCCATTAGCACTTTCTTTTTTAGAGACTAAGGTTCTAAAACATTTCAAAATTCATAATGTTTTAATAAATCTTACATATTAAAATTATATAACAGCAATGAAATGTTTAATTTTTTTCAGTCAGTAAATCTCAATCAAAATATCAAATTGAACAGTATGATGCCAGACTTATCTGTTTTTCCTTTAATTAAAGACAAGGTGATTAGAAACTTCCTCTTTACCTTTCCATAGTCAGTCAAACAAATTATGTTCTTCTTCTTCTTTCAGCTTTTCCCGCCACAGCGGAACTGTGGTCCGCTAATGATTGGCAGTAGATATTTACGGTGCCGAGATGCCAGCCCGACGCCCAACCTTCAACGAAGGCATGCCCATTCACGCATGTCTTTCGAATGCCACTCGACTGCGGGGAGGACATGCAGACTCCACACAGAAGTCGCTCCAGCTGAGAATCAAACAGAATAACGTCTTGCTGCGAGGCAACAACGCTACTGCTGCACCACCGCGGTCAAACAAATTATATTGAAATTAAATCTTCTTAAGGGATATCTACCACTTACTAACCAAAACTTGAATATTATTTCAGTTAAGATTCAACTACAGGTTTTGATTATGTCAAAATATTGAATTTTTGTAAACCTCTTTGAACTTTTTAATTTCAGATAATAAAGCAATATCAAACTCATATAAATTACAAATTATAGATAACTACTATTGTCCTATTGGATATCTTGAAAATGCTTTGCAATGAATCATGTTGATATTTAAAAGATATTATACACACATATAAAACGTATCCCTTAAACAATTTGTACTTTAACCAATTTATGATTACAAATGCACATTTTACACCTTGTAAGAAAGCTATGTACTTCCCCTAGAAACATCCACACGTACTGCTTGTGGCTCTGATAATGCTTGTGTGTTACACATCCTTTAGATTTGTAATTTCACTGAGCATTTATGGCTTACTCTCAAACAGAAATTAATTTATTTAACTTATGAAGATATCGACATTTCTTGGGAATTTGTAATATTACACATCCCTCCAAAAATCAGAGCCTATGGATCTGGAAGTTCTAATAAATATTTTTATACTCATTAAGTTTTACATTACCAAGAACTTGTTAGATTTGAAATCACTAAATTGGGAGGCCTTTAGAAGTCTAGTGATCAACTATACTGATCCTTTTAGGTTCTTGTGGATGTTTTTAAATCAAAAGGATTTTTGGTTATTATGCTAGGAGAATATTTCAGAAATAATAACCTTACGTTTGTAAATGTCATGAAGTTGTCATTTTTGGAAGTCTTATTGCTATTTTACAACAATTATTGTTTGTAAGTTTTGTAAATAGCTTTAGTTGTTCATTAGTCACAATTTATTTTTATTGTTAATGTTGTGGTTAAGTGTTTTTGGTGTTTCTCTCAAATAATTTTCAATAAAATATTTAAAAATATAACTGTTGTAAAGAGGAGTGTGTACTGAATATCTTCTGTATTTTTATTTATTTATTTATTTATTTATATATATATATATATATATATATATATATATATATATATATTTGTTTACATGTTGGCTGGAAAACTGCAACCTCAGGAAAAAGCTGTCTGGGTTTGAACACTTCAGGAGTCAGAAGGTGTGAAATTCCACTCATGGTAAGTATCAGAGTTACAGCTTGCTAATTTTGAACAGCCCCAAATGTTATGTGCCCAGTTCCCATTCTGTTCTTCGTCACATCTCCCTCACAAGCTGGGGCATTGTGGACACAGGTTTTGGGGAACGTGCTACTCAGTCTTGCAGGTTTATAGAAATATCTGTGTACACTTCCATTCAAATATTCTAAAATTTATTGATTTGGTGGCATCTTCTAAGTATGTTTGCCAGCCCTCCACTTAAGTCTCACCAAACCTCATTTTTCTACCTGTACCATGCCCTTTGACACTTTACTTGCTATACTAGTCTTCCTTGACCTATAAATCTTTTACTTCAGATTCCTCCTTTACTCCCTTCTGTAGCTTTCCCCTTGCATTTATTATATTGTACCTTTAGTGCATGCTTTCCTTTACGTTTAAGCCTTTCTCCTCTCCTCACTTCCACAGCCATCACATAATGCTCTCATATTTTCTGCTTTCACTACTCATTAACTGTTTAGCTCACCTAACAACATCTTTCTTTTCCATGTATTAACAGTCCCTTTCCCAGATATTGCGCAACCAGAACAAGCATGCTGGTATAGTTTAGTAAGGAAATTACTGTTACTTTATGTCAAGTTTTACTGCTGTTAATGTGCAGTGATCGTGGGGTTATAAAGGTTAATTTGTTGCTAGATAATTTTGCCAAAATGAAATCTAAACCAATGCACAGAATATTAATAACAGATTATATGGAAGCAAAACAGTCACTATTTAAAATTAATTGGAATGGTGTGTTTAGTGGAAAAACTGCAGATAGCATGTGGAGAGTTATGAAAGAAAAACTGAATGTATACATCAGGATCTAGGCACACAGCATCAGCAGGATGCATTTCCATAAGAGCAAGATACTCAAGGTGCAAGACAAAAAGTATAAGAAATAGAAAAGTCGTCAAACTACAACTTTGAAAACTGAATTAAACAAGCTAGACATATTAAATACAGTGTGGGACAAGGTCAAGAAGAATTTGAAGAAAAGTTATATAAAGATATTAAGCATAGTAGTAAATCATTTATAGATACATAAGATGTGGAAGGCTTAAAGACATACAGATTGATAAACTGTATGTAGATTCTAAAATGTATTCTCAGACACAACAGATTATAAATGTATTTACAGAATTTTACCCACAAGGGGATAATAAATTGTCTTAGTGGTATCCAGGTAAACTCATATACTAAAATCAAGTTAGATTATATTGAAAAAGAATGATGTAAACTGTATCCAAACAAAGCACAGGGAGGAGATGGGATTAGTAATAATGACCTGAGAACACTTCAGCAAGAATTTACAGTGTCATTATATTTAATATTTACTAGGTCATATAAATATGGGAAAATTCCTGAAGATCAGATACATGCACTTGTTAAACCTGCCTTTAAGGGAAATGGGAGTAGGATAAACCCAGAGTCATACAGATCCTTAAGTTTACTTTCTTGCTGTGGAAAAATAATGGAGAAGGTACTATTAGATAAGTTATTGTCAGAATTGGAAAGGTTGGGAATTGAAGCCGTGTATTAGCATGCATATGTTGAAAATAGACCTATTACCACCTGTAACATGATGTTCTATAACAGTATGATAGCTATGAATAAAATGTTGCTGTGATGTAATTTATATAGATTTAATATCAGCATTTGACAGGGTCATACACAAAACACTGATCAACAGATTAGAACAACTAGGTATTGATAAGATGGATAGCTGCATGGCTTACAAATAGGACATGGCAAGTATTATACAGCAATTGGACAGGTGAAATGTGAGATTTCAGTTAGGGTGTCCCACAGGGCTCTATATTAGGCCCATACATGTTTAGATTGTATCTTTCAAATTTGTCTTTTTCATCTGAGATGTTCTACAGTCTGTATGCAGATGACTTGAAACTGTATAAGCTGATTAGATGTGTTACGGAAAGGGCATATCTGCAAAAGAACTTGACTAAATTGACCATTTGGGCACAGGAGAATAGTATATTGAAAAATACATCAAAAGCTAAACATAATGAGATATGGGATTTATAAATTGAAATGTGAATATTTAATACAGCACACAGTGATTGAAACTGTAGTTTCATTTAGGGACATGGGTATATGGGTAGATCCAGCTTTGAGTTTTTCTAATCATATCAACCAACTGGTTAATGACAGTTATAGAACTATACGTTCATAGGTTCATAGGTTCATACTAGGCTCTCTGCCCGAGGGCATTTATAAGCCTAGCCCATAGTTTTGTGGCTTACGCCACCCCTTTAGTTTGGAGAAACTATGCCCATTATTTTGCTGTGCCTCTGTCGAGCAGTGACACTGAGGTAACCCCTGGGGTGTATCTGCGATCTCCCATCCATTGGTCAAGATTCCTCTTGAACAAGGCCAGCGAGGTGCTCTGCCTCACATAAACCGGGATTTTGTTCCACAGCATAGGGAGTCTTTGGGTGATGAATCTATCCCTCCAGCACGTCCTATTAATAACCGTGTCGAGGTTTAAGTCTCCCGCCCTTGTGGCTCTGAGGGATCTAGATTTTTTGAGATGAAGCATGTTCATCAAATCTGGGTTTGACATGGCCTTGTATGTCAGGCATAGGTCATCTCTGAGCAAGCGGTAAGCAACTGAATATAACTGGAGTTCTTTCAGTCGGGCAGCATAAGACAGATTTTTGAGACCCTTTATCCTTTTGGTGAGGAACTTTTGTGGCCTCTCCAGCTGCTGCAAGTGTCGGGTCAGATACATTCCGAATGGGGCATTGTACTCGATCATTGGTCTGATGAGTGATGAGTATAGGGAGACTATGACTTCCCTTGATCTAGATGTGAATCCCTTCATGATAAGGTGGGCAATGTAGAAGGTCTTCCTAACTACTTTAGCAATATGAGTGTCGAATGAAAGGCTACTGTCAACCTGGGTTCCCAGGTCCCTAATAACTTCTTCTGTGTTCAGGGGATTGCCACCTATATGGTAGCTAGGGGTAACCTTATTTTTCCCGAAGGGTATGACTATGCATTTCTTGGCATTTAACTTTAGGCCATGGCTCTGGCACCAGTTATCCGTTTCTGTGAGACCCTTCTGAAGGATATCTGTGTTGGATGTGTTTTCAACTACGGCGCCCAGTTTGCAGTCATCTGCAAACTTTGTCAGCCATAACCCTCCTGTGTTTGCTTGTACTTCAGAAAAGTAGATGCCAAACAAGTTGTATAAAAAGATTTATAAAGTCTAGGAAATCAGAAATTATCATTGTTTGTTAATTACATTAGACCCAAACCTGAGTATGGAATAAAAATATGGAAAGCTTATAAGAAAATAGGTACGAGTAAACCGGAAAGAGTATAGTGGAAATATACCAAGGGCATCCCTGGATGTGAAAATTTAAGTTATTATGAAAGACTTCTTCTTCTTTCAGCTTTTCCCGGTTAGGGGTCACCAAAGTGGATCACCTGTCTGCTCATGATTGGCAGTGGAGTTTTTACAGTATTGAGTTACCAGCCAAGCACCCAACCTTCCACAGAAGGTGCATACATGCACATACTCACGCTTAGAGCCAATTCAGAGTGTCCAAACCACCTACAAGCATGTCTTTTGGATGTGGGAGGAAATCAGAGCACCTGAAGGAAACCCACGCGACCACAGGGAAGACATGCAGACTACGCACAAAAGGCACCCCAGTCGAGGATCAAACCCGAGAACCTCTTGCTGTGAGGCGGCAGTGCTAACCACTGCACCACCGTGGCCACCCACAAGTTATTATGAAGGACTAAAATATCTGTATTTGTTCAGTGTCTCATATAGATATTTAAGTGGAGACCTTATTCAGGTATATAGGTCATTTAGAGGCAGTTACCTCTGGGATTGTTTGGGGTTATCAAAAGGTAATAGGTAATCATCAGACTTCAGACAACCTATGTAGAAGATTATAAGAATGAGAAGTGTACTGATTGGTTCTGTTAGAGAGTAGATGATGCATGGAATCTACTATCAAATTACATTAAAGCAAGGACTACTTTAGAAATTTTAAAAGGGCTGCTTGGACACTTACTAAGGAAACAACTGTTTTGGTATATTGGCAGAATAAAGGGCATTAATTAATATTTGATGTATGTATGCACAGTTACAGAACAAATTTCCATAACCTTTGCCTGTTCCTCCAGGGTTTGTCAGCTTTGGAGGATGTGTGTGTTACTGCCTGCAATTTCCTGATAGTCAGAAGGCTGCCCCTAAAAACGCAGATATGATGCATAAAGTTCCTCAGTCTTTTAAGTTTGTAAACACTCTTCCCAAAACTGACCCAGCATCTATAGCTATAGTTAATCCCATGGCTACTAAACATTTAGTTAATTCCATCCTATTCTTTTAGTAAGGATGGGAAGATTATTGATAATTATGGGAAAACGGTGTATGCCTTTGCAACTCTTGATTTTCAGAATTTTGAATTGTCAGGCTCATATGTTAAAGTTTGTTCTGACTACTTGTGAAAGTATGAGAATGTTTTGTCTCCAGTTTCTTTGGATGAGAAAAATATCTGCTTTAAATAATATACTTTCTTCTGTTGTAACCATCACTACTCATTGTTTACAGAGTATGTTTGTGTATGACTCAATTGATACTGCTTCCAAGGCTATGGACACTGGTACTGTTTTGATAAGGCTTGCTTGGCTGTGTTCTCAGAACGTCCCAGATGATGATGATGATAAAATGAGACTAATTCTCCTTTGCATACAGATTTACTTTTTGGCCCCTCTGCTGCAGAGGTGATTAAAAGAGTGATGCAAGGGGTAAGTTGATACAAGGAATTTTTCAGCCCTCCTTTTCCAAATTCTCTGCAGGATTCTTTAACTGCCTCTTCCAGTTTTGGCAAAAAATAAAATAAACATCTGCTTGAGAAGAAATGGCAAGGGGGTTCCAGAATAATTCTGTACCTCCCCCAAATGAAGGGCAGTCCAAAAAGTCAGAATGACTGTTTAAGGGACTTTGACCCCCCCCCCCCCACCTCCAGCCTTGCAGTCCCTTATCCCATCCAGAAAGTCTGAATCTCCACTTTTGATTGGCAACAGATAATTTCAGACAAATGGGTTCTGAAGATCATTAATCAAGGTTACAGATGGCAGTGGGAGTAAATTACTCCTTTCTGGGGGGGTAATCCCTCAGGCAGAAGACCAGACTCTTTTATTTCCACCTGCCCTTCATCACATGCTGTCATAGTGAGCTATTGATCCAGATCCTCTTATGTGTGAAAAGATTTTTATTCAAGGATGGATTTAGAGCTAAAGAAAGAAAATGTTTGGAGATCAGTTCTGGCTCTTTCCTTCCTTAATCTGTTTGAGATAGTGCCCAGGTTGAAAATGCTGTCACTTTACTACCCGTTACCTTGTCTTCCACATTCAAGTTCCGATAACACTAGATTTAAAAGTTTATCACATTCCTATTCATACAGACTTCAGACATTTCTTAAGCTTTTGTGCGTCTGGGTCACATTATCAATTTTCTGCTTTGTCTTTGGACTATCCACTGCACCAAGGGTGCACACAAAGTGTCTAGCTGCAGTTATACTTCATTGCAAGCTACAGGGTATCCACATTTTTCCATATTTAGACAACTTACTTATCTTTGCAGAGTCTTTTTCAGTGTGTCAGCAATCTCTCACTTGGGTGAGTGATGTCTTATTGAAGCTGGTATTGTAAGAAAGCATTTAAAAGTTTTTTTTGACTCCTTCACACAAGATTGTATTAATGGGGTGTCAGCTAGACATCTCAGTTCAAAGAACTTTTCTTCCACAGGAAAAAATAGATCTATATTTACATCTGTTATTAAGGTTTTTCACTCAGACTTTGATCACTATGAGGGAATATCTCAGGATTTTGTGTCTCGTGGTATCTGTGATTTTCATGATACCCCCGACAAGATTTTACATGAGAAAGATACAACGCTTTCTAAAGTCTCTTTGGTTCCAGCACCATCACCTTGGTCATTTCAAATTCCAGTGATGGACTTTGTCAGAAGAAAATCAGTTCATGGGGACAGCAAATAATCTCCCTCCCTTCTCCGAAGTAGTCAGTTACCATTGACTTCTCAAACATTCCTTGGGGAGCAATTTCAGGAGGGATAAAAGTGCAAGATGTGTGGGAGATCAAGGACAGACATAAGCACTTAGATATAAAGGAGATGCTTCCTGTGATCAAGGCACTCAACTCTCTGCAGCATCTTTGGTTTCCAGGACCTTTTTAAGTTGTTATAGACAATACCACAGTCACATGGTACATTAACAAGCTAGAGGGAACCAGGTTGTGTCCCCTCTGCATGCTAGTCATGTTAGTTTGGGATATAACTTCACAGCATAATCTGACTCTGTAGACATCCTACATTCCATGAGAGCAAAACTGTGTGGTAGACAAGCTGAGAAGGACAAGGGCCGACCCTTACAAATGGAAACTAGATCGGGGGTGTTTCAAGATTTGCTCCATTTGAGGAGAGTTTCTCATGTAGACCTGTTTGCCTCTCTCTGTACAATCAGCTAGCAAAATGTTGTTCCAGTACTCTGTGCAAGAACACGTGGAAGACAAATTTTTTTTCTTTGACAATAATGTTCTTGTATGTTTTTCCACCCTTCCCAGTGTTATCCAGGGTACTTCTGAAGATTCAGAATGAATCCCACAAGATCATTATGTTGATTTCCTTCTGCCCTGGCAACAGTGGTTGACCCTTTTTTGGAATTGATCAGAAGAATGACTACAACCTTTCTCACAGAATGGATCTACTCGCACACAATCAGGGGTATTTTATACATTCCATCCACAGTAAACATTCAATTGTCTACATGGAGGACAGGGTCTTAATTTACTTTATGCACCTGTTTATTGAGGGTGTGCAGCACGTATTAATGGAGGCAAGACATTTTGCTATTAAAAACATCATATATTAGCAAATGGAAAAGGTTTTCTTGTTGGTGCCAACAACATAACCAGCACCCATTCTGGCTAGTTGTTCACTGGTTTTACAATACTTATATAAGTTGTTATCCTATGGTCTTTTTTTACTCTTCCATCATTGTTCATTTATCAAGCCACAAAAATGGCAAGGGCCAAAAGGCAGCAAGAACCAGCAACAATTCGACTTAGTTTATTACACAAATAGCTACTAAGCATTTTCGCCCATATAGCTTAATCAGGACTTCCTGACAATATATATTAAAGTTAACTGATGTACATTTATCCTTTAATCCCACCAGTCACATTTGATCACTTCATACATATTCATTTACTGTCATTAAAACTGTATCAATATATAGTTAATAGTTCAAAAATCTTCTTCATCTTCTTTTGGCTGCTCCCGTTAGGGGTCGCCACAGCAGATCAACTAGAATTAAAATTTTTCCTATTACATATATGACTATTTTAAAAGCCTGTTTATAATTCACATGACTTCTTTTTCAATACACTCTTTAGAGAAAGACTGTAATTTAAACCAGATTTATTAGTAGCAGCTAACCTAATCTGCCAACACAGTCCCTTGTATTCAATCAAGTTTTCAACATCCCCACTTCTCAACTCATGAACTACTTTAACAACAATAAAAAAAATTAAAAAATGTAAAACATTGAACAGAAGGTCTGTAAAATGCATTTGTGTTCTTTTTTTTCTTCACATCATATAGGTGTTCATGTATTCTGTCCCTCATTCTTCTTTTTGTTTTTCCCACGTAGAAGAATGAGCATGATGCACATGTCACTAAATATGCAACACCTGTTGTGTTACAATTAACCACATCTGGACTAGTAATAGTCTTATTGAAATTCATCATACCCACACAAGAGCCATCACTAATGTATCTTCACACTTCACAGCTTCCACATTTAGACACGTTAGACCCATTATCTACTAAATATAAAACAAGGTATCTCACCCAGTTTCAATTTTAACTCCTGTGAAAAAATTAGGTCCCAGTTGTTTTTTTTTTAAATATTTACTATTTTATTAGCTTCTCTGTTATATGAACTACCATGGTTCCTGATTTGGAGTCATCACTTTCTTTACTTGGCTCAAGTACGTCAGTGCCCCGTATAAACTGTGCAATATCTATTCCCCTGTCTTTCTAATACAATATTTCCTATATCCTCTAATAATTCCACAGGGTAATCACTTTCCTTAAACATTTTAATTAATATTTTTTATTTCCACACCAAGTATTTGATAATCATTTAATAATCTTGATAAACACACCATCTGCCCTTTTACTATATTCTTTTTGTGGAAAAATGGTGGCAACTATTGAAATGTTGAAAAAGTTTTTTTTTTTTTACTAAAATGGTGGAACAAAACCTTCCTTTCCTTAGGTCTTTATACAAGGTTTTGCCCAAATAGCTGCTCTTATCAACAAAGTGTAGGTACATTTAAAAAAAAATCAATAGACCTATTGAGATAATCAATAAACTCTCTCAATTCTACTTCATCTGTTCCCCATACGATAAAAATATAATCTAAAAATCTGTAGTATGCATATACATGTTTAAATAGTGGTGAATTACAAAATGTTGCTTTTCCCACTCAGTTAAAACAAAAATCCTGAAACACTTTGGCCCCATTGCTACTCCTGTTTGTTAGTGGAAAATTCACCTTCAAAAACACAAAATTGTTTTTTAAAACCATTGCCATAAATTCACTCACAACAAAAATCTCCTTGTTTTCATACTTTTTTATATCACTCACAACCTCTACAAAATATTCAAATTCTGTACTGTGGGGAATGATGGAGAACAAATTTATTACATCCACAGTGACAAGCAAAACATTTTTTTCCTTAAATTCAAGATTGTTAAGCCTTTCTAATAAGTGCCATGAATCACGTAACACATAATGAAATTGTTTAAGTATATCTTTACATTTCATATCCACAAATGCTGCTATAAACTCGTTTTTTTGACAGGTGTGCAGCTACTATTGGAATAAGTGGTTGGGGGGGGGGCACTGTTGTTCTTATGACTTTTGAGTATTCCGAATATTGAGGGAATCAAAAGTTTTTTCAACCATACTCCTCCATCAAGGCTAATTTATCAGTCATTTCAGCAAGTCTGCCCAATGGATCCTCTCCATTTAGTGCATTGTCATGTCAAAATGTTTTTGAAAGGGGTTTGACATAGAGACCTCCAGGAAAATCAGTTTCTCCCTCCTTGAGACCTTAATTTTTGTGTTAGAGATCACTTGCTTCATTTGAATCAGCTAACCAGGCTGAGTTGAGGTTCTTAAAATGGAAAACAGTTTTACTGCTTACCCTGACCTCAGCAAGAAGGATATGTATGTTCCAAGCTCCTATGGTGAGTCAGCCCTGTCTCATTTTCCACTGGGATAGGGTTTCTCTGAGAACTAATCATTCTTTTATGCCTAAAGTGATATCCAAGTTGACTTTTAGCCAAACTATCCCTCTCCTCATTTTCTTTCCTGAACCTAAAAATAAGGGAGAAAGGCTACTATATATCTTGTATGTCCACAGAAAACTCGGGTACAATTTTGACAGAACTAAAACTTTCAGATCTTCGGATCAGTTGTCCATTTCATGTGAAGGTAAGAAGAAGTAACAACCTGTGTCAAAACAGACTATTTCCAGTTGGTTGTTTAGGCTATAATCTTTTGTTACACTCACCACAGCAAAACTATTCCAGGCAGGATTAAGGCCCGCTGTATGTGGACCTTGGCTTCATCTTTGGCTTTTTGGAAAAGATTGCATTCTAGAAGTATTTTAGAAGCAGTAACTTGATCCTCTGTAAATACTTTTTGCAAAGCACTATAAGTGTGATTCCTTCTCTAAGGCTAGATCAGGCTTTGCTTGGACCATTCTCCAGGTGCTTCTGGACTTTTTTCCTTCTGCCTTCCAGATGTATTAAGCAAGCGGAATCTATTCATAGAGTGAATGCTACTGCAGCAGTGATCAATAGGATGAACACAGTACAGTTTTGTAAATAAACATACCATAAGAGTAGATGTTTGAATGATCAGTGCTGGAGTATCCTCTATCTCCCTCCATCCCCGGTGTTATATGGTGTGGTGCTTATGCCAAGGTGTAAATTCTTATTTTTTGTTCTTTCTAGCATTGTCCTTCAGGGCTCAGTCTGTTTCTGTTGGCATTAAAACACTGAAGGCCTTGGCACTCAAACCTGTCTTTTTATTCAGCTGATCTTGAGCTAACAGTTTGGGTGCATAGAAGGTGATCTGATGTTTTGGAAGCTGGCAAGCTGTTATATCCTTGGCAAGTTATAACCCATATAGCTAAGGCTACTGCATCAGTGATCATTCAAACATCTACTGTTATGTAAGTTTATTTAGACAACTATACTATCTAGAACCTCTGGGACCACAGTTATTAAGAGTAGGCTCCCATAAGGATGACTGGCCAGGACAGTAAACTTGGGGCTCTGTCCTGTTGGTTGCCAAAGATGAACTTCTTTGTCTCAGACACAAAAGCTATATACTTACTATAATTTTATATTTGTATGAACAGGTCTATCCTCATCAACATAGATGGCAATCCAGTGGGTGACACAGGGATTTATTCCCAGTTTATGTAGCTTTTCTACTATGTCTGAGTGGGGAATTGGGACAAAAGTTTTGGCCAGGTTGAGGTATATGGTGTGTACTATTTTGCCTTCATCCATCACTTTGGTAATATTTTCAAAAATAAAAATCCACCAGGTTGAGTGTGCATGACCTGCCCTTGATGAATCCAAACTGAGACAGGTCTAGTGTTTGTTGATTCTCTATGTCCTGACCGATTAATTTCATGATAAGTCTTTGCATGGATTTGCATATAAGACTGGTCAGACTTATGGGTCTGTAATTGCCTGAGTCTGTGGAAGGTCCTGCCTTATGCACTGGAATGACAGTAGCTGTTCTCCCTTCACTTAGTTCAAAACCTGTATGGAGGCTGAGATTGAACAGTGTTATTAGGGATGTGAATAAATTGTCATTCAAGCTATTTAAGATGCATCCAGGGATATTGCCTGGACACATTGATGCAGTATTTTTAGCTTTTTATAGCACTTTTAGGACTTTGTCATGTGTGATAGCTGGAGGCGAGTCAGTTTCAGGTATATCTTGAGGGACAAATGGAGGGGAGAGAGGGGTAAACTTAGAGTTAAATTTATCGGCCAGTAGGTTAGCTGTATCTTCAGTCCCAGTGTAGGTAATGTTGTCCACAATCAGCTCAGTGCATTGCTGCATTGTGTTTTTGAGATTACTCCCATAACTAAAAAATGCCTTGTGGTTGTCTCTGTCATGGGTAACTATTAAAGCCTCAAACTTTGATTTTATTAAGCTCCGACGTTTGTTTAATTCAGTGACAAGGGCTCTAACATTCTGGGAATTAGCCTTCTTACTTTTGGTCAAAATTCTTTTCCTTTCATTACAAAGCTTGTTGATATTATGGTCCCATCATGTGTGCTTGTTTCTGGTGTTTGCCCTACACTTGTTCCTGCAGAATACAGCTGCTTCTGTGCAGTTGTTTGCATGCTTGGTATAGTGTGGTGGTATACATTTCTACATATTCAGTGGAGTTAACTGGGATTGGTGGGCATTTGAAGCTTGATGGTGTACCACTTAGGAGTAGGTAGTTTGTCTTTAAGAAATTTCTTAAGATACCTTTGGTGGAAGGGCTCTCTGGTTTCTGTTTTATTGTGAAGAAGACTGCTTTAGGCAAGAGCTAATAAGTAAGGAAGATACGCAAAGGATGGTGCAAGATGCTTCCGTATTAGTCAGGACAAGACCCAAGACTAATTGTTCTATAGCATTTGTACTGACAAAGTCCAGGAATCTGTGCTTGTGCATTAGTGGTTGTGTAGGTTTCCCAATCTGTAGATGGCTAGTTTAGATCACTTAGGAAAATGGAACTGGATCCTGCAGACAGACATTGTAGCTTTCTTTTGTCATAGAGGGAGTTCTGTAGCTAGCTATTATATGGAACTGAACCTTTCTGATGGTTATTTGGACATGAAGAAGTTCTAGTACATTATGCTGCTTTACCAGCCTTTGTGTGAATCTCTTTTGAATGCAGACTGATACATCCCCACTTTTTTCCCCTCCTGTGCAGTAGCTGGTCTAAATATGTGGAAGACATTATAGGTCTGCTCAGCTGGAATGATGTCCATTGTTTTAAAGCATGTCTCAGTCACTACACAGATGTCAATGCCTTCTTCCATGGTGAGAAGGGCTTTTAGGGAGTGGAGTTTCTCATTCAGGCTCCTAGTACTGATCAGTAGCACCTTCATGTTTTCCTTTGCGGTACTTAAGTATTATCACAACCACGTTTTCGCCCTAATGCTGGGTGCTTCCCCGTGTGTCAACTGGGACCAATGAAGTATGACAAAACCTCAGAGACATGTTTTCTTTAATGTGTTATTGTTTTTAGGGTGGTTTTTCACTTCAGTGGCTGAAAAAATAAGGTTTGAAAAATAGGTTTCCCCATTTACCGCCAGCATCTCAAGATGTCAGTTAAGCAAGTCTCCCATTCCACTTAAAACGCGTTTTGCATTCTTTTTTCTCAGCCTTTGCCCTGAGAATGGAAAGCATCAGGAAAGAAAAGCAAAGCAGTACCCCGTCTAACTTCTTAAAAAAGTAATCGGGACGGGTAGACTGTTAAAACACGATCTTGTTGGTGGGTTTGTAAAACTAGTAAGGGTTTGCACATGTTAGGATTTGTGGCTACTGTGCTCAAAAGCAGCTAATTTGTTGGAAGTGTGAGTGTGTGTGTGTGTGTGTGTGTGTGTGTGTGTGTGTGTGTGTGTGTGTGTGTGTGTGTGTGTGTGTGTATATGTGTGTGTTTCTAACATCATACGCTATGACTGCCCACACTCCTTTCAGGCCAACGTACATATATACAGACAGCCACTGTGATCGCTCGCTGAATTCAATGCTTGATGTCTTTCAAGCATGCTAGCCACAAATCCTCAAATTTGAACCCTTACTCATTTTAAAAAGCCACCACCAACATCCCAGAAGAGTTTTTTACAGTCTACCCTTACTGATTACACTCCCTTGTTGTTGTTTGAGTAAAAGACAAGAAAGTCCAGCACGTCGGAAAATGTGGTTGCGATAATACGTAAGTACCTCCTTTGCTTGTTTCATTATGTTGGTAGGTTTATCAGGTTGGCATTACCAAAAAAGGCACCATGAGGATGGACAATGTCTTTTTCAATAATCAAAATGCTAGAGGGGATAGATGCATGCAATCCATAATGAAATAGCGTGATCTGTGAATCATGTCATTCCAGACTGACAGATATTGGACCCCCTTTGAATGACACCAGAAACTAAGCCAATTCATCATCCTTGCAGAATGTAGAATGCTGTTCAGTGCTAGGCTCATACCTGCTTTGGACACAGTCTGAGAGCTTCATCATGTCTCTTCATGTAATCTAGGGAGGTACACCTCAAGTCACTGACAGTGGCATGAATTATGACATAGACATACTGGTACTTGTTTTTTAAGGACTTGAGTGCATGCATGAGCTCATGGATACTGTCACAGGACAAGCAACTAACCGTCACTCTTCCCTTGCTCAGCCTGTTAAAAAGCACAACTGTATGTTTTACAGTGGAGTCACCAATAAGAAGAGTGTTTCGTTAAGTCAGTATCTGCCTTACGGGCTCTGCGTCTGTGACTCCTTGTGGTATGTGAGGAAGTAGGTTTAATAAGCTGAATAGATGATCGACATTGCTTACACTGTCTCAAGATACCCATCTCAGTCAGGCTGATTAGAGAAGTTGTGGGGAAGTGCTGATCCACAATTACAACAGGAATGAGTCAGGGGTAATTATAAGAATATCTGATTAGAGAAGTTGTGGGGAAGTGCTGATCCACAATTACAACAGGAATGAGTCAGGGGTAATTATAACTACTTGAGTTCGGTTTTAGAATAATTTTTTGATGGACTTGCTTCTGAGCATTTAAATTTCAATACAAAACAATTAAACTGGAAACCTTCTGCCACCGGCAAGAACCAGTAAAATAATTCATAGGTAGGTACTAGGCTATCGTCCCTGGGGCCTATACAAGCCCAGCCAAAAAGGTACCCTGGCTTTTGCCACCCAAGAAAATTATTTTCCTGTGCCACTGTCGAGCAGAGTCACAGAAGTGATTCCCGGGGCAAATTTTCTATTTCCCATCCAATCATCAAGATTTTTCTTGAAGAGTGCTAATGAGGAGTTTTGTTTGATATAGGTTCATAGGTAGGTTCATTGTAGTAAAAAAAATCATTATTGATAGTAAAATCAGTGCAAGCAGTACCAGTGCCCTCGATATTAAACAATTTTATCAATGTTATTTTAGCCTGGTGAGTAGTTTAAGGGGAGAGACTTTATAAAACGATACTTATGTGCTTATTGTCATCAGCTAATAAACAGGGAGAGGGAGGGAGGGAGTTATGTTCCCAAATTATCATAAAGGGAAGGCTAAAACAGATACAGAATAAATGTGTTCATACAGCCATTATGGACTGGGAGTTGAACACATCCTCTGCAGCTGTTAGGGCCCAGTCTTGTAGGCCTTGAGGGAAGGGTCAGTGAAGGTGCTCCTGCTTAGCCAGAATGTTGTGCGTATCTCTGGGGAAGCTGCTGTTGTTAATAATCCTGTTTGCCACAACCAACTTTCCTGACAAAAACGTTCCTGTTTCTTCCTGTATTAACTGTTTAGTTATAGTTTACCTAGGGTTTCTCAGTTGAGGGACCTTGCTTGCCTTCTGTGGGTGCAGAATTCCTTTCTATGGGTACTAACTGGTATATCTCACACCAGCCATATTACCACTCCGTTGCAAAGATTGCACAGGCTCCCAGTTGTTGTGAGGTCAGTTTTTAAATCTTAGCTGTTGTATGTCATGCCCTACATGGATTGGGTCCTGTTTGTAGGAGTCTTGTCTCTCTGTATTCTTACTGTGCAGTTCATATTGTCAAACCAAGGACTGACTATCATTCCCAGATGTCTGGGAATTCTGTTGCCTACTTTGTCCCTTTCCAATAGAACCATCTACCGTCCTTTTAAATGCATAAGACTGAGGCTTTATTTTTGATGTTCCTGTAAAATCGCTTGTTTGAGGCAGTTTTTTTAATCCAGAGAATCTTCGACCTTTATACTGTAATTTATATTAACCATCTGCAGTTTAATATTATTTATTCATTCCTTTTTGTGCCATTTTAATATTTTTTCAACCTGATTTGTGTGTGTGTGTGTGTGTGTGTGTGTGTGTGTGTGTGTGTGTGTGTGTGTGTGTGTGTGTGTGTTTGTGTTTTATTGTATAGTGCAGTGATCTTAACTCAAAGGTGCATAAAATTAAGGCTATGAGGTGTTAATGAGCTGCCTCCAGGGTTTGATTCCCCTCAGCCTCCGTTTGTCTAACTGCGAGTTGGAGCAAGTCCCCTAACCAGATAGCGCTCCTGTGCTAAGTATGAAAAATATCCATGGAGATCAGTACTGTATCCGGTTAGCAAACACAAATACATAAATAAGGCCAAGAAGTGATGAGTATCTTGAAAAATAAAGAATAAAATAGTATTGCTTCTTAATGTCAGACTGCTGGTATTCAATATTTGACATAAATGAATTTTATATATCCTTTTCATAGGAAAAAGGAATTGCATATGCCTTGTCTTTCATTGTCTTTTTGCTGATTAATAAATAACAAAGTATATGTCTTGGTATTAACCCAGAACATGGAATTGAACTGTATTTAACAGCTTAAAACTTTAATACTTCATTCATGTATCAGTTTCATTTCCTGAGCATGCATTCTGAATTGTGAGGCTTGTAAGTTTCAGTTTTGGAGACAAAAATTTGTGTATCTGGTTTCTTTTTTTTTTTTCTTTCTTTCTTTCTTTTTTATAGAGTATGGTGTAAGATAATAAAGATTTAAAGAAAGATTAAATAGAAAGATTACTACTTTGAGCAATAACTCTTAAATGTAGTATTGCTTTCCAGTTTTGTAAGTTAATTTTCCCAATCTGTTCTCTAGTAATTTATATTTTCAAACTGATGTGAAGTTAAACTGGCTGACTTTTGGCCAATGGTGTCTCCACAAGGGTATGGGGATAAAATTCCAAACAGGAAAAAAAAAATGTTTGAGAAGTATTACTTGACTGAATGTATTGTGATCAGCTAGGGTTACTAGGTTATAATGCATTTTAACTAAATATTATCCTTTAAAACTGTCAGTTGTGTGTGTACCCATGTGTAAGGGGTGGAATTTTATTGAAACTTTTTATTATTAAAACAGTAATGTAATATACTATGGCTATTGTTGTTTGAAGAAAAAGGTTAAAGAAAAAAAGCAAGCACAGTTGCTTAGTAACAGCTTGATATAAACTAGGAGTCACTATACCTGTTTTTCTAGTAGTTGATTGCTGGCAGACTGAGTTCATTCTTATAAAAATGCTTCTGAAAAAGCTGTTGCAATAAATAACATGTCTTTCTTATTCTACAAAGTGCTCCTAGGGATATTTTTGGAATGCTTAATTTATTTTCGATTTATTAAATCAGTTATGCCCTTAAGTGTCTATGTCACTGGCCCTTTATTTAGTCGGTACAGGAAAACCAGTGTCTGATATAAAATTTACAGCTTACTACAATCAGTCACTGTAAAATATAAATACAAAAGATAATACTTTCAGACAGCAAAATATGAAGATGGTACAGAGAATAAACTATTTCATCATTATCAGAGCATTCCTTTTACATTTATAAGTTTTAGATCTGATGTTGTTAATCTTCGGTCATTTCCTACTGATGGGGTATCTGTTCTGTACTTGGAACCGAGCCGGCCATATATCAAGCTTTCGTCAGCCAAAAACTCTTGAGCCAAGGTCCTACCCAGAATGCTCTGCTCCCTGTTACCTCAGATCTCTTTTGCCGTGTTGCTGTACAGCCGTGTCAAGCCACTCTCCTTAGCTAAGTGTATAATTTTTTGAAAGTTTATATATCGTTTCTACTTTAAAGTTTTCAAACAATTTCAAACAATTTCTTGTATTATTCTCCTACCCTATCGTATCCTTAAGACTCCCTCCCTTTAGTCTGTTTGTCTTTAGTACCCTTTTCTTACCTTTGAGGTAATTCTTCATTACCATCGTTGGTAATCCTTCTTCCTTCTTTCTTCTTACCCTTTTGGGGGTAGCCTTTCCTCTTCTTTTTGGTACTGTTCTTCATCTTCACATCATTATGTTGGATAAGAAAAGTAGTCCCACCCACAATTACCTCCGTACCATCATGCACCCACTTCAAAACTTTACTAAAAGCGCACCTAAAAACATGCTGGCTATGCCCTTGCAACTCCCACTCTAATATCATCCACCCCATCCAACTACTACCTTTCTTTCCACTCCACTCACTACCTTGATTATAGCAAGCTCAGATGCTTATAAGCCTAGTATTATACAGCAGGAACTTCTCATTGTTACATTGTTAATGCCTGTTATGTACTTCACAGATAAAGATTCTAGTTGTCTACTGATGTACTATGTTCTTCATCTGTAAATATGTTGTAAGTAATTTCTATGTTAAATTGTTAATCGCTATGTAATCCAATGTAACTACTGTCTGTTTATTTTACTGTGGAGCTTTTCTCCCCGGGCCTCCGCTGAAAATGGACCCACATCCAGTCGGACCCTCCCGGTCAACAAATTTAAATAAATAAATAATAAATAAATAAAATAGTGTTGGTTTTAAACAGTGTAAGGATTGCAGCCATAAGTTACCGCTTTCCGATGGCCATGACTTGGACTTGTGTGTCTATTGTTTGAATGTCTCCCACCTTACTGTGGATCCCCCGTGTGGGATTTGTAGAAATATTTTGACCAGGACTCCTAATGAGAGAAAGAACAAGTGAATCCTGAAAGGTCTTCTCAGATCTCCTTTCTGTGAGGCTATTTCTGGGTCGGAGGGCTCATCCCCCCATGCTAAACCCCGTAAGAGGCGTTCTTCCTCTTCCTCATCGAGGTCGCTCACTCCATCTCCCTCTGGAGATCGTAGGGAGTTGACTCATAAGAAGGTGAAAATTACTACTACTTCGGTGTTGCCATCTGTGACCCTTTTGGCTCCAGGCTCGGCACCACTCCAGTTGATTCTTGCTCCAGCCATGTCCTCCTTATCGACACCGGCACCGGAGTTCCCAATGCAGACAATTATGGCTCTGACAGTTCCACCACAGCCGTTACTGGCACCGTCCATGCAGGTACAGTCCCCTTCGGCACCGTTGGTACAATCCCCTTCGGCCCCGAATATGACGTTACTGTCCTCCATGGTGCAGACACTTTTGGCACCATGTTCTTTAGTGCAATCTTTTTTGGCACCGTCATTGTTATCAGTGCAAACACTTTCCTTGATGGCACTGTACCCATTGGTGCAGACACTTGCTTTTATGGTGCAGACACCTTCGACTTCTATGGTGCTGACATCATCCGCATAGACTACTTCAACACCATTCTCTTCGGTGCAGACGTCCTCAGTTCCGGGCTTGTGCATCTCTCGAATTAGCAAGGACCAAGTACTCTCCTTCGTTGGATCCATTCGTTGGTAGCCAATATAGTCCTTTTCTAGAAAGGCCAGAATCACTCTCAGGTTTCTCTATGAGGTCGACCAGGAGCCTCCCTGAGCAAGATGTGTTGCGGCTTGTGGACCAGTTGCTGGTGGTCAGAGGTCTCTCTCACCTGTTGAAATCCACATTCCCTCCTTCAGGTGAACGTATATCTCCTCAAACTCCAACGTACACTCCTCCTTCGACTTCCACCCAAGTATCGAAGCCCATTACTCTGACAGCAGCTTCCCTCCCTCCGACCCCAATAGTGGATCTCACTTTGGAACCGGAGTCGTCCTTGTGGCCCTCAGTGCACTGGGCATCGGGGTCTTCTCAGGCCAGTGGCTGTGCCGTTGGGGAGGGCATTCTTGGTTCCACGCCGATTTTTTCTATGGCACACTCCAGGAATCCTCCCTCTCTCATGCTTCACAGTCCACTTGAGACTATTGGTCTGGGGGTTGGCTCGTTGGGGTGGGATGTGACCCCGGTTCCAAGGTTGTTGTGCTCGGTTCCGGGCTCCCATCCCTCCTTGGGCAGGCCAGCCTTCCAGGCCATGGAGAGGGCACTTGCCTCTGCTGGCAAACCCCACATGTCGGAGTCCTCTCCCCCCTCTGTGCTGCAACTCTCACAAGCCACAACCACTGGACACCAGGCACAAGGGCCTCAGGTTTCTCCTCCTCAGGAGACCCCCTATTTGCAGTCTTCCCCAGAACTGCCTACTGAGGAAGTACCCTGCAAAGCTTCATGCAAGAGGAAGCACATGGACTCCACTGAGGAGTCTTTGACCAAAGATACGTACTTTGATGACAGGGAAGGATCCCCACGGTCACCCTCTGATGAGGTGTCCTTTGGTGACATCCTCGAGATCCTTAGACAGAGAGGTGATTGGAAGTCCTCTAATCCTTCCTCAGAGGAATCCGTATTCCTGCAGGCCTTTCATGCCCAGCCCCCTACCTCCTGGGTTATCCATTTGGCCGAGGAGCTTGTCCAGCTCATCGGCCAGCACCCATGGAAGGCTCCTGAGACCCTGCAAGAGATACCATGGAGGCCAGATAAAATCTTATCGCCCCCAGCTGAGCATCCCCATTGGTCACAAGGTCTTTCAGTAGATGCCATGGTGGTGGCGGCTGCAACTAAAAAAGACTTGGCAGAGGAGAGCCAAACTGTCCATCTGGCCAACAAGGAGTCCCAGGCGATGAACAGACTAAGGAAGCGTGTGTTTGCTTCATCGACCTTCACCGTAAGGTCTTTGAGCTATTTGGCACATTTTACGAGGCTCCAGAGGGATGTTATCAACCAACTCTCTGAAACCTTGGCAGGAGCTGTTTCTGATGAGGTCCGTGACAACGTAGCTACTCAGATAGCCACCCTAGAGTCCATTTCCAATTTTTCCATGCATCTTATTTCTCACACAATGGAAGGAGCGGCTAGAGTGGCAGGCGTGGGTATAGTCACCAGACGACATGCCTGGATGCGCCTTTGCGACTTAGCAGACTCCTTTAAGGCTTCCTTCATGAACGCCTCCATTGAGACTGCTCCTTTGTTTGGCTCTAAAGATAAAGATATGCTGGCAAGACCCAATCTGCTGTTGGTGTCAGACACTCCACTTTTTAACGATTCTACTCCAGAAATCAGAGGAGAGGGAAGATGTGGCACAGGAAATCACAGGGCTCTTTCCGTGACGCACGTGCTGAGTTCTCCCCTAGAGGCAGAGGGGGAAACTCCAATGGAAGATGCCCCTTTCGGGGCAGAGGAGATCTGCGAAACTGGGGTTCTGAAGATTCTTTCTCTGGCCAACCCTATTAGTGCTCCTGAAGTGTTGCTCGACTGCTCACATCTGGAAGTGGATGGGGGTAATTTTTCCTTGTACCCCGCTGCCTGACGAAACATAACCACCGACTCTTGGGTACAACGGATAATATCCAGAGGCTATCGCATCCCCTTCCATCTTTGTCCAACCTCATCCAGAGTATTACCCAACATTCCTCCCAGTCAAAGGGAAGCAGCAGCACACGAAATCCAAAAGCTGCTGCAAAAAAACAGTCATCCAGACGGTCCCCCCAGACCAGATAGGATCCAGTTTTTACTCAAGATTCTTTTTAGTGCCAAAAAAGACAGGGGACTGGAGACCAATTCTGGATCTCAGCACACTGAACAAATTTGTAAAAACAGAGAAATTCCGGATGGTCGTGGTTCGGTCTATCCTTCCTCTTCTGGAAGAATACGATTGGATGTGCTCTGTAGATCTTCAAGATGCGTATTACCACATAAAAATGGACAAACGCTCAAGAAGATACCTCTGCTTCCGCATAGGAGCCAGTCACTACCAATTTCGAGCATTGCCCTTTGGTCTGTCTACAGCCCCCAGAGTGTTCGCCAAATGCATGGCAGTGGTTATCGCTCACTTGCGACTTTAAGAATTCCAGGCATTTCCATATCTAGATAACTGGCTCCTCACCGCCTCCACCAAGCATCTACTGGAAGAAGCCCTGCACTAAACTCTCCTCACAGCACAACGCCTGGGAATTACTATAAACTGGGGGAAGTCCAACATGATCCCAGCCCAGTCTTTGGAATTCATCAGGATACTGTTGGACATGAGAAATTGCACAGCATCTCTTCCGGACTACAGGCTCCAAAGAATAAGGCAACATGTTCAACCGCTGCTCTTTCACCACAAATCTAATGTTCAGTCTATACTCCAACTCTTGGGGGTCAATGGCAGCCTCGATCACCGTTGTTCCTCCAGCCAGATTCCACATGAGGCTCCTTCAGTGGTTACTTCTCACTCAGTGGTACCCTCTACAACATCCTTTGTCTTTTCAGATAAGTGTAACTCAGAGATGCAAGCAATATTTAGTCTGGTGGATGTCTCAAAATCCCCAAAAATGGTCTCGCCCCTTCAGCCTCCATCAGCCGAAAGCCACGGTGATCACGGATGCCTCCCTGATAGGAGTGGGGGGCTATGTCAGAGAAACTTGGTCCAAGGCACCTGGTCAGAGACAGAGGCCCTTTTGCATATCAATGTCCTGGAACTGAGGGCGGTGCTACTAGAGTTGCAAGCATTTCATTCCATCCTTCCGTCAGGGACAATTGCAATCCAATCGGACAACATGTCAGGTACATCAACAAGCAAGGGGGCACCAGATATTACCCATTATGCCAAGAATATGGCAATGGGTGATAGCTTCCAACTGCTTTCTAATTGCAATGCACATTCCCGGGAGCTCCAATGTGATAGCGGACAAATTGAGCAGGTGCATTCTACAACCTCACGAGTGGTCCCTCAATCCTGTGATAGCGGCAAAAATCTTCAACCACTGGGGCCAGACTTGCTGCAGTCTATTCAACTCCCCAACCAACTTCAAGTGCAGCAGCTATTTTGCCCTGATCCCCCCTCGGGGACAGTCACCAAGAGACGCTCTAGTCCACGCTTGGCCCTTAGTTCTAATTTATGCTTATCCTCTTCTTCCCCTCATCTCCCAATTTCTGCAGAAAGCTCAGCAGTTGTAAAGCAAAGTGATCCTTATTGCTCCATATTGGCCTCAACAAGTCTGGTTCCCCTTCCTGTGGTCTCACCTTCTAGATCAATCGTGGATCCTCAGTCCATCCCCAATGTTGAGCTCCCATCTACAGGGTCTGACTCACCCCAATATAGCAACCCTGAAGCTGACAGCTTGGTTTCTCCACTTCCAATGACTGCCAGTCAGGAAAACCTGTTGCCCCCAGTGCGCAATATTCTTATTGCATCTCATAAATCGTCCACCAGATGAATCTATCTCAATAAATGGAAAAAGTTTTCTCTATGGGCAGCAAATAAACAAACAGTTAGACCCCTTGTCAGCCCAGTTTCGGTGGTTTGGGATTACTTATCACACCTTTTCCACTTTGGGGTGTCTGCCTCTACTATTCATGTACATTTAGCTGCCATTTCAAATTTCCACATTGGTTTTCAGGATTCTTCACTCATGTCACATAGACTCTGTAAAACTTTCTTGAAAGGGGTTCTCCACCTAAAACCTCCCTTTAAAGAACCAGTACAACCTTGGGATTTAGCCTTAGTCCTGCAAGCCCTAACAGCTCCCCCCTTTGAACCTGCATCTTTATGTGATTTAAAATATCTCTCGTGGAAAACTTTGTTTCTAATTGCAGTCACATCAGCCAGATGCTTGTCAGAACTTCAAGCCTTATGCATTAAACCTCCCTATCTTATCTTCCATAAGGATAGGGTATCACTGAGAACTAACTCCTCCTTTTTACCAAAAGTGGTATCAGAGCGGTCTATCAACCAGTCTATTGACCTTCCAATATTTCTTCCTAACCACTCTAACAGGGGAGAGTATTGCCTGCATTCCTTGGATGTTCATATGCAAATACAATTTAATCTGGACAGAACAAAATCTACCCGTAAATCAGACCAACTATTTCTGGCCTTTTCTGGACCAAGTCTAGGTCATCCTGTCCCCAAAGTTACATTGGCTTCATGGTTGAGAAAACTTCAGCAGCTTTTCATGCTAAGAGTTCCCTCAGTGATATCTGCTCAGCAGCAACTTGGGCCAAACCACATACCTTTATTCTTCATTACAAATTGGATTTGGCCTCCAGAAGTAGAGCTTCTTTTGGCTCCATGGTGCTCAGGAATGTCCTTCCATGAGGGCCACCCAGGGATACAGGTAGCTGGGGACTCTGTCCCATCAGTAAGGAATGAACGAAGATTAAAAACATCAGATAAAGAAGTTATGTCTTACAATATCATTCCATCTGTGTTGTTGATCTTCATTCATTCATTACTTCCCACCCTCCATCCCCCTCCGGAGGTTCTTGGGTGATCTCATATACTCCTTTATTGTAGGTCTGTTATGACCAGAGGTAACCTCTACTTTTGTCTGTTAACTTGCAAACTCAATCTGAGGTAATGGAGAAGAGCATTCTGGGTAGGACCTTGGCTCAAGAGTTTTTGGCTGAAGCGAGCTTGATATATGGCCGGCTCGGTACCGAGGACGGAACCGATAACCGATCACTAATGAATGAACGAAGATCAACAACACAGATGAAACATTATGGTATGACATAACTTCTTTTTTTGTTTCCTTTCCTTCTCCTGTTTGTGTTTGTTTACCAGTTACTTGGTGTAGGTAACAACTCTACAACAGAAGGAAGAAACTGTTGCAAAAGAGAGTAAAATCCCATGAGTGGAGGAGTTCCCCGTTCAGCCTCTGTAAGAAGCTGAAATCCCTTATAAGATCCTCCAAAGCTAGCTATGAAAACAAAATTGCCACTGATTCTAGGGACAACCACAAAGCATTCTATAGCTATGTCAAGAATCTCAATAGCAACACCCAGATCTGGTCGGAGTTAAAGCATAACGGCATGAAAATTACAGAACCAACTGATATTGCTAACGTCCTGGCAGATAGGTTCAGTGCTAACTTTACCCCCCTCTCACCCCCTAAAGGGCCCATATCTATACAGGAAGAATGCAGAGTCCCTGTAATCACAATTACACAGATAAAAGCTGCACTCTCTAAAGCCAAAAACACAGCATCCATGGGAATGGACAACATCCCTGGCTGCATTTTACACGAACGTCAGAATGAACTGGCTCCCCACCTAAGCACCATGTTCAGTCATAGTCTCACATCAGGCTCTGTGCCCACTGAATGGCGCACAGCAACAGTTATCCCACTCCACAAAGGGGGAGCCACCACTGATCCCGGAAACTATCGCCCTATTAGCCTGACGAGCCTGGTCTGTAAGGCCATGGAATGTATCATCATGGAACTCATAAACAAAGACATTGGTAACCTCCAAACTCTGGACCCCACCCAGTTCGGGTTTGTGAAAGGCAGATCATGCCTCCTGAACCTGATCGACCTTTTTGAGGTAGTCACCAAAGCTGTAGAGGAGGGTAAGGTGGTTCATACAGCCTTTCTTGACCTCGCCAAGGCTTACAACACCATCCCCTTTCTGGAATTATAGCTAAACTCACTAAACTAGGTATAAATCCCTACATCACAAGATGGGTTGCCAATTGGCTCACTGACAGAACCCATGCTGTAAAAGTTGCAGACTTCAAATCTGACTCCAAACCAGTGAAAAGTGGAGTACCACAGGGTTCAGTCCTGGGACCTCTCCTGTTTGGTATCTACTTTTCTAAAGTAGAGGCTAACACAGAAGGTGTTTGGCTAACGAAGTTTGCAGATGACTGCAAAGTAGGAGCCATAGTTGAGTCCCCAAATGATGTGGACATCCTACAGAAGGGCCTCACTGAGACAGATGCCTGGTGTCAGAACCATGGCCTCAAGCTCAATGCCAAAAAGTGTATTGACATCCCCTTTGGTAAAAACTCTGTACCCATGAACTACCACATAGGCGACAATTTACTTAACGCTGAATGTGTGATAAGGGACCTGGTGACCCAGGTGGACAGTAGTCTCTCCTTTGATAATCACATCGCTACAGTAGTCAGGAAATCCTTCCACATGGCACACCTCATCACAAAAGAGTTCTCATCTAGAGAAAAAAGGTCATTGTTCCCCTCTACTCGACGCTCATTAGACCCATTATAGAGTACAACACCCCTTTTGGAATGTACCTCCAAGACATCTGCAGCAGCTGGAAAGGCCACAGAAGTACCTCACAAAGAGGATTACTGGCCTCAAACAGATGCTCTATACTGACCATCTCAAAAAACTCCAGCTTTACTGTGTAGCATATCACCTACTCCGAGGTGATCTCTGCCTAACGTATAAAGCTATGTCAAACCCAGAACTGTTAGACATGCTGCACCTAAAGAAATCCCAATCCCTCTGAGCTACACGTTCTGGGGACCTAAACCTTGTCACCACAATAAACAGAACATGCTGGAGGGATAGATACCTGTCCCAGAGTCTTCCCATGCTCTGGAACAAGCTACCCATGTATGTCAAGCAAAGTTCCTCATTAGCCCTCTTCAAGAAAAATCTTGATAAGTGAATAGGAAATAGGAAATACACCCCGGGGATCACTTCTGTGGCTCTGCTCGACAGGGGCACAGGAAAATAATTTTCTTGGGTGACATAAGCCAGGGAACCTTGTTGGCTAGGCTTACTTAGGCCGATATCCTAGTACCTACCTATGAATAAGTACAGTTTGTTAGGCATGAGCTGGGGGAGTTCTTGAACAACATAGTAACAGAAATACAGACACAGTAGACTGTAGACATCACTGGGAAATTTTTCAAGCAGTTCTTCAGTCTCTTTTTTCTTGTTAGCACTATTGGGATTAGAGGAGAGTTGGTGTACATAGAGACAGTATGCGAGGAAACAGAATTCAGTGTGTAGGTCTTTAAAGCATTGAAGACCTAACCAGGTTTGCAGAGAGTTTGTGACAGTATAGAGTTTTGTTTTTTTGTCTTTTTGCCCATTAATTGGTTAATGTGTTTTTAAAATGCATTTGGATTTGGATAGCAGGGTGGGCTGTTCTTGCCTAAAAAGTTTGCTTTGTAGTACGTGATTAGGGAGAGGAGTTCTGAAATTTGGATTGAGCCACAGATGTTATTTTATTTATTTATTTATTTTACATTTGTTTACCAGGAAAGTTCAACTAGACAACAAGTCCATTTCAGCGGAGGCCCAGAGAGAAAAGCTCCAAGAAATACAGAGAATGAAAACTTGACAGTTTTACATAGTGTTTCTTAAGAAATCTAAAGCAACATCTGTATAGCATTTCTAAAAAGAAACAAATTACACTTTATGGAATTTATGCAGGACAGAAAAAAAAAAAGTTGCTCAAGATTACCATTGGAGGGTACAAAAAATCATATAAGCATATCCGTTTGAGCAGATTGCTTTATATACAGTCTTTACAAGATTGGCCAATATATTCAAGTTTGATCTTAAGGTATTGTGAATTAGATAAAGATGAAGTCATTTAGGTATCTGGTTTTAGTCTGGGGCAGTAATTTGGCCAATCTGTTTTAGCTTCAAAAGTTGAGAAATAACGGAGAAATAAATGTTTTGGCTCTCTTGAGTCTGAGAGAAGGTCTTAATCATTTTGTTGGCAGCTTCTATCAGGTTTTGGCTTTGATGGATATGAATCCAGTCTAAGTTGTTTAGGTGTTTTAGGTTAGACTTTATTTTAGGTGGAAGTATATTTATTGTAAGAGGTGTTTTTGTTTGAGGTTAGTTAGGACAAAGGTGGTATGGGAGTGATCACTGAAAATAGGGACGTGGACAACTGAGTAGATGATGTTATTGGGCAAGTTGAAGGAGTATATGTTTCCCAAATTTAAGGCTGGGCCAGGTGAGCTTTTGTACCATTTTAAGTAATTGCATGGCATCTAGATCTAAGGATGTCATAGTACCACTGTACTTGGCCCTTATCATACCAATAATCGAGTACAGTGTACCCTTTGGCATGTACCTTGCCAGGCACCAGCAACAGTTTTAGCGCCCTCAGAAGTTTCTCACCAAAAAATACAGGGTGTAACCAACATGTCATATGCAGACCAGTTAAAATCCCTATCACTGCATTCAGTTTCATACCAAGTACTGAGGGGTGATCTGTGCCTGATATTCAAGGCAGTCCCTGACCCAACTCTGATGAAAATGTTGCATATTCACAAAACTCCAAGGATTTAAAACTGATCTGTGACATGATTAGAATATGCTAGAAAGACAGATATATGTCCCAGAGATTGCCTCTTCTCTGGAACAGGTTTCCTATCTATGTGAAGCAGAGCCCTTCCCTGACCATCTTCCAGCTCCATCCTGGACTAATGGATGGGAAATTGCAAATTCACTGCTGGGATGGCACCCATGTCCCTTATGGACAGAGGCAGTCTGAAAAAAATGTCAAAACCTAGCTTGATAACCCTTGTTATTTCCTCTTGGGATAGAAAATTGGTAAAATTTAGGTAAAACTGGCTAGGCTTTTAAGGGTTCTTGAGCCATTAGCATAGTAATCTGCTACGAACCTGTAATTCATGACTGGCAAGCAATTTATTGGTTTTGTTTTGTTTTTGTGACCCTAGTATATTAATATTATAGTCTTTCAAGGTAAATATGCTTTTAAAAGGTGAGGCAGCTTTTAGAGGTTGTAGGATAAGGTATTGGAACTTAAGTTTCTTAGAGTGTGGTGGCAGGTAGGCTGTAGCAGTATTTTGGAATTTTACATTGTTAGAGGGTGTCAGTATGTAGGCTATAGGAGTATGGAAATCATTTTATTTGGAGAATGGAATCTTGATCCTGGTAGGATCAGCATCATTGTTAATGGTAGCTTGAGCACAGATTATGGTAAGGATTGAGGTCTTGTGAAATTGCATAGTTCTTCTACCAGTTAATTTTCCTAGTCAGGTATTCTAAACTTATTTGTATCCAGGAAAGAAATGGTGAAGGTCAGAGGTTCCTTTTTTATCAAGGATATGTTGATGCCTATTGTATCTGGAGATTGAGAGATTAGGAAATTGTCTAGGTGTACAGTTTTATTATTTATGATACCTGCATTGAGTATTCATGGAGAAAGTTGTATTTTGGTAATATATACAAAAATACATGCACATATTTCAGGCACAGGTAATAATGCCCTTCTAGCTTGCCAGTATACCAAAACAGTTATAACCCCAGTAAGTGTACAGGATGATGTCCTTCTGTATCACTGTTGCAGTATTCTTCACCTTTGGACTCTCCTGCCAAGGATAACCCAACGTCCGCCAGTATATCAAAGTCTTTAGATCTGATATGTGCTGTATGTAACATGTATGTTCCTGTTCAGGATGTAGGGTATAAAGGTGATGCACATACACAGTTACCCAGAACTTCTTTGCTTCCAGTCTGAATGCCATCATTACTTGTTGGTCTGAATACCCTTTGCTGTGCTGAATAGCTAGCCATCAGATAAGTGCCCCGTTGGGGTCTTTTTTTCTTTTTCTTTTGGTCTTGTTCTTTTTTGGTTACCTAGAGTTCATGTCATCCACTTAGTGAAATTGTCAGTGTGGAAAGCATATTCCCAAGAAAGATTGTCACAAACAGTGTCTTTCTTGTATAGGTGCTTCCCTCGACCGTGCATCCTGTAACATTTGTAAAGGGTTTGTGTCTAAGACTCTTAGAAGCTAATTGTCTTCCTTGGCCATCTGTCTCAAGAACCAGAGGCTTAAATTGTTAGCCCATGGTAGCATAGTGGAATCTTCTAACTACGAGGTACCATTAAGTAAGAAGAAGGCCAAGAAATCTTGATTAGATTCTTTGGCTGTCCAGCCTCCACTAAATGATTCTGTAGAAGTGGATGATAGCTCTGTAAGCTGTCCATTGTCTACATTGGATTCAAATAGCGTGACCCTCTCAGAGGCCGGCATGGATCCTTCCTTTCGCATGTCCTCTATGGCTTTGCAGGTGTTGGCTGTGGATATCAAAGGGGAACTGCAGTTAATTATCTTGGAGGGATTCCACAGATTCTGGTTAGGGAAGATGTCAGGGGTATTCTTATTGAATCTTGTCAAGGGTTGGAACCTCTGGTGTTTGCTACGGCTGATGGTGCTACCAAGAAAAAGCAGAAAACTAAGCATACTTCTGTATGCCTTAAGGATCCTCAAAGGGAATGGCAGGAGTTAAATCAGGGTCTACGTAATGCTTTAATGGCCCTGAAGCCTCCCCAGGGGGCTTCTGTGCCTACTCCCCCATGGCCTTTAATTCCTTCCAAATGGAATAAGGTACCTGATTCCTCAGATGACAATTCAGAGTCTGATGATGGGTCCTTGTCTTTTGGAGGCAATATACCTAGAATGATGGAAAACTTTAAGTGTGATTCTTCTCAACTGTCTGATATCCAGAAAAGTTATTATGAGCTGCTTCTGGTGGACACTTAGGGACACAGGTGGACAGTGGTCTCACCTTCATCACCACAGCAGTCAGGAAATTCTTCTATGTGGCACACCTCATCACTAAAGGCTTTTCATCCAGAAAAAAGGAGGTCATTGTCTCACTGTACTCATCCCTCATTAGACCCATTATAGAATACAACACCCGTGACCCAGAGACTCCCCAGACTCTGGAATAGACTGCCCATATATGTCAAGCAGAGCGCCTCTTTGACCCTCTTCAAAAAGAACCTTGACGATTGGATGGGTACCTCTCAAGACATCTGCAACAACTGGAAAGTCTGCAGAAATACCTCACTAAAAGAATCACAGGCCTAAAGCAGATACCCTATGCTGACCATCTAAAAAAACTTCAGCTATACTCTTTTGCATATCGCCTACTCCGAGGCAATCTCTGCTTAACATACAAGGCCATGTCAAACCCAGAGCTGCTGGACATGCTACACTTAAAGAAATCCCAATCCCCCAGCAGCCACACACTCCATGGATCTAAACCTTGTCATCACAATGAACAAAACATGCTGGAGGGATAGGTCCCTGACCCAGACACTCACCAGACTCTGGAATAGACTGCCCATATATGTCAAGCAGAGTGCTTCTTAGGCCCTCTTCAAAAGAAACCTTGACGATTAGATGGGAGACAGGAAGTTCACCCCGGGGATCATGTCAGTTGCCCTGCTCGACAGGGGTCCAGGGAAGTAAATATTGTGGGAAGACATAGCCAGGGGAATTGTTATTGCTAGGCTTGTATAGGCCCTAGGGCCGATAGCCTAGTACCACCCTATGACACTCCTAAACCTTCTGTGGTACCTCTGGTTTTGGCTGCTTTGTGAAACACCTTTATAGCTGTTTCTAAGTCTCCTGCAAACTACCCAAAAAGAACAAATGGGGATACTTGGGATTAACATGGCTAGCCTTGTAAAAGCTCTAGGGCTGCTAGTGTAGTAATCTCATGAAATGAGAGTTAGGGCCTTGGGAGGAGGCAGGGATGCCAGCATAGGAACAGTCTGGATCCTGCCCTAACTCTCATTTCCTTTTTTCATTCCCTTCTTCCTGTGACCTCAGTAACAGCAAAGTACTTTCTGAGAGCTCTGGGGTTCATGCCTTCCACCTTTCCTATGCTCCCTTTTGCTAAACTCCAAATGAGAAAACTCATAAGATCATAGGTTAATAGGAGGTTCTAACATTATTTATCTGTGACTGGGTGTTTTTCTTCAAATTTGTGTTCCTGTTGATTTGAAGTTTCATTTTGGAGTCTGTTGTAAATGGAAGAATCTAACTCCCAACAATCACAGAGTCTTCTTTCAAATGATGATTTGGCGTCAACCCCAGGTGTTGTTGCACTGGGTAAGTTGATTGCCCTTGTGGAATTATTGTCTCAACGTGTGGACAGTTTATCTTGTCAAGTGTCACAAAGTTTGATACATCCACATAATAAGAATATTACAACCGGAGGAGCTATTGGAACGTTGAATATGGGCGGTACATTATTTGGTGGTGTTGCTGTTACACAAAATTGCCGAACTTCTTTAAACACGGATTCCTCTTCTAATTCCGCCTTCAACATTCCGCCCTCGGGTTTTCGTACATCACCTAATTGAAATTGTGGGTCTAGCAATGGACAGAACGAATCGCTGCCTCATGGAACTGTAAGTAACTTAAATGTGACTTTGCATTGTCTTAGCGACTGGTTTAAAGAAACTGTCATGTTTTCTGACGTTCGTGGGGCTAACGTACAAGCAGATTCAAATAATTCACAGGGTACTAATTTGGTTAATAATTTGAAAATGTTTGATACAAAGTTGTTCCGCTTTAAGAAGTTACAAATTGAAATACAGTACCTTTCTGAATGCATTAAATGCCAACTAATTCCGAAAGGGCTGAGAGTTTGGCGTTACCCAAGTGGGCTAATCAATAAATCTTTTTTGCATTCAGAATTAATTAAATTGTTTGACAAGCATGGATGCGAATATTTAGAACTTCTAATCGAAGACTATACAGAGCAAACAGAAGTTCTGAAAAATGATTTAGCTACACTTGATAATGCCTTTTGCACAGATAAAGAATTTGACAGGTACAGATTCAATTTTATGCGGATCTTTTTGAGTATTGACAGTGCATTAAGTAAAATCAAGGATAATAAAATTAGGAAATTAAACCGGGACAATGCTGCCTATATTAAAGGGAGTGCTTACCCTGTACCACGTTCAAATGGGGTAAATCAACTAACTGGTGAAATTGATGTTGGTTTGTTGAACAACTCACAGCTTAATTGTGACAATATTGAAGGGGATGATGCCAGTAGTAATGATGATTCCCCGCCTGAGAACTCTATGGTTAGAAGAAGTGAACGGCTTAATAATAGACATAACATTACTAATACCAATGTTGCTGGTGTTGTTAATAACAGATCTCCCCAGGTTTTTCCGAGAGGCAAGAATGGGACAAAAGGTGGCCAAACCAATTCCAAGTCACAACAACGACGGTGGAAGAAGGACCCATCGAACAAACGGAAGAGATAGGAACTAATATAAATATTAATGTACCTATTTCAAATGATAATACTCCTGTCATTTTAACCGATAGTACCAAGGATTTTAAAATTTATAATTATTCTACTTTTGGGCTTACTTGTATACAAATTGAAGTTTTAGCTAAGGGCTGTACTTTTGTCCCCTCTACTAGGGGGGATGTAGCTAGGACGCTGGTTGATTTAAAACTATTTACTAGAAATTTGAATCTGCATGTTATGTTTGGGAACAAATCTAGCATTGTTAATGAGTTTAGAACTGCCAGTATTTTCAATCTCCCATTACATCCAACCATCTCATTATTTGAAAAAGTGTGTTCTAATGATATTAGAACTTCTTTTAATGATAAAACTTCTCATAGAACACAACAATTCAATTTAATTAAGAACAAAGACGAGACATTAAAATCCCTGAGGTTTGCAAATATCTGGATTATTAAACCGGATAAGGGAGGGGGATTAGCTTTTTTTGATAATGAAAGGTATACAGAGAAAATGAAAAATCTCCTTTTGAATGAAGCATATATGAAAGTGTCTAAGAATGAGATGAATGGAGCATACCAACGGGTTAAGGGATTTATTAATGACCTTTTTACTGATGGCAGTATTGACATTGATACATTTAATTTCCTTTGTATCAATCAACCTTTGATCCCTGTGATTTTCGGACTGCCTAAAATACATAAGGATGTTAGGGACCCTCCTTTTCGCCCCATAGTGGATGGTAGACAGTCTATCACTTACAGCTGTGCTAAATTCGTAGATAATAAATTGAAAATAGCTATTTGTGATAAAATCCAAATATGTAGGGATTCCTGGGCCTTTTTAGAGGGTCTAAATAATATCAAATTCTCTGAGGATTATAATTTCCTCACCATTGATGTACGTGATTTGTGCACTGTTATACCTCACGACATTGGATGTGATTGGGTGAGGGAATTTTTATTAGAGAAACGTGTTGAAGGTACTACTGTTGATTTGATTTTATATCTATTGGATTTAGTCCTTAAGAATAACTATTTTATGTTTGACCAGGAATATTATCTCAAAAAAACGGGTGTCGCTATGGGATCTCCTTGAGGCGGCACCTTCGCTAATGTAGTGATGGATTTTTGGGAAAAACATTTCCTTTTTGAAAATCTTGAATTTAAACAAAAAGCAGTATAGTACACCCGTTTTTGGATGATATCTTTATCCTTTGGAAAAGTGATGAATATTCTGTAGAATTGTTCATGCAAGAAATCCTGAAATATACTGAATTTTTGAAATTCACTTGGGAGTTTCATACTGAGAGAATTAGCTATTTGGATGTAGATTTAATCAAAGATGCTCATAAATGTAGATTTGTTTCAAGAATTTATAGGAAACCTTCCTGTTCTAACACCTTTTTACATTTTACTAGTTGCCATCCTAAATTTCAGAAGAGAGCTGTAGTTAAGGGGCAACTAGTTAGGGCGGCTAGGATGGTCTCCTTAGAATCAGATTTTATTGATGAATGTAACAATCTGAGAAGTATGTTCTTGAAACGTGGGTATCCTGCTATTTGGTTAGATGAACTTATTGATGAGGTTCATCGGAAAAGAGTGAATGGTTGGTTTATCCCATTATTGAATAAAATATGGGTTGACAAACAGTTCAATTTAAATCTTGATGTTACAACACATGAATTTCATTTAGATTTTAGCATACATACATCATCTGGCCATCCAGTGATGGAAACTACTCCTAATATTAATAGCAATACTTCAGAATTGAGTAATGAGCGATTAAGTTTGGTTACAACATATTCATTGGATTCTTTCATGGTTAGGTCTATTCTCTATAAGAATTGGTGTTTATTAACTGAAGACCACACTATTCAAAAAAGTATTGGACTGTCCCAAGTTAACTTTCAGGAGAGGTATAAATATAAAATGCCTTTTAGACAATCAGATTTTGAATTATTACTCACCTTATAATGGCATGTATAAATGCGAATGCTGTAAGTGGTGTAAATATATTAATGTAAGTACGTTTTTCTGTATTTTGAATAGGAAATACAACCTAAAAGACAAATTTAATTGTAATTCTAAAGGGGTCGTATATCTCAGTATCTGTAAAATATGTAATGCTTTTTATGTAGGCAAAACCGAGAGACCCCTTAAAAGTAGAATTTACGAACACCTTTATGCGGTTGAGAAGGCTAATTCAAATAATGCCTTAGCGAGACATATTAACCATAATCCTAACCATAAATTTGAATTTATGGCTATTGATAGAGTTGATGAAAATACCAGGGGTGGACCTCTTTTACTCAAATTAGATGAAAAAGAATTGTTATGGCAGTTAAAATTGAATGCCATGGTCTAGCCAGGTTTAAATGATTCAATTTCCATAGGTAGCATCTTAAAAATGAGGGCACTTATGGGATAATTTATTATAATAATTTTATTTTTCTATTTTATTTTAATACATACATACATATATATATATTTTTCTCCCTATTTTTTATAGGGTATTGTGATATATTATATTAGTATAAATATGTTTTTTAGATAATAATTTAATATTTATAGTGGTTTATTTTTGCATTATTATATTCTAATGTACTGTTTTTTTAAATGTCCTGTCTGTTCAATCAATTTGGTGATGTCAGTTATGTAAATCCTATATAAGGAATCTATTCTTAGTACTATTTTGTCTGATGAAATTTACTTATGTGAAGTAAACGAAAGCGCTAACATTATTTATCTGTGACTGGGTGTTTTTCTTCAAATTTGTGTTCCTGTTGGTTTGAAGTTTCATTTTAATGTCATAAGATAGGTTAAGATCCCTATAGCAAGTGACTCTTCTGCCATTTGACTTGCGAATATGCAGCATTTCCATTAGGGCAGGGCTGGAGATTGTACCATAGGCCAGGCACAAGTCACCTCTCAGCAGCCTATAAGATACAGAGTAAAGTGACAGGGCTTTCAGCCTGTCTGTGTAGGTCATGGTTTGGAGTCCCTGTATTTTCTTAGTGAGAAACCTCTGAGGCCTCTCCATCTGCTGCAGGTGTCTGGAGAGGTATATGCAAAAGGATGTATTATACTCTATTAGTGGTATGATGAGGGTCAAGTACAGTGGAGTTGTAACATCCCTTGACCTGAATGCTATGCCTTTGCTTATGAGGTGTGCTACTTAGAAGGATTTCCTTACCACTGTAGAAACTTGGTTAAAGTTCGGATTGCTATTAACCTATGTTCCCAAGTCTTGCAACACTTGGTTGGAACTCAGGGGGATGCTGTCAATGTTGTCATTTGCAGGGAATTCCATTTTGCCAAAGGGAATAATAATGTATTTTTTTTTCATTTAGTTTTAGACCATGGCTTTAGCACTAATCATTTATTTGTGTTAGCCTTTCTTGTAATATGTTGAAATTGTTGGGGGACTCAGTGATCGCTCCCAGTTTGCAATCATCAGCCAACTTGGTGAGCCAAAGGCTGTCTGCTTTGGCCTGGACTTCTGAGAGATAGATGCCAAACAGTAAGAGGCCCAACACAGACACCTGTGGTACTCGTTCTACTGGTAGAGGTGGAGTCAGTTTTGGCAGGGTGTGTTTTGTCGGTGAACCAGTTGGCTACCTATCTAGTAATGTAAGGATTAATCGCTGTCTGGTAGAGATTCTCAATGATGCCATAGTGGGGAATAGGTTAATAGATGTTTACTAGGCTAACAACCACAAGGGCTTTTGTAAGACTAGCCATGCATCTCAAATCTCTGACAAGTTCTGATACCCTTGATAAGTGTAAGCATAGGCCTGGGAGATGAACCATTTACAGGTTACCTGTTTGCATTATAGACATAGGTGCCAAACCAGGGATGAATTTCCAGTTTCCCATCCAATTGTCCAATTTGCACTTGAATTGGATTAGGGAGGAACTCTGCTTCACATGGATGGGAAGCTTGTTCCATAGACAGGGTAGTCTCTGGGATACATACTTATCTCTCTAGCAGGCCTGTTTATATCAAAGGCAAGGTTTATGTCTTTAGAACGGGTAATTCCGGCACAGTTTTTTTTTTGTGGATATACAGGAGGTCCATCAGAGTGGGGTCTGACAATGCCCTGTATGCCAGGCATATATTTCCCCTCGGAAGCCTGTAGGAGACAGAATACAGGGATAGGGCCTTGAAGTGTTGTGTGGTGAATTGCGTTGAAGGCCTTGGCAAGGTTGAGATAGGCTGTGTGCACTGTCTTACCTTCGTCTATGGCTTTGGTGACGGTCTCAAAGACATCTACCAGGTTAAATAAACATGATTTACCCTTAATGAAACCAAACTGGATTGGGTCTAGTGTTTGGAGGTTGCCTATGTCCTTGTTGATAAGTGTCACTCGTCTAGTCAGGATAAAATAGATGTGTCTTTGTGGGTTCTGTTCAAGCAGCTTTATTATGTACAAACACATCAGGATTGAGGATTAATAATTTTAACTTAGATAAACTTATAAACAAACTAGCTATTACACTCGTACATGCTCATTCTCTGGCTGCACTCACAAAATGGCACTGAAGCTACAACGTGCTGGCTATTTATATGCTTGTGCCGACCTTGAAATGCTTCTTAAAGGTACAATGTACACACACTATTCTACATCCTCCCTGTTTGAGAATAAGTCATGGAATGTTGATGACATTAATTGACATGCAATCAATACAAATAATTATTTGTCATGCAATTATACAGAACTAAATACATATAAACAATTATGTCCAGGTTGCTGCTATTTCACACTAGGTCTGGAAATACAACCAAATTGTGTGACATAGAACTTACAATTACATTTGGCAACTGGGACTGTCTGCTGAATGTTCAGCTTTAGGGACATCAGGAACATCATCAGTAATGGAAGTAGAAGTTAAGACACATTCTGCAACATTGTCTGGATTGCTCTGAGATCTGGAGTCTGTATCACAGGAACAATGCTGCTCTATCAGTTCTGGTACAGGAAGAAGATGTCTGTGATTTCTCCTGTACTCCACACCCATAGATTCTACGAAGTAGGATTTTGGCTCGGTACATATACCTGTTACTTGACCAATCTAATCAAAACCTTTTGCCATTTGTAGCCTCACTGTCTCTCCTTCTTTCAATGGACAAAGAAATCTGCTCGATTTATCATAACTGGACTTCTGGAAAGAATCTTTTCTGAATAACTGGGCTCTAATTGTCCTGTTCTTAGCTTTAGGCCTCAACAGACTGGAACTAATAAACAGTGTTGTTCTGGTTTGCCTAGATAGAAGTCTCTGAGCAGGTGAGCCAAGTATATCGTCACGGGGTATGTTTCTGAGATTAAGTAAATTCAAAAAGACATCAGTATTATCATGCTTTGATCTCTCTAGTAATTGCTTTGCCGTCTGCACTGCACGTTCAGCTAGTCCATTTGACTGTGGATATTCTGGACTACTAGTAATATGTACAAAGTCACATTCTTTTGCAAATTTCTGAAACAACTAACTGGTAAATTGGGCACCATTGTTAGAAATAACTTTGTGTGGACTACCATGGACTGAGAAATGACATTTCATCTGGTGATAACAGCAGTGGATGTTAGGTTAGGTAGAAAATCAATCTCAAACCAGTTCTAATAAGAATCTATCAACACTAAGCAATGCTCATTGTTCCACTGTTGACCAAGGTACTTCAGGAACTTAACTTAGCTGAAGTGGTTCTTTTTGCAAATCCAGTTTAGTACTGTTGCATACCGAACAAGAAGAAAGTACTTTATCAATGTCTTTTACTAGAGAAGGTCAAAATACTAGTTCTCTCGCCCTTCTTTTGTTGATTTGGAACCTGGGTGACCACAATGCATAATCTGGATATATTCACATTGTGAGGAAGCAGGAGCAACAATTTTGGGACCTTTGAAAATAATGCCACTTTCTATCAACATCTCATCTCTGTAAGGAAAATAAGTTTGCACTTCAGATTGTACACTAGATTGCTTTGACGGCCATCCAACATTAATGTAGAGGTTGAGCTTTTGCAAAATTGGATCAGTCTTTGTATGATCCTTCAGCTCATCAAGTCTCGTGGCAGAAATATTACGCACTTCCATGACGTTGAAGTCAAAATTCTCTGCATGAAACTGTTCCGTTGTATTTCTGGGTGATCTGGATAAGGTATCAGCCAGATAAAGACATTTGCCTTTTGTATAGACCATTTCGAAGTTGTACTTTTGCAGTTTGAGCATCATTCCTTGTAATCTCGTTGGAGCTAAATGCATAGGCTTCTTTAGAATGGGATCTAGAGGTTGGTGATCTGTTTCAGTCTGAATAGCTCGGCCATAGATATAATCATGAAACTTTGAGCATGCAAATACTATTGCCAAAAGTTCTTTAGATGCATAGGCTATTGGTCTGCCTTCTTGAAGAATAACTGCGCCAAGACCATATTTTGAAGCATCACAGGAAAGAATTACTGGTTTATCGACATCATAATATCTTAATGTAAGTGGGGTGGTAATTTTCTGCTTAAGGTCTTCAAATGCCTTCTGGTGCTGTTCCAATCAAGACCATGTAACATTTTTGCATGTCAGCTCTCTCAAAGGTGCTATCAACTCACTAAAGTCTGGTATAAATTTGCCTAAATAGTTGACCATACCAAGACAACATTGTAGAGCCCCTGAACATTATCTGGTGCTGGCATCTCATGAATGGCTGCTTGCTTGGACAGGTCTGGTCTCAAGCCAGTGCTGGTAAATAAATGACCTATATATGTAACTTCTGGTAATCTGAATTTACACTTCAGAGAATTGAGCTTTAAGTTTACTTCACGTGCTCTGTCTATAACTTTCTTAAGGTTTCTGTAATGCTCTGCTTCACCATTGCCTCCAACCAATAAATCATCTACTATTATGGCACAAGGATAAGCTGAAAACATTTGCTCCACTGCACGCTGGAAGACTTCTCTTGCAGAATTTATTCCAAATGGCATCCTGAGGAATCTATATCTGCCAAATGGGGTACTGAAAGTAGTCAGTAATGAGGATTTGCAGTCAAGCATCACTTGCCAAACTGAACGTTTTGCATCCAAGACAGAAAAAACAGTGGCATTTGGTATTAGGGCTGCGACTTCCTCAACTGTATACATTGGATGATACAGTCTCTTTAATGCTTTGTTCAAATCACTTGGGTAATACATATTCTGATTTCATCTGAGCCTTTTTTGTGGGCTTCTACCATGGACGACACCCATTCAGTTGGTTCTGTAACTGGACAAATTAAACCTTGCTGCACCATTTTATCCAACTTAGCTTTGATTTTATCCTGCATAGCTATCGAAATTTTCTTGCTGGTCTGACTACTGGACTGACCTCTAGGTCTAACTTCATGGAGTACACAACTGGAAGCTTGCCCAACTTGTCATAGAAAACATCAGCATACTCTGAGAAAATAACTTCAGTAAAATTGGAATTAGAATATGTGGTTATATGATGAACTTCTTTGGTAAAAGAAAGCAAATTCATTCTCAAACTGTCTCTAAGACCCAGTAATGACTATACAGGTCTTCGGACTACATGGATTAACAAGCTGTAGCAGTTCCTAGCCAAATAACATGAAAGAACTACTGTGCCTTCAGTTTGAATTTCCTCCATAAGCAGCAAGTTTCGCACAGCTAGCCACATTGAGTTGTTCACCAGTTCTCACCTTAGCAAATATGTCTGCTGCCATAACATTACCCTTTGAGCCAGTGTCTGCTTTAAGCTCTGTGGATTTACCATTGATCTGGACAGTACAAAACACTTCATTCTTTGCCAGCAAATTTACTGCATCAATCTTTTCACCAATTACTGATACATCTATGTAGAAAGTAGAATTGTAGATCTCTGTATGATCTTCTTCTTCTCTTTCGGCTGTTCCCATTAGGGGTTGCCACATCGGATCGTCTGTTTCCATTTCATGCTGTCCTTTGCATATTGCTCTATCACAACAACCACCTGCATGTCTTTTCTCACCACGTCCATAAACGTTATCTTAGGCCTTCCTCTTACCTGGCAGCTCCATCCCTAGCATCCTTTTCCCAATATACCCATCATCCCTCCTCAGCACATGTCCAAACCAACGCAATCTTGCCTCTCTGACTTTGTCTCCAAACCATCCAACCTGAGCTGACCCTTTAATATACTGATTCCTAATCCTGTCCATCCTTATCACACCCAGTGCAAATCTTAACATCTTTAACTCTGCCACTTCCAGCTCTGACTCCTGCCTTTTTGTCAATGCCACCATCTCCAACCCATACAACATAGCTGGTCTCCTTACCCTCTTGTAGACCTTCCCTTTCACTCTTACTGGTACCCATCTGTCACAAATCACTCCTGACACTCTTCTCCACCCATTCCACCCTGCCTGTACTCTCTTCTTCACCTCTCTTCCACACTCACCATTACTATGAACTTTTGATCCCAAGTACTTAAACTCATCCACCTTAGCTCTATATATGATCAACTTGCTTTTTCGAGTGACCATTCTTTATAACTGTGTGAGATCTACTTGATTTGCAAAACTTTTGAAAATGGTTCCATTTTTTACATTTATGGCAGTGCTGACCAAATGCTAAGCATTTTTCACTTTTAGACTCATAATTGGCATAATTGCAACAGTTAACAATAAAGCTGGATTTGAGTTTTGCTGACTCACCCTTGTACTGCCTGGATTTGAGTTTTGCTGACTCACCCTTGTACTGCACTGAGCATGTCCTTTTCTTTCAACTTGCTGGAAAACTAAGGTGTTTCCATGTTAAGCCGGCAGGGGTGGCAGCTGACATGTGCTTAAGCCTGCTTTTGCTAGCCACATATTGCATGCTGTCTACATTTGCTCTGGAGCCTGCTGAAACCATGCTCTTATCACTTGCAAGCATACTTGTGTGTCTTTCTGTAACTTCATGGATGTGACAAATCTCAGTAGCTTTGCTCAGCGTTAAATCACTGTCATGAAGCAAAATCTTTCTCACTGCAGCATTATTAATACCACACACAAGCCTGTCCTTTATCAACTCATCTTTTAAGTCACCAAACCAACACATTTTAGCTTTGTTTCTCAAGTTAGTTATATAAGCTGCGAAAGTTTCCTCTGGTTTTTGATCTCTTGTGTAAAACAAATGCCTCTCTAATGTAATATTTGTCTGAGGGTTACAAATTTCCCTAAATTTGCACTTCAAACACTTGGGGTCTTCCCTTGATTCAACCTGTACAACAATATGACTGTTTTCACCTTCTCCCTTGCATACTGCTGGTGCATACACAAATGAATGCTCTCTTTCAGTGGCCTCTGACCCAGCTAGGTTTAGCAAAATGAATGCCCTGGTGCGTGCATGTTTGTCAGAATAAGTTGCTTGTATTAAAATATCATATTGTTGTTCAAATGTTCTCCAACTTTCTGCAATATTCTGATCAAACACTAACGATGATGGTTTTTGAAATCTGTCTGCCATATTAGCACATACCAGTGAAGGCTTTTGCGAGTATGCATGAACATACACACATATACACATGCCAGAAATTTATACCAGTATTTGTAACTATGCCCAGTAGCACGACAAACCTCTGAATAACTGAACTTTGTGAAATAAGTCTCTCAGGCACTGTAATACTCTTGAAATCACTGAACTGTAAGAAATCACCTGTTATCAGTGTAAGAAACATTGCGAAATAAGATTCTTGGGCACTGTATTACTCTTGAAATTACTGTACTGTGAAAGTCAACTTATCATTGCAAGAATCATTTCAAAATAACTGCATTGTGTGAATAAATTGGGCATAAGTTCTGAGTAAGAAATATCTCAAAGTAACTGCACTTTGCAACTAAACAATACACAGCACACTGAAACTTCCCCCAAAATGGCTGCACTTTGCTAAATAAGTCTTTACAGTGCAAGAAACACTGAGTAATGGTGGCAATTTGTGAATAGACATACCCAGCACAAGAAACTCTTTGAAATGGCTGTATTTTGATTGTACTTTACGAAATATTTTCACTTTGCACACAAATAAACTCTTTGGAATAAATGGACAGTAATAAGCACACAGTGTAAGCACTTTTACACACTTTGAGATACTTTGAATAACTCTAGTTATGCCCTGAATATAATGCGAAGTAGTAGTTATGCCAAAAGACAGTTGCCAAAAAACATGCAGTAGTCTTGCTTTATTTATGCTTAATGTGCTCTTTTTGCCCTTTGCTATATTTGTTTTGCTTGTATATTCTCTTTTCATGCCCATTATACTTTTCTTGTGCTCATTTTACTCTAAACATGCTCGTTTTGCAATTTCTAGGTAATTCCAAACCCCTTATGTGCTTGTCTGATAACCGTTTTATCAAATATCTTAATTTTAAACATTTAATTTAATTAATAAGCTTTTTTGTGCCTGGACTGCGGTGGTGGTGCTGCGGTAGTGTTGTCGCCTCACAGTAAGACGTTGCCCTGTTCGATTCTCAGTTAGAGCGTCTTCTGTGTGGTGACATGTGTGAATGGGCGTTCCTTCGTTGAAGGTTGTGCATCAGGCCCGGCAAGTCGTCATGTAAAAATCTACTGCCAAGCATTAGCGGACCGGAGTTCCGCTGTGGCGACCCCTAACCGGGAAAAGCCGAAAGACACAACAATAAGCTTTTTGTGCCTCTTGCTTGTTTAGTAATGCAGTTTGTGCCCATGTAATGCTCTGTTTTATCTTTTTTTATAAAATAAATCGTTCGTGCAAGTTTTCATTACCTTTGGTTAATTTCTGGCCCTTTTTCGTGCTCTCTTCTCGTAATTTACTTTCACTGTTACCTCTGTACCTCATAGCTCTGAAAAGCAGTCTCTGGAATCCCGGTTCTGACACCTTGTCGCTCGTCTAGTCAGGATAAAATAGACAAGTCTTTGTGGGTTCTGTTCAAGCAGCTTTATTATGTACAAACACATCAGGATTGAGGCTAGATAAACTTATAAACATACTAGCTATTACACACATATAAATACTCACAAAATGGCACTGAAGCTAGCACATGCTGGCTGTTTATATGCACGTGCCAACCTTGAAACACTTCTTAAAGGTACAACATACACACACTATTCTACAGTAAGTTCCAAGATAATTTTTCTTGCAGATGAGGCTGGTTAAACTTATGGGTCTGTAGTTCCCAGGGTCAGTTGATGGCCTCCCTTTGTGCAGGGAGATTACTGTTTGCAGTTCTCCATTCTGCAGGAACATAGCCAGTTCTCAAGCTATTATTAAAGAGAATGCCAAGTGGGTCCTCTTGGTCTTGTTGTAGATTGTTTAGTAAGCAACCTGGGATATTATCTGGTTCCATTGAGGCCGTGTTTTTGGCCTTGGCAAGCACAGAGATGATCTTTTCTGTAGAGATACTAGGCGGAGGGCTAGTGTCCGGTATGCTTTGGGATATGGTAGGTGGGGATGGGGGTGAAGTTTGCACTGAATCTGTCAGCTAGCAGGCTGGCGATATCTTCTTGTGCAGTATGAGTGATCCCATCTGCAACCAGTTTGGCACATAGCTGGACATTCCCTTTTTGACTTCTGAAGTAGTTAAAGATTGCCTTATTTTTATCTTTGGCTAGGGATGCGATTTTAATTTTGTAATTTGCTTTAGAAGACTTTACAAGATTTCTGATTTTGTTGTTTAGGCTTAGGAGGGAACTCTTCCTCTGCAGAGTGATATCCCTCTTGCTTTTAGACAACAGTTTATTCCTCTTGTTATATAATCTGTTATATTTGAAGTCCACCACGGTGGCTTGTTTTTACAGGAAGACCTGGTTTTGATCCAGTCAGGTACAGTGGAACTTATGCAGAAGCTTAAGTGTTTCTACAGGGCATTTGCATACACTTCTGCATAGTGATCATTGATGTTTGTGATTGTGGGTTGTATGAAGCTTTTTATACCATCGCTTAGTAGGCTGTATATAGTTAGCTTTGGTAAAGTTTTTTTTATACTTTTTGTTCCTGTAAGGGTGTCAGTTCCAGTAGTTAATTCAAACGAGACTGATTTGTGGTCTGCCCTAACCAGGGAGGACCTCACGCATGGAGAAGTACAGTGACCCCCCCTTATGTTGGTGAGTACTATGTCCAGAGCATTAGAGCCCCTAGTGGGAGTGCAGACTATCTGTCGCAGAGAGAAACAAAGTCCAGGAACCTCTGTGCAAGTGTGTTTTTGCTTGTGTATATCCTCCAGTCTATGGAAGGATAGTTGAAATCTCCCATGATTAAGGTGTGGAGCTGTATGGTGAGGGATTCCAGTAAATCGAGGAATTCCAGTAAAACTCAAGTGGTTTCTTAACTCAGTTTGGCTTCAACATTCTCATCCCCTTGAATTTTTAGTTCCTCTTCTTCTATGTCTCAAGCAGGAACTATAGTGGTGGATTCAGCAGTTGACTCTCAATCCAAGGCTCCCTCTTCATTCACCTCTACCCTGTCAGGGGTTGTTCACAGATGCTTCAGATGTGGGATGAGGAGTAGCTTTTGGCTCCTTAAAAGTGCAGGGAGTCTGGTTTCCTCAAAAACAGAAATACCACATCAACATAAAGGAGATGAGAGCTCTTCTGTTGGTCTTTCAGACCTTATATCCTCTTTTCTTCCCAGGATCTTTCAAGGTGTTTACAGACAGTGCCACAGTGATGTGGTATGTCATCAAACAGAGAGGGGCAAAGTCTTGTCTTTTTTGCCAGATGGATCGCCTAGTGCGGGAACTAGTTATCCAGTATCAAAGTCACTTTTCAAGCAGTTTACATTCTTTCAGGTCAAAACATTGTGGCAGACTGTCTGAGCAGGTCCTTCACTCAATCCCCGAATGGATGCTTCACAGGGATATGTTTCTGGACATTGTCCACCAGTGGGGTATTCCTCACATGGATCTTTTTGCCTCCCATCTGAACATCAGTTTCCTCTATTTTTGTGCCAGAGTCCCAGGTCTTGTGGTTTGGAATGTGGACGCCCTCTCTTTTTCTTGGAAAGGGGTATTTCTTTTTATGCTTTTCCTCCCCTACCCCTCATTCCAAAAGTCCTGTTGACTTCCTTTTGGCCAAGGCAACATTTGTTCCCTCTTCTTCTACATTTTTACCAAGGGCAATCATAACAAGTTACCTCAAAGTGTGGACCTTCTCACACAAGACAAGGGATCTCTCATTCATCCCCATCTTTCCACTCTTCAGCTGACACCATAGGTGATAGGATTCTGAATAGTCATAGACATCTTTTTTCTGAGGACGTGCTTATGGTCCTGCAGGAGGCTAGGAAACCCTACTTATATAAATGGAAGAGGTTTTGTTTGGTGTCTTTCTCATAACCTGGATCAACTTTCTGTGGATGTTCCTTTGGATCTCTTTTGTCTTTGTGAACTGCTCAATGCTGGGTTGGCTTATTCTTCTGTTAAGGGTCACTTATCAGCTGTCTCTTTTTGTCTGCCTTATTCACCTCCTTTAGCTTCTAGATTTGAAGCTAAACAATTCTTTAAAGGCATCCTTCATATTAGGCCTCTCAGGAAGCCTGTTCCCACCTCCCTGGGATCTTAAATTTGTTTTAGAAAAATTGACCCAGGCCTCTTTGAGTCTGCAGCTTCAGCTTCCTTGCAGCATTGTTCTTGGAAGATGGTACTTCTTTTAGTCCTTACTTTTGCCAGATGGGTGTCTGAGCTTCAAACCCTTATGGCTTGTCCTCTTTTTTTGGAGCTTCATAAAGACAGGGTGTCCCTTCCTGGTAATCCTTCTTTTATGCCCAAGGTGGTGAATAAGTTTTCCCTTTATCAGTCTATTCATTTGCCCACTTTTTTCCCTTCTCCACAATCTGCCGGTGAGAAGGTGCTGCACATATTGGATGTGCATAGACAACTCAGATTTTATTTGGATAAGACTAAGACGTTTCGTAAAAGCTGCCCAGGTTTTTGTTTCTTTTCATTCTAGGTCTTTAGGACTTGCTGTGTTCAAGCAAACTATTTCTTCTTGGATCACTAAAGCCATTTCTTTTTATTACTCTTTTCATGGTAGGAGCCCTTTTTTCTGTTAAGGCTCATTCTACTAAGGCTGTGGCTTCTTCTGGTGCTTTTTTCAAGGGTTTGGATACTGACTCTGTTCTTGAGGCAGCTATCTGGACTTCTATGCATGCATTTACTAAGCACTACAAGTTAGATGGAATTTATAGAGCTACAGCAGGCTTTGCTAGGGCCATTCCTCATGGCTTCCTGGAGAGCTCTGCTGGTCCATCCTCCTTCCTCTTTTCTTCCTAAGCTTTTGCACTCTCCCTATTATAAAGAATTGTACAACAGTGAAATGGAAGGCATAGTACAGTTGTGTAAGATCTTACCGTAACAGTAGATGTCCTTCTCTTCACTGTTGCAGTATTTACTCCCTCCTTCTTCCCCTGGTCCTTTTCCCTTCTGGATGTATTGCTTACCTCTTTTCTCCTTGGACTGGTGTTCTTACTGGAGCTCTCAGTTCTGAGGATGGTACATCTGGACATCAACTTTATGCCTTATGTTACACGAGGAGAATATGTGTGACATATGGCATATCTTAAAGCAACCTAAAAAGGCTTTGGTATATTGGCCAGATTTCAGGCCGCCCTTGGCAGGGGATCCCCTATTGTAAATAGTACTGCAACAGTGAAGAGAAGGACATCTACCATTATGGTAAGATCTTACACAACTGTTCTTTTCTGAGGATTGTCAATTCTTAAGTGTCCTTCTGCTGAACTTGTTCTGGTGTTAGTCTGCTCTGACAAGCCTTCTAAACTTTTGCCCTATTACAAACTTCTGCCATCAGATAAGGATAGTAGGGCAATGGAGAAAATTGGTAAGAAGGGTTATACTGCTTCTGCTTTTGCCTTTTGGGCCATCAGTTACTAGACCCACATGACCAGATATGCCCTGGCCATTATTATGTAGGCTTGTCAGGTTATTTCTGACCTCCCTGAATCTGAAACAAACTTTTCTGCTCTATCTGTTTTTGGTACTACCTCTCAGATGGCTCATCACTCTATCAGGTGTAGCTAAGATGCTGCTGATGCATCTTCCAGAGCTGCTGCCTTTGGGTCTGTCGTAAGGCATTTTTCTTTGTTTTGCCTACAGACTTTACCTGAAGTCATTAAGGCCAAGTTGGTGGATGCTCCTTTGGATAATAAAAATCTCTGTGAGACTGCTGCTGCTGATATGTTTAAGTCTTTTCAGGAAAAAGGTAAAGCTTTGCTGGATCTCAAACATATATATATATATATATATATATATATATATATATATATATATATATATATATGTGTGTGTGTCCCTTGTCCCTAAGTTCCAGGGGAACTATCCTGCTTGGTCTGGTTTCATTTGCAGGCAACCTTGTTAGGCCACTAAAGTCAGGAAGGATAATAGGCTAGCTCCTCCTGCTAAGTCTTCTTTGGTTCCTGCGGCTCAGAAGTCTCCTTTATCTGACAAGACTGCTTCTGTTTGACATCGTACCCCACCCCCACCCCTCAACCAGGTTCCCTTGTCCCTTCAGCTCTCCCTCTGTCTTCCAAACTTGTATCTCATCACCTCAGATTCAGTGTGCCTCTTCTGCCTTTTCTAAAATGGGAATTCGAGTGGTGAATTCAACAACTTGCCCTCAACCTAGGCCTGCCCTTTCAGCCTCCAGTTCCTCCTCAAGAACTATTCACTGATGCTTCAGACAGGGAGTGGGGAGCTTCATGTAGTCACCTGAAAGTTGTCCCCCCCCCATCAGAGGTCAGACCATATCAAGATCAAATTTATGGGAGCTCTGATGCTGTCTCTTCAGGGTTTTCACCCCATGCTCTCTCCAGTCCCTCTGAAGGTTTACATGGACAAAGCTACAGTGATGTGGTATGCCAGTATGCATGGGAGCACAGTCTTACCTTCTGTGCAGCCTGGCTCTTCAGGCCTGAGATCTGGTTCTCAGTTATTAGTTAACCCTTCAGGCAGTGTATATTCTTTCAGAGCACAATCAAGTGGCAGACTGTTTGAGCAGGTCCAAAACACAGGCTCACAAATGGATGGTTCTTAAAGATGTGTTTCTGGACATAGTCAGTCTGTGGGGGATTTCTCAGGTAGATCTTTCTGCCTTGCCTCCAAACAGGCAGCTCTCTCTTTTCTTTTCCAGAGTGCCATGCCATCTGGCGTGGAAGACAGACACCCTTTCTTTTCCTTGGAAGGGGATGGTTCTCTATGCGTTCCCTCTCCTTCCCATCTTTCAAAGAGACCTCTAGAAGATTCAGCTGGACTCCAAAAAAATCTTACTAATGACTCCCTTTTGGCAAAGACAGCACTGGTTGTCCCTGTTAATGCATCTGGCTTGGGGCAATCACCACAAGTTACCTCACCAGTTGGACATCCTCACATAGGACAAGGAGTCATTTGTCCACTCTTCAACTGACATTGTGGGTGATAGGATTTTGATCCCTTTTAGGCACCTCTTTTCTGAGGACATGCTCGGGGTTTTAATGGAGACAAGAAAACCTGCAACCAGAAAGTCTTATTTGTCCAAATGGAAGAGATTTTCATTCTGGTGCCATAGGTTCATAGGTAGGTACTAGGCTATTGGCCCAAGGGCCTACGTAAGCCTAGCCAACAAGGTTCCCTGGCTTATGCCACCCAAGAAAGTTATTTTCCTGTGCCACTGTCGAGCAGAGACACAGAAGTTATTCATGGGGTGTATTTCCTATTTCCCATCCACTCATCAAGATTTTTCTTGAAGAGTGCTAATGAGGAACTTTGCTTGACATAGATGGGTAGCCTGTTCCAGAGTATGGGAAGTCTCTGGGACAGAAATCTATCCCTCCAGCATGTCCTGTTTATTGTGGTGACAAGGTTTAGGTCCCTAGATTGTGTAACTCGGAGGGATTGGGATTTCTTTAGGTGTAGCATGTCCAACAGCTCTGGGTTTGACATAGCTTTATATGTTAGGCAGAGATCACCTCGGAGTAGGCAATATGCTACGAAGTAAAGCTGGAGATTGTTTGAGGCAGTTAGTGTAAGGCATTTGTTTGAGGCCAGTAATCCTCTTTGTGAGGTACTTCTGTGGCCTTTCCAGCTGCTGCAGATGTCTTGTGATGTACATTCCAAAAGGGGCGTTGTACTCTATAATGGGTCTAATGAGTGTCGAGTAGAAGGGAACAATGACCTCTTTTTTCCTGGTTGAGAACCCTTTTATGATGAGGTGTGCCACGTAGAAGGACTTACTGACTACTGTGGCGATGTGACTATCAAAGGAGAGACTACTGTCCACCTGGGTCCCAAGGTCTCTTATCACGCATTCAGTGTTAAGTAGATTGCTGCCTATGTGGTAGTTCATGGGTACATAGTTTTTACTAAATGGGATGACACTGCACTTTTTGGCATTGAGCTTGAGGCCATGGCTCTGACACTAGGCATCTGTCTCAGTGAAGCCCTTTTGTAGGATGTCCACATCATTTGGGGACTTGACTATGGTTCCTAGTTTGCAGTCATCTGCGAACTTCATTAGCCAGAGGCCTTCTGTGTTAGCCTGTACTTTAGAGAAGTAGATACCAAACAGGAGAGATCCCAGGACAGAACCCTGTGGTACTCCACTTGTCACTGCTTTGAGGTCAGATTTGGAGTCTGCAACTTTTACAGTGTGGGTTCTGTCAATGAGCCAGTTGGCAACCCATCTTGTGATGTAGGGATTTATACCTAGTTTAGTGAGTTTAGCTATAATTCCAGAATGGGGGATGGTGTTGAAAGCTTTGGCGAGGTCAAGATAGGCTGTGTGAACCACCTTACCCTCATCTACGGCTTTGGTGACTGCCTCAAAGAAGTCGATCAGATTCAGGAGGCATGATCTGCCTTTCACAAACCCGAATTGGGTGGGATCCAGAGTTTGGAGGTTACTAATGTCTTTGTTTATGAGTTCCATGATGATACGTTCCATGCCCTTGCAGACCAGGCTTGTCAGGCTAATAGGGCGATAGTTCCTGGGATCAGTGGTGGCTCCCCCTTTGTAGAGTGGGATAACTGTTGCTGTGCACCATTCAGTGGGCACAAAGCTTGATGTGAGGCTATAATTGAGCATGGTGCTTAAGTGGGGAGCCAGTTCATTCTGAAGTTCGTGTAAAACGCAGCCTGGGATGTCGTCTGGTCCCATGGATGCTGTGTTTTTGGCTTTAGAGAGTGCAGCTTTTACCTGCGTAGTTGTGATTACGGGGACTCTGCATTCTTCCTGTATAGATATGGGCCCTTTAGGGGGTGAGAGGGGGGTAAAGTTAGCACTGAACCTATCTGCCAGGATGTTGGCAATATCAGTTGGTTCTGTAATTTTCTTGCCTTTGTGCTGTAACTCAGAGCAGATCTGGGTGTTGCCATCGAGATTTTTGACATAGCTCTAGAATGCTTTGTGGTTGTCCTTGGAATTAGTGGCAATTTTGTTTTCATAGCTAGCTTTGGAGGATCTTATAAGGGATCTCAGCTTCTTACTGAGGCTGACCAGGGAGCTCCTCCACTCATGGGAGTTTACTCTCTTTTGCAACAGTTTCTTCCTTATGTTCTACAGTATATTTATGGCAGGGGACCACCAGATTGGCTTCCTTTTTTTGGAGGATAGCGTCTTGGTTCTGTTTGGGATAGCACGATCCGTGTTTATAGAGTGCATTTGTGTAGGATTCAGCAGTTGTAACTGTATTGTCCATCTGCATGGGTGTCATGAAGTTCACCACTTCTGTCTTAAGAAGCATGAAGTTGGCTTTGGAGAAATTTTTTACTGTGGCTTCCTTAATGGGGGGTGGGGGCAGGATGTGGATATCAAAGGTGATTAGCTTATGGTCGGATCGAACCAACGAGGAGTTGACTTCAGGTGTGGAACATCGGTCAATCATGTTGGTAATGACTAGGTCTAGGATATTGTAGCCCCTGGTGGGGGTGTGGATAAGCTGATCCAGGGCATTGGAGTTTATGAATTCCAGAAAGCGTTGAGCTAAGGAGTTGGTACATAAATAGTTTTCCCAATTAATGGTGGGGTAGTTGAAGTTGCCCATTATTAGGGTGTTTGGTTGAACCCTAATATTTTCCAGTACATCAAAAAAAGAGGAGTGGGAATCCTGGGGCACGGTGGGGGGTCTGTAGCAAGCTACAATTTGGATTGCAGTTTTGCCCAGAGTTAGTTGCACTTGGATATGCTGAGCAACTAGCCTGGAGGTGTGGATATCCTTAATAAATATGGACACACCTCCGCCTTTGGTGTTTTGGTCCAGGTTACATGGCTGAAAAGTGTGGTATGAGTTACAGCCTGGTAGTGCAGGGGTGCTCTCTGGAGCCTTGAACCAGGTCTCAGTCACTACACAGATATCGATGTTCTCCATTTTAAGGAGTGCCTCGAGTGAGTGCATTTTGAGATTTAGACTTCTAGCATTGATTAGCATTACCCTCAGTTTTTGCTTGCCTGTTCCTGTTATGGTGGTGAATTTGTTATTTGAACCTTGCCTAAAAAATGCATTATAGGGGCAGCAAGAGCCTTAGCCAGTATCCGGAATCCCAGGGGCGACAGGTGCAGTCCATCTGTGGCAAAGCATCGTGGTCTTTTGACCATGTCATCCCAAGCAGACAGATACTGGATCCCTTTAGAATGACACCAGAAGCTTAGCCAATTGTTGAAGTCAATCATTTTGTCCTTGTACTGCGGTATCATTCTGGGCGATGGCAGAATGCTACTCAGGGCTAGGGTCATACCTGCCTGGGCTACAAGATTGGAGAGCTCTTCCATGTTTCTTTTCATGTAGTCCAGGGAGGTACGTCTCAGGTCATTCACACCAACACGGACAATGACAGAGTCATATTTGTACTTGTTGTGGAGTGATCTGAGTGCGTGGGTTATGTGGCAGATCCTGGCACCCAACAGGCAGCTGACAGTAACCTTCTCCTTGTTTAGCCTGGTGAGTGGGACATCAGTGTGCCTGACTATAAAGTCACCTATGTTTAGTGTGTTAGGTTCATTGTTTTGTCTTATTGGCTGTGGTTGAGTGGCACACTGAGTCTGTGGGCTGTGTGTCATTTGGGTTGTGTTGGGGGATGGAGGTTGGTTGCGTTTCTGCTTTGGAAGTCTCTGTTGCTTAGACAGATTATTATTGAGAGCCTCCGGAAATGTTTTTGTGTTACTATGTGTGGATTTTGGTGGTGTAGATTTAGCGAGACTATGTGATGAGTGTGGTGTGGTGCAAATGTTTACCTTCTCCTCATGACTGTCAAGTTCCGTCTTGGTTGGAGAGAGCTTTACCTCCAGTTTGGCTAGATAAGTGCATCTCTCACAGGTTGTAGTGCTGGGTGGTAGGAGGAGAGGGTTGTCTGTGTACATGAGCCAATTTCTACATTGCCTCAAGATGCCCAGATTCATCAGATAGACAGGAGAGAACACTGGGAGCTGACCCTTGGACATGCCTGAATAAAAAAATATTTTCCTCTAGATAAGTGAGGAAAGTGAGTACAAGAGCTGTTTTTCTCTAAGCAAGTGAGAAAAGTAAGTACAAAAACTGTTTTCCTCTAGGTAATGAGGAAGATTGAGTGCTATAGTAATCAGTAGCTTATTTAGTGCTTACAAGTTCTGAACAAGTGCTGAGCATGAATAAGCAAATTTAAGTGCTAAAACTAAGAATCTGTATCTGCACTAGATGAGTTACAGGACAGAAACAAGTGCAAATTTAGGCTTTCAAATCAGAAAGTTGAGAGAGATGGAAGAGATTGCCCAAACAGCCAATAACTACAATTTCTGGCCAGAACCACTCCTTATGTGGTAGACAGGTTACCTAGTGTTTTACCACTCCCACTGATAAGCTAGAAGGCTTCCCTCCAACACAGAAAGGCTTGGGGGGCTCAGAAGCTTACTAACAGTCCTGGATACAGCAAATTCTATATCTGGAACACTAGTTACAGGAAAGGTAGAACACAGGCTTACTAGGGTTACCACCTGTCCCACTTTGCGAGGGACAGTCCCTCTTTGGGCAGTTGTGTCCTGACAAAAAATTGTAAAAATGGCAAATGTCCTGAGATTTTAGGACAAAATTATTTAACAGTTATTCTGTATCTAAAATACCTTAATATTATAAGAAACAGAATAAGCAACTAAAATGCTACAAGAATAAGCTTTTATTTAGGCAAAAAAGTGAAGTTCTATCCTTTGTAATGATTTGAAAAGGTGGCAACCCTAAGGCTTACAGTTTTTTTTTTTTTTTGTTTTTTTTTTACAGAAAAGTAGCAAAAACAGTAGTAAAAACAATTCACATGCAGTGCACGCTAGCAACCTTGAGTATGTAGCAATATTAGACCAAACACAGTTTAAAAAATGCAATTAAATTAAAAAGGACTAAAAGCAAGTGCAGAAAGAGTTTATTAGGTAGAATGTGGTAAAGAGATGGGACTGGGGGAGTGTCCCAGATCAAATCTACAGTGGGGCGGGCAACTGCAAAAGCCACCAAATTTAAACTATAAACCAAAAATAGGGTGGGTGGGACATAACAGTTTCAACAGAGATCTAAGCAAAAACTAACAGTACAAACTCTAAAACCCCAAAAATATACTCAGCTCTGTATATTTGCAGATCAGTCTCTCAGAACAGTGAGACAACAGTTTCAACAGAGATCTAAGCAACAATTAACAAACTCTATAACCAAAAAAATATATATACTCAGCTCTGTATATTTGCAGATAGTCTGGAAGGCAGTCTTTCAGAACACAGGTTCCAGCAATTAATGTTCATAACCAAAACCCTTTTTCAGTGGGAGTACCTCTGGCCCTCTCTTATTTTTGTGAGTTGCTCCAGTTTGGTTTGGCCTATTCTTTTGTAAAGGCCTGTTTGTCAGCTATTTCTGCCTGTCTGCTTTTAAATCATCCTTTGGCTTTTCGCTTTGAAGTCAAACAGTTTCTTAAAAGCATCCTGCATCTTAGGCCCCCAAGGAAGCCTATTCCTCCTTCTTGAGACCTTAATTTTGTTTTAGAAAACAAATGACACAGGCTCATCTGAGCTTGCAGATTCAGCTTCTTAGCAACATTGTACCTGAAAGACTGTCTTATTGCTTGCTCTTACTTCTGCTTGGATGATTTCTGAGCTTTAGGACCTTATGGCTATCCCTCCTTTTTTAGTTTTTCACAGAGGCAGGGTTGCAGGTTTTCCCTTCATATTAATCCTTCTTTTATGCCCAAGGTTGCTGAATCGGGCAGTACATCTCCCTCCCTTTTTTTCCTTCTCCTTAGTCTGCCAGTGAGAGGGTCCTTCATAGCTTGGATTTGCATAGACAGCTGATGTATTATTTGGAAAAAACTAAGGCCATTCATAAGTCTGACTAACTTTTTTTTTTTCATTTTTTTCCATGACATTAGGTTTGGCTGTTTCTTAGCAAAACATCTCCTCCTAGATTTCTAATGTAATTTATTTTTGTTATTCTTTTTATGGCAAGTATCTGTCTACTTCAGTCAGAGTTCACTCCACTAGGGCTGTTGCCTCTTCTGGTGCATTCTTTAAGGGGTTGGACACCATTTCCATCTTTAAAGCTGCTACTTGGTCTTCACTGCATACCTTTACTACATGGTATAAATTGAATATGGTTTCTAAGGTCAGAGAAGGTTTTTCTGGGGCCATTCTGCATGGGTTCATTGAGGGCTTTTCCCAGCATTCCACCTTCCAATCCTGTCCTTGAGCTTTTGTAGTCTTCCTAAGGTGAAGAATACTGCAGTAGTGATGCAGAGGAACATAGTACAGTCGTGTAAAATCTTACCATAACAGTATGTGTCCTTCTCTTCACTATTGTAATATTTGCTCCCTCCATACCTCTCAACCTCTTAGAGCAAGAAATCTGGACAAAGCCAAAAATAATGGGGAACAAAGGCTCAAAAATAGGGACACATTTTAAATATTGCTATTGCAAACTTAGAAAGTTGATAGGATAACAGGTTTTGCATTAGCATGAGTTTCCCAAAGGATATGAAGTCTGAAACTCAAATGACTGCCATTATTTTCTGAATTCAGTCCCTGATGATTTGCCAGAAAACTACAAATTTATTAGAAACAGGTCAAAAATATGAGGCAAAAATCTGGACATCTGAGAGGTATGACTCCCTCCCTTACCCCTGTTTTTTTCTTTTTGGTTTTGTTAAGTTTCTGTTGTTCTCCTACTTTGGACACAATAGAAGAGTCTTCGTGGGTTCTGTTCCAGCAGCTTTATTCTATACAAACACATCTCTATATAGATTTACTGACTCTAAGTTAAGTAACTTAAATACAAACTAACAACTGTGATCATGCATGCTGTCAGCGTGGCTGCACTTAAAAAATGGCACCAGGGAGTGCACGTGTCTGAAATTTGGGTCCACTTCACATGACTGAATCTCAAATTACTGAATTTCATTTGACTGAGACCACAATACCTAATTTTCAAAATACTGAAAACTCATTTGACTGAATCTCATTACACTGAAAGCTTACAATCCTGAATTCAAAATACTGAATTTTAAGCCATAGACATGCACACTTACAACACCAACTTCTAACTCTTTCCAAAACTTAAAAAAATACTTACTTACCCTCTTAACAGAAACTGGACAATATAAAACCAAATTATGTGCAGAGCTACACCCCCCACACCCAAATGTGGGAGGGTTGTGCCCCCACACCCCCCAACTATATAGATATATATATATATATATATATATATATATATATATATATATATATATATATATATATATATGTATATATACACATATATACACACACACTACCTTCACCTCACACACTGGGGGGGGGAAAAGGGCATACCTTATACCTTTACACCACACACTACTCTGTACTGCCTGGAGCAAATGAAACATCCACCATATTACTTTAGATAGTTTCCATAAAAATGTAAAGATATATATATATATATATATATATATATATATATATATATATATATATATATATATATATATATATATAGGTTTACTATCATAAATTCGAAAGTAAAAATAAATAATGTCTTTATTTTCAAATTTATGCATCGAAAATGAACATTTTTGAATAATAGTAAACTCGAAAACAAGGGTGTATTGTCGAAAATGTCGCTTGCGACATTTACGGCGATACACAGCACGCCCACCCTTCCCATAATCACCTACCTACCTAACCGAAACACACAGTTATGCAGGGGGGCTGCGCACCCCTGCACCCCCTAACTTAATATTCCAACTCCAAGATTGCACTACGGTGAGGAAAGGGATGCATTTTCCTAACCGCATTGTACCGCGATCCCCTCCCATGAGTGAAAGTTAGAATTGCGAATGCACAGTTCATTCGCAATGCAAACCTTCGCTCATGTCACCTGCCGTAATATGACGTATTCGAACATCTGATGTTCGAATACGTCATAGCCGTGCAAATGCACGTCGACATAATGATAGCAAACCATATATATATATATATATATATATATATATATATATATATATATATATATACACACACACACACACACACATACATACAATCAAAGTCCATGTTGCTGCATATTTCACACTTGGCTTTGATACTCGCTCATATCATGTGACATAAAACTTTTAGCATTTGGAACTGTCTCTGGAAAATGTTTGACCTGTGGAATGTCTGTAACATTTTCTGGAATGGAATCAGAATTTTGAACACATTCTGGTATGGAAACAGTGTCTGATTCACTCTTAGATTTGAATGTCGCATCACATAAACAATGTTGTGATAGTGATGAGGATTCTGATACAGGAAGAAGATGTTTTTGGATGTTCATCGTGTTTCACTGTTGCAGTCATTACATTTGGGTAATCTGCTGGCAGGTTGCCCTCAGTCGGCCTGATTAACAAAGTTTTGGGTCCTGCGTCAGTTGCTATACCTTCTTCCATGATGTCTGGGGTATAAAACATGCAACCGACACCATTACATCAGTCTTTCTTGCTGCGCAGTGCCCAAAGCAGAAGCAGTTCGCAAGTGCCGGTCGGCCGACTCCTGAAATTTTCATTTTCGAGTTTCAGAACTGAAGTCTTCAACAAAAAGCTAAGTACCCCGTTGGGGAAACTTTTTCTTGCTCCTTACCAATGTCAGTAAAAGTTAATAATTGTATTACTTGTGGGAAGCAAATACCTCTTAAGGATTTTCATTTGTACTGTATTCCTTGCCCAGCCCCTGACCACGACAGACCTTGCTGTTGGTTTTGTGCTTTATTTAATCAGCGCACTATCCATCGTCGGTACATTTTTGTTTCAAAATATTTCGGCTCTTGATTTAATTATCCAGAAATGACGTCAGTTAGCCATCCGACTACCAGAATACTGAAAAGACTCAAAGAAAAAGACAGAGACAGGCCGTTGAGGCCCAAAACTGCCAACAGCGCTTCTCCTAAGCCAGTCGCCAGTTCGCCGGTGCTCAGTGAGGTGCTTTCGCAGCCCCTGATACCCACTACTTCTGATTCGCAGGCCTCTACTGAGACCCATTCGGAGCCCGGTATGCAGTGAGATGCTTCACATATGGAACCCATGGATGTCTCTACCTTGGATGGGTCTGGAGCCGCTGAGCAGGCACCAGCTTCTGAGGGTGTATTCAGGCCTACAGACTTGCATATTAAACCAACTCCAACTTCAGTGCTAAGGCCTAAATCTCGATCTATGTCTAAAAAAACCGACACACAGGCCACATGTTCAGGCCCCTATGCCTAAAAAACAAATGATCAAAATGGCTGAAGATTTAATTACTCTAATCAGGGGTAGTGAACCCCCCCCCCCTCCAATAGGCCTAGGATTGAATTTGACTATGAATCTTCTGAACAGGACTCTGTTTCTTCTGACTCTTCCAATTATCTGGATTTGTCCATACCTACTTATGAGGACTCTGATGCAGAGGATTCCATTCCCTCTGCTTCTCCGCCTGAGGATTTCTCTTTTGGGGAAACTTTACATGCCTTAAGGGAGCATTTCCACTGGGAAAGTCAGGATTTCTCTGAATCCAAAAAGAGGCTTAGAGATTTCCTTCGTCTTCCTCAGCATAGGCCTTTGACTATACCTCCTGTATTAGATATTGTTGATGATGTGTTTCCGGAATCCAGTATGGCCCCTAATTCCTTACCTCCAGCCCCTAGCAAACCAGACAGGTGCTACAGGGTTCCTGAGTCCCACAAATTCCTTTTCAAAAATCCTGTTGCGGACCCTGAAACCATTTCTCAGGGGCCCAAGGGCATTAAGGCTTCTACTGCTAAAAATCTTACCCCTTCTGATAGAGACTCCAGGCCGCTGGATAGATGGGATAAAAAGGTTTATATTTCTGCAACCTTAGCAATCAGGGCTTTAAACTGTCAATTCCATATGCTAAAATATCAACAGCATATCATGGGACTGCTTAAACAGAAAAATATGTTGATTTCTGACTGTGTGGAGAATAAAGATTTGTAGGATTTATTGCATTCATCTGAACAAGTTGGCAAACATACTTTGCAATGTGGTTTTGATTCTTTAGAGGCCTCTTGCAGGGCTGCTGTTACTGGGTCTGTGCTTAGAAGGCATGCTTGGCTTAAGGAGCAATATCTGCCTGATCATGTTAAAGCAAAACTTTTGGATGCTCCTTTACAGCAGGACCGCCTTTTTGGCTATAAGGCTGAAGAAGTTCTAAAAAAGATGGAAGATAAAGCTAAATCTATGCAAACTGTGAAAGATTTCTTACAAGTGCAACCTCCTAGATTTAGTAGGCATTGGCCTACTAAGAACTGGTCCTTTCCAGCTCCTTCCAGAGCCACTACGGCCAAACCCAGACATTCCAAAAGCACCAGGTTTCAGTCCCAAAGGACGTTCAGAACTAAGCAATGGGGTGCTTCCACTTCCAAATCTGGAAACAACAAGGCACCACCCTATGGTAAACAGTCTCAATTTCTTCCGTTTGAAATTACCAAGCACTTCCCTCTTAGCCGCCCCTTTGGGGGGAAATCTGGCTCTTCATTCAAGAAACTGACAACTTATAACTCAGGACAAATGGGTTTTAAATATAATGCCCCAGGGATACAGATTTCATTTCCACATGCTGCCAACTCCAAACGGGTGGCCAGACCTGCCCCCAAATCAGTGGCCAGAGGCTCAGAAACAAGTACTTTCTCTCCTAAACATGGGGGCTATTCAACTGGTACCCGAAGGGGAAAAGGGACAAGGTTTCTATTCCATACTTTTCCTGGTACCCAGAAAAGACAAATCATGGCATCCAATTCTGGACCTGTCTTCTCTAAATACCTTTCTGGACATTCCAAAATTCAAGATGCTGACTCTTCACCAGTTACTTCCTATACTAGGCAAGGATGCCTGGTTGGCAACACTCGACTTAAAAAGGCTTACCTGCATATCCCAATCAGGGAATCTTGCAGAAGATTCCTATGCTTTAAAGCAAGCTGCATGCATATCAGTTCTCTGCACTGCCCTTTGGCTTGTCTACTGCGCCCAGGGTATTCACAAAGTGCCTGGCTCCAGTAATTGCATTTTGCAGGCAAAGAAATATTCAAATATATCCATACCTGGACGATTGTCTAATTCAGGCAGAAAACCAGGCCATTCTTCTAAAGCATCTGGCGTTTGTAAAAAGAGTTCTAACCTGTCTAGGGTACACTATAAACGAAAAGAAATCTCAACTGGTACCCTCTGAAAAGATTACATTCCTGGGTGCAAGCTTGAATACAACTGCCCAGATGGCTTTCCTTATGCCAGAAAAGCAAATTCATTTGGTGACTTACTTCAAACAGGTGGCCGCAAAAACCCTGCTATCTGCAAGACAAATACTGCAAGCCTTGGGGTTCATGACCTCCTGCATTCTTTTAATTCCATATGCAAGACTGCATATGAGGAAACTTCAGTGGTACTTAAAAAGTTTATGGAGTCAACATTGTCACAGCCTGGAAACAATGATTCCTATCATACCTTGCCTGCGCCTAGAGTTCTTGTGGTGGGCAGAGGCCTGCCACCAAAACAAGGGACTGCCATTTACACCACCCCGTGCCACCCAAACCCTAACTACAGATGCATCAGACTATGCATGGGGGGGCTCATCTGGCAGGGAAGTGCATTCAGGGCATATGGAGCCCAAATCAAATGTACCTTCATATCAATCAAAAAGAAATGCTAGCTGTACAGAATGCACTGACAGCCTTCAAGGACTACCTTCATCCAGGACAATTACTGATAAAGACGGACAGCACCACGGTTATGTGGTACATAAACAAGCAGGGAGGTACACATTCCTAACCCCTCTGCAAACTAGCCATGGTATTGTGGAACACAGCCTTGAGCTACCAAGTACAACTACAAGCTCAATTCCTGCCAGGAAAGCAGAATGTTCTGGCAGACGAACTAAGCAGAAATCTCATGGAAACTGGAACCATGGATTTTCAACATGTTGACACGCAAATGGGGGAGCCCAAACATAGATCTTTTTGCCTCACCCCGGACTACCAGTTGGACAAATCTTGCACAAGAACTCATCACAAAAAAGCCTGGAAAGTGGATGCTCTGTCCTTCAGCTGGAAAAAACTATCAGTCTATGCCTTTCCCCCTCTGCCTTTGCTCTCCAAAGTTCTACTAAAAGTCAAACAGGACAAACCAAAAATTATTTTGATTGCTCCAGACTGGCCTCGCCAACACTGGTACCCGCTCCTGCACAGTGTGTCACACATTTCTCCATGGCACCTGCCTCAGACACCTCCATTACTGTCTCAGCAGGAGAACCAAATTCTGCACCCTCAGCTCCAAGCATTGAAACTTGCAACTTGGCTAATCAGTTAAATTCCCCCTTGGCATCCCCCAGCAAACCTGTGATGGATGTAATTTTGCAGGCGAGAAGACCTAGTACTAGAAAATCTTATGCTGACAAATGGAAAATATTCTGTGCCTGGAATCAATCTCAAGGCATGAGCATGGCAGTGCCCAATTTACCTCAGATTTTGCAATACTTAACTGAGATGCTTCACAAGGGCCTGTCTTTTTCTTCCATAAAAATCCATGCCTCAGCCATTTCAGCTCATTACAACACAGAACCCCTCCCCCTTCTCTCATCCTCGTCTAAATCAGTATCTCAGAGGGGCCAAAAACTTGAGGCCACCCAGAAGAGCACCAACCTCTGCCTGGGACCTTAACTTTGTATTGGAGAAACTCACTCTACCTCCTTTCAAGCCAACTGCAACTGTAGACTTAAAACTCCTTTCCTGGAAAACAGCCTTCCTTTTAGCAATAACTTCAGCTAGAAGGATATCTGAATTACAGGCCCTTATGGCAGTGGAGCCTTTCATCATCTTTTATGCGGACAGGGTGTCACTCAGGACCAATCCATCATTCATGCCCAATGTGGTATCCAGTGTGGCTCTTAATCAGTCCATTCATTTGCCAACTTTCTTTCCCAATCCACAGAACAAGGGGGAGCGGATTCTGCATTCATTGGATGTACACAGACAACTTAGATTCTACTTGGACAGGACTAAATCTCGAAGAAAATCTGAACAACTGCTGGTAGCATTTGCTGCAGGGGCAGAGGGGAAGGCTATTTCAAAGCAAACCATTTCTAAATGGATAAGCCATTGTATTCATTTCTTTTATAAGCACTATGGAAAACCTATCTCCCAGGGGATCAGATCTCATTCCACCTGGGCTGCATCTACTTCAGCAGCCTTTCTCAGAGGTGTTCCTACCTGGGATATTCTAGAAGCTGCTACCTGGAGTTCAGTTCATACTTTCACCAAGCATTATCACTTACCAATTTTCTCTAAATCCAGAGCTGGCTTTGCCACTGCTGTTTTGCAGGGCGTTATAGCTGGTTCTAATGCTGTATAAATCCATCTTCCCAACCTTAGCTTTGGGAATCTACCCAAATGTAATGACTGCAACAGTGAAACACCATGAACATAGTACAGTTGTGTACACTTGCCATAAATGTAGATGTTCGAGTGTATTCACTGTTGCAGTCGTGGTTACCCTCCCTCCAGCCCCCTGTTTTTCTTTTACTATGCTTAAAAGCCTTTTTGTTGTATTTGCTTTTGTCTGGAGGTATATTTTTGTGTTTCTAATTTTATATATATATATATATATATATATATATATCTATATATATATATATATATATATATATATTTTGCTCACCATTTGGGGGGCACCTGACATCTGGGGCAAGAAAAACTGATGTAATGGCGTCGGCTGCATGTTTTATACCCCTGACGGCCTGATGTCATGGAAGGAGGGACAGCAACCAACGCAGGACCCAAGACTTTGTTAATCAGGCCGACTGAGGGCAACCTGCAAGCAGATTACCCAAATGTAATGACTGCAACAGTGAATACACTCAGATATCTACATTTATGGTAAGTGTACACAACTGTACTTTCCTCCTATATTCTACACCTTCGGAATCTACCAAATAAGGTCTTGGCTAGACGCAGATGCCTGTAATTGCCCAATATGATCAAAACCTTTTGTTGTCTGGATTCGTACCGTCTCTCCTTCACTCAGCGGACAAAGTAATCTACTTGATCTGTCATAACTAGATTTCTGGATATTACGCTTCTTAACCTATTGAGCCTTGATGGTTTTACAGTTCTTAGGTTTAGGCTTCAACAAACTGGAAGTAAGTAGTAGCGTAGTTCTAGTTTGCCTGGAAAGTAGTCTTTGAGCAGGTGAGCCAAGAATGTCATCGCAAGATATGTTTCTGAGATTAAGCAAATTCAAGAATGCCAATTGGTATTGTCATGCTTTGACCTTTCAGTTAATTGCTTTGCACTCTGTACTGCATGTTCAGCTAGACCTTTTGACTGAGGACATTCAGGACTACAAGTGACATGTACAAAGTCCCAGTCTTTTGCAAATTTCTGAAACAACTGGCTAGTAAATTGAGTACCATTGTCAGAAAGAAGTTTGTGTGCACTGCCATGAACTGAGAAATGACATTTCAGCTTAGTAATAACAGCAATGGATGTTAGGTTAGGTAGTAGATCGATCTCAAACCAATTTGAATAAGAGTCTACCAAAACTAAGTAGTGTTGATTGTTCCACCCAAGGATATCAGCTGCAACTGTTGACCACAGTAATTCATGAATTGGACTTAGCTGAAGTGGTTCTCTTTGCAAATGTGGTCTAGTACTATTACATACCGAACAAGATGAAAGTACTTTATCAATGTCTTTTGGTAATGAAGGCCAAAATACTAAATCTCTTGCTCTTCTCTTAGTGAATGTGGAACCTGGGTGGCTGTGATGCAAAATCTGGATGTATTCTTGTTGTAAGGAAGCAGGAACAACAATTTTATGACCTTTGAAAATAATGCCATCATCCAACAACTATTCATCTCTGTAAGGAAAGTAGGTTTGCACTTCAGGTGGTACACTAGATTGCTTTGACAGCCATCCAACATTAATGTAGTGAGTGAGCTTCTGGAAAACTGGATCATTCTGACTGTGTTCTTTAAACTAATCAAGTCTAGTGGTAGAAAAATTACACACTGGCATAACATCAAAGTCAAAAATTTCTGTGTCAAGCTGTTCTATTGTATTTCTGGATGATCTGTATAGCAGCTAGATAAAGCAATTTGCCTTTTATGTAGACCATTTTGAAACTGTACTTTTGCAGTTTAAGCATTATTCTTCACAAACTCGCTGGAGCGGAATACATAGGCTTCTTTAGAATAGTAACTAGAGGTTGGTGGTCAGTCTCAATCTGAATAGCTCAACCATAAATATAATCATGAAATTTAGAACATGCAGATACTATTGCCAAACGCTCCTTCTGAATCTGGGCATACTGGATCTCAGTTTAGGTTAATGTTCTAGATGCATAGGCTACTGGTCTGCCCTCTTGAAGTATAACTGCGGCAAGACCAAATTTTGAAGCATCACAGGAAAGAGTAACTGGTTTGTTAACATCATAGTATGTTAATGTAGGAGGGGGTGACAATTTTCTGCTTAAGTTCTTCAAATGTCTTCTGGTGCAGCCATGACCATACAACATTTTTGTGTGTTAGCTCTCTTAAAGCTGCTGTCAACTCACTCACTGAAATCTGGTATAAACTTGCCTAAATAGTTGACCATGCCTAGAAAACGCTGTAGAGCTTGTACATTATCTGGTGCTGGCATCTCAAGAATAGCTGTTTGCTTGCTCGGGTCAAGTCTCAAACCTGTACTCGTGAACAAATGCCCTACATAAGTCACTTCTGGAAGTCTGAATTTGCACTTCAGAGGATTGAGCTTCAAATTTACTTCACGTGCTCTATCTAGAACTCTCTTGAGGTTTCTATCATGCTTTGCTTCACCATTGCCTCCAGTCAATAAGTCATCTACTGTTATGGCAAAAGGATAACCGGAAAAAATTTTCTTTATTGCTCGCTGAAAGATTTCACTTGCAGAATTTATTCCAGATGGCATCCTTAGGAATCTGTATCTGCCAAACAGAGTACCAAAAGTAGTTAGAAATGAAGATTTGCGATCAAGCATCACTTGCCAAAATGAACTCTTTGCATCCAAGACAGAGAAAACAGTGGCATTCGGTATAAAGACTGCAACCTTTTCAGCTGTTCACATTGGATGATGCAATTTCATTAATGCTTTGTTTAGATCTCTTGGGTCAATACATATTCTGATTTCATCTGAGCCTTTTTTGTGAGCTGCTACCATAGACTATACCAATTCAGTTGGTTCTGTGACTGGACAAATCAAATTTTGCTGCACCATTTTATCCAACTGAGTTTTAACTTTATACTGCATAGCCATCGGAACTCTTCTTGCTGGTCTGACAATGGAAGTGACCTCTGGGTCTAACTTCATGGAATGCAGAACTGAAAGTTTGTCTAACTTGCCTTCGAAAACATCAGCATACTTTGAGAAAATGGCCTCTGAAAAAAACCATCGGTTTGAATTTCTTCACCTCCATAAGCAACAAGTCTTGCGCTACTAGCTACATTGAGTTGTTCATTAGTTCTCACTTTATCAAATGTGTCTGCTGATATAACATTACACTTTGAACCAGTGTCTACTTTAAGCTCTGTGGATTTTCCATTAATCTGGACAGTACAAAACACCTTGCTTTTTGTTAATAAATTCACTGTATCAACTCTTTCATCAAGCACAGATGCACCATTTACATAAAAAGCTGTCTGCCTCGACTCTACTTAATCAACTTGCTTCTTTGTATGACCTTACTTTACAATTGTGTGAGGCTTACTTGATTTACAAAACTTTTAAAAGTGGTTCCATTTTTTACACTTGTAGCATTGCTGACCATATGCTAAGCACTTTTCTCTTCTAGATTCATGATTTGCATCACAATTGTGACAGTTAAAAATAAATCTGGACTTGGGTTTTGCTGATTCATGCTTGTACTGCATTGAGCTTGAGTGTGCTCCTTCCTTAGAACTTGCTAGAAAGCTACACATCTTCCCTGGAAATCTTGTAGCTGCCACGTGCTTGGGCCTACTTTTTTCTGCCGTGTGTTGCATGCTATCTGCATTTGCTCTGGAGCCAACCAGGGTTGCCAGATTTCCAGCACCCCAGGTAGGGACAAAAAAGAAGAAGAAGGTCTCTCACGGCAAGTGAAGACCAAAAAAAAAGGTCTTTAATGCGGAACAGAGTTCCACATTAAAGAACTGAGCTCACTCAGTAGCTCTGCACTAAAGACGGAGCTTCTCGTGTTTAGTTCCGCATTCAACACAAGAAGCTCCATTTTTAGCGATTTTTGATTGGCCCGTATACCGGCATATGGGCCAATCAAAAACACGGAGCTTCTCGTGTTTAATGCGGAACACAAGAAGCTCCGTGTTTAGCAATTTTTGATTGGCCCGTATGCCAGGTATACGGGACAATCAAAAAAAAAAAAAACACAAACAAACAAAGCGGAGGCTGGCCGGGATTTAAACTGGCAGGGCGGGACTCGGGATCAGGCTGCTGATCTCGGGACAGTCCCACCCAAATAGGGACGTCTGGCAACCCTGGAGCCAACTGAACTCGTGCTCTTGTCACTTGCAAGCATACTCTTGTGTTTTTCTGTCACCTCATGGATTTGACAAATCTCAATGGCTTTACTCAACGAGGAGAAATCTTTCTCACAGCAGCACTGTTAACACCACTCACAAGCCTGTCCTTTATCAGCTCATCTTTCAAGTCACCAAACTGACACGTTTTAGCTGTCAGTTATGTAATCTGAAAATGTTTCTCCTGGTTTCTGATCTCTTGTGTAAAACAAATGCCTCGCTAATGTAATATTTGCCTGAGGGTTACACATTTCTCTGAACTTGTGCTTCAAACACTCTGGGTTTTCCCTTGATTCAGTCTGTAGAACAATATGACGATATTCACCTTCTCCTTCATATACTGCAGGTGCATACACAAATGAAATGTTCTCTTTCTATGGCCTCTGACCCAGCTAGGTTTAGCAAAATGAATGCCTTGGTGCATGCATCTCTACTGCATATGCTGCTTGTATAAAAATATCGTACTCTTCCTCAGATATTCTCCAGTTCTCTGTAATATTTTGATCAAACATAAGTGATAGCAGTTTTCAAAACCCATGTGCCATTTTAACACATACCAGTGAAGGATTTTGCAAATAAGCACAAAAAAGAAGTTATGTATCTACCATAACTTTCCATGTTAGTTGTTGTCTTCTCGCCTTCTTTCTTGCTGGTTGGGATCGGAGCCAATCCTCGGCTCCGACTCGGACATCTTCAATAGCTCAAGAGCTGTTTACTGGCTCGAGGCTACCCCATATCCCTTGATGCCTGGTGCTAGTTACCCAGATCTCGTTTGAAAAAGCTATTCCAGACATAACTAAGGAAGAATTCTGCCCTAGTAGCCCTTTGGGCCTAACTGTGAAGCTATCTAAGCAGAAAAAGGACAACCAGAGAAGGTTCAGAGAATGAAATATGCAAAAGGGAGCTCCTCTCAATCCACTAGGATAGGGGGATGGAGGGTGGGACACAAGAAAGAAGGTGAGAAGAAGACAACTAACATGGAACGTTATGGTAGGTACATAACTTCTTTATGTTAAGTTGTCTATCTCACCTTCCTTCTTGCTGGTCCCTAGCACCTACTATCCTGGGTGGCTCAATGGAACAGACTCTTCAGAACAGTGGAACCAAAATCAGCTCTGTTTCTGGAAGCAATGTCTAGTTTGTAATGAGAAATGAAGGTATGTGGATTAGCTCACGTAACAGCTGCACAGATAGATTCCATGGGCAACCTAGATTGTAAGGCCACCGAGGTGGCCAATGCCCTAGTAGAGTGGCTTTTAGGTTTGATAGATAATTCTTTGTTTCTCAGCTGGTAAATGAATGAAATAATGTGAGACAACCACCTAGATAATGTTACCTTTGGGACTGGAAGGCCCTGTCTGCCCTCAGCATATGAAAGGAAGAGTTGGTCTGACTTCCTGATGTCCTTTGTCCTGTGCAAATAAAAACACAGCTGTCTGTGAACATCCAACTGGTGCAATTTATATTCTGCCTTATTGGTGTGATTAGGAAAGAACACAGGAAGGTCTATGGACTGATTTAAATTATTTTGTGAACAGACCTAAGGAAGGAAGGATTGGTCCTTAGACCGACCCTATCATTATGAAAAACTAAGTATGGAGGACGAATACATAGAGCCTGAAGCTCAGAAACACGTCTGGCAGAAGTAATGGCTACCAGAAAGAGAGTCTTCCAGGATAAAAACTTAATGGAGCAAGATACTGGAGGTTCAAAAGGTGGCAAGATTAGGGAAGCTAGCACCAAATTTAGATCCCACGGAGGTGGTGGATCCCTCACTGGGGGCCTAAGCAGAGTGATTCATTTGAGGAAGGCTTTACACAGCTTATGAGACATGATGTTATTAGAAGACAACCCAATGTGAAAATTCAAAATGGCAGCTAATTGAACCCTAATTGCAACAGAAGCAAAACCAGAATGAAAGAGTTCCGTAAAAATTCCAAAACCTCGTGGACAGGGGTTGAAAAGGGATCTATATTCTTAGCCTCTGCCCAGCAAGAAAAACGTTTCCACTTGCTAGCATAAGTTTTCCTAGTTGTGGATTTGTGCGATGAAATAATAATTTCCTGCACAGAGGAGGAAATATTAGGAAGCCTGGCTAAGGTTGGAAGTGGAGCAACCAAGCTGTGAGCTGGAGTGTTTGAAGAGATCGATGCAGTCTGCCCGATTGATGAATCAGCAGATCTGGAATAGGATCCAGAATCCAAGGCTGCTCGAGAAGGTAATGATGAAGGAATGGGAACCATATCTGTCGAGGCCAGTAAGGGGCAATGAGGATCATTTTGCAACCCAACGCAGTTGCTCTTTGTATAAGTTTGGGTATTGGGGGAAATGGAGGGAAAGTGTAAAGAAGTCCCTGAGGCCAATCGTGGACTAGAGCATCTCTGGGGGAGTGGCCGGGAAGTGGAAGAAGGGAGAAGAAATTGCTGCACTTGCTGTTGAAAGGTGTGGCGAACAGGTCACAGCAAGGCTGCCCCCATTTGCGAAAGATTTGTTCCTCAATTACCTGATTCAGAGAGCACTCGTGAGGCATGAGAATTGCTCTGCTGAGCCTGTCTGCGATGACGTTGGAACTCCCAGGGATGTGCGTTGCGATCAGAAAATGTTGGGAAGAGATCGCCCACTGCCAGAGTCCGAGTGCTTCTCGACACAGAGGATAGGACCTGGTTCCGCCCTGCTTGTTGATGTACCACACCACTGACATGTTGTCCGTTTGAATTGCAATGGTCCTGGGAGGGAGAGAGTCCTGAAGGGCTTGCAATGCTAAAAGCACGGCTCTCATCTCCAAGACATTTATATGCAAATGTTACTCATGAGGCTGCCAGGTGCCTTGGACTGTCCTGCTCTGATAATGCCCCCCCCCCACCCAATCAGGGAGGCGTCCATGGTCACTGTGGCGACTGGAGGGGATAGCACAAATGGTCTGCCCTGGGACACTGATGGGGAGACCATCCACCAAGCGAGGTGCTTCTTGCATGCTTCTGTGATCATAATCTTGTGAGACATGGGAAGCTGTTGGAAGGACCACTGTGTGAGTAGAAGCCACTGGAGGATTCTCATGTGAAAGTGGGCCAGGGGGACAAAAAGAATTGCTGATGCCATGGAACCCAGTGTTCGGAGGACAAATCTGACTTGAATCGTACTTGCTGGTGAATTAGTGATACCCTGTCAGGTGGAAGGTTCGCAGACATGTTCCTGGTATTTAGAATTGTGCCTATGTAAGTGATATGCTGACAGGGCAGCAATGCAGATTTTTCGAAATTTATTGTGATACCTAGCCTGGAGCAAGTTTTGATAGTGTAGTCCCTGGCTTGCAGGAGATGATGCCTGGTGGAAGCAGTGAGGAGCCAGTTGTCTAGATATGGAAACACCTGGAATCCCTGACGTCTCAGGTGAGCCTTAACCACTGCCATACATTTGGTGAACACCCTGGGGGGCTGTGGTGAGACCAAAGGGTAGAGCTCTGAACTGATAGTGACTGGCCCCCAGCCGGAAGGGAAGGAATCTTCTGGAGCGCCTGTGCATTTTGATGTGGTAGTACGCATCCTGAAGATCTGTAGAGCACATCCAATTGTCCTGACCCCGGAAGGGTAGAATGGACTGTAGCGTGACCATCCGAAACTTTGTTGTTTGTACAGACCTGTTTAGTCTGCTGAGATCCAGAATGGGTCTCCAGTCCCCTGTTATTTTGGTACCAAAAAGAAACTTGAGTAAGTTCTGGATCCAATCTGGTCTGCTGGGACTTCCTGGATGACCCTTTTTTGTAGCAGCTTTGAAATTTCTTTGGCTGCTTGGTCCCTTAGATTGGGTGGAACATCTGGAAGGGACTTGTTTGATGGTAATGGGGGTTGAGCAAAGGGAATTCTGTAACCTCCGGATATGATTGACTGTACCCACTTGTCTTGAGTTAGATTCTGCCAGGCTTTGGGGTACAGTGAAAGTCTTCCCCCGACTGCCTCCAGAGGTGGGCAGCCAGGCAACCCTTCAGGGATGCTGAAAGGGCTTCTCAGAGAAGGATTCTCTGCTGCCCTGGTTCTGCTGACCCCCTCTGCCACGAGGGCGGCATCTGTTATTGTTCCCTCCTCTGCCCCTGGAGGGAAACTCACCACGTGTGTCAGGCAAGGCTCCCTGGGATTTGCGGAACCACATTTTCCCACTCTTCTGACCCTTGGGATATGGTCTGGAAGGAGTGGAAAAACAGACTCCCACGGCAGAGAGAGTCTTGCCTTCCTGTTCATACCTGGTTAGTGTGTCCACCTGTGATCCAAAGAGAGTGGGACCATCAAAGGGGGTATTGATGAAAGATGCTCTGAAGGGTTCCGCAAAATTACATAGCCGCATCCATGCATGCCTCCTAAGGGCAACGCCTGTGCCTGCGGCTCTACTCGCACCATCGGCTGCATAAGAAATGAGCCTCATGGAGGAGTTAACAACTGAATTCACAGTTGCCAGCTGGGAGGCCACCTTAGTTTGAGCCCCTCAGCTGATGGACCTTGGAGGGTATCTCCAAGCTCTTTAAGGAGATCCCTCTGAAGGCAGGTGAAATGGCACAAATAATTCAGAGACCTCATAGAGAAGGTCGCTGAAGCAAACATTCGCTTCCCATATCTGTCCATAGTCCTAGACTCCTTGTTAGGAGGATGGACAGATGACGAAGTTTCTGCCAACTCCTTCTTTGTGGCTGCTGCTACCACCATGGCATCAGCAGGTACGCCCTTAGTTAAAAACTGTTTGTCCTGATGTACAGTTATAAATTTAGCAGGCCTCCTGGGGGTTGGTTCCACTGTGTCTGGAGCTGACCATGCCTTCCGAGCCACCACAGACATAAGTAGGTTAAAAGGCGGAGACAACCAGGAGGTGGAGGGTCGGGAACCAAACGCATCCAGAAATACCGACTCATCCTCGGAAGGGGCTAGGGTATTCCAGTTTCCCTTCTACTTAAGGATTTCAAGGATGTCTGAAAAGGAGACATCTTCAGAAGGGGATCTCGGGGACCCTTCCGAATCCTCTAAGTCGGTATCTGATGTGACAGACTCAGGGGAGTCAACGTGCTTCCTCTTGCATGTCCTCTTACGAGGTGGCTCCTCTGAGTGATCAGTGGAGGCCTCGGAAGAGGAAGAAACACCCAAAGGGGTGCCCTGGAGCGCTGGTTCCCCACTCTTAACGTCAGGAGGAAGGGCAGAGGTAGACGCAAGCACCATAGGGGGAGGAGCCGATGGGGTTGATCATGGGACTGGCTCAGGGGCCAGTATACTCCTCATGACCTTGAAGGCGTCCCTGCCCAGACGCAAAGAAGACTCCGGTTCCGAAGAAATTGGAATCCCTCTCCACACCGAGGGGGATGGCTCCGAAGCCGATGTAGGAGCCGAGCTCACCTGCGACGAAGCTCCGAGGGGGAGAGGGGGATAGGACAAGGGTCCGATGCCACTCGCCCCCTCGGAGCCAACGAGGAAGTCCCGGCACCCAGATCCCTCCAAGAATGGGACCAAGGATCGGATCGGAGCCGACAACGGAACCGAAGGAGAATGTATCGGAGCCGACTGTTCCACGACTCGAACCCCAACAAACTCTGGCTCTGAACTCAAGGGAGGAGTCGGAGGAGGAATATCTGCAGAAGTGGACGGAGCCGGCACCTGATGAGGGGGGCTGGACAACATTTTTGCTAGGGCCTGCGATTTCAGCAACCTGCTGACCACTCTCTCCAAATCATGATCTGAAAGTCTGGAGGACCGAGAGGAGTGAGAGGGCTTATGACTGCGCTTCGATTGGAGCAGAGGTGACCATGGAGCCGAGCATATCGACTCTAAGGAGGGAGACCTAGATCTCTTTCAACTCACGGATGGCTCCAAAGCTCGTGTTGGAGCTGACTGTGAGGGAGGCACATCGGCTCCGGCCGGAGCCGAGGCGGATGGTGGTGCTTCACCCAACGACAGCTCAGAACTAGGAGCTGAAGACTTGGGTGACTTGGAGGATTTTGCAGGCTGAGCCTTAGCCAGTGAATCCTGTGGCTTAAGCAAACCCCGTAGGATTAGCTTATTTTTGCACTCCTGCATGACCCTTGGGCTGAAAGCATGACAGACTGTACAAGAGTCCTGCAGGTGCACCGCGCCCAGACAGTAGAAACAAGAAGTGTGACCATCTGTCAGAGACATCTTCTGACAGCATGAGTCACACTTCTTGAATCCAGACACTTTAGTATCCTTGGACATGTTACCACACACACACCAAGGTTAAACACGTACACACACACACACACACAAGCAAAAAAACAAGTTAGCAGGTATAACTAATTAAACAGTATAAACTATACAGCTAACACACACTGAAACTAAGTAAAATCTACTACTACAGACACTACCTAAAAACGTTCTAATAGATATATATATGTATTTTTTTTTGTTACAATAGAAAAAGACAAAAAAGGGTTAGCCTCTAAATTAAACGGCTACCACGAAAGGAAGGGGGGAGGGAACTCTCTAAGTAAAACGAGTTTTCAAGAAAAAAACAGGAGGGATAGAAGCTATTTAGGGAATATAGCTAGGGGAATAGTACGATTAAGAAATTAGGTACACTATAAAGGAAAATATCTAGAAAAATTGAAAAATACAATAAAGTATACGAGCCTGAGCCAGTAAGACAACCTCGCAGTCTGAAGCGGCAAACGAGATCTGGGTAACTAGCACCAGGCATCATGGGATATGGGGTAGCCTTGAGTCAGTAAACAGCTCTCGAGCTACTGATGATGGCCAAGTTGGAGCTGAGGATCAGCTCCGATCCCAACCAGCAAGAATGAAGGCGAGATAGACAACTTAACATCATACATTCACACACATATGCCATAAATGTATGCCAGTATCTGAATTTATTTCTTTTCAGCTTTTTGAAATAATAATGCTAATGAATGAACTCGTAGTACCTTTGAATAATTGGACTTTGCGAAATAAACTTCTCTGGCAATTTAAGACTCTCTTAATATCGCTTGAAAGGCTAAATGCTAAAGTCATTTATCATCATTTTAAGACACATCAAACAACTTTACAATGCGAATGAAATAAACTGTCTCTCGGGCACTGTAATATTCTTGTAATACTGTTTTGCAAAAATCACTTCTTGCCAGTGTAAGAAATGTATCAAATAATTGCATGATGCAAATAAACTGGACTTCTCTTGCCCAAAACTCAATAACATTTCAAAGTAGTTGCACTTTGCAAATAACTGCATACAGCACACTGAAATGTCCCCAAAATGACAGTACCTTGCTAGGCAATTCTTAACAATGCAAGACACACTCAGGAATGGCGGCAGTTTGCAGATAGACACATCCAGCACAATAAACTTTTCAAAATGGCTATACTTTGATTGTATTTCACAAAATAGCTGCACTTTGCACACAAGAAACTCTTTGAAACACATACACAGTAATAAGCACACACTGTAAGCACTTCTTCACACTTTGAGATACTTCGAATAACTTTAATTATGCCCTTAATACAATACAAAGTCATAGTATTGCCAAACATAGCACTTTACTAAAACACATGCAGTCACCTTGCTTTATTTTTGCTTAATGTGTCCTTTTTCATTTTGCCTTATTATTTGTTTTACTTGTTTAAGCCCTTTTCATGCCTAATGTACTTTTCTTGTGCTCGTTTTAATCTAAACATGCCCAGTTTTGCTTTGAACGCACTCGCTTAACTTTAAAAATGCTCATTTTATCTTTAAACATACTTATTTTGCTTTAAACATGCTCATTTTGCTTTACTGTTAATCATTTCATCAAATACCTTTATTTTAAACATTCTTTTTAGCCAACAAACTTTTTATCAAGTAAATAGATCGTGCTACTTGTCAGTCATTCCCTTTGATTCTTTTCTGGCTCTTTTTGTGCTCGTTTCTCTTGGTTTTACCTTCACTGTCGTCTCTGCACCGCATGGCCCTGGATTTCAGTCTCTTTGATCCCACTTCTGACACCATGTCACTCTCCTACTTTGCACAAAAAAAACGGAGCCAGCAAATGGTGACTAAAATGATTATATTTGGCAGAATAACATCCCAGCAAGTAAAAACATACCGGTTTCGGCTGGTAACATACACAGCCTTCTTCAGTGTATATGTATGTAGTTCATTACAAGCTGTTTAAATAGACAAAATCTGAATCCTATTGGTTTATTCCTCATGAATATTCATTAAGACCAGGGTGAAAAAGACCACCTAATATAATTATCCACTTCTTTTCTTTACTGTTTAATATATTCTGCCAACCACTTTTATTCTTGCGATCCCCTTGTATTAAATCAATTACAGTGAACATAAATGTTGCTGTTGGATGGACCAACTGATGTTTATAAAGGGCATTAGTTACTTTTTGGTGTTTTATATTGCTGTAGTGTTCAGAGATGCGTAATCTAATGCGCCTGGAGGTTTGCCCAATGTAGAAAGCCCCGCAGTTACATGTGGCCATGTAAATAGCCCAATCGCTGCTACAGTTCACAAAACTATTGATGTCAAAAACTCTGGGGCAATTTCTACTGGAAAACTCATTGGTTGTTGACATATATTTGCAATTAATGCAGTGGCCACAAGGAAAACACCCATGCAAAATATGACCTGATAAGGTACGTTGTGTCTTGGTGATGTATTTAGTATCCCTCATTTTATAATGATTGAAATAAGAGTGGAGCTTCTTACCATTCCTATAAGAAAACATACATTGATCAGGAATAATGTGTGCAACCTCAGGGTCACATTTCAAAATATTCCAATGTTTTCTAACACTCCCCAATAGGCAGTTAGTGTTGCGACCATAGGTAGTGACAAGTCTTAATGGTTGGGATGATTGATCCCTGTATTGCAATAAATCCTGGCGTTGCATATTGTTAACCTGACATTTGGCAATAGCAATAGTACCAGCATTATAACCCCTTTGTTTAAATCTATAGGTAAGATCAGTTTGATTAACACAAAATGTAGAATGTTCAGAGCAAATACGTTTTGCTCTGATAAATTGAGATTTAGGTATGTTCCTCGCTATATGTGGAGCATGGTAACTAGAGGCATGTAATAGGGGGTTCTATTGAGGGAACTTCCTGTACATATCAGTTTCCAATGTACCATCAGGTTGTTTCCGCAGAAGTACATCCAGGAATATAATCTTATTATTATCATGTTGTTCAGTAAAACACAACCCCCATTCATTATTATTCAAATACTGAATAAACTCAGTAAGTCGAGATTCGGTGCCCCTCCAAACCAACCATATATCATCCAGGTAACGTCTCCATATGTCCATATCTGTAAGAAAAATATTCCTTATAGAATTGTAGATCATCTCATTCTCTACATAGGCCATGAAAAGATCAGCATATATGGGGGCAAAAGATGCCCCCATAGCCGTACCTTTAATCTGCCAAAAACATATGTCTTTATAATAAAAGACGTTACAAGTAAGGACATACCTGGCCATATCTACCAAAAAGGAGTTAAAAGTGGAACTATACAGTTTGGAATATTCAAGCCAATATGCTAAAGCCTTGAGTCCTGCCTGATGTGGAATATTGGTATAAAGTGCACTCACATCAAGCGTGCACAAAAACCAGTCTGCTTCCAATTGTGTATCCGATACAATCTGCAAAAAATTGGTGGTGTCTTTAAGCCTGGAACGAATGGATGTTAGCAAAGGTTTCAGATATTTGGTCAAGAACAAAGATAAGGGCTAAGTCAAATAGTTTCTGCCAGAAACTATTGGTCTTCCTGGGGGATTCTTAACATCTTTGTGGATCTTAGGTAGAAAATAAATGTATTGAGCACTTGGATCTTTGATAGTCAATTGTTGTACCGTATCCTTGCATATGATCCCTCTATCATGTGCATCTTGTAGAAAACATCCAATGCATTTAGCAAATCTACCCATAGGATCCACCCCCATCTGTGTATAGTATCTTACATCAAGCAATTGCCTACGAGCTTCCTTATCATAATCAGACCAATTTAAAACCACTACAGCTCCACCTTTATCAGCATTTATTATGACAATTTGTTTGTTGTCCTGGAGTTCCAAAATTGCCCTTTTCTCAATGGGAGTAATATTGTTGTTCTTAAATATTGTTTCACTACCAAAAAAATGAATATCTTTCAATACACTATTTTGGAACTGCTGAACAACCGCATTCATAGGCGGAGTGAAATTGGATTTATGATATATAAAATTACCACCATCCAAGTTAGTGTTAGTATCACCAAAAAACATTCTTAGATTAATAGCTCTACAGAATTGAATCAGATCTTGTGCAAATACATCTTCAGATATAACAGACCCAGATATAAAATTTAAACCTTTATTAAGGACCCGAAGGTGTACATCAGATAGGTCATAGTTTGATAAGTTTAAAACATTGTTTACCGTGGGGCAATTCAATTCCCTAAGGCCAGATCCAGTAACCCTTGTAGATTGCTTACTTTGCTTGTGTTAGAAAACATTGGAATATTTTGAAATGTGACCCTGAGGTTGCACACATTATTCCCGATCAATGTATGTTTTCTTATGGGAATGGTAAGAAGCTCCAATCTTATTTCAATCATTATAAAATGAGGGATACTAAATACATCACCAAGACACAACGTACCTTATCAGGTCATATTTTGCGTGGGTGTTTTCCTTGTGGCCACTGCATTAATTGCAAATATATGTCAACAACCAATGAGTTTTCCAGTAGAAATTGCCCCAGAGTTTTTGACATCAATAGTTTTGTGAACCGTAGCAGCGATTGGGCTATTTACATGGCCACATGTAACTGCGGGGCTTTCTACATTGGGCAAACCTCCAGGTGCATTAGATTACGCATCTCTGAACACTACAGCAATATAAAAACCCAAAAGTAACTAATGCCCTTTATAAACATCAGTTGGTCCATCCAACAGCAACATTTATGTTCACTGTAATTGATTTAATACAAGGGATCAGAATAAAAGTGGTTGGCATAATATATTAAACAGTAAAGAAAAGAAGTGGATAATTATATTAGGTGGTCTTTTTCACCCTGGTCTTAATGAATATTCATGAGGAATAAACCAATAGGATTCAGATTTTGTCTATTTAAACAGCTTGTAATGAACTACATACATATACACTGAAGAAGGCTGTGTATGTTACCAGCCGAAACCGGTATGTTTTTACTTGCTGGGATGTTATTCTGCCAAATATAATCATTTTAGTCACCATTTGCTGGCTCCGTTTTTTTTGTGCTGTGGATTTCATTTGGGAGCCGTGCATTGACCTACGCGCAGGAGGAAGTCTTTTGGTGTTTTACTCTCCTACTTTGAACACATTAGAAGAGTCTTTGTGGGTTCTGTTCAAGTAGCTTTATTCTATACAACCATATCTTTATATAGATGTACTTGACTCTAAGTTAAGTAACTTATATACAAATAATCATGCATGCTGTCAGTGTGGCTGCTCTTACAAAATGGCACTAGGGAGTGCACGTGTCTGAAATTTATATGTGCACGTACAGCCTTGACATGCTTCTTAAAGATACAGCCCACTTTACTTGCAATCTGATCTACAGTTTCCCTCCTGGCCAAGTGTCTACCTTTTCCATCTGCATTTTCTCCTTCTGGATGTGCGTAGTCTCCTTTGGCCTGTGGAAACTCTTTTCTCCTGTGCAATTCAGTTATGGGTAACTGTATTCATATGTCACCTTTATGCCCTACAGCCTGAACAGGGAGCATACATGTGACATATGGCGCATACACAATCTAAATGCTTTGGTGTATTGGCTGGACATTGAGCTATCCTTGGCAGGAGATCCCTAAGGTGAGGAATACTGCAATAGTGAAGAGAAGGACATCAACTGCTATGGTAAGATTTTACACAGCTGTACCTTCTTAAAAATACCTAAGCTAGTACTTGCCTTAATGTAATTTAATGATCTGTCCATGCATCAGCTACTCTCTTAGAAAACCAGTTAGTATATCTCTCATTCCTACAGAATTTTCTACACAGGTTGTCTGATGATTCTCTACTACTTTTTGATGATCCCAAACATTCCCAGAGGTAGTTATCTCTAAATGCTCTGTATATCGGAATAAGATCTCCTCTCATGTGTGTACATGAGACACTGTACAAGTACTTATGTTTTAGTCTCTCATAATAACTTAGATTTTCACATTCATGGATGGCTCTAGTATACTCTATCCAGTTTACTCATGCTTGTTTTCTTATAAGGTTTCCATATTGTTATTCCATAAGTTTGGATCTAATGTAACTGAGAAACAATGATTTCATAATTTCTTATTTTCTGGATTTTATAAATCTTGTTATACAACCTATAGTTCTGTAACTATCATTAACCAATTGGTTGATATGGTTAGAAAAACGTAAAGCTGGATTTACCTATGTACACAGGTCCTTGAATGAATCTACAATTTCAATCTCTGTGTGTTGTATTAAATATTCACCTTTCTATGTCCCCCAAATTTCATATACTTAATTTTTGATGTGTTTATCAACATATTATTTTCCTGTGCCCAAATGGTCAATTTAGTCAAACTCTTTTGCAAACATGTCCTACTGTAACTGATTACACCTTGGCTGAAAAAGATAGATATGAAAGATCCAATCTAAACAAGTATGGGCCTAGGACAGAGGCCTGTGGGACATGCTTAATGTAACCTAGAATTTCACCTGCCCAGTTTCTGTATGATACTTGCCATGTCCTATTTGTAAGCCATGGAGCTTTCCATTTTGTCTAGATTACATTAATACGTAGTTGTTCTAGTTTATTTATAAATGTTTTGTGTACGAGTCTATCAAAGGCTGGAATTAAGTCTAAATAAATTACATCAAAGCACATTTTCTCATTTATATTCTAGTAGAACATCATGTTACAGGTAGTTACAGATGTACACGCAGTTTATCAATTTGTATGGCTTTTCTCCTACCACATCTTATGTATCTATGAAAAGGTTTTCCATTTGCTATTGTTCAATATCATTATATAAATCTTCAACATTTCTTGGCCTTGTCTAACATTCTGTTTAATTTGTCTAGCCAGCTTGTTTATTTCAGTTTTCAAGGTTATAGTTTGACCTCTTTTCCATTTCTTATGGGTTTTTTTGCCTTTCACCTTAATCAAATATCTTGTTCTTATGAAATTATACCCTGTTGATATTGTGTGCCTAGATCCTGATGTTAAACCTTTTTTTTATTTATTATTTTTTTTTTGCATTCAAACAATTTGTTTCAAAGCTTGCCACATTTCTTTTGCAATTTTTCCACTGAAGACATCACTCCATTTACTTTTATATAATGACTGTTTTACTACTGTATAGTATGTTATTAATCTTCTGTGCGTTGGATTAGATTTCAGTTTGGTAGAATTATCTAGCAGCAATTTAACCTTTGTAACCCCATAATCACTGTACATTGATAGTAGTAAAGTTTGAACTGAAGTAACAGTCATTTCCTTAGGAGCAAAAACAGTGTCTATTTTGTTCCATTCCTGGTAGGAATTGCCAGTCTGAAGCAATTGCTGTTCCTGAGCAGGTATTTTTAATTATTTTCTTACTAATGTTGTTGAATCAATATTATTCTAATCTGTTTCTAGCAAATTTAAGTCCCCAGCCACTATTAGTTTTTCTATCCTGTGTTCCGTGCAAGAAATGTGTGAATTTTCCCTGTGTCATCAGCACATGACTTGGATGCGCTGCAATAATTGTTATATGTGTCAGGGTTGTCCTTACTGTCAGTTACACAATCTACAGTGTTGGCATTATTACTGAATATGCAGTAATCACAGGTCTTATAACAGTCTTTAATCTCTATCATAACTCCTCCACCTGATTTTTTTGTTCGAATGTTTGTTACAGCAAAAACATTTATACCTGACAGAACTGGTTTCCAGTCATTTTTCTTTAATTAGGTTTCACAAGCAATAATAACATCAGTCTTCTGGAAATATAACAAATTTTCCAATAAAAAAACTTAATTACTAATGCCTTTAACATTAATAACCATCAGAGATATGTCAAATATAGCTATCTGTGAAATAAGTTTCTGACCTGGCAAAAAGCCTGTCTTGTGTTAGGCAAATATTGCAGTATACATCCAGCAAAAAGTATTTTCTGTATCTTGACAAGTGCACACCATCTTGTCTAAACGTGTACCACAAGTTAAGCTAGATGCTCTACATGTTTCCATTTTTAAAATGTTATATAGGTACCCCCCCAAATTTTTTTTTTCATGCTGACTTGACTCTCCTTTCTATATCTAATTTGTAAAAGCTACAACTCGTAGCTACTGTAAACACTCTAGCTCTTCCCTTACCCATAATGCTTATGTCCCCTCTATACCTCAGATTTTGTTTGCTGCCTTCACGTACAGCTGTGGCCGCTGTCAGCTCTCGAGCATTAGTGTTGTTTGTGATAAAAGATAAATTAAATAATTTTCCTTTTTGGCTTGTCTGTTTTTCTTTATTGCCTTCCTTATCCTGCGTTTCTTCAGCATAACGCAATTACCATTGTTAGTATTTCATTCTTTCTATCTATCTCTTTTACCTTTACGGTGACTCTTTTATTACCGTTGTTGGTAATTTTTTTGACCTTTAATAAAAAAACTTTGCTGCCCTATTTTTCCTTCAAGTACGATTGTTTAAAATTGCTGAAAAACCTTCGGATTTCAAAAAATTTAGTGCGTTTTGGCATAAGATCCCTCTGTCTGATGCCCACGACTCTGTGTACTGTTTGGGCCCTGCACACTTAAAGGTATCCTGTGACATCTGCAAAGCCTTTAACCCCAGGATGTTGACTGATCATAAGAACAAATTGATTTTGAAAGGACTTTTTCAACATCTTTTTCAGAATCACTGCCTAGAGCTCAGCCCATCATGTCAGACAAGAAAGAATCCAGAAACTGCCACCTGAAACATTCTGGATCCTCCATTTCCTTATCCAATCCAACCATGGACCCAACCTGGAAAATCTCAAAATGATCAGATCCAAAGACCAAATCCTCAGATCCAACTGTTTCAGATACAAAGTGTGCCTCATTGGATCTGGTTCATTTGGAGCCAAAACAGCTCTCCCAGACTCAGTATGCATCTTCTATAGACTCTGTCCCCTCACAGCTACCATCCCCATTTTTAGAGAGATGCGGTCACTCTAGGTCCCCTTCAGTGGCCTCTTCTTCCTGATCTTACAGAAGTCTTACAGAAGCAGATGTGGATAGAATGATGAGGAACTTTCTTTTGGCACAGATTCAGATGGGAGTTCTTCCGGCTCCTACCCCTTCTGGTCTGGAGACCTTTACCAGTATTACTCCACCTATCTTCACTCCTTCTCCAATCCATTCATTGGCTTCAGAGCTCTTGGATACATGTTTTCCTTGATCATCTGTATCGGATCCAAAAACTGTTGTATCTTTGGTTCCAATACCTTCTTTGAGTGTACTGGCTTCGAGCATATTGGAGCTGGATGAGTCTAGCAGCTGAAAAAATGTTGTTGGAGCTGAGGTGTTAGAGTAGACTCTGATTTCAGAGCTGTCTCTGCTTCTTGGCATTAGATAGCTCAGCTCAGACTTCTGCCTCGGGTGGATTGCCTTCAGGTCAGAGAGGGATGACGGTCCAGAAGCATGTCTTCTCAGCTCCGTTGACATCCTTCTCCCTGGGGCATTCTGCCTTTGAGTTGGTAGAGAGAGTGTTCTCTTCTAGAGGACAGATGATTCCTTCCCCTTGGATCTTCCTTCTCGAATCCATATGTCTTTGTGCCTTGAAACCCAACACTGTATTCCACAGGGACAGCCAGCTGAAAGTCTCCAGGCTACTCATCAGGGTATACTTATACTTCTCTGGAGCATCCCATCAAAGAAGTCCCCAAGAAGAGAAAATGCAAGAGGAGGCACTTAGTCTTCCTTCAGGAGTCAGTCATGAAAGATACTGATTTTAATGAAGGGGAAGGGTCCCCAAGATCACCATCTGATAATGTCTCCTTTGGATACATTTTGGAGATTCTTAAGCAAAAAGGGGTGGTTGGTCTACTGATAACTCTTCAAACAGGAATCGGTACTCATGGAGGCATTTGGGTCTGGCCCATGTACTTCCTGGGTGAGTCTGCCTGCCGATGAGCTCATTGATTTGATCTCTCGGCAGGCATGGAAGGAACTCAATTCTGTTGAGTTGAGCTGAGCTCTAAGAGAACCAGATAGGATCCTGGCACCACAGAAGGGAAGAGAGTTATGGAGCAAAGGAGTACTAGTAGATGCCATGGTTGTAGCAGTGGCCACAAAGAAAGAACTTGCAGAGCAGAGTTCATCTGTTCACCGCCTAACAGTGATCTTATGGTGCTGGACAGATTTGAGAAGCTTGTTTATGCTTCCACAATGTTCACTCTTAGATCACTGAACTATTTGGTGCAATTCACCAGGCTTCAGAGGGATTTGATTAAAGAACTCTTCGAATCCCTCTCAGGAGTAATAACTGCTGAGACACAGGCTTCTACTGCCTCACAGTTGTCTGCCTTACAGTCCATTGCAAATTCATCCATGAAGCTCATTTCACATGCAACTGAAAGTACCTCAAGGGTGGCAAGTTCAGGCAATTCCATTAGAAGATATGCCTGGAGGTGCCTGTGTGATTTTTTTGGTGCCCTTCAAGTCCTCCTTCATCATTACACCCTTTGATGGAAGTTCTTTGGCCCTAAAGTTAAAGACTCACTTTCCAGGTGTGAGCAAGATGGTAGGACCTTGTCTGTAGTGGGTATACATTTTTTGATTCCTCAAAGAACCTTCTCTAGGAATCAATGTGGGGGTTGAAAAATATGGATCTGATGTTGTAAATCTTTGTTCATTCCTTACTGATAGGACTTCGGTTCCATCCTCGGAACTGACACGGCCGTTTCCAAGCTCACACCAGCCAAAAAATTCTCAGCTAACACCTACCCATAATGCCCCTCTCATAGTCTCTCCGGATCTCCTTTGCCGCATTCCTCGTCAGACGTGCCTAGCCTCTCTCTCTCAGAGCTAAATGGAAATTTATGTTTTTTTTGTGTAGTTCCTCTTAAAACTTTGCCGTTTTTTAGTCAGTTTAGCCTTTTCTCCCTGTCGCCTATAACCTGTTTCTATTTCCTACCCTTTACCTTTGGTAGTTTAATCTTTACCATCGTTGGTACTGTCCCTCTCTCCTGCCTTTGATAGGGCCTCCCTTTACCACTTGTGGTATTTTTAAATACCATCGTTGGTATTCTCTCCTTTTCTTTCCCTTGTTGTTATTTCCTTTAGGATAGTCCTATGTTTCCAGTACTAAGTCAGACAAAGTTAAGTTGGGGTTTCTGTGACAAGTGTGGGCGTAAGATGCCCAACTCGGACGGCCATGCTCGATGCGTTTACTGTTTGGGCGTGGACCAAATAAATGCTGCTTGTGATATTTGTTCTAGTTTTAGCAATCGCACTCTAGCAGAGCGCAAAAACAAGTTAATTCTGAAAGGTTTAATCAAAACGCCCTTTTCGGAGGCTCTTTCTGGGTTGGAGGTCTCACCAACTCCTAAGACCAAGAAACACAAGGAGTCACTCGGTTCCTGCATCTCCATCAATTACGGAACTGAGTCAGCATCGAGCTTCTCCGGCGCAGACCTCTTTGGCACCAGGCCCTGTGTCTTCTCCCTCTGTGCCGTCTCTGATGTTGACTCCTGTTTCGGTTCCAGCTTTGGAACCATCAGCTTCGGTGCCATCCTTGTTTCCGACACTGGCTTTCACCACCATACCTGCTTCGTCACCATCCCCAGCCATGGTGCCGATAACTTTTTCGGCTCCACAGACTATGACCTCAATTCCTAAAGTTGAACATCTCCAAAGAACCAGATACTCTCCAATGTACGACCCCTTTTTGGGGCATCGGTTTAGCACCTTTCTTGAAAGACCTGATTCTTCTTCAGCGGCCTTTCTGAACAAGATGTAGTGAGGGCTGTGGACCAGCTTCTGGCAGCTAGGAAATTGCCCACCCCAACTAGACCTTCTGTCCCCTTTGGCTCGGAACCCATCACAGCATATTCACCTGTTATCCTCCTCTGGCCTTTACCCAGGCCCTGGAGATCTTGGTACCGATGACCACCCAGTGCATACTGTTTTGGCCCCAACTGCAGAGTTTTCCCTGTTGGCACTGACCTCCCTTGCTGCATCATTTCCATTGGAGCCGGAGCACTCTCGGAGCATTGTTTGGACTTTCGGCACCTTAGTACCTAGCCCAGTACCTATTTTTTCGCTGGCACCATCTATGTCCACAACTCCAACAGCTTCCAGTCCTCTCGGAACTCCTCACCTTGAGGTGGGCTCCTCAGGATGGGGTGTGACCCCGGTTCCAAGGTTGTTGTTCTCTGTTCTGTGCTCCCATCCCTCCTTGGGTGGGCCTGCTTTCCAGGTGATGAAGAGGGTCCATGCCTCCACAGGCTTGCAGTCAGCACCAATGGCATCGACACCCCTCTAGCATTCAGCTGTCCCAACCCCCTACTTTGGGATCCCGGGCACGGGAGTCGCAAGACCTCCCCTTGAAGGGAGCCCTTTCTCCGGAGTCCTCCTCAGAAGATCCTACTGGGGAGCCACCACAGAAGAAATGGTGCAAGATGAAGCACCTAAATTCCCCTGAGGAATTGATCACTGAGGACACCGATTGCAATGAGGGAGAAGGGTCCCAACGGTCTCCCCAGATGACATCTCATTTGGAGACATTCTCAAAATCCTTAAGCAGTGGGGAGACTGGAAGTCCTCTACCCCTACTTTTGAGGAATCGGTGTTCTTGCAGGCCTTCTGTGCCTAGCCATCTAGTTCCTAGGTGACCCCACTTGAGGATGAGCTTATTAAGCTGATTGTGCGGCGTGCCTGGACAATGTAGAACCTGTCCCCCGGAGGCCAGACAAAAGTCTATCCATCCCTGAAGACCAGCCCAACTGGTCCAAGCAGTTGACGGTTGATTCCATGGTCATGGCTGCGGCCACCAGGAGGGAACTGGCAGAAGATAGTTCCACTGTCCATCCCCCAAACAGGGAGTCTTGGGCCATGGACAGACTAGGGAAGTGGACCTATGCTTCAACGACCTCTGCCATTCGGTTGCTGAACTATCTGGCACACTTCACTCGCTTCCAAAGAGACCTAATCTCTGAAATGTCTTCCTCTTTGGCAGGGGTACTGCCTGATGAGGTGTGACACTGTCACCTCGCAGCTAGCTAGCCTTGAATCTATCTCAAACTCCTTGACACATTTGATATCCTCACACCACCGAGGGGGCAACTCGAGCTGCTGCATCAGGCATTGTCATGAGACGTCATGCTTGGATGCGTTTGTTTGATTTTGCAGACCCCTTTAAATCTTCCTTCATCAATGCGCCTGTCGACGAATCTGCACTTTTTGGCCCCAAATTACGAGACACACTAGCACGAAGTGAGAAAGACCTTGTCTGTGTGGGCATATGTTTTTCCACCCCACAGAGGTCCTACTCCAGGAACCAGAGGGAAGGAAAATTGTGGTTCACGAAATACCAAGGATCTTTCTGCGACACTCGTGGTGAGCAATCCCCCCGGGGCAGAGGGGGCAACTCATCTCAAGACACCCCTTTCGGGGTAGAGGGGGTCCACGTAACCAGGGCACTGGAGATTCTTTCTCCGGACAACCCTACCAGCGATCCTGAGCAGCGGCCAGATTGCTTTCCACTGGAAGCAGTCGGGGTCGTTTTTCTCTGCACCTACTACTACCGACGTTTGGGTGCAGAGAATAATATCCAGAGGCTACCAGATACCATTCGATTTAACTCCCAGACCCATCAAATGAATCCCCGATGTACCACCCAATCAGATGGAGGTAGCAGCCTTAGAAATAGGAAACCTGCTAAGAAAAAGAGTCATCCAACCAGTCCCACCAGACCAGAATGAATCCGGGTTTTACTCGAGGTTCTTTTCAGTGCCAAAAAAGACAGAGGACTGGAGACCAATCCTTATCTCAACCTATTGAACAAATATATCAAACCTCAAAAATTCTAGATGGTCACGGTACAGTCCATTCTCCCCTTTCTAGGGAGGGACAATTGGATGTGCTCTATAGACCTCCAGGATGCGTATTACCACATAAAGATGGATCACCGCTCTGGGAGATTTCTCTGCTTCCAGCTGGGAGCCAATCACTACCAGTTCAGGGCACTGCCATTTGGTCTCCCGACAGCCCCCAAGTGTTCACCAAATTTATGGCAGCTGTAGTAGCTCATCTTTGACTACAAGGATTCCAGGTGTTTCTGTATCTAGACGATTGGCTCCTTACTGCCTCGACCAGAAATCTTGTAACCCGCAGCCTGTCTTACACTCAAGGCTTCACTCTGCGCTTGGGGATTACAATCAACAAGGACAAATCTCAAATGTCCCCAATAAAAATGCTGGAATTCATTAGAGCAATTTTCGCCACAACATCCTGTCAAGCTTCCGTTCCTCCTCACAGGCTTTCGAAAATAAGACACCAAATCCAAGCCCTTCTTCCACAGACCTTTGTACCAGCACACCTTGTACTCCAACTCTTAGGCTCCATGGCAGCTGCCATTACTCTAGTACCACTGGCAAGGTTGCACATGAGAATACTACAGTGGTTCCTTTCTTCACAATGGTTGATCTTAACTCACACACGATAGGTTTCACAAACCTTTGCAAGGAAGAAATGCTACGGTGGATGAAGCCAGAATCGAATCTTTGGTGTCAACAGTTCTGCCTCCCCCAGCCAATGGCCACGGTGACCACGGACGCTTCCCTGTTAGGATGGGGGGGCATTTCCAGGGAAAGGAGGGTCCAAGGCACCTGGTCCCCCATGGAGGAGAATTTGCACATAAATGTCCTGGAACTGAGGGCAGTTCTCTTAGCGTTGCAAGCGTTCCATACATCCCTCCCTTTTGGGACCATTGCAATTCATTCGGACAACATGTCAGTCATCTGGTATATCAACAAGCAAGGCAGAACCAGGTCTTACCCCCTATGTCGGGAAGCCATGAGGATTTGGCACTGGCCGATAGCTTCCATACACTTTCTTATAGCAATGCACATTCTCGGGAGTTCCAACCTTATTGCGGACAATCTGAGCAGGAACATCCTGAAGCCTCACAAGTGGTCCCTCAATCCTGTAATAGTGGCTCGGATATTCCGCCGCTGGGGCAGGCTTTGCTGCGATCTGTTTGCTTCCCCCTTAAACAACAACTGCAGAAGCTACTTTCCCTGATCCCCCCTCATGGGGAACCACTGAGGACGCTCTAATGCACGATTGGCCCCCAGCTCTACTGTATGCCTTTCCCCAGTTTCCCCTCATCACGAAATTCCTCCAGTATGCTCAAAGGTTATGAAGCAAAGTGATCCTCATTGCCTCTTATTGGCCCCTTCAAGTCTGGTTCCCTTTCCTATGTCCTCATCTGATTCACAGCCTGTGGATCCTGGATCATTCCCAAGGTCTGCTATCTCATCCTCAGGGACTGATTCACCCCAGTCTCCACAGCCTCAAGCTCACAGCTTGGTTCCTCCACTTCCAATGATTGCCAGGCTGCCTGATATCTCATCTCCAGTGAAATTCTTTTGACTTCACACAAACTTTCCACAAGGAAAATTTATTCTAGTAAATGGACTAGGTTCTCTACTTGAGCCAAAGATCAGAACATAGATCCTTTCTCTATGCCTTTTCAAAAGATCCTACAATACCTGATGACTCTTCTACATGCAGGAGCCTCAGCATCGACAATCACTGTACATTTAGCAGCTATAGCAAATTTTCATAATGGACTTGATAATTCTTCTATTATGTCACACTGCCTGTGCAAAACCTTTTTGAAAGGAGTATTACACGTTAAACCTCCTGTCAAGCCCCCCATAGTACCCTGAGACTTGACCTTGGTACTTCAATCTTTAACAGGCCCTCCTTTCAAGCTTTTTGATTCTTGTAATATAAAATGTTTATCATGGAAGACTCTACTTCTAGTAGCACTTAGCTCAGCAAGAAGAGTATTTGAGTTGCAGGCCTTATGTGTCAAGAGACCTTACTTGACCTTCCACAGGGATAGAGTATCCCTTCCTACTGACCCTTCTTTCTTGCCCAAGGTCATTTCTGGATTTTCCATTGACCAGTCTATTGACCTGCCGATGTTCTTCCCTCAGCATTCAAACAGAGTGGAGTATCTTTTGCACACCCTTGATGTTTCATAGCCAGCTTTGTTGTTATTTGGACAGGACCAAATCTTTCAGGAAAATGGATCAGTTGTTTGTGGCCTTTGCAGGGCCCAGATTGGGTAAAGCTGTCTCCAAAGTGACTCTATCCTCCTGGCTTAGAAATGTCATTACCTTTATCTGCCATCAGAATACGTATCCTTACCTTCCAGAATAAAGGCTCATTCTGCTAGATCGATGGCTACTTCTGTGGCTTTTCATTCCAGAGCCTCTATGGATGATATCTGCACAGCAGCCACTTGGGCAAGACCTCATACCTTTATCACTCATTACAAATTGGATTTGGCCTCCAGGGGATGAGCATCTTTTGGTTCTATGGTGCTCAGGAATATCCTTCCTTAGGGCCACCCAGGACTCAAGTAGCTGGGGACTCGGTCCTAACAGTAAGGAATGAATAAAGATTTATAACATCAGATAAAGAATTTATGTCATACCATAATGTTCCATCTGTGTTGTAGATCTTTATTCATTCATTACTTCCTGCCCTCCTTCCATCTGCCTGAACTCCTGGTGGACTTTAGGAATTCCTGGTTAGGGTATTTGCTCAGACAGAGCCTCCAGCTGTTTTTTTTCTCTTACTATCTCTCTAATATAGTGGCAGACAAACTCGATCTGGAGAGACTATGAGAAGGGCATTATGGGTAGGTCTTAGCTGAGAATTTTTTGGCTGGCACAAGCTTGGAAATGGCCATGCAAGTTCAAAGGACGGAACCGAAGTCCTATCAGTAATGAATGAATAAAGATCTACAACACAGATGGAATGTTATGGTAAGACATAACTTATTTTTCAGAAAGTCCCAGGCTCACTTCCATGTTCCATGTGGAGATAGTTCCCCCAGGGGCAGAGTGGGGGGGACTCCAATGGAAGATGCTGCGCACGTGGCAGCGGAGGCTGACAGAACGAGGGATCCAGAGATTCCTTCTCTGACAGACATTTCCAGTCTTCTTGAAAGAGGCTCGATTATCAACCTCTGGAGGCAGTCAGAGGCCATCTATCCCTGCAACACAGAGGGTGGATGGACATTATAAAGGATACATGGGTACAGAGGATTATTTCCAGATGTTATATACTACCCTTTTCCCCACCCCCTCCTTCTTCAGTAAATAAAATTTCCAGTGATTCCAACCAGTCAGAAGAAAGCAGCAGCTCTAGAAATAAAAAGGCTGCTAGAAAAAAAAAGTCATCCAAGAGTTCCCCCCAGACCAGAAAGAATTCGGAACTTACTCAGTATTATCTTTATTGCCAAAGATAACAGGGGACTGTAGACCAATTTTTAATGTCAGCAATCTGAACAAATCAGTTCAGTCTACAAAGTTCAAGATGGCCACAGTTCAGTCCATTTTGGATTTCCTGCAAAAAGACAGCTGGATGTGCTCAGTAGATCTTCAGGATGTGTACTACCACATAAAAATGAAGAGGTGATCCAGGAAATACCTATGCTTCCCGCATAGAGCCAGTCATTACCAATTCAGAGCACTGCCTTTGGCTTCACCACAGCCCCAAGAGTGTTCACCTACTGCACGGCAATAGTAGTAGCACACTTGAGACTGCACAGTTTCCAAGTGTTTGCTTATCTGGATGACTGGCTCATAACTGCTCCGACCAGGCATCTGTTGATCAAATCAAGAGATTTTGTACTCCAGTTGTGCTCTTACCTAGGCATTACCATCAGTCTCAGCTAGAACCAAGTGCTAGAATTCACAAGAGCCTTGTTCAATACTGTATCAGTGACAGCCTCCGTCCCTTGTCAAGGGTGCAAACTATTTGATTTCAAGTCAAAAAGATAATTCAAAATTCCTCACTGTCAGGCTGACTGATTCTTCAGGTTTTAGGCCCAATGTCTGCTGCCATAATTTTGGATTCATTGGCAAGATACCATATCAGAGTTCTTCAATGGACTCTGGTGACTGAGTGGTCCATCCTGCACCAGCTTTTGTTCTCCCAGATCAAAATAACTCAGGCATACAAAAGTACTTCAGGTGGTGGATTTACTCAGAGCAGGTTTTACAAGGTTGCCCTTTCATCATGCTTCCTCAGCCCAAGGCTATAGTGACCACGGAAGCATCCCAGTTTGGGGGGGGGGCAGTTCTTGGGAAAGATGGTCCAAGGCGCCTGGTCCCCAGAAGACGCCAACATGTATATCAGTGTCCTAGAAATGACAGCAGTTCTCCTATCATTGGAGGTCTTTCAAGACTCTCTCTTCCTTGAAGAGCTATTGGGATTCAGACGGACAATATCTCAGTAGTTTGGTACATCAGCAAACAGGGTGAAACCAGACCTTACTCCTTACATCGAGAAGCTCTGAGAGTGTGGCAATGGATGATCTAATCCAGTCAGTTTCTGATAGCTATGCACATTCCAGGGAAATCCAAGGTGATAGCAGACAGGCTGAGCAGGTCCATCTTATTACCTCACGAGTGGTCCCTCAACAAGAAAATTGTGGATTAGGTATTTTTCCAATTGCGCCAGCCATGCTGTGAACTCTGCATCTCCCTTTAACAAAAAGTGCAGCAGGTTCTTTGACCTGATCCCATCACCAGGGGAATCACCGAGAGACACTCTCTTCCATGATTAGTCCCCCAGTCTCCTCTATGCTTACCCCCCGCCAACTCTTCTAATACCCAAGTTTCTTCAGAAAATATCTTGATTGAAGAACACTGCCATCCTCATTGCCTCTTTTTGGCCTTGTCAGATTTGGTTCCCCTTCCTTTGGCCTCATCAAGTTCATCCTCCTTAGATCCTGAATCCAAATCCAAACCTTCTGTCTCATCCGACAGACATGATTCACCTGAACATTTTGGGCCTAAAGTTAACCACATGGTTTCTCCAATTCCATTAACAAATAAACAACACAGGCTGTCCTCCCCTGTCCATCACATTCTTTTGTCTTCCCACAAAGCTTCCACTAGGAAGATTTACAAAAGTAAATGGAAAATATATATTTTTTTTGGCCCAACAAAAATAAATTGACCCCTTTTCAGCACCAGTACGTAAAGTTCTTGAATTTTTGGCTACTATTTTTAATGTAGGGGCCAGTTCCTCAGTGGTTAAAGTCCAATTTGCTGCTATTTCTAATTTCCATATAGGAGTTGACAATTTTACTTTGACTTCATCACAACTCTGTAAAGCATTTATAATATAAAGGAACCTTTTTACTGAGATCCCCCTTTTAAAGATCCTACTCCACCATGGGATTTGAATTTAGTGTTACAAGTCCTGACTCAATCACCATTTAAACCGGTTGCTAGGTGTGAATTAAAGTTTTTAACTTGGAAAGCTGTATTTTTGGTACCTATAACATTGGCTATTAGAGTTTCAGAACTTCAAGCTTTATCTTCTAAATCTCCTTATTTCATTTTTGATAAAGAAAGGGTATCCTTATGAACCAAGCCATCTTTTCTTCCTAAGGTGGTGTCAGGATACAACATTAATCAATCTATCAGTCTCCCAACTTTCTTTTCAAATTTCTTGAACAAAGGGGAATACATCTGACATTGTACATAGTAAGACTATGATTATTCAATTGTCTTTGGATGTAAAAAGTATTGAAAATATTATATGCAAGAATTGGGATGTTTTTCAATGCAATGGTAATACCAAAAAGATACGATTGCAAATACCTACCTTTACATACAAAAGAAGGAATAATATTAAGAACATTTTAGAAAGACCCCCACCTAGTGCCACACACTTGCTTCCAGTGACTCGGAGATGTGGCAGGTGTCACCAGTGCAGTTTTTTAAGACCAACTATACTGGGAAGTTATATGACAGGGTAATCAACTAGGGAAGGGTGGTAGATTTAACTGCTGGCTTGAGCAGGTGGCTTAGCTTGCTTGTTGTGGTTATTGCAAAACATTCTACATAGGCAAGATGAACAATGCTCTAAATAAGAGGGTACACCAACATCTGCATAGTGTGCAGAAAGCGGACAATAGGAGTGCCCTTGCTAAGCATTCCCTGACCTATGTTCTCAAGAAAAATGTAAGTTTTTGGTTCTCGAACAAGTTGGGGCTGAGGTTTACTCTGGGGTCTGGAAAAACAGGCTCTTGTGTATGGAAATGCATTGGCAATTAAGGCTTGATGCTTGTAGTCCCCCAGAGATTAATGATAATATTTCAATATTGAGTGAACTTAGGAGTCGAGCTAATATTATGTAATAATTTAGAAAATTGGATTGCTTTTGGCTATTTAATAATGTTTCAACTTTTAGTGATGGTGGTTCTTTAAGGAAGGCTCCTGTTTTAAATTAAGAGATATTTCTGATTGGTTGGTTGGTTGGTTTGGAGGTGTGTGCTTTTGTAACTATTTATTTACTTATTTATTTATTTATTACATTTGTTAACCGGGAAAGTCCGACTGAGCTAGGAGCCCATTTTTAATTGAGGCTCAGGGAGAAAAGCTCCAAGAAACAGTACAATATATTCTTTTGAATATAAACAGCAGTATTCAGTTTACAGTAATGATATGAAATTGAAAACACTCAATATAGTACAAAACTTAAGTACAGGCTAGTACAAAATATGGTATATATAAATTGCATGTTACACAAAAATATCATTGCTAGTCCAGAATGTTTGAGATTCCTGCAGGATGGAATTATGTATATAGTAACATAACAGTGGTGCCAAAACACTGTTAGAAAGGAGGGAGTAAAGAGAGAAAATTTAGATGGAAAGAAACATGGAGAAGCTGTAGCAGTGGAAAGGGGTGGGAAGAGCATAAGTTTAACCAGGGGTAAGACAGGAGCAGAGCCAGTTACTGGCTAGGTAGTTGAGTAGTAGTAGTTTGAACTCATGATGGTGTGGATTTGTAGTAATTGTAGGAGAGAGTATTCCAAAGTTTGGTAATTTTATTGGAATAAAGGCAGTCCCCGTGATAGTTGCAGGATTGGGTGACCTTTAGCATAAGCTTATTGGAGGATCCGAGGGTCCTGGGGTTGAAAGTGGGTTGGACAAGACTGGAGAGGGCAGGACAGTTAGAGGGTTGGTGAATTAACTTGTGGACCATAGTAAGTTGGTTGTGAGCTAGATGGTTGGGGAGTTCTAGCCATTTTAGTTGAGAGAGCACAGTACAGTGGTGGGTCCAGTGTGGGGCGTTCATGGCAAAGTTTGCAATTCTGTGATAGCATGATTCTAGAATATTTAGTTCAGATTTGTGAAGGTTGGTGAGAATATGGGATCCGTAGAGGAGGGTAGAAAGCAGATGAGAATGGGCAGTGGCAAGCCTGGTATTGTGGGTAAGATATGGTCTAGCCCTGTATAAAGTGCCAAGCTTGATGCGGACTTTTTTGATTGTCAGAGAGACATGTTTTTCAAAAGTTAGATTCTCATCAGTAGTGACCCCTAGGACTTTAGTATGAGTTGTGGGTTCGATATTGGTTCCATTTGACGAGCGTATTTACAGAGAGGTGTGACAAGGTTTGGATTTTTCTTTTTGAAGATTATTAATTTGGTTTCATTTGGGTTGAGAATTAGTTGTTGTTCTGATAGGTATTTTTCTATGCTTTGTAAGGCTGATTGCATTTTTAATTGAAGTTCATGGGGTGAGGGGGCTGAGCATATAAAGGTAGCATCATCGGCATATTGGACAGTGGTGGCTTGATTGGTTGCAGAGCTGAGGTAGTTTGTGAATAAGATGAAGAAGAAATGGCCAAGTATTGAACCTTGGGGCACACCAACAGAGATGGGGAGAGAGGGGAAAGAGTGTTTTGCCATTTGGTGGCCTGCTGCTGATTGAAAAGATAGCTGAGAAACCAAGACAGAGTGGCTGAGCTGATGCTGTTGATTGAGAGTTTGTTGAGTAGAACTTGAAGGGAAACGGTGTCAAAGGCTTTTGACATGTCCATAAAAGATGGAGGAGACTGCTTGGCCTTTGTTTAGGAGATGATGAATGAATTGGTTACTTTTTATGTACTTGAGTGGTTCTGATGATGTCTGCATTTTAATAAAGACAAAAGCATTAAACCATTCTTGCAACTGTCTTCTTGAGTCCGCCGGTCCATAACTGCTGTTTTTTTGGTTCTTTTAAGTTTTTGCTTACTGGTTATCGGGTGTTGCTGTTTTAAGAATTCTTCTGTTTGTAGTTACGTACATTGTACATTATGTGTTTTTTATAACCACTACCAGTCCAGCATTAAATAAATTGCTCAATTCCCACCTTTCCTTAAACCACTGTCCTCCGTCTGCACATTATTCTGCATGTACGTATTATTCCTACAGTTTCCATTTACATCTATGTAATTTGCTCCTTCCCCTTTTCTAAAGATTCCACTTTCAGTTCTCTTTTCTGTTACAATATTATATACTTCAAATATAATTGTTTTAGACTTTGATTTTCATTTTCTAGTAATTGTTTATTTAGCAGTCATCGCAATTTCACTTTACAAGGCCTCACTGTGTGCGTAGGCAATTCAGATCCTGTGTCCCAGTTCAAAAGAATAATTTCCTTAGTTATATCTATTTGCTCACCCAATATTTCTGACAGAGTACTTTTCAATGAATTTTTATGAACTACTAACTCATTACACTCCCAAAATATATGTTATCAGTTGCCTTTTTTCTTCCCCATCACACCTCCAGCGCTTGCCATTTACCAGAGGAAAAAGCTTTGAAGTATATTTGGGATACAAAAACACCTGTACAGACACTTTCAAACAAAAATCCTAAACGTTCTGGACTTTGTTGCATAATTGAGAGCCATACATATGTTCTCCCATTATTCCCTTGTTGATTGCTTATCCAACCTCTCTTCCCAATCTTTTCTAACCTCCCCTGATTGATTCTTATAGTTATTGTGCAATATCTTATATGCCCTACTAATTATTTTTTAACAGCAGGTTTTGTTCTATATTCAACTAAAAACTCTACAAGAGCAGGTCTTTCACTTAGCATTTCCCTTTCCCTATACTCCAATATCAATCCTTGGTAAGGAAAGTGGTCCCTTGCCTGTAGTCCAAATGTCTTCTTGGCCTCATACCATTCTCTTTCCAGTTATTTGCTGCCTGTATCTTGGCTCTTTGCCAGTTTTCTGCAGTAAATTCTAGCCCCCTCTTATCTATTCTCTGTATCCCTACTAGCACTCATTCCTATTGGCAAAATCTCCTTTGTCCATTCTTGTGTTAGTTTAGTTCGTAGAACACTTTCTGCTAGTTTATGAATATAAAATTCAGTATGGCATTTGTTATTCTCCTCAGGGGTCTGCATCATCCCGCTATCTCTGTATTTCTTGAATTTCCCCCCTGCTTCATCATTATCCGTTTCCACTTTGAACCTTCTGCTTATGTTATGTATATCAGCCTTAATTTTGTAGCTCTAAAATAGCCATTCAAATCAGGTAATCCTAAATCACCTTGTTTTGCTGGAAGGGTCAGCCTATCCTCATAGGTTCATTGGTGTGTACTAGGCTAATGGCCCTGGAGCCTTTACAAGCCTAGCCCATAGAAGTGCCCTGGCATGCCGCCCGACTTTAATTCTTGTTCTCTTCCCCTTATAGATAAATTCCATTTTCAGCTACAAATGAATAAAGAATTCAAAAAGAAAAGAATAATTAAAATCAGTTACCACATAATTCAAATAAATTTTGAATAACTTCTTTGAGAAAATCATGCAAAACAGTATGCAGCTATGTATTAAATTAAACACAGTAAGGTCTATACCAGTTGTGGTAGTCACACACATGTTGGATTTCCTTTACTGTCTATTACAGTCACACCATGTTATAACAGTAAGTATAAGTAAATTACAGTAACCGAAAAGGTGGTGCAATAGTGCTCAAATACCACAAGTAAAACAAAGAAAAGCACTACTGTTGCGAGTCCACAATACACAAATTATTTACTCAAATAAAATTAAGCGCTTTTGTCAATACCAGTTGACTTCATCAGAATAACCCAATTGACATGAACATTGTGTTTAAATACTACTAACTTGACAATGATTGGCTGTTACACCCCCCAATTATAAAACGTTTTTTAAAAACATTTTTTTAAAAGTTCTTTACAAAATGTACAAGACTAATGCAGGAAATTAACTCATTTAAAAAACAGGTTCTCATATTTGTGTTACAATTTACCACAAGGAATAATGTTATGTTGGTACAGACTGAGATGAAATAACAAGTATTTAGATGCATTTGTGTGTTTATATACATAATCTCATTTAAATCACTTTAAAACATTTAAACATGTCCTGCCTTTTCTTTGAGTACAGGTGATATAGTTAGATATTCATTCAACCCTGGGGGAAAATTTGCGGCTAATCTTAGTTGCCATAAAAGCATTGGTTTCCTTTTTGTTCTTTAAATTGTTTTTAGGTTAGGGCCAATCTTAGTGGAAAATACAGGCTTCTCACCTAAAACTTGGAAAATTTCATTATTAGTTTTGAAAATACTCCGTTTTTTATAAAGTATTTCCTTGACCTGTTGGTATAAGGGACTATATTGTATAATGCATGCTTGTTGAAAATCAACTTTCTTCACAGTCTCATTAGTTATTCCTGTGCTGTTGGTTCTATTTAAACCTCTGCCTAATAATGGGATTTATTTTGTACCCCCAGTCCCAGAGTCCAAGATTGGCCCTAACCTAAAAACAATTTTGGAAAATAAAAATAAAAACCAAGGTGAACGGGTAAATATAAATGGTAGTAGACCTTGTGGTAGTTGTGCTTATTGCGCTTACATTTTGCAAGATAACCTTATTTCTTTAGACAATAAAAACAAGAGCACAGTCTATTTAAGAAGAGGTAACTGTTATTCAAGCAAACTGGTATATATTGCTAGGTGTAACACTTGTACGTCTTTCTACATTGGGAGACAGAAAGGTTATTTAAAACTAGAATATATAAACATCTGTATGATATAAAGAACAAAAAGGAAACAAATGCTTTGTACAAGCATAGTACTCAATGTGTTGATTACAGTGGTTTTAAATTTGCTATACTAGATCTGGTGAATATTTATGTTAGGGGTGGAGATTGGCAAAATGCTTTAAACAAGAAATAACTTTTATGGCAACTAAGATTAGCCGCAAATTTTCCCCCGGGGTTGAATGATTAACTATATCACCTGTACTCAAAGAAAAGGCAGGACATGTTTAAATGTTTTAAAGTGATTTAAATGAGATTATGTATATAAACACACAAATGCATCTGAATACTTGTTATTTCATCTTAGTCTGTACCAACATAACATTATTCCTTGTGGTAAATTGTAACACAAATATGAGAACCTGTTTTTTTAAATGAGTTAATTTCCTGCATTAGCCTTGTACATTTTGTAAAGAACTTTTAAAAAAATATTTTTAAAAAATGTTTTATAATTGGGGTGTAACAGCCAATCATTGTCAAGTTAGTAGTATTTAAACACAATTTTCATGTCTTTTGGGTTATTTTGATGAAGTCAACTGGTATTGACGAAAGAGCTTAATTTTATTTGAGTAAATAATTTGTGTTTTGTGGACTCGCAACAGTAGTGCTTTTCTTTGTTTTGCTATAAGTAAATTACAGACCAGCAGAGGATTGCATCAGAAAAGCTCTGGCTTGTCTTCTCTATAGTCTGTGTGAATTTATAGCTAAGTAGGCTCCTTGGGGTGGCTAGAGTTTGCCCATCTAAAATCTATCCCTGACAACAAGCAGTGAACATCAAGAGGTAAAATAAAATTTAAATCAAAATAAATATCCCTGTATACAAGCTATCATTTCTGCCTACAAACAGTGAAAAACAAATGTAAAAATGAAATATAAATCCAAATAATTATTTCACCAAGCTGTCGCATAGGATTGTTTCAGATAAGCTCTAGATAATTGTACAATGGGAGAGAGGGAGAGAGAAAGAGTACACTGGCCTGATTTTGTTTTGATGCTGATAAATAATACCAGCAGTAAAAGTATAGCTCTTAAGTTGAATATAGCCCTGAGAGGTTTGATAGTCAAAGGAACCTTTTAGTTTTAGGTGAGCAGTAGTAAGAAAATATTGTGTGATTTATGATCTTGTGTATAGAGAGGTGGTGTTGAGACACATAAAGGGAGGTGAATACTTGTTAGGAGAAATAGTTGGATGTGTACCATGCACTAAGTATTACATAATTGTTTGGTGGAGTGTATAGAAGGGATGGTGGATTTCATGAAATTAATTCAGGGACAGGAAGTTAATATAACGGCAGAATACAGTACTATCAGCTACATTTTGTTAAACTTTAAGGGGTGTGGTATTAGTTAATAGAGATGAAATTAATACCTCACTGTTTATTTTGTTAAAAAAATACACAGGATCCTTTCCTTGCAGAGTAATGATGTTCTTATTGTAAATAAAATAAGGCATCTTTCCATGGAGATAAGCCTTGGTATAAATAAGCTGAAACAAGCATAGTCAAAGTAGAAAATCAGATTATCATCAACAGAAACTAGACCAAAGGGTTCATTAGTAAACTTGCATTGTGTACGTAAACATACAGAGCTTGCAAGTTGTATCCTGAAATCAGGATGGAAAATATTAAAAAGAAAATGACAGTCAATAACTTGCTAAGAAACCCTAGTCTGTAGTGGACATATAAATGTATAAACTAGAAATTTGATTAACATATAAGTATCTTTGGACTTTCCAAGATGGTTGCACACTGATCAATAGCTTAAGTTAAGCTCTCTCAGTGTGTAAAAAGAAACTGAAAGACAAAGGCCAGGAACTCTGTCACTTTTAGTGACTTCAGTTACTGACTAGTAAGTGCATTACCTAGATGACAGCAAAGAAGAAGCTGAGAGATCCTGAAAGAAAGTGAAGAGAAAACACTGTCTGGGAAGAATCCTGCAGCTGTTCAGAAAAAAACATTTCAAGCTCCAGCTTTGGCCTAAGAGATGGCTTTCAGTAATCTAGAGGAAAAAAATAAGTCAGATGTGCTCAGAGCTGATTAAAATAAACAAAACACTGAAGGAGCACATCAGCTCAAATAACAAAAGGCTGAAAACAATGGAAGAAGAGTTAAAGAGATATTAGATGAACTAACAAAGCTGGATAAATCAGAGGATGAAATGAAGAAAAGGCTGGCTGGCTATAAGACTGCTCAAGAAGAAATGTTTCATAAATATTAGAATTAGAGGACAGAACACATAGGGAAAACCTGAGATTTTCTGCTGTATCAGAAAAACTAGAAGAAACAAACTGTATTAATTTTAAGAAAGCACAAATAAGCTACAGGACTGGTATTCCACAGCAGGATTTGTTAATTGAAAGGGCAAATCAAGTGCATGCTGCAATCCTGGTCATGAGAAAGTAGCCAAGACCAGTATTAGTAAAGATGCAATCCAACAGAAAGAGTTGATCCTGATAAAACTGTGGCAGAAGTGCAAAATTTATTAAAAACTAGAGTGTTTGTGGAAAATGATTATTCATTACACCAAGCAGAAGATAAAACAATTTATTCTAGCAATCAGGGAATGCTGAGAGGCAGGTGAGAGTCAAGCTTCTGTATCCTGCTGTCTTCAGAATATTTTTTTTCCTGGAGTATCAAAGTAATTTTTTGATGCAGAACAGGCTAAGGAGGAAATACAAAAGTTTGTCCAACAAAAAGGGAGCCATCAAACAGGAGGGTGACTCTGCTTCTCATTCATCTAATAATAAAGCACATGGTAAATCTTTGCCGGTGAAACCTTTTCTAATGTTCGAAGGGAAGACTCTTGAGAGACAGAGAAAAGAACAGGAGTTGACTAGAAGAATCTGGAGTTACTAGGAACTGAAGCGGGTTGTGGAATTGGGAGATAAAGATGAGCAGGAAGAAGACCAGCAACACGGAAATTAGTGAATAAATGTGAGATTACAAAGCATTGATCACATTTGTGAAATACAACTGTACAAGAAAAGTGGAAAGAATGGACTTTGACTTTGTTAAACTTGTGGGGGACTGAAAGTCATTTGCCTTACTTCATGTCTTTAATGTTTGAAGGACACTAAGGGGAATGGAAAAGGAAGGGAAAGGTAACTGTAAGTAAAACAATTTCTATTCTTAATGGTATTTCTATACAACTTTTCATGATGTGAATTGCATCCATCTACCCACAACCTTTTTTTTCCCATGTTTGCACACTGGGTTTGAGGTGTCACTTCCAACAGTGACAATCATCTAGAGCCAAGTTTTACACCACTGATAGTAAAGCAGTTTAGTTATTGTTGTACGTGATAAAGATACCAAAGTAAATGGAGACCTTTTTTTCTTTCTTTCTTCTTTTTTAGTATTAAGAAATGTAGGCATTACACTGCAAAAAGAAATAAACATGCTTTTGTCTACCCTTTTTTTTTAAGTAAATAGGGTGTAATCTTTGGTTGTTGAGGTGGGGAATGGGGTGCAAAGGTACACAGATCATAATATATGTAGAGCCTCTTATGTTTTTTCTTACTTTTACATAGATGAATGTCTAAATTAAAACCCTTGGCTTAATGTAATAAGTTTTAAGTGGAAAAATAAATGAGAGAACACTGAATGTAATAAAAAATTACCTTTAGCAATAAATGTTTTAGCATGTATTTAGAAGCTTCCATCCATAATTCTCAACTATCGAGATTTTCACAGAATGTCCAGATTTCTGCTTCATAATTTTGGTCACTTCCTTATAAAATGTGTCATTTTCTGACAAATCACAGAGGGCTGAGTTTTAGACTTCATATTCTTTAGAAAATGCACGCTAATGCGAGACCTGTTATTCTAACCACTTTGTAAGTTTATTAAAACAATACTTAAAATTTGTCCCTATTTTTGGGCCTTTATCCCCCCATTACTTTTCCCTTTGTTCAGATTTCCTGTGCTAGGAGGTTGAGAGGTATCCCCGAGTCTGAGGGCTATATATTTTCTTACGTTTTGGCAGAGGCAAAGCTGATTATAGGGAAAAAAATCCAAAGCACTGGTTACTTCAAGGATAAAAGTTAATGTTTTCTGAAAGCATACAGATTGTTTTTGTGATGCCCCACCACCGGACCAGTAATCAAGGAGCCTCAATCCTCACCACTAGCAACAGTGGGTGAAGTACACTTGTAGGATGACAAGTACACACACGATCTTTTCAGATGCAGCTCTCTGCATCAATTGCAATTTCCCATAAAAGCACACAGAGACAACAGTCAGTCTGAGGCTGGTTTCTCCAGATCCCCAGTAAGACTTCCCACTAGCACAGCTATAGAGATGAGATCTCAGCTGAGTGGCCAAGCCAAGACCTCCAGCACCCTCCCTGCCCAACCAGTGTTTTGTGTCCCTGCCCAAGTAGCTGACACATACACTCTTTGATGTTTGATTTACACACACACACACACACACACACACACACACACACACACACACACGGGAAAGGCTGGCACAGGTTTACTAGCTGTTTCTCCTTTTGTCCAGACTATAAGGTAGTTATCACTGCCACCAGCCAACTCTTGGTCATCTACTTTAAAGTCCTTAACAATGGGTGTCCAATCTTACTGTGTAAGATTAATATTAATACAAATGGTAGTTTGGCCAAGAGCAATGCTATTACTAGTGGCACACAGTGTCACCAAATAAATATGCAATTACTTTCAAAATTTAAATATCTCTAGACATATCAACCATAATGAAAGGTTTAAATATATTTAATAGTAAATAATAAAAGAACAAGAAAATAGTATATATTCACAGTGACATCAGAGGTCAAAATCACAGGAATTATTTAAAACAACATTGCAGGACAGTCTCAAATAAAGAAAACATCTAAGCTACACTTTACTATATTCCTATCTGAATCTAAAAGAGTTGCTATGCCCTCAAAACAAACTTACAGCAAGGCAAGTGCAGAGAGGATGATGAGTGGATGTTCTTGTTAGATCAAAGACAAAATACAAAATGCAGTCTCTCTCTCTCAAAGAGTTCTTAAATTAATATCAAATATTACTGCTGGGTTAGCTTGGATGATACCACTTTTTGTCACCTGACTTTCAGTTCCCAAGCTGAACCCCCTTTGTCAGAAACTAACAGAATTTAGCATCTCTCTGTGAAAAATACATATCTCTCAGATGTTTGCAGACCCTGGAAGTCATAAAACAATAAAGCACGTCTTCATCTTAAACCTAGTAATTACTTCTCTTTCATGACAATACCAAAAACTTCCAGCTGTAGACATTGTGTCTGTTACTGCACTGAAACTGAGAGATAACATCTTCTGTTTATGGCCCAGTAATTATAAAAAACAATTTAATTTCAACTATGTTGTCTGAATTTTTTTCAGGTTAACCTCCTGTGTTCCAGTTTCCATTAAACATATACACCTAAACAGTCACACTAATACAGGTACATTTCTGTTCTATTCCAGTAGGGCATGCTATGGTTACATTTTAGCTCAGTACTTTACACACACTTCTGTATAAATCATATCAATATTCACAAATGACATAGAATTATTTACAAAATTCCAGATAGCTGGGCTGGCAGTCTGACACCCCACCCCCCAAAAACTCAAGCTTGTTTTTCAAGTAATCCTTGAGAAACTCTGCTTGGGAGGATTATCTATCTGGGAATACCTCACTCCATTCCTTGTTTTGAGAGCCCATCTCCCAAAACTCCTTTAAGCTTCTGGAATGCAAATGACCGTAACATGGTCTTTAGTGTAGAGTTTAACCTCTCAATCAGACCATTAGTCTGGGTCTGGTAGCTGGTGGTCTTTTGGTACTTCACCCCACAGTACTTCCACAGGCACACCAGCAGGTCTGACATGACCTTGGCACTCTGTCAGTCAGTATTTCTTTTAGGAAACCTTCCCTGCTGAAAATCTCTAACAAAGCATTTGCCACCTTTTCTGTCTCAATGGAGGATAGAGCCACCACCTCAGGGTATCTGAGAGCATAATCTACTACCACTACAATATACTTTTCCTGTGTGGAAATTGGGGTACTGAGAGGCTCCACAATATCCATAGCTACCCTCTGAAATGGCTCCTCAATCACAGGCAAATGCATCAAAGGAGCTTTCACCTTGTCTCCTGCCTTGTCTACCCTTTGGCACTGCTCACAGGTCCTGCAGTACCCTGTTATATGTCTAGAAATCCCAGGCCAATAAAAGTTATGCGTTATATGTCTCTTTGTATGTTTTATGAACATATGATCTGCAAAGGGAATATCATGGGCTATGGCTAGGAGTGCCAGGTGGTAGGCTCTGGACACTACCAACTGCTGTATTCTCTCACCCTCTAGCCCTCCCTCAGGGGTCCACTGTCTATACAGTAACCCTTTATCCCAGTATATAGCTTTTCCTTTCCCTTGAGAATCAGGTGCCTCACTGGCAACCTCCCTCAGGCTTTGTAATGTAGGGTTTGAGAGCTAAGCCTGTCTCAGCTCTCTCTTTGTAACTCTTTCCAGCTCCTCTTCCACAAGAAGTCTGGTATTCTGTGACAGCGGTACCTCACTGTTAGCCTGGGTACTACTACTCACCTTTGCCCTTGCAGTCACTCTTTCCAAGGTGTTATCAGTACCCACAAGCAGTTGTGGCTCACCTTCAGTCTCACCACAGCAGGGTAGCTCCCTCCTTGAAGTAACCACATCACCAGTCCTGGCTGCAAGTGTGCAAACTGTCTGGGTCTCCCCCAGGCTACCAAACCCACATGCTTGTCTCCAAGCCTGACTGGGTGTAACTGCATGCACACACGGTACTGCATTATCAAAATCATTCTCTATCAGGACATCTGCAGGGATGTCCTCAAACACACCTACTTACTTGTTTCCTTTTCCACCCTTCCAGTCAAGGTGAACCCTACCCAAAGGTATTTGGAATGGGGTCCCTCCTAAAGCTCTGACTGGAGCAGACTGCCCAAGCAAGTAGTGCTTCTCTTTAACCATTGCAGGCTTCGCAATGGTTAGGTTAGAGGCTGTGTCTCTCTTACAGTGGCCTCTTTCTCATCCACTAAGATAGGATATAACCTCTTGTGGTAGTTTGGTGCCCTTGTTGTCTCAAGACAACTTACTGCTGGCATTTTGTTATTCCCACTTACTGGCTGTCCCAGCTTTTGTTCCCCACGTTGCCTTCATGGACATCTATATGCTACATGGCCCCACTGGTTGCATGTAAAACATTTAACCCTTGGTCCTGTCTGTGTACCTGGACTAGTGGCTTTCCCTGCTGCTGGCAGACTGTGTTGGGACAGTCTGGGCTGCCTACCATGGGTTCTCTTAGACCCATGAACAGCACTGGGTGTCCCATTCCTATGCAGTGATGCCCTGCTTGCTTAGGTGTAGGTCTCCCTTCCTCCCCAACTCATCTGCAGTATTGCATTGTCTATCAGCTAACCAGACTCTCATGCCCTCAGGCAAAGTGCTAAGGTCTGTCAGCCTTCAAAAGGGGTTACCTGACATCCACTCACCCAGCTATGCAATAAGTGCTTAGTTCAGCATTTTATTCACACACACTTTCATCTCCCTTGCTTCTGTGCTCACAAAACTTTTCCCTATAAGCTTCAGGTGTTAACTAAAACATTCTAAAAGACAGTTTTTACAGTATTATAATTTAAGCAGTCAGTATTAGACAATTTAGAAATAGCAGTTACAGCTTTACCATGGAGTAAGGGGGTTAGGAACCATACCGGGAGCCCTTGGTCAGCATTATACTATTTACATACCCTTTCGAACATATAAATGAAACTATCAAAATGATCCCCCTCTGTAAATTGTGGAAGAAATTTACTGAACTTTGTTGCTTCTAAGGTTCGGTTACTTCCTTCCCCATTACCTCCACGACTCTGGTGAAGAGTCAGCATCTCCTTCTCATGTTGTCTTTGCCTCACATTCTCCTCAGCTTCCAGATGTCTTAGTCTTTCTGCTGCTTCTATTTTCATTTGTTTCTCCTGCTTCAGTCTCTCTGCTGATTCTGTTTCCAAAGTTTGGCATCCAGTTCAAGTCTCTTTAACTCCAAATGGATTTTTTAAGTCCTCCATGGAAAGGTTGAACTGTCCATTTTCTGAGTTGTACATCTCCAAGGCCAGCCTGGTTGTCCTCCTGATTGCTGGTCTGTGATGCAGCTTTGCCCAAGGCTGCACTCATGTCTGCTTTAGTCAGGTTTCCATGCACCAGTCCTTTAGCCTGGTATATCTCAGCCAACTGCCTCATCAGCTTGCCATACTCCTCTGCTGACATGCTTTCCTGCTCTCCCTGACTCACTAAGATACCAAAAAGAAAATAAAACAATTGTGATATGAAACTCTGAATGTTCATTGTGTGACTGATTGAGAGTACAAACACCTTCCGTAGTGACCACTGTTTACAGGCTACAGGAATTCATTATCCACACCACTGAATCCTAATATGTAGATCAGTACTACAAGCCAATTAATATGTGATGTGGATATCCCACCACTGCCAACAAATTAATATGTGACGCCCCTGCAGTGACCCAGTAATCAAGGAGGCTCAGTCCTCACCACTAGCAACAGTGGGGAATGTACACACTGGGAGGATGACAAGTACACACACAGTAAAGTGCAATTTCCCTTAAGAGCATACAGAGACCACAGTCAGTCTGGGGCTGGTTTCTCCCTCTTTCTCCAGATCCCCAATAAGACTCCCCACTGGCACAGCTATAGAGTTGAGTCCTCAGCAGGGGTTCTAAGCCAAGTCCTCCAACATACTCTCTGTCCAACTAGTGCTTCGGGTCCCTGCCCAAGTAGCTGACACACACACACACTCTTGGAGATTTGTTCTACACATACACACACACGTGGGCAAGGCTGGCACAGGTTTACTAGCTATGCCTCTTTTGCCGAGACAATAAGGTAGTTATCACTGCCATCAGAATCCCTTATCAGCTACTTTAAGGCCCTTAACAAAGGGTGTCCAATCCTACTGTGTAATGTTACTATTAATCCAAATGGTAATCCAAATGGTAGTCTGACCAAGAGCAAAGCTATTTAGGAGTGGCCAGTACAGTGTCACGAAATAGATATGGAAGTACTTTAAGAATTTAAATATCTCTAAACAGAGCAGCCACAAATAAAAGGTTTTAATATATTTAATAAATAGAAGCCGTGGTGGTACAGCAGTAGCGTTGTTGCCTCACAGCAAGAGGTTCTCCTGTTCGATTCTCGGCTAGAGTGCCTTCTGTGTGGAGTCTGCATGTCCTCCCCGTGGTAAGACATGCATGAATGGCCGTGCCTTTGCTGAAGGTTGGGCGTTGGGCTGGCAACTTGGCACCATAAAAATCTACTGCCAATCATTAGCGGACCGGAGATCCGCTGTGGCAACCCCTAACCGGGAAAAGCCGAAAAGACAAACAACAATATATTTAATAAATACTAAAAGAACAGGAAAATACCCAGTAAGTAATCAATTACATCAGAGTTCAAAATCACAGGAAGCATGTAAAACAACATTGCAGGACAGTTTCAGATAAATAAAGAAAACCTCTATGCTGCACTTTACTATATTCCTATCTGAATCTAAAAAAGTTACTATGCCCTAAAAACTTACTTACAGAAGGGCAAATGCAGAGGTGATTATGAGTGGATGTTTTTGATGATCTTGTTAAGTCAAAGACAAAATACAAAATGCACATTCTCTCTCTCTCTCTCTCTCTATCTCTCTCTCTGAGAGTTCTTAAATTAATATCAAATATTACTGCTGAATTAGCTTGGATGACATCACTTTTTGTCACCTGACTTTCAGTTCTCAAGCTAAACCCCCTTTGTCAGAAACTAACAGAATTTAGCATCTTTCTGTGAAAAATACATATCTCTCAGATGTTTTCAGAGTCTGGAAGCCATAAACCAATAAAACACTTCTACATCTTAAACCTAGTAATTACTTCTATTTCAAGACAATACAAAAAACTTCCAGCTCTAGACATTGTGGCTGCTACTGCACTGAAACTGAGAGATAATATATTCTGTTTATGGCCCAGTAATCATAACAAATAATTTAATTTCAACTATTTTGTCTGAATTTTTTTTCAGGTTATCCTCCTATGTTCGTTTCCATTAAATATATACATCTAAACAGTCACAATAGTGTAGGTACATTCCTGTTCTATTCCAATAGGGCATGCTGTGGTTACATTTTAGCTCAGTACTTTACACACACGTCTGTATAAATCATATCAATATTCACAAATGACATATAATTATTTACAAAATTCCGGATAGCTGAGCTGGCAGTGTGACAATACCTTTATTGTAGGAAATACCACCTCATTAAACTTTTTAGGTATATATTTATTATACAAGTAGCTGTGCACTGTTTATTGTACTCTTGAGTTTTCCTTGATATTTTAAATGAACACTGTTCTTTTGATTTGTACTCAACTGATGTTTGTGCAGATGGAGATACTTTTCTTGCTGTACTGACATCAGAACATGCTGCATATATTGCTGATTTGGAAGGACTGGAAACAGTCCTTCCACAGCTATGAACTACTCATGAAAATGAGGTAGCAGTCATAAAAGATACTGAATCTGTAAAGTAGTTGTAAAACCTTGTGAGCAGCTACCTATGGTAATCCAGTGTCCTTTGTTGACTGACGCAGGGAAAGGAATTGAAACAGTCATTTCTGGATTACTTCAACAAGGAATAATCTCCCAACTCAAAGGCATTGCAATTTGCTTATATTACCAGTTAAGAAACCAGTAAAAACACCTATAGATTTGTGTAAGACGTACAGGTAGTTACTGGAGTAATAGTACCAGCTTTTCCTGTAGTCCCTAACCCTGCCACAGTATTAAGTTCTATCCCACCAATCTCTACTTTTTTCTCAGTGATAGATATTTCTTCTCTGTTCCTATACACCCAAGACAGTCAGTATCTATTTGCATTCACATATAGAGGGCAGTAATATACATGGAGTAGATTGCCACAAGGAAATCTAGAATCACCTACTATTTTCTCTGGGGAAATGAAAAAAACAGTTGGACAAAATTGAGTTCTTGTGCAGATATACAATATGGAGATGTTTTACTTTTGGCTTCAAATTCTCATTATAATTGCAAACAAGATACTAGTTTTCTCTTAACCAAGCTAGCAGAATTAGGACTCAAGGTTAATAAAGGAAAGCCAACTATGGAAATCACAGGTTATATATTTAGGGCACCTTATTTTTGAAGGCTGTAGTCAGTTGCTACCGTCATGCATTAATGCAGTAAAAATGGCAGCATTCCCTGTGACATTAAAACAGCTGTAGGCTTTTCTGAGACTGACAGGTTATTGTTGACATTAGATTTCTAATTATACAGAAGTAGTAAAACCATTATGAGAATTATTGAAGAAAGATGCTCTTGAACCCTTACTCTAGCAACAATTCCATGACAAGCTTTTGTTCAATTAAAAACTTTACTTTCAAACCCTAGTGCTCTTAGATTGAAAGTAATACATTGGCATTAGGATTATTAGCACAATTTAGAAATTGTTTTGTGACCTATTGCTTAATTTAGTACAAATCTTGGTCTTGTAGCAGAAGCCCTCCTCTGCAGTGCCTTAGGGCAATGGCCATTACAGTGTGCTTAGTAGAAATGGTGACTGCTATCACTTTTGGGTAAGAGGCTTGCATGTCAGTTCCACATTCTGTAGGAGCATTATCGAAGACCAAAATGCAATATTTATCTGCTGCACGGCTGTCTAAATATGAATTGTCTTCACTTACTAACCCTTCTATACAGATCATTAGGTGTCCACCTCTTAACACTGCCTCTTTAATTCCTACAGCAGGCAAAGGAGAACCTCATGATTGTGTTTTTGTAGTTAAATATGTGCTTCTTCCTAGGTGTGATTTGAAAGACATTTCATTACCAAACCCTGAATTACTTCTTTTTGTTGATGGATCCTGTGTTTAAAGAGACGATGGTACTTTAGTAGCAGCCTTTTCTCTGCGTACCCAGGACAAAATTTTGTTGATTGGAGAACTAAATGAAAATGTGTCTGCTCAAATAGGTGAACTTATATTATAGCAATTACTGATGCAAGTAAATTAGCAAAAGAGAAAAGCGTGACAATTGTCTCTGATTCATGTTATGCTTACAGGGTAGTTCATGATTTTGAAACACTTTGGAAAGAAAGGGAGTATTTAACATCAACAGGGACAATCACTGAAAATGCTGATTTTGTTCATGAACTATTGAATGCATTATTACTGCCAAAAGAGAGAGTGACAGCAGTGGTAAAATACACCACACATAAGGCTGAAGATTTGTACATTTCAAAGGGAAACTGTTTTGCAGATAATGGCTAGACAAGCTGCATTGTTTTATCCTGTTGAGGTTTAATGTCTGCAGCAGCTTCATGAAACTGATCCACCTATTTCTTTGCAGGGGATGTTAGCTTTCCAAGAACAGACTGATGACTCTGAAAGGGTTAGGTGGATCCCTGATGGTTGCATTCCATTCTCTGGATCTACTGTGGTGCCATCCAGATGGTTAATTGGTAGCCCCGTGTATCTTTTCAACTCATTTGGCTAAAGCTTGCCATTTACATTTTCATTTGGGAAAAATGCATCAGTGGTATAAATTTTGAATGATTGGAGTGCCCCTCACATGTCAGAAGTCGCTTAGCATTTTGTAAATAAATGTACTATTTGATTATAATATAATGTGTCAGAAAGTGTTCTGGTACCCACACGGCCTTTAGAAAAGCTATGGGGACCATTTTGTTGTGTTCAGTAGGATTTAATGGGCTCCCATAGACAAGTTCAAATATGTTTTAATGGTTGTTTATTTTTTCTGGATGGGTAGAGGCTTATTCTTATGCTAAAATGATGCAGTTAATGTAGCTAAAAAATGCTTTCTGAGCTGATACTAAGATTTGGTGTGCCTTACTGGATACATCAGATCAGGGAACATATTTCACAAGTCAAGTGATATAGCAAATCAGTAAGTCATTGAGCATAAAAATGCAATACAATTGCCCACACAGACCAAGCTTCAGGGATTGTATAGAGAATAAATCAGAGTGTTAAAGTAAAACTTGCAAAGTTATGTGAGGAAACTGGTCTTAAATGGCCAGAAGCTTTTCCTCTAGTTTTGTTTAGTATACAAAATGCAGTTAATAGTGCTAGGAAAATTTTCTCTCATGAAATTCTCATGGGGAGATCTATGAGAATGTCTACCACACCCCTACTTAGGGACTTCAAGTTACAAAATTGGATTAATCTGTTTTTCTCTATTACAAGTTTCTCTTTTCTGTTTTGCAAGACTACCATAAGCAGGTTTTGCAGGTGCAACAGTAACTTACAATAACTGACCTTCATGACAACCAGGTGACACTGTATTCTTTAAAACATTTTACAGAAGACACACCTTGTTTCCAAGATGGAAAGGATCCTATTTTGTTTTGCTTACCATTGCCACTGTTATCAGATGTGAAGTATTGGCCACGCAGATCTGTGTTTGTCACATGTGAAGAAGGTCCTCCCTCGTGACGAATACCAGTGAGGTGCCATCAACATCACTCCTTTCGACACTACAGAGCAAATCATAATTTGCACCAGAAGAAAAACCAGGGAAACTAATCTGTAAATGAAACTTAGAAATTTTTAACAGTGCCATAATGGTTGTGTCCAGAAATCAAATCCAATGATTTATTATCAACCTGGTTAAAGATAAAATTTAGTGATTGTTCTTGTTCTTCAACATCGACAGTATTTTCATTGACTTTACAGTCGGAAATGAAAGTTAATAACTCAACAACATCATGTTCTATGGACAACAATGGGAAGTCAGCACAAGTACCAGAGAAGCTATCACTTGTGGAGCCACAAACAGTAGAAACTTCAAAATGGAGTGTGTTCGGAAACCAATTTTCTGTGGATTACAGAAGAACAATTCATCATTCTTATTTGCAGTTTCTCAAAACCCCCTTTAAGCCCTAACCTGCTTGACACTCATATAAACTCATCACAATGATTTTTATTGTCATTGCTGCATTTCTTCCTGTCATCTGAACTGTAAATACTGAACATTTTTTTATTAGAGATAATCTTTTTACAAAATTAGAGACAGACTTTTTTTTTTAGGATTGAACAAAGAACCCTATATTGGCATTCTAAAAGTAATCCTGGAACCACACACTTCAGCAGCTCAAATGAATCCTTGTAGTAAAGTAACGCAAAACAGTTTAGGAGCGGTAAAAACACTTTTTATTAAACCAAAATAATTGTTTTTGAAACTTTTCAAATTGCAAAATGTTCATATTAAGAATTGAGCAGAATCACTGCCACTAACCACATTAGTAAGGAGGTATAGTGAAAAAAAAAACAATAAAGACAGAGTATTGCAAGATTTTAGTAAACTATATGATAATCTTTTGAGGGAGAATCTGTAAGTGAAAACTATTTAACAAGTCTTTTTATTCCATCAAGACATAGACTTGTTTTTATTTCTAACAAAGCCATATTTGTAAACCAGTTGTACAAGCGTTGTGCATGTCAAGGTCATAAAGAAATTGCACGTGAAGAGTGTTTGATAGCAAGTGAAAAAGTGGCTACCCATTTGAAAATTTGTTGCCATTGTCCAATCATAAAGAACTATATGACCTGAGTGATGATTCATAGCATCAGTTGGAATTTGAAGGGAGAAGTGCAAGAAAAGGAAAAATGTTTATTATTCTGTTTTGAAGTTTGTCACAATCCCAGTATGGAAGCAATGCCACCATACCACAGATCTCTAAATACACTACCTTTGAGATCACACCAACTTGGGGAAAAAAAGGAGGCTTTTACCAGGTTGGTATGATGTTGGTGGTAGTATAGTTAGAGATCAGGAGTGTGGGGACAGAGTCCCTTCATGGAGGATGTTGTCAGAACAAATAAGTAGGAATGTAAGTGCTTAAGTCCCAAGTGCACAAAAAACACTGTTTTCTAGGAACTCAAGCATATTATAGCTTGTGTAGGCTGCTGATCACACTCAAACATAAATATGAGTTCAGACAAGTAGTTACTGCACCTTACCCAAACACATTATTTGGGTTTCAGCAAGGTAAGTATGACAGCCATGAAGAAGGAGTGGAAGGGATTTTAGGGTTAGGGAGCAGGAGGGAAGAATTAGGTTTAGGAAGTAGGAAGGAGTTTTAGGGTTAACTCACTCAAGCCTATAATGTCAGTTTTTGTATATTTCCAGCCCATACCACCTTATGGCATCAAAAAACGTTTTTCTGGCCTGGCTTTTTTAACCCAGTGAATTATCAGCTTATAATAAGCAGCATTAGATAGTACAAAAAGTTGACAAACTAAGATTGTTGATCTGTGATGTCCTAGAGTAGTGAAATTTATCAATTAATTTGTCACTACTTATTCACATTTTCATATTTATGTTCATATTTTCATAACTGAGAGCCCTACTTGTTATTGAGGGACATGGTATGAAATACCATGATGGGAGACTGGAAAATACATTGCCAATGTCCATTTATATCACACTATACCTAAGATATTGTTAGTTGTTTGTTAGTAATAAACATTTCCATATGTACTTAATACTTCAAAAATAAGAAACTTAACTGCTGCATGACATCTGCTGTGCAGCTTAGATGACTGAATGGACTCCTAAAAACAGAGGTGGCTAACTTCACGGCACCCATGCCAATGGAAAATAGCTGCATGACTGCCGAATCATACACCAGTGCACTCTACAAACATGTACATAAATGCATGGAACTAGCCATACCCAACAGAACCAAGACACGTTCCTCCAAAAAAGGAAGCCAGTCTGGTGGTCCCCTGCCATTAATAAACTCTACAACAGAAGGAAGAAGCTGTTGCAGCAAAAGGTGTAGTCCCAAGAATGGAAAGCCTCCCTTATTAGCCTCAACAAAAAGTTGAGATCCCTCATCAAATCCTCCAAAGCCAGCTATGATGGCAGAATTGTTGCAGACACTAAAAACAATCACAAACCGCTCTATAGTTATATCAAGAACATCCACGGCGATACCCATATTTGCTCTGAGTTACTGCACAATGGTACCTCCTATACTGAGCCAACAGATATTGCCAATATACTGGCTGACAGATTCAGTGCCAATACCCCCCCCCCCAAAGGACCAATTGCAATACAGGAAGAATGCCAGGTACCCAGCATTATTGCAGCACAGGTTAAAGCTGCATTGTCCAAAGCCAATAATACAGCTTCCATGGGACCTGATAATATCCCTGGCTGTGTTCTACATGAACTACAAAGAGAGGTGGCACCACATCTGTGTGCCCTGTTCAGTCACAGCCTCACCTCAGGCTTTGTCCATACTGAATGGTGCACTACTACAGTCATCCCTCTCCATAAAAGGGAAGTGACTACAGACCCTGGGAATTATTGCCCCATTAGCCTAACAATTCTGAAATGTAAAGCTATGGAGGGCATCATCATGGACTTGATTAACAAAGATATAGGAAATCTCCAAACTCTAGACCCCACACAATTTGGCGGTGTGAAAGGGAGCTCATGCCTGCTCAACCTGGTTGACTTCTTTGAGTCAGTCACCAGGGCTGTGGATGAAGGTAAGGCAGTGCATACAGCCTAGCTCGATCTGACCAAGGCCTTTGATACTATTCCTCACTTGGGAATTATTGATAAACTCACCAAACCAAGGCATCAACCCCTATATCACTAGGTGGGTTGCAAATTGGCTCACAGATAGGGCACACAGTGTGAAAGTAGCGGACTCCAAGTCAGACTGCCAACCAGTCACTAGTACAGTCCCACAGGGATCAGTCCTGGGTCCTCTACTGTTCGGCATCTACTTCTCAGAAGTCCAGGCCAACATAAAGGGACTCTGACTGACCAAGTTCGCAGATGACTGCAAGCTGGGAGCCATCATTAACTCCCCAAGTGATGTAGACATCCTACAGAAAGGCCTCAGTGAGACCAATGACTGGTGTCGAAACCATGGCCTTAAGCTTAACACCAAAAAATGCGTCGTCATCCCCTTTGGTAAAAACTCAGTTCCCACTAATTACCACATCCATGGGAGCCCACTGAACACTGAAGGTGTTATAAGAGATCTGAGGATGCAGGTTGACAGCAAACTCTCCTTCGACCACCACATTGCCACTGTTGTCAGAAAGTCCTTCTATGTGGCACATCTCATTACCAAGGGTTTTGCATCCAGGAAGAAAGAGGTCATCATCTCTCTCTACTATTCCTTTATTAGACCAATCATTGAGTATAATACCCCATTTGCCATGTACCTCACTAGACACCTGCAACAGCTGGAGAGGCCACAGAAGTACCTCATGAAGGGGATCCTAGGCGTTAAACACATGTCCTACATGGACAGACTCATAGGTTCATAGGTGGGTACTGGGCTATTGGCCCAAGGGCCTATGTAAGCTTAGCCAACAAGGTTCCCTGGCTTTCACCTCCGAAGAAAGTTATTTTCCTGTGCCCCTGTTGAACAGAGCCACAGAAGTGATCCCCAGGGTGAATTTCCTATTTCCCATCCACTCATCAAGATTTTTCTTGAAGAGTGCTAATGAGAATTTTTATTTATTTTTTATTTTATTTATTTTACATTTGTTGACCGGGTTAGTCTAACTAGATATATGTCCATTTTCAGTAGAGGCCCGGGGAGGTAAGCTCCGAGGAAACGAACAAAATCACATATACAAAAATTAATGTATACAATGAACATTGCAGGTGCAGTACAGAGAATAATCAAAGAGGTCATTCGTTCATAACATAACATCTGCTTGACATAGATGGGTAGCTTGTTCCAGAGTATGGGACGTCTCTGGAATAGGAATCTATCCCTCCAGCATGTTCTGTTTATTGTGGTGACAAGGTTTAGGTCCCTAGAGCATGTAGCTCAGAGGGATTAGGATTTCTTTAGGTGTAGCATGTCCAACAGCTCTGGGTTTGACATAGCTTTGTATGTTAAGCAAAGATCATCTTGGAGTAGGCAATATGCTGTGGAGTAAAGCTGGAGTTTTTTGAGATGGTCATTGTAGGGCATCTGTTTGAGTCCTGTAATTCTCTTTGTGAGGCACTTCTGTGGCCTTTCCAGCTGTTGCAGATGTCTTGTGAGGTACATTCCAAAAAGGGCATTGTACTCTATAATGGGTCTAATGACAGCCAAGTAGAGGGGAACAATGACCTGTTTTTTCCTGGATGAGAACCCTTTCGTGATGAGGTGGGCCACGTAGAAGGATTTCCTGACTACTGTGGCAATGTGATTATCAAAGGTGAGACTACTGTCCACCTGAGTCCCAAGGTCTCTTATCATGCATTTGGCATTAAGTAGACTGCCGCCTATGTGGTAATTCATGGGTACAGAGTTTTTACCAAAGTGGATGACAATGCATTTTTGGTGTTGCGCTTGAGGCCATGGCTCTAAAACCAGGCATTTTTCTCAGTGAGGCCCTTCTGATGTCCACATTGTTTGGGGACTCGACTATGGCACCTAATTTGCAGTCATCTGCAAACTTCGTTAGCTGGAGACCTTCTTTGTTAGGACTGTACTTCAGAGAAGTAGATATCAAACAGGAGATGACCCAGGACTGAACCCTGTGGTACTCCACTTGTCACTGGTTTGCAGTCAGATTTGGAGTCTGCAACTTTTACAATGTGGGTTCTGTCAGTGAGTCAACTGGTAACCCATCTTGTGACATAGGGATTTTTATCCAGTTTAGTGAGTTTATCTATAATTCCAGAATGGGGGATGGTGTCAAAAGCCTTGGCGAGGTCTAGATAGGCTGTGTGAATCAACTTATCCTCGTCTACAGCTTTGGTGACTGTTTCAAAGAAGTCGATCAGGTTCAGGAGGCATGATCTGCCTTTCACAAACCCGAACTGGGTGGGGTCCAGAGTTCGGAGGTTACCAATGTCTTTGTTTATGTGTTCCATGATGATACGTTCCATGGCCTTGCAGACCAGGCTGGTTAGACTAATAGGGCAATAGTTCCTGGGGTCCGTGGTGGCTCCCCCTTTCTGGAGCGGGATAACTGTTGCTGTGTGCTATTCAGTGGGCACAAAGCCTGCCGTGAGGCTATGATTGAACATGGTCCTTAGGTGGGAAGCCAGTTTGTTCTGAAGTTTGTGTAAAACGCAGATTGGGATGTTGTTCGGTCTTATAGATGCTGTGTGCTTGGCTTTAGAGAGTACAGTTTTTACCTGTGTAGTTGTGATTACAGGGACTCTGCATTCTTCTGGTATAGATATGGGCCCTTTATGGGGTGAGAGGGGGGGGTAAAGTTAGCACTGAACCTATCGGCCAGGATGTTGGCAATATCCGTTGGTTCTGTAATTTTCATGCTATTGTGCTGTAACTCAGAGCAGATCTGGGTTTTGCCATTGAGATTCTTAAGATAGCTATAGAATGCTTTGTGGTTGTCCTTAGAATCAGTGGCAATCTTGTTTTCGTAGCTAGCTTTGGAGGATTTTATGAGGGATCTCAGCTTCTTACTGAGGCTGACCAGGGAGTTCCTCCACTCATGGGATTTTACTCTGTTTTGCAACAGTTTCTTTCTGCTGTTGTAGAGTTTGTTTATAGCAGGGGGACCACCAGATTGGCTTCCTTTTTTTGGAGGATAACGTCTTGGCTCTGTTAGGGATAGCATGATTCATGCACTCATGTAAGTGCTTATAGAGTGCATTTGTGTAGGATTCAGCAGTCATAACTGTACTGTCCACCTGTATGGGTGTCGTGAAGTTCGCCACTTCTGTCTTGAGAAGCATGAAGTTGGCTTTGGAGAAATTTTTTACAGTGGTTTCCCTAATGTGGAGTGGGGGCAGAATGTGGATATCTATGGTGATTAGCTTATGGTCTGATCTGACCAATGAGGAGTTGACTTCAGGTGTGGAACACCGGTCACTCATGTTGGTAATGACTAGGTCTAGGATATTGTTGCCCCTGGTGGGGGTGTGGATAAGTTGATTCAGGGCATTGGAGTTTATAAATTCTAGAAAGGGTTGAGCAAAGGAGTTGGTACATGAGTAGTTTTCCCAGTTAATGGTGGGGTAAATCGATGCCAAAAAGTAAGACGCTGCTACCTGAAGGTCCACCTTCGTAAAAAATATATGTAAAGTATAGCCTGATAAAGACGATAGCGGACCACCACGAAAAACAAAAATATTTTTAATATAAAAAAAACAAGATAAGCGCTTTCGCGTACATCACAGGTACGCTTCATCAGATCTCAATTAACCAAGCAAAAGCTGACATTATATACATTATCATTAATTGAAAACACTCAAGAACAAATAGTTAATTAATCAAGTGATTTAAAATTATACCCCAAGTTCCTACAATATGTATATACTCGCATAGTAACCTTTCATGTAATACAACCCAGAACCCAAAAATCAGTTCATGAAAATTCTTAAACTAAATGTATTTAAAATGAATGCTAACAATAGTCATAATAATAATAATGAAAAAAAAAATAAATTAATATTTTATAAATGACATAATTCTATCTACATGTATGCATAAATACCTAGATATATTACTCTGCTATAGGTAACATGTATAAATCTGATTTTTTATATATATATATATATATATATATATATATATATATATATATATATATATATATACAGTGGCTGCATAAACTCAATATATAAAAACATAAATAGTGTAACAAAAATGTTAACTAAATAAAATTCTTAAATACTCTAAAAAAGGTGCTGCCACCTATTACTGTTGTACGTGAAAACATAAATAACCAAGTCAAACTCATATTAATGTATATATCTAGAACCATAATGAACCTAAAAACCAGAATCTGATCTTAGTATTAAGCACATCTATCTCATCTATAACTACTACACCTTTATTTCAATTTATGTGCTTCAAGTAAGGGTTTAATGGTAATAAATTGATTAAGACCTGGATCCTGGTGTGCTCGTAGCTTGAATATCCATTTAAGTTCTACTTTTTCCAGATGGTTCATGTTATTTCCACCTCTCTTATTGGGGGGTACTATTTGCAGTATTCTGAATTTAAAGCTATGTCCTGAATGGGACATAGAGTGCTTGGCTAAAGCATTACGTTGGTCAGATTTCCTGATGTTATATGTGTGGTTATATATCCTGTCCTTCAGTCTCCTGGTTGTTATGCCTTCATAAAAAGCATTGCATAGATCACAATTAGCTAAATATATCAAATTTGTGTCATCACAGGAGGCAAAAAACCTTGGCTCAAATTTGTAATTCAGTGTCGGATGTATAAAGATCTGTTCTCTAGTGATCATTCCACACATATTGCATTTACCACATGGAAAGGTTCCAAGTAATTTAGGGTATCTAAATTGCGTGACTTCAGGATTGATATGTTCAATACATAATAACCTCTTCAGGTTTTTACTATTTCTGTAGGTGAAACTTGGTCTTACACCTACTACCTTTGCTATATCCATATCTACTGTAAGTACATGCCAATTTTTTGATATTATTCTGGTAATCTCTTTAATATCATTCGTAAATCTTGTAATGAAAGTTACTTTAGAATCATTCTTTGTTTTATATACTCTCTTTTGACCAGTGGATTTCTGTTTTATACTATGAGTAGATTCATTTAATATTGAGTTTCTAATGTCTCTAACCATAATTCTGTTATAGCCTCTCTCTATAAATAAGTCTTCCATAAGATCAGCTTCTTCCTTCAGAATGATAAGATCTTTACATAATCTGGAGAGCCTAATAAATTGGCTTTTAACAATATTAGGAAATGTGAATCTGGGATGCATACTATTAAAATAAAGTATTTTTCCAACAAGATTTTCTAAATAATGAAGTAACTATATGGTTTTGTTCATCTCTCTTGATAGTAATATCTAAGAAATCAATACTATATCTAGAAAACTCTAAGGTAAATCTCAAAAATTCAGTCGTGGATTCTAAATATTGAATTAACTCATTTAGTTCATTCATTGTGTCATTCCAAAAAAGTAGTATGTCGTCTACAAACCTCCTATATAATAATATTTTAGAATAGTATTTACTATTAAAAATATGTGTTCTTTCCCATTGGTAGACAACTAAATTCGCATATGTATTGGCGCGTGGGGTGCCCATGGCAACACCCCATCTCTGTAGATATAATTTGTTATTAAACATAAAGACATTATTGGATAAAACCATGTCCAATAGAGCGCCAATTAATATTTGTTCATCATTGGTAAATTCCGTAGAATGACTCAATAATTCCCTAATTGCTTGCAAGCCATAATCATTAAGAATAGAAGTAAATAGGCTTTTTACATCCAGAGTAACTAGCATGCATGTATCAGGTAAACCATCCTTGAAAAGTAGATCCAATGTATCTATAAGTTGATATGTATCCCTTAATATTGATGGAATATTCTTAATTAATGGACTCAATTTCCTCTCTATGTAAATGGAAGCCGTCTCAGTTACCCAGCCTTCACCTACTACTATAGGTCTCATTGGTAAAGGAAAGATGTTTTTATGTATCTTGGGTAGGCCTTTGATATAGGGTATGCGAGGATGTTCAGCTAGAAAATATAAATACAAATCATGGTTGATTTGTCTGCACATCAACAAATCATACAGGTCATTGTATATCTCATTTACTATCTTTTCTAACTTATCCTGATTAATTTCGCTATAAGTATCTACATCTTGTAGCATTTTAAGCATAGTGTCATTATAGTCTTTCGTGTTCATCAGTACAATCCCGCCCCCCTTGTATTGTGAAGTTGGCTTTGGAGAAATTATTTACAGTGGTTTCCCTAATGTGGAGTGGGGGCGGGATGTGGATATCTATGGTGATTAGCTTATGGTCTGATCTGACCAATGAGGAGTTGACTTCAGGTATGGAACACCGGTCACTCATGTTGGTAATGACTAGGTCTAGGATATTGTTGCCCCTGGTGGGGGTGTGGATAAGTTGATCCAAGGCATTGGAGTTTATAAATTCTAGAAAGGGTTGAGCAAAGGAGTTGGTACTTGAGTAGTTTTCCCAGTTAATGGTGGAGTAGTTGAAATTGCCCATTATTAGGGTGTTTGGTTGAACCTTAATATGTTCCAGTATATAAAGAAAAGAGGAGTGGGAATCCTGGGGCATGGTGGGGGATCTTTAGAAAGCTACAATTTGGATTGCAGTTTTGCCCAGAGTTAGTTTCACTTGGATAATCTCGGATGCATTATGTTGGGCAACTAGTCTGGAGGTGTGGATATCCTTAATGAATATGGACACACCTCCACCTTTGGTGTTCTAGTCCAGGTTAGATGGCCGAAAGGTGTGGTATGAGTTATAGGCTGGTAATGCAGGGGTGCTATTTGGAGCCTTGTGCCAGGTCTCAGTCATTGCACAGATATTGATGTTCTTTTTAAGGAGTGCCTCGAATGAGTGCATTTTGAGGTTTAGACTTCTAGCCTCGAGTAGCATTACCCTCATTTTTTGCTTGCCTGTGCCTGTTACGGTGGTGAATTTGTCATTTGAACCTTGCCTAAAAAAGGCACTAAAGGGGTGGCAAGAGCCTTACCCAGTATCTGGAATCTCATGAGCGACAGGTGCAGGCCATCTCTAGCAAAGCATCGTGGCCTGTCAACCATGGTGTCCCAGGCAGACAGATACTGAATCCCCTTAGAATGACACCAGATGCTTAGCCAATTGTTGAAGTCAGTCATTTTGTCCTTGTACTGTGGTATCATTCTGGGTGATGGCAGGATGCTACTCAGGGCTAGGGTCATACCTGCCTGGAATACAAGATCGGAGAGCTCTTCCATGTCCCTTTTCATGTAGTCCAGGGAGGTATGTCTCAAGTCGTTCACACCAACATAGACACTGACAGAGTCATATTTGTACTTGTTGTGGAGTGACCTGAGTGCGTGGGTTATGTGGCAGATCCTGACACCTGACAGGCAGCTGACAGCAACCTTCTCCTTGTTTAGTCTGGTGAGTGGAACATCAGTGTGCCTGACTGTAGAGTCACCTATGAATAGTGTGTTGGGTACGTTGTTTTTTGCCTTATGATGGGCTGTGGTTGAGTGGCACACTGAGTCTGCGGGCTATGTGTCATTTGGGTTGTGTTGGGGGGGGTGGAGGTTGCTTGCATTTCTGCTTTGGAGGTCTCTGTTGCTTGGGCAGATTATTATTGAGAGCCTCCGCAAATGTTTTTGTGTTTCTATGTGTGGATTTTGGTGGTGTAGGTTTAGTGGGACTATGTGATGAGTGTGGTGTAGTGCAGGTGTTTACCTTCTCCTCTTGACTGTCAAGTTCAGTCTTAGTTGGAGAGAGCTTTGCCTCCAGTTTGGTTAGATAAGTGCATCTCTCACAGGTTGTAGTGTTGGGTTTTAGGAGGACAGGGCTGTCAGTGTACATGAGGCAATTTCTATGTTGCCACTAGATACCCAGAATCATCAGGTAGACAGGAGAGAACACCAGGAGCTGACCCTTGGACATGCCTGGATAAACACTATTTTCCTTTAGACAAGTGAGGAAAGTTAAGTACAAGAGCTGTTTTCCTCTAAGCAAGTGAGGAAGATAAATACAAAAACTGTTTTCCACTAGGTAATGAGGAAGGTTGAGTGCTGTAGTTATTTGTAGCTTATTTAGTGCTTACAAGTTCTGAACCAGTGCTGAGCACGAAGAAGCAAATTCAAGTGCTAAAACTAAGAATCTGGCTAGTTCTAAGGGAAAAACTGAAGAGCTAAGCTAAGAAAGTTGAAAGGATAGAAGTCAGAAAACGGCCAGTAAGGTTAATTTCACAGCTGGAATCCACTCCTCTTGCAACAGATAGGCTACTCAATGCTTACTCAAAAGACTCCAGATATTCTCTGTCTCATATCGCTTACTTAGAGGCGAACTCTGCTTGACTTACAAAGCCATGTCTGACCCAGCTCTGTTAGAAATGCTCCATCTAAAGAAATCCCAATCCCTCTGCACCACACACTCCATGGACCTCAGCCTCATGACTACAATCAACAGAACATGCTGGAGGGACAGGCTCCTCAGCCAGAGACTGCCCATCCTCTGGAATAGACTTCCCACACATGTCAAGCAGAGCACCACGCTGTCTCTAAAAGAGAACTCTTGATGAGTGGATGGGTAATAGAAAGTTCACCCCAGGGATCACTGCAGTGGCTCTACTTGATAGAGGCACTGGGAACTAACGTCAGGCGGCACGATGCCAGGGCACTTCTATGGGTTAGGCTTGTAAAGGCACCAGTGCCATTAGCCTAGTACATGCCTATGAATGTCCAAGTATGACTGTGACAGAAGAAAGACATTCAAATGTCTGACTGCACAAGTCTTTGCACTATATGACTATTTTAACAAAGGAGATGAGATTTGGGATTACTTTGTTCTTTCTCTGCTCCAGATCAATTCCAGCCATTAACAAACAACTCTGTCAGCCTTTACAGCACAGCTCATTTACCTTTGCCCCCAGGTGTATTGCTCTTTGGTAAAAGTATGTTTTTGAGAGAGAGAGAGAAAGTTGGGTGTGAATTAGTAAACATTACATTTCTTCCACATCTATGAGTTTTGTTTTGACCTCTTGACATTTTAATGCCTAGAACAGGATAGTACCCAGTCTATCTCTCCAGCTTTTGTAGTCCATTCCTTGTGAGTGGTGCCATTGGGTCTGCATGTCTTTTGTGCTGAGAAGTAAGCAGATATCACTAGAGGTGATGGCTGTTCCCTGCTAGGAAAAAAGTCCTTTAAATTGCATGACTTTAATGCACTGTGTGTCAGTGTCTTTATTACATAGTGACACCTTTATATCAGGAGATTATGAAGGTTAATACACAGCAATACATGAAGTAAGAATTAATAAATGCAATCGATACACAGTGACAGTGACACTATGCAAGCAATATACAACAAGTACACAATGGCACTGATGATAGTAACAATGAGAATGATAATGACTGTCAATATTAGTAATATTTCTTTATTAAAAAGCTTCAGTCCTATAGTTCAAAACATTAAAATTTATATTTCCATCCATTGGATATATTGCGATTGTCTGGCAGATGATAACACTGTCAACAGTAGACTGATGTCTTTAACTTTGATAAACCAATATAGATCCAGTACTTCTTACTCTGTGTTGTGTGCAATAGGTCTACAACAGAGTAGAATCCTATGGACTATTCACATCCACCAAAAACAGTAGGGATGCCTAGCAAGAACACAGTGGGATCATGTTGTGTCATCCCAGTGCTATCAACATCCTAAAAAAAGGTAACCTAGAAGTTAACTAACATACTTAAGGCCATGAAAGCTAGTGGTTGCTCTTAGGTGATCAAGGCCTACAAAGTAGGGAAAGAACAAGCTAGTAGTAAAAAGTAAAGCAATGAAGAAAGCAAAGTATTTGTTAACACAGTAAGTGCAGACAAGCAATTCAAAGTAGTCGGTCAGTAATTTTTCTGGGAGGAAACTGTAGTATTGAAGGAAACTCATGCAACACAAGAATAGCCTGCAAACTGCACAGAAAGTATGTATTGAATAGGACTGAACCCAGTTCCTGGATCTGTGAAGCAAGAACCTTAAAACACTGAGCCTCCTCTATGCTGCCTGTACTGTTTATGAGGAGCAAGAAGTAATCCTGGTCCTCTTGCTAATAAAAACAACAGTCCTTGTGTAGAAGCGATGCAGTCAGTATTCTCTCTTCTTTAGATAGTCATGTCTCTGACTTCTCACTCAGCACCAAAACAGGTGCAAAATTTTAACTTTTCTGATCTGAAAGTTCATAGAAAGAGAGCAACCAGCCTGACACCTAAATCTCATAACAGGTAGTAATAAGCAGATATGTAGTTAATTTATTTTTAAAATGCTAGTAATAACTGCATTAATGTAGTGCATGCAGTTTGGTGATTATACTCTGATGTCTGGAAAAGGACAAATCAGTTAAGTGCTATTATAGCATGAGACCCAATCTTGACAAATGTTAAGCACCCCCTGCTTAACTTGTTAAGGTTGGGTCTTGACCTAGACTTTCGAATCTGCTGGTACTGACCTGCAAAGATAGAATAAAAAACAGATTTACTTCCTGTAAACTTAGAAAGTTGCTAGAATAACAGGGTGTGTATGTTCGGCTGCATTTTCTGAAGAATATCAAATCTGAAACTCACATGTATGTCTTTATTTAGTGACTTCAGCACTCAGAGAATTGTCCAGAAGCCAAAGATTTTATGAGAAACAGACCAAACAAATGAGGCAAAAATCTGGAAATTTGAGAGTCATGGCAAAGTGAGTGTAAATATAAGGGACTGTGTTACACTGTCTTCATGACAATGCTCTCTAAATGCTTTACGGCTTTGAAAGCCGGCAAAAAACTTGTGCTTTTTTTTTCTGTAACTAGTAGTACATGGACCAGGTAAAGCTCCATGCACTGCAAAGAATTATGGGCAGGTCTCCGATCGTAACCTGTAATTACATGTTGGAGACATGGATGCCAATATTCACCTCTTGAGGTGAATTTCTTGTCATCTATGTCTCAAACTCATAAAAAACAGGTTACAGTCATAATCCTTTATATTGTGCAGTGTTTGTACATTTTTATTTTATTTTATTTTTTTTCAGTTCTATCTGGTTTGGGCATCATGTGGTTGCTGCAAACTTTTCATGCTTTCTTTTGACATTGCAAATGGTCATTAGTTCATAGACTGAATTTAGAAATGCTGGGAAGAGTTCCTGATTAAGTAGTGATTTCATATGGAACCTAAAGAGACAAGAGGTTAACTAGTGTTTCAAGTTGCTTACTGGAGAATTGGTGCTACATTCACAAGCCTTTACTACCTCTTGTGTAGCCGCTTATGCAGCCACATGCTCCACATGACATTAGAAAATAACAGAGGAATTGTGAGGTAGCATGTCTAAATGCAGTCTTAAAGCTACTGAGCACTTTAGGATGCAACAACCACATAATACACAAAATAACACAAACAAAAATTAAAAGTAACGGCTTTACAGTATTCTGATTTTATCAGTGTTAATAGAAAGGCATTAAGAATGACTGCCTGTGCTCTTTTTTAAGGGATAAAAATGGACAAGACCCAGACTTCAAAACTGGCAAAACACCAAAGTAAGACCAATGTCCTGCCTTTGAATTAAAATGAATGGGTTAAAACACAGAAATGCATCCAGTCTGTGAACGATCCAAATCCAGACAAGAGCAGATATAGAAAGAATGAATGGGACAAGTTCTCTCTCAGCTTATTAACTAAATACCATAAGTAGCAATAAAATGGAACAGGCGTTCCCTTCCCAACTCTCTGGCTTTTGGGGAGACCTTAAGCATACCAGTAAACCAAGCTATCTGCCAGAGAAAAGTCACCTGACTCAAAGGACAGTTTATTTTTACCTATGCATTGTTGATCACACTTGAGGTAAGCCTTTGAAGGAATCAAAACTACTATGTTTGGGGTGCAGCAGATAACAAGTCAGTGGGAATGAGGGAAGCAACCCCGAATCCTTAGCCAGCTGTTAAACCAGAAAACATTTACTCCAATTACTCACTGGAGAGAGAGAACCTCAGGACAGCCTCCTCATTGGCAGCAAAAATGTCTGCATTGTAATGTGCTGTCTTCAGAAGACTGGTTGATGGCACTTAGAATGGACCCACAACTTGAGCAGAAGATATGTGCTATAACGAGTGATTACATTCTCATTCCCTGAAATGTAAACTGCTATCAAGAATACACCCCAATGGATATGCACAACAAGTTCCAGATGATTGCCCTGGAAATGGGTTAAGAGGCTGTATATACCTGCTCACTGAGCTACCTGACAACTGTATGATTGTCCAACCTTGCAAAGATAAGATATTCATCATGTTAATCACTTCTGCATTAGCCTTAGGTATGAGAGTTATATCCTGCCAAGGATATTACAACCGTCCAGCTTACAGACCTTCAGGGCACCTACCATGCAACCAAACTGTCAGACAGATCAAGCAATGCTGACACCACACACTTCAGAACTTTACTGCTGCTGAGGAGTACGCTTTTCTGAGGATTTCAAGGATCGACGGTTGGCTTGTGCTGTTCCTTTACTTGGCAGATAAGCTCCCATTGGGGGAGGAGATTTCCATTTACTAATTTTGCTTATTAGATTTAATTTTCTCTTCAGGAAAGTTATTACAAAGCTGGGAGTTTGTGTTTTAATGGACTGTCATGAGACTGCACTGTACTTTTAAACAGAAGCGGTCTTTTTCCTGTCAGTTTAAAAGTTGTTTGAAGTAGTTGAAACATACTTCTGTGGAGACGTGTTAATTTTACTTTGCAGGGATGGTATAGTGTTTTAATATGCTTTTTACTATGTTTGCCAGGGGAAATTTACTTTTTACCACTATTTGATGCTTGTTTTCCCTTGGAAAAGCGGTAGCATTTTTGGCTTGACGGTGGAACAATCAGTCCCATGGTCGGTTCTTCTTCCAGTCACAAAAAGAAAAAGATAAGCAAACAGCCAGCCACAGCAGGCTAGTAATTTGCCTCGGCCACTGGTGGGTGTCCCTGCTGTGGCCATTATTTGTACCTCAGACCACTCATCTTTTACCCTAAATCCCTCTGATGTAAAACAGACATTATAGACCAGGACTTGGCACATACTCTGCAGCTGTTGGGGTCCCCTCAGTGGGTAAGGGAAAGCCGCTGTTAGTCCTGGGAGAGGGAACAGAAAAGCTTCCTGTTTTGTCAGAACCTTGTGCCCATCGCTAAAGAAGCTGCTGCTGCCACTAATAACACTATTAGCTCCATTTTTCCAGTCAAAAAGAAGCAGAAAAATAAGCATGAAGCTACTCCTCCTCCTGAAATTTCCTTAAACAGGAGTGGTTTACTAGGGGTTTAATTCAGGCAGCAGATCCTTCTTTTAAGATAGTTTATAGTACAAGAAAGGAATACTTCATTTCCTGAAGTGATTTATTGTTCTGTATGTGGACAGAAGTATGAAGGGACAGGTACAGGGTTTTTTCTCAGATTTCTGATTCAGGCTCAGAAGAGAGCTTAGTTTCTGATTTTTCTTGCAGGGGTTTGTTTTTCTCTAAGACTGTTGCTAGAATGTGCCAATGTTTTCAGTAAGAGAACACTGAGGTTTCTCAGTCCCTCAGGAACTACTATGAGCTGAATTTCCAGAACCTGCACTCATTCCACCAGTGTTGTCTGCCTTGGAGGATCTGTATGTTACTGCCTGCAGTTTTCCTGAGAGTCAGCCAGATTCTCCTAAAAATATAGATAAGATAAAGTTCTTCAATCTTTAAAAAGTTTTTATGTACTCTTCCCAAACATGAGCCAGCAGTTATACCTTTAGTTAATCCTCCTACTGCTAAACACTTGGTTAATTCCGATTCTACTGTTTCTGATCAGGATGGGAAGACTATTGATAAGTATGGGAAAAGGTGTATGCTTCTGTAGCCTTAATTTTCAGAATTTGGAATTGGCAAGCTCATATGTTAAGGTTTGTCCCAACTGATTGTGAAAGTATGAGAAATGTTTTGTCTGCAGCTTATTTTTGTGAGGAAAAAGTCTGCTTTAAATAACTTAATTTTTTCTGTTGTTCAAGTCACCATAATGTGTATATGACTGTTAATTCTTCAAGGGCTATGGCCACTGGTACTGTTTTAAGGAGGTCTGCATGGCTGCATTCTCAGAATATCCCAGATGGTGCTATAATGAGATTTTTAAAATTTCCTTTGGGTAGAGATATAGTTTTTTGGTCCCTGTGCTTCAGAGCTGATCACAAAGTGTGATGAAAGGGTAAGCTGATACAGAGAATCTCCTCTTTTTCCAGATTTTCAAATGGATTCTCTAATGCCTCATCTAGTTTTGGTAAGAAACAAAATAAACAGTCTCAATGAACTGCATGTGAACAGACATGTAAGAAGAAATGGCAAGGGGGGGGGGTCCAAGAAGAAGTCTGGAAACTCCCAAAACCAAGGACACTCCAATAAGTCAGAATGACTATTTTAGAGACTTTTTTTCCCCCAATCCCACCCTGGCACCTGCTTTTGTCTTCCAAAAAGTCTGAATTTTCACTTTTCTTTTTGGCAACAGATAGTTTCAGACAAAAGAGTTTTGAAGATCATTCATCAAGGCTACATATTGCAATGGGAGAAAATTCCTTATTTCCAGGGAGTAATTCCTCATCCCCCAGACCATACTGTTTTGTTTCACCTATCCTTCATCACTTGCTGTCCCAGGGAGTGATAGAACCAGTTCCCCCCTCCCAGATCAGAAAGGATTTTTATTCAAGGGTGATTTTAGTGCCTAAGAAAGAAAATGCTTGGATACCAGCTCTGGGTCTTTCTTGCTTAAATCTTTTTGAGATAGTGCCCAAATTCAAAATTATGTCACTTGACAACCTTTTACCTGTTCTTCTCCATTCCAGTTTAACACTAGATTTAAAAGTTGATCAGCACATCGCTATTCATACAAATTTCAGGCATTTCTTGTTTTTTTTTTTTTTTGTGTGTCTGGATCACATTATCAGTTCTCTACCTTACTGTTTGGTCTGCCCACTACACCAAGAGTGTTCTTAAAGGGTCTAGTTCCAGTAATCACTCATAGCAGGCTACAGGGTATCAACATTTTTCTATATTTAGAGGACTTGCTTATCTTTGCAGAGTCTTTTTCACTGTATGAGGAACCTTTTTCTCTTGGGTGAGAAATTCCTTACACAAGCTGAGATTCCAAGAGAACATTCAAAAGTCTTTCTTGACTTCTCACTGGATTGTGTTTCTGGGATGACAACCAGACATTAGAGTTCAAACAGCTTTTCTTCCACAGGAAAAAAAAAATAGATCTGTACCTAGATCTATTTTTAGGGTTTTCCACTCAGACTTTGGTCACTGTGAGGGAATACCTCTGGAATTGGGGTCTCATGGCTTCAATGATTCTCGTAATACTACTGTCAAGACTCCACGTGAGAAAGATACAGTGATATCTGAAGTATTTTCATGCCCCTAAATTCAGGTTTTCCCTTCTCCCTCTGTGTTCCAAAGCAGTCAATCACCAAGGACACCTTGGATTTTGCTTGGGCAGCAGTTTCAGGAGGGCTAAAAGTGCAAGTGTGGGGGACACTAAGACTGATGCAAGCACATAAATATAAAAAAAATGCTTGCCCTGATCAAAGCACTCAACTGTCTGAATCATCTTTGGTCCACCGGACCTCAAGTTGTTACATACAATCCCACAGTTGTGTGGTGCATCAACAAACAAGGGAAAACCAGGCCATACCCTCTTTGTAGGTTAGCCCTTTTAGCTTAGGACTCCATTTTACAGCATAGTCTTACTGTGCTGGTATCCTACATTTCATCAGAGCATAATTATGAGACAGACAGGCTGAGCAGGACAAGAGCAGATGCTCGTGAATGGAAACTAGACTATCAAGATTTAATCCATATATGGGGAGTTCCTCAAGTAGACCTGCTTGCCTCCTCCTCCTCTCTGATCAATCATTTGGCAAAATTCTGCTCCAGATGTCCATGTAAGAAGGCTTGGAAACAGATGTCTTTTCTTTTCCTTGGATAGGAATGTTCCTGTATGTTTTTCCACCCTTTCCAGTAATATCCATGGTACTAATGAAGATTCAGAAGGAATCCCCCAAGGTCATTGTGGTGACTCCCTTCTGGCACAGGCAACCATGGTTTTCCTTTGTTTTGGAAATGGTTTGGGCAATTACACAAACTTCCTCACAGACTAAATCTACTCACACAAGAACAAGGGTGTTTGATACACCACAACACTGATCTACCTAAATTGACTGCCTGGATGATACAGTCTTAATTTTCTTTAGGTACTTCTTTACTGAGAGCATGCAGCAGGTACTAGTGGAAGCAAGAAAACCTGCTACTGGAAAATCATACATTAGTAAATGGAAAAAGTTTTCTAGTTATTTATTTGACATTTGTTGGCCGGGTTAGTCCAGCAGGGTCAGGGCCCTTTTTCAGTGAAGATCCAGGGAGAAAAGCTCCACAAATACATAGACACTCAAATACATAACTACATTGACATAAAACATAGCTATTTAAACACAAGTTATGAGTAGAGGAAAAAAAAAGAAATTATGCTGAATTTAAAATGAGATTGCAAATAGATTCTAAAAATCTGCAAAGTACATCTAGTACAGTACAGAGTAAAAGATAAACAAATAGAAACATTTACATTCTTTATCATCAGTTCAGCTGAATAGTAGTTTCATAGGTTCATACTAGGCTATCTGCCTTAGGGCATGTACAAACCTAGCCAGAGTGTGTTTGGCTTTCGCCACCCATTGGAGTGAGTTTACTGTGCCCTTATTAAGGTTAGTTTACTGTGCCTCTGTCTAGCAGTGACATAGAAGTGATCCCCGGGGTAAACCTACGATCTCCCATCCACTCGTCAAGATTCTTCTTGAAGAGAGTCAGTAAGGGGCTCTGCCTAACATGGACTGGGATTCTATTCCAGAGTGAAGGTAGCCTCTGGGTTATGAATCTGTCCCTCCAGCATGTCCTATTTATTTCTGTGCTGAGGTTCAAGTCTCTCGAGCGTGTAGCTCTAAGGGATTTGGATTTTTCTGAGGTGGAGCATGTCCATTAATTCCGGGTTGGACATGGCTTTGTACGTCAGGCATAGATCGCCTCTGAATAGGTGGTATGCAACTGAGTAGAGCTGGAGTTTCCTTAGCCGAGCAGCATATGGCATCTGTTTGAGTCCCTTGATCCTCTTTGTGAGGTACTTTTGGGGGTCTTTCTAGTTGCTGCAGGTGTCGGGTAAGGTACATCCTAAATGGGGTATTGTACTCAATTATGGGCCTGATGAGGGATGAGTAAAGGGGCACAATGACCTCCCTTGATCTAGATGTGAATCCTTTCATGATAAGGTGGGCTATATAAAAGGTCTTTCTAACCACTTTGGCAATGTGGTTGTCAAAGGAGAGGTTACTATCAACTTGGGTCCCCAGGACAGGTGCTTTCTGGGTGTGAGACTGAATACAGCTTCTCAGATGGCTTTTCTGACCCCGGACAAACAAAGAACTCTTCACCTATACTTCCAGCAGTTATCAGTACTGTCCAGGCTGACTGCAAGGACATTCCTTCAAGCCTTGGGGTTTATGGCATCTTGCATTCTAGTACTTCCCAATGCCAAACTGCATATGAGGAAGCTACAATGGTATCTCAAAACTGTATGGACTCAACACTGCCACGATTTGGACACTGTCATTCGGATAATACCTTGCATCCAGAAGGAATTCTTGTGGTGGGCGCAGGAATGTCACCTAAACAAGGGACTCTCTGTGACTCGACCAGAGGCGAGTCAGATCATAACGACGGATGCCTCGGACTTGGCTTGGGGAGCACACTTCAATGGGAAATGGATTCAAGACACGTGGCCTCCCAGACTACAACATCTGCATATCAACATGAAGGAGATGTTAGCAGTCCAATTTGCCCTGATGGCCTTCAAGGACCTACTTCAACCAGGACAGGTGTTGATTCGAACAGACAACACAACAGTCATGTGGTACATCAACAAGCAGCCGGGAACCCATTCTTACCCTCTTTGCAGACAAGCAATGATATTGTGGGAGACTGCTCTGAGTTTGCACATCACTCTTCAAGCACGGTTTCTGCCAGGAGCACAGAACTCCCTAGCAGATGTATTGAGCAGACAAATTGTGGACCCCCACGAGTGGAAATTGGATCCTCAGGTATTCCAACAGTTGACAGTGGCTTGGGGAACTCCAGACATAGATCTGTTCGCTTCTCCACTAAATTTCCAACTACCAAAATTTTGCACAAAGATGTTTCATTCAAAAGCTTGGAAAGTGGATGCTCTATCTTTCAGTTGGAACAACCTTCACGTCTATGCTTTCCCTCCTCTGCCTCTCCTTCCCAAGGTACTCTTGAAAGTCAGGCGGGACAAGCCTTGCATGATTCTAATAGCACCGGATTGGCCACGTCAGCACTGGTATCCTCTGCTGAGGAGTTTAATTCAGGAGCCTCCTTGGCCTTTGCCACAGATTCCTCACTTGTTGTCCCAGTCAAGCAATCATTTGCTCAATGTCAGGGTGCAGTCCCTGCATCTAACAGCCTGGCGTATTCTGTTTTAGAGCCTGTGGGGTCTCAGCTTCCTCAACAGGTTTTAGATGTCATTTTGGAAGCCAGGCGCCCAGTACTAGAAAAGTTTATGCTGATAAATGGAGGAGATTTTTTCTTTGGAGCACAGCAAAGGGCTTTGATGTCTCAGTACCTAATTTGAGTTTTACGCTACAGTACCTTACTGAATTACTAGACAAGGGTTTGTCATTTTCCTCTGTGAAGGTTCATGCTGCAGCCATTTCTGCTCACTATGATTGTGACCCTCCTTTATTTTCTCATCCTTTGTTTAAGCAATTTCTTAGAGGTGCAAAAATATAAGACCCCACGTAGAGCTCCTACTCCTTCCTGGGATCTCAATTTTGTGTTGGAGAAGCTTACTTTACCTCCTTTTGAACCTGCAGCTACGTCTGAGCTGAAGTTTTTGTCTTGGAAAACTGCTTTTTTGTTGGCCATTACCGCTGCTAGGAGGGTCTCTGAATTGCAGGCACTCATGGCAGTTGAACCTTTCTGGTATTCCATAAGGATAGGGTGTCTTTAGTACTAACCCTACTTTTATGCCTAAAGTGATTTCTAATGTGGCCTTGAACCAGTCTATTCATTTGCCTACTTTTTATGCTGATCCCCAAAATAAGGGGGAAAAAGTCTTGCATTCTTTGGACATTCACAGGCAGCTACGTTATTATTTGAGCAGAACTAAAGAGTTCAGGCAGACTCAACAGTTATTTATTTATTTTGCTCTGGCTTCTCAAGGGAAAGCTGTTTCAAAGCAAACTATTTCTAAGTGGGTTGGTCATTGTATTGCTTTTTGTTATTCTCATCATGGGAAGAATGTTCCTGCTGGGATCAGACCTCATTCCACTAGGGCTACTGCCCCATCTACTGCCTTTTTGAGGGGGGTAGCTACTAAGGATATTTTGGAAGCAGCTACTTGGAGTTCAGTACACACTTTTACTAAGCATTACCATCTCCCTCTTTATTCCAAGTCTAGGGCTGGGTTTGCCACTGCAGTTTTACAGGGCATGTTAGCAGCTCCTAATGCTTTTTAGTTTGCCAGCCTCCCTTTTCCTTTGCTTTGGGATTTTACCCACAGGTTATGACTGCAGCAATGTGAGACGAAGAACATAGTACAGTTTTGTACCTACCATAAATGTAGATGTTCGAGGATCCACATTGCTGCAGTCCTATTTTCCCTCCCTCCTTCCCCTCTATTGTTTGGGGTTGCTGTTTTTTCCCTTTGGGATAATTGTTATTTTCTCACTTGTGGTTGTTGAGTATTTACTATTTTGGCTCTGGCCTTTCCTTTTTAAGGCCTTCTGACATCTGGGGCAAGAAAGACTGAGGATATGGCGTCGGTCATGCGCTTAAGTACTACTACGTACTGACGTCAGCTTCGGGCGCCCATGACCGACGCCAGCCTAACTCTTTGGTATTCGGGCCGACCGAGGACAGCGGACTACCCACAGGTTATGACTGCAGCAATGTGGATCCTCGAACATCTACATTTATGGTAGGTACAAAACTGTACTTTTCTCAGTCCCTCAGGAACTACTATGAGCTGAATTTCCAGAACCTGCACTCATTCCACCAGTGTTGTCTGCCTTGGAGGATCTGTATGTTACTGCCTGCAGTTTTCCTGAGAGTCAGCCAGATTCTCCTAAAAATATAGATAAGATAAAGTTCTTCAATCTTTAAAAAGTTTTTATGTACTCTTCCCAAACATGAGCCAGCAGTTATACCTTTAGTTAATCCTCCTACTGCTAAACACTTGGTTAATTCCGATTCTACTGTTTCTGATCAGGATGGGAAGACTATTGATAAGTATGGGAAAAGGTGTATGCTTCTGTAGCCTTAATTTTCAGAATTCGGAATTGGCAAGCTCATATGTTAAGGTTTGTCCCAACTGATTGTGAAAGTATGAGAAATGTTTTGTCTGCAGCTTATTTTTGTGAGGAAAAAGTCTGCTTTAAATAACTTAATTTTTTCTGTTGTTCAAGTCACCATAATGTGTATATGACTGTTAATTCTTCAAGGGATATGGCCACTGGTACTGTTTTAAGGAGGTCTGCATGGCTGCATTCTCAGAATATCCCAGATGGTGCTATACTGAGATTTTTAAAATTTCCTTTGGGTAGAGATATAGTTTTTTGGTCCCTGTGCTTCAGAGCTGATCACAAAGTGTGATGAAAGGGTAAGCTGATACAGAGAATCTCCCCCTTTTCCAGATTTTCAAATGGATTCTCTAATGCCTCATCTAGTTTTGGTAAGAAACAAAATAAACAGTCTCAATGAACTGCATGTGAACAGACATGTAAGAAGAAATGGCAAGGGGGGGGGGGGGTCCAAGAAGAAGTCTGGAAACTCCCAAAACCAAGGACACTCCAATAAGTCAGAATGACTATTTTAGAGACTTTTTTTCCCCCAATCCCACCCTGGCACCTGCTTTTGTCTTCCAAAAAGTCTGAATTTTCACTTTTCTTTTTGGCAACAGATAGTTTCAGACAAAAGAGTTTTGAAGATCATTCATCAAGGCTACATATTGCAATGGGAGAAAATTCCTTATTTCCAGGGAGTAATTCCTCATCCCCCAGACCATACTGTTTTGTTTCACCTATCCTTCATCACTTGCTGTCCCAGGGAGTGATAGAACCAGTTCCCCCCTCCCAGATCAGAAAGGAGTTTTATTCAAGGGTGATTTTAGTGCCTAAGAAAGAAAATGCTTGGATACCAGCTCTGGGTCTTTCTTGCTTAAATCTTTTTGAGATAGTGCCCAAATTCAAAATTATGTCACTTGACAACCTTTTACCTGTTCTTCTCCATTCCAGTTTAACACTAGATTTAAAAGTTGATCAGCACATCCCTATTCATACAAATTTCAGGCATTTCTTGTTTTTTTTTTTTTGTGTGTGTGTCTGGATCACATTATCAGTTCTCTACCTTACTGTTTGGTCTGCCCACTACACCAAAAGTGTTCTTAAAGGGTCTAGTTCCAGTAATCACTCATAGCAGGCTACAGGGTATCAACATTTTTCTATATTTAGAGGACTTGCTTATCTTTGCAGAGTTTTTTTCACTGTATGAGGAACCTCTTTCTCTTGGGTGAGAAATTCCTTACACAAGCTGAGATTCCAAGAGAACATTCAAAAGTCTTTCTTGACTTCTTCTCACTGGATTGTGTTTATGGGATGACAACCAGACATCAGAGTTCAAACAGCTTTTCTTCCACAGGAAAAAAAAATAGATCTGTACCTAGATCTATTTTTAGGGTTTTCCACTCAGACTTTGGTCACTGTGAGGGAATACCTCTGGATTTGGGGTCTCATGGCTTCAATGATTCTCGTAATACTACTGTCAAGACTCCACATGAGAAAGATACAGTGGTATCTGAAGTCTTTTCATGCCCCTAAATTCAGGTTTTCCCTTCTCCCTCTGTGTTCCAAAGCAGTCAATCACCAAGGACACCTTGGACTTTGCTTGGGCAGCAGTTTCAGGAGGGCTAAAAGTGCAAGTGTGGGGGACACTAAGGACTGATGCAAGCACATAAATATAAAAGAAATGCTTGCCCTGATCAAAGCACTCAACTGTCTGAATCATCTTTGGTCCACCGGACCTCAAGTTGTTACATACAATACCACATTTGTGTGGTGCATCAACAAACAAGGGAAAACCAGGCCATACCCTCTTTGTAGGTTAGCCCTTTTAGCTTAGGGCTCCATTTTACAGCATAGTCTTACTGTGCTGGTATCCTACATTTCATCAGAGCATAATTATGAGACAGACAAGCTGAGCAGGACAAGAGCAGATGCTCGTGAATGGAAACTAGACTATCAAGATTTAATCCATATATGGGGAGTTTCTCAAGTAGACCTGCTTGCCTCCTCTCTGATCAATCATTTGGCAAAATTCTGCTCCAGATGTCCATGTAAGAAGGCTTGGAAACAGATGTCTTTTCTTTTCCTTGGATAGGAATGTTCCTGTATGTTTTTCCACCCTTTCCAGTAATATCCATGGTACTAATGAAGATTCAGAAGGAATTCCCCCAAGGTCATTGTGGTGACTTCCTTCTGGCACAGGCAACCATGGTTTTCCTTTGTTTTGGAAATGGTGAGGGCAATTACACAAACTTCCTCACAGACTAAATCTACTCACACAAGAACAAGGGTGTTTGATACACCACAACACTGATCTACCTAAATTGACTGCCTGGATGATACAGTCTTAATTTTCTTTAGGTACTTCTTTACTGAGAGCATGCAGCAGGTACTAGTGGAAGCAAGAAAACCTGCTACTGGAAAATCATACATTAGTAAATGGAAAAAGTTTTCTAGTTATTTATTTGACATTTGTTGGCCGGGTTAGTCCAGCAGGGTCAGGGCCCTTTTTCAGTGAAGATCCAGGGAGAAAAGCTCCACAAATACATAGACACTCAAATACATAACTACATTGACATAAAACATAGCTATTTAAACACAAGTTATGAGTAGAGGAAAAAAAAAGAAATTATGCTGAATTTAAAATGAGATTGCAAATAGATTCTAAAAATCTGCAAAGTACATCTAGTACAGTACAGAGTAAAAGATAAACAAATAGAAACATTTACATTCTTTATCATCAGTTCAGCTGAATAGTAGTTTCATAGGTTCATACTAGGCTATCTGCCTTAGGGCATGTACAAACCTAGCCAGAGTGTGTTTGGCTTTCGCCACCCCTTGGAGTGAGTTTACTGTGCCCTTATTAAGGTTAGTTTACTGTGCCTCTGTCTAGCAGTGACATAGAAGTGATCCCCGGGGTAAACCTACGATCTCCCATCCACTCGTCAAGATTCTTCTTGAAGAGAGTCAGTAAGGGGCTCTGCCTAACATGGACTGGGATTCTATTCCAGAGTGAAGGTAGCCTCTGGGTTATGAATCTGTCCCTCCAGCATGTCCTATTTATTTCTGTGCTGAGGTTCAAGTCTCTCGAGCGTGTAGCTCTAAGGGATTTAGATTTTTCTGAGGTGGAGCATGTCCATTAATTCCGGGTTGGACATGGCTTTGTACGTCAGGCATAGATCGCCTCTGAGTAGGTGGTATGCAACTGAGTAGAGCTGGAGTTTCTTTAGCCGAGCAGCATATGGCATCTGTTTGAGTCCCTTGATCCTCTTTGTGAGGTACTTTTGGGGTCTTTCTAGTTGCTGCAGGTGTCGGGTAAGGTACATCCTAAATGGGGTATTGTACTCAATTATGGGCCTGATGAGGGATGAGTAAAGGGGCACAATGACCTCCCTTGATCTAGATGTGAATCCTTTCATGATAAGGTGGGCTATATAAAAGGTCTTTCTAACCACTTTGGCAATGTGGTTGTCAAAGGAGAGGTTACTATCAACTTGGGTCCCCAGGTCTCTAATTACTTCTTCCATACTTAATGGATTACCACCTATGTGGTAGTTTGTGGGCACTTTGTTTTTGCCAAAGGGTATGACTATACACTTTTTGTCGTTTAGTTTAAGGCCATGGCTCTGGCACCAGTTATCCGTCTCTATGAGACCCTTTTGGAGGATGCTTGTGTCAGCTGGGGAGTCAATTATGGTGCCCAGTTTGCAGTCATCTGCGAACTTGGTCAACCACAGTCCTCCCGTGTTAGCCTGTACCTCAGAAAAATATATACCGAATAAGAGAGGTCCCAGGACTGAGCCCTGTGGGATGCCACTTGTAACTGGTTTAGAGTCTGACATGGCTTCTGCAATTCTGACCATGTGGGTTCTGTCCTTGAGCCAGTTTGCAACCCATCTTATGACATAGGGGTTTATATTTAAGCTGGAGAGTTTGTCTATGATGCCCGAGTGGGGTATTGTGTCAAAGGCTTTTGTGAGGACTAGGTAGGCTGTGTGAACTACCTTTCCCTCATCAATGGCCTTGGTGACTGTTTCAAAGAAGTCGACCAGGTTCAAGAGGCAGGATCTGCCCTTAACAAAGCCAAATTGGGTAGGATCTAGTGTCTGTAGGTCCCCAGTGTCTTTGCTTATGAGATCCGTAATGATCCTCTCCATAGCTTTGCAGACCAGGCTAGTCAGGCTTATGGTGCGGTAGTTTCCAGGGTCCGTAGAAGCACCTCCTTTGTGGAGTGGGACCACTGTTGCTGTACGCCATTCTTTGGGTACATATCCTGTAGTAAGGCTGAGAATGAACAGCAGCTTTATGGGATTGTTTAGCTCTTCTTGGAGTTCATGTAGCACGCAGCCCGAGACACCGTCTGGTCCCATTGATGCTGTGTTTTTTGCTTTGGAGAGGGCGGCGCTCACCTGGGCATCTGAGATATCAGGGAGGCAACACTTTGCTGGGATAGATATTTGTTCTTTTGTGGGGGGGGGGGGGTTTGCACTGAACCTGTCTGCCAGGATGTTGGCAATGTCTGTGGGTTCAGTGTATTTTTTTGTCATTATGGACTAACTCTGAGCATATCTGGGAGTTGCCACCCAGGTTTCTAACATAACTAAAGAAAGCCTTATGATTATCTTTAGTGTCATGTGCAATTTTTCTCTCAAAGCTGGCCTTGGATGATTTTATGAGTGATCGTAGTTTTTTGCTAGTACTAATCAGAGATGCCTTCCCTTTTAGGGATTTTGCTCTATCATGTAGTAGCTTCCTCCTTCTGTTGTATAGCTTGTTTATGGCTGGGGTCCACCAGACAGGACACCTGCCTTTGGGGGATTGGGTCTTGGTTTTATTTGGGATTGCATGATCCATGCATTCCTGGAGGTGTCCATAGAATGCGTTTATAAAAAATTCAGCAGATTGGGCTGTAGTTTCCACTGGCCCGGGGGCCATGAAGGATTCAACTTCGGTTTTAAGAAGTGTGAAGTTAGCTTTTGAGAAGTTCTTCACTGTGGTCTTCTGTGCTGGGGGTGGGGGCGGGATGTGGATTTCCAGTGAGATTAATTTATGGTCCGATCTTACCAATGAGGGGCATAATTCTGGTATGGAACATTGTGTCCCCATGTTGGTGATGATCAGATCTAGTATGTTTTCCCCTCTTGTGGGAGTGGTGACTAGTTGTTCCATAGCATTTGAGTTTATGAATTCTAGGAACCTTTGGGCTAGGGTGTTGGGGCTTGAGTAATGCTCCCAGTCTATGTTTGGGTAGTTGAAGTCCCCCAATATGATGGTGTTTGGAGTAGCAGTGGGAAAGAACTAGTTAGGCACAATCATTTCTCTTTGCATCTGTAGTAAAGTGCAGGTATAGGTAGAGAAATTATAACAAGTAGGAATAATGTAGAAAAACACAATGGAAGAGAAAGGAAGTAGGGTAACACAGGTATGGGAGAAGGGAGGGAGGCAAGTAGGCAGGGAGGAGTAAGGTCAGTCAGGGGGATGATTATACTGACATAGTCTTGTATTGCTTAGGTGTTTTTTTACTGCATTTCTGAACTGGTGTTTGGGCTTAATATTTCGAATGTCTAATGGAAGTTTATTCCAGTTCTCAGCTGGTGAATAGCTGTAAAGGTTTTGCTGATGTTGATCTTTGGCTTGTATATGGAAAGGCGATGATGTTCTGAGCTCCGAAGCATCCTAGGTGGGAAGTAGAAGGAGATAATAGAGGTAATGCTGGGACACAAAGAGGGTTGATACAGTACAGAGTGAATCATCTGAAGCTGAGAGAGGAGAGGGTTATGGGGAAGCTCTAACCAGTTCCGTTCAGTTTCCTGAGTGCTAAGCAGTGATGAGAAAAGTATGGCAGTTCAGCAGCAAATTTGCCAACCTTGTTGTAGGTGAATTATAATTTAGAGAGAAGTGTGGTTTGTAAGTTGGTAAGGATTTGAGAGCCGTAGAGAAGGGTTGGCAGTAGGTAGGCATGGGATAGGGCTGTCTTAGCTTTACTGGATAAAAAGTTGTTGTTCCTGTAAAGAAGTCCATGTTTTGGTGGGTTTTCTTAATGTTACTGAGTACATGTAGGCCAAATTTCAGGTGGTCATCAATAATGACCTCGAGTAGTTTGGTGTGAGCTTCAACTGTGATGGGTGTGTTATTGTGGGACGTGATAGAGAAAGAAGGTTTTAAATAATACATTGTTTTTGGGATGAAAAGCAAGAATTTAGTCTTCTTTGGGTTTAAGATTAGATGGTTTTGGTTTAGCCAGTCTTCAATAGACAAAAGGGAGTTCTGAGTTATAGTATGTAGATCGGAGAGGGTATCAGCTATGGTGATGACTGTGGAGTCATCAGCATATTGTACCAGTGATGACTGTGGAGTGGAGGTAGATAATCGATTGGGGAAATTGTTAAATAGTAGTGGGTCCAGTACTGAACCTTGGGGAACTCCCATATGTATAGGGAGATCTGGGGAGGTAGCAGAAAGCCATTTTACATATTGGAAACATTTGCTGAGGTAACTAGAGAACCACAAGATAGTAGAGATGGATAGGTTGAGTTCAGAGAGTTTATTTAAGAGGAGGGGGTGAGAGATGGTGTTGAAAGCTTTTGAGAGGTCAGGAAAGAGGCAAGAGATTACTTTGTTTTGGTCTTGTGAGATGGTGTTGATGAAGGAGATGAGGGCAGTAGAAGTACTGTGACTAGGGCAAAAGCCATGTTTGGTGGGGGTGATTAGGTTCTGTTGTATGAGGTATTGTAGGATTTGTTTGTGTACACATTTTTCCAGGATCTTAGAGAGGGGCGAGAGAATTGCAATGGGCCTAAAGTTGGATAGTTCGGTAGAGCTGCCACCTTTATGAATGGGTAAGGTGTAGAATTTTTCCAGATTGCAGGGACTTTGGCCTCAGTAATGGATCAGTTAATGAGAATAGAGATGGGTAGGCCTATTGAGTTTTTCTGGAGAAAGAGTGGAGGGAGACCATCTGTTGAGGGGGAGCAAGGTTTAAACTTAAGAAGTAGGGATTTAATGTAGTTGGTGGATACAGTTTATAGAAAGAAGGCTGAGGAGGTGTTAGAGGGTTTAAGAGGGTTGGTGAGTGGGGTAGTATTGGTGTTGGAGTTAGGATGGTTGGTTAGTTTGCTAATGGAGTTTATAAAGTTAGTAGCAGTTTGGAGAGGAGTGTTTGTAGGGCTAGGATGGGAGAGGAGTGGTTGCCTGGATGAAGGATTTGATTAATTGTATGCCAGTATTTCTTTGGATTGTTTAGGTGAGTCTCAGGAAGGTTTGTGTAGTAGTTTCTCTTATCGTTGGTGACAGCTTTCTTAGTAAGGTTGCGTAAATGTCTGTACTATTGGAGATGGGAGGGGAGTTTGGTTTTAGTACAGAGCTTCCAAGTTTTATCCCTCTGAACCATTAGGGAGCAGGTGAAGTTTGTTAGCCAAGGGGTTACGGCTGATTTTATTTTAACATTGCGTGTGGGGGCTAGGGAGTTAAGTATGTTAAGGAATATGTTGTTAAATTCCATTACAGCTTCATCAAATGGTAACTGGCTGAGGAATGACCAGTTGATAGCTAAGAGCTGGCTGTTTAGTTTGTTAGAGTCAAAGTTTTTTAATTTGCGACATGCTTTGTTCTTATGTCGTTTACACATGTGAGGAGTAAAACGGAGGACTTTAATTGGGCAGTGGTCACTAAGGGTATCTGGTAGGGTTTCAGGGAAGTGATACTTATGGGGGTGTGATACTGGAATCCAATCTGTAGCATTAGCATCAAGCAGCATGGGGATAAAATGAACAACATGCACTGTAGTGAAAGCCAATAGCACCTTATATTCCCCAGGGACTTGCTAAAGTTACAAAAGACCAATACCAGGCAAACTCTTACTTTCCTGATGGTAAAGTATAGATGAGAATAAAACCTAATCCTCTGTTCTGCAGTGAACATCAGTTCAACCATCTCCCCTTAAAGGACAGACTGTAAGTGTGCCAGCAAGACAACTAGTCATCTAAAGGCTGCTTGACTGGGTGCTGGTCCAAACACTGCCCTGACAAATCATATCTGGCAATACTTTTATTCTCCAAGACACAACTGCAAGCTAGAATGTACCCAGAAAGCAACCCCCAAAGGAGAGATCCAGAAGTATGTCTGGTCTTCCAGAACACTCAGAAATATCAATATCTTGTAAGAGTTAATCAGATGCCTTTGGAGAAAAAGACCTGCAGGATACCTGCAGCCCAGTCTCTGAAAGGTAGGAAAACCTCTATCCATAGACTTAGTGAGGAATCCAAAATAAGTTTGATGGAAAAAATGGAAAAGGGAGAGCAACGATTCCCTTTGAAAGATGTGGAGCATTTTGATTTGGGAATCCTTAATATGTTTCATCAAGAGTTCTCCAAAGAGATAGTTCCCACAGAAAAGAGCATCTAGAAAGGAGAATACAGTCTGTCATCCAGGGAAAAGTTGAACTCACACTAGTCTGTATAGCCAAATGCCTGCAATGTCTATCCTAACAACAGCATCCATGCCTTCCACTACATAGCAGGCCAGCTGCCCACACCCAAGCCCACATTATGGAAAGACAACTCTCACTGGACTTCAGTGTAAGCAGGATATGTGAGCCTTGTATATTAGCTAGGGTCTTGTCATCAGAAATGACTGAAAGTGGGTGTACAAGAAAAAAATAGCAACATAAAATGTAAGAAGGCTACAAAGCAGGCATTGCTGCCTGCTGTGTCCAGGGCACTAGATTTCATAGTTAAGGATGAAGTAATAGCCAGTAAAGGATTCTGAAACGTCTCCTTTCTCTAAGAAATCAAGAGTGAGTCGCCCTAAGGGCAAAAAAGAAGATGACAAGACCTTTCATTAGGGAAGTCATAATAACGGGCTGCCATCTTGGGTATAAAGGACCCAAATATGGACACTCTCAAGCCAGATTGACAGCCATTTGAATGGTTAGCAGCAAGAGTAGAGAACAGTGGAATCACCCCTACCCACCATACTGAGTGAATGGCAATCCGGTGAAAGAGAATAGGGCCACTCCATGGAAAATATCATTAAAAGCATGGTATCCTCAAAGGAGGCATCATCCAGAGTAGAAGTAGTTTGTTTGTTTACACTTTGTTGATTGGGTTAGTCCCAGTAGGCCAGAAGCTTCTTTCCAGAGGATACCCAAGGTGATATTCATACTGAGTGAGGTTGTTAGTAGAACTCATATGCAGCCCACATCAAAGAAAGAAACTCCAGCCTATGAGGACAATGGAAACAGAAAGGAGGTACCCTAGACTAAGACTTATACAAGTCAACCACCCACCTCTTCTAAACTAGACAAACAATGGGGGACTAGATTCATACTGGAGGGCAGAGCCCCTACATACAAAGGAGGTGCACAACAGAAAGTGCACCACACACATGGCTAGAAGATGTACTGGGCCTAATAAAGGCATCATCTCCTAACTGTGACAGATGGTCTCCAAAAATCTCTAAAACCCCTATAGGATCTGTGTTTATGTTCTTGTTATAGGTTCATAGGTGGGCTATCTGCCCGAAGGCATATATTAGCCCAGCCACGTTGTGCGGTATTCACCGCCCCTTTAGTAGTTCCCTAGACCCTTGTACTATCAGCTAGTACCCTTGGCCCCTATCTAGTAGTGCTGTTGTTGTGATCCCTGGTGTGAACTTTCTGTTACCCATCCACTCATCAAGGTTCCTCTTGAAGAGTGATAGTGAGGGGCTCTGTCTTATGTAAGACTATGTCTTGTAGTCTGTCTAAGTTTGGCTACAATCCTTTTTACTTTCTGCTGCCTAAGTCATTGTGCTAAAACTTTTTTGTATTTCGGAATTATCAAAAAATAATTGCTTAATAACAGTCTATTTAAACTCATGCATGTTATGCAGATACTCTGTACTTTTTTCTTTAGCATGCTGCATAGTGCCTCTTCTTGTTCTGTGAGCTTCCCCTTATACTGCAATACTTTAACCTTTGTCACCCCTCAAAGTAATTTATATTACTTCTTAACCATATATTTTTCTTCTGTATTTCTACCATGTTTTAAACTTTCATTTTATCCCACTCATTAGCTGTACTTTCTGAAGATATTTGTATATTTCCCTAATAACTCTTGAATAATTTCCACTACTTGCTCCTTAAATTCCTCTCTGTTTAACAGGTAGGTAGAAAAGCACTAGTGTCTCATTTTTACTTCATTACCCTGCATTATCTTAGATATTACTGGTGAATGATCTGCAGTGGTTATTGGATGTGTGCTGAAGATTTCAATTAAATGCACATGTCCCTATGAAATATTATTTCTGTCTAGTCTACCCCGTTTATTGTATCTTGGGAATAATATGTCATTTCTGTCCAAGTTCCTACTACTGAATTCACATCTTCCAGACCAAATATTTTCATGCAAATCGAGTTCCACTCCCCACCTATAAATAATATTCCATGCTGAAAGTTGATTATTTCTCTTAAAGTTTTTTTTTACGCTAAGTAATAGTACTTTTTGATGGAATATAAAAGCACACCAGTGTATTCCTCCTCCCTTGCCAACAGCCTCTTAATACCACACATCTACCATCATAGTCTTTTTTCCTAATCTATCACTATCGGAGCCCTCCTGAAGCAATTAGTATAATTACTCCCCTTTTCCATTGTCTCTGATATTGTTCTGAATATCTATCCTGAAATCCTTTCTTTTTCAAATTCACAAGCTCATTTATATCCAAATGTGTCTCCTGCAGTGTATTTGCATGCTGCATTTCTTATAGGTGTGTACTAGGCTAATGGCCATGGAGCCTTTATAAGTTTAGCCCATAGAATTACCCTGGCATCCTGCTACCTGACCTTAGTTCCCAGTGCTTCTGTTGAGTAGAGCCACTGGAGTGATCCCTGGGGTGAATGTTCTATTTCCCATCCACTCATCAAGATTTCTCTTGAAGAGGGCCAGTGAGGTGTTCTGTTTGACATGTATGGGAAGTCTGTTCCATATCATGGGCAGTCTCTGGGTTATGAACCTGGCCCTCCAACTTGTTCTGTTGATTGTGGTAATGAGGTTGAAGTCTCTGGAGCATGTGGTGCAGAGGGATTGGGATTTCTTTAGATGTAGCATTTCTAAGAGAGCTGGGTCAGACATAGGTTTGTAAGTCAAGCAGAGATCGCCTCTAAGTAGGTGATATGAGACAGAGAATAGTTGGAGTTTTTTGAGTCTGTCCATATAGGACAAGTGTTTAAGGCCTGGGATTCTCTTTGTGAGGTACTTTTGTGGCCTCTCCAGTTGTCGCAGGTGTCTGTTAAGGTACATGCCAAATGGGGCATTGTACTTGATGACTGGCCTAATGAGGAAAGAGTAGAGGGAGACAATAACCTCTTTCTTCCTGGATGCAAAACCTTAGTAATGAGATGTGCCACATAGAAGGACTTTCTGACAACAGTGGCAATGTGGTGGTCAAAAGAGAGGTCGCTGTGAATCTGTGTTCCCAGATCTCTTATAACTCCTTCTGTGTTCAGTGGACTACCATTGATGTGGTAATTCATGGGAACCAGGTTTTTCCCAAAAGGGGTGATGACACATTGTTTTGGCATTCAGCTTAAGGCCATGGTTCTGACACCAGTTGTTGGTCTCAGTGAGGCCTTTCTGTAGGATGTCAGCATCACTTGGGGAGTTAATAATAGCTCCCAACTTGCAGTCGCCTGTGAACTTTGTCAGACAGAGTCCCTTTGTGTTGGCCTGTACTTCAGAGAAGTATATACCAAACAGGAGAGGAACCAGGACTGAACCCTGTGAGACTCCACTCATGACAGGTCGGCAGTCTGACTTGGAGTCAGCTACTTTCACACTGTGGGTTCTATCTGTGAGTGATATAGGGGTTGATGCCTAGCTTATAGCTTCACAGGTTGGTTCTAGGCTATCGGCCCTAGGGCCTATACAAACCTAACCATAACAATTCCCTGGCTATTTCTTCCCACACTATTTACTTCCCTGGACCCCTGTCTAGCAGGGCGACTGACGTGATCCCTGGGGTAAATTTCCTTTCTCCCATCCAATTGTCAAGGTTCCTTTTGAAGAGGGCCAAGGAGGCACTCTGCTTGACATGTATGGGCAGTCTATTCCAGAGTCTGGGGAGTCTCTAGGTCAGGAACCTATCCCTCCAGCATGTTTTGTTTATTGTGATGACAAGGCTTAGATCCCTGGAGTGTGTGGCTCTGAGGGATTAGGATTTCTTTAAGTGTAGCATGTCCAACAGCTCTGGGTTTGACATGGCCTTGTATGTTAAGCAGAGATCGCCTCTGAGTAGATGATATGGAACAGAGTATAGCTGGAGCTTTTTAAGGTGGTCAGCATAGGGCATCTGCTTTATTAGTGAGGTATTTCTGCGGCCTTTCCAGTTGTTGCAGATGTCTTGAGAGGTACTTACCAAATGGGGTGTTGTATTCTATAATGGGTCTTAAATGAGGGATGAGTACAGTGGGACAATGACCTCCTTTTTTCTGGATGAAAAACCCTTAGTGATGAGGTGTGCCACATAGAAGGATTTCCTGACTGTTGTGGCAATGTGGTTATTGAAGGTGAGACCACTGTCCACCTGTGTCCCTAAGTCTCTTATCACACTTTTGATGTTTAGTGTATTGCCACCTATGTGGTAATTCACAGGTACATGTATTTTCCTAAAGGGGATAACTATATATTTTCTGGCATTGAGCTTGAGCCCATGGCTCTGGCACCAAGCATCTGTTTCTGCAAGGCCCTTTTGTAGAGTAGCCACATCATTTGAGGATTCAGTAATGGCTCTCAGTTTGCAGTCATCTGTGAACTTTGTTAGCCAGAGTCCCTTAGTGATGGCCTGTACTTTAGAGAAGTAGATGCCAAGCATGAGCGGTCCCTGGACTGAACCCTGAGGTACTCCACTTGTCACTTGTCTGGAGCTGGATTTGGAGTCAGTTACTTTTACAGTGTAGGTTCTGTCAGTAAGCCAGTTGGCAACCCATCGAGTGACGTAGGGATTAATGCCCAGCTTAGTAAGTTTATCTATGATTCCAGAGTGGGGGATGGTGTCAAAGGCCTTGGCGAGGTCCCGATAGGCTGTGTGGACTGCCTTACCCTCATCCACGGCTCTGGAGACTGATTCGAAGAAGTCACTTAGTTTCAGGAGACATGATCGGCCCTTCACGAACCCAAACTGGGTGGGGTCCAGTGTTTGAAGGTTGCCAATATCTTTGTTTAGAAGTTCCATGATAATACGTTCCATGGCCTTGCAGATCAGGCTTGTCAGACTGATGGGGCGGTAGTTCCCGGGATCCAAGGTGGATCCCCCCTTGTGGAGGGGATAACTGTAGCTGTGTGTCACTCAATGGGCACGAAGCCTGAGTTGAGGGTATGATTAAACATGACACTTAAGTGAGGTGCCAGTTCATTTTGCAGTTCATATAGTACACAGCCCGGGATGTCATCTGGTCCCATGGATGCTGTATTCTTAGCTTTGGAGAGTCTGTTTTTAAGGCTAATGGGGCGATAGTTCCCAGGGTCTGTAGTCGCTCCTCCTTTGTGGAGAAGGATGACTGTAGCAGTGCACCATTTGGTAGAGACAAAGCCTGAAGTGAGGCTATGATTGAACAGGGCACACAGGTGAGGTGCCAGTTCACTCTGTAGTTCATGTAGAACACAGCCAGGGATATTGTCAGGTCCCGTAGAAGCTGTATTCTTGGTCTTGGACACTGCTGTTTAAACCTGTGCAGCAGTAATACTGGGTGCCTGGCAATCTACTGGGATTGTGATTGGTCCTTTTAATATAGTTCAGTACCTCTTTGCTTTTTTGTCTGTTCCTGTAATGCAAATTACATTCCAATACATTATGCATAGTGCAGCCATTATGATAAAAAAGCTATTGTTCCAACCTATTATATATTAATTTTTTGTATGTGTATTTCTAGCTTTTGTGTTAGATGGACATACTAATGTTTGGCAGGTCAGTTTTTATACAGTTGTTTCTTATCATCTCCATTTTAACCTATGTCACATTTTACAAGACTTTTTGTTTTAATGAAAACCCCCTAACAAAATATTGAATGAATTTTCAAAACACCACCATCCCAGGTTAACTTAGAGCAAAAAAAAATTCTATGAATATCTTCAAAAATAGCGCCTTTCTTCTCTGGCTATATTGTAAGGCTTATATTTCTTACAAATAAAAAAGAAGTAGTTGTCTGCTTTAATATATTTAACACATACAACATTCACTGAAAAGAATCCCCCACATTTAAAATAGCTAACTACATATCTCACAGAATTGCTTTACTATTTAAAAATGTGCAGTTTATATCATGAGATATTTGATACAAATACTAATAAGAAAAAAAATGTTTTACAAAGTCGATAAGAGGGACTTCCAAGATAGCTGCACACTGAGTAATAGCTTCATTTCAGCTCTCATAGTGTGAAAAAAGAAACTTGGAAAAGAGAGCCAGAGAATGTGTCTTTTTGGGTAAATTTCAATTACTGGCTAGTAGGTGCACTGCCTGGATGCCAGCAAAGAAGAAATTTAGAGAATTTGAAAGAAAATCAACCACAAAAGGTGAGGAGAAAGCAATGGCTGGGAAGAACCACACAGCGGTTCAGCAAAAAGCAGTTCAAGCTCCAGCTTTGGTGTAAGACATGACTTCCAGTAATCTAGAGGTCAAAGGTGAATGTGTTCAGAGCTGATTAAAATAAACAAAACATTGAAGAAGTATTTCAACTCAAATAACAAAAGGCTTGAAAAAATGTAAGAAGCTTTAAACAGACATTCAGATGAGCTGATAAAACGGCAGAAAATCAGAGGTTGAAGTGAAGAAATGTCTGGCTGAGTATGAAACTGCTCAAGAACAGATGTTTCAAAAAATGGTAGAATTAGAGAACACAGCATGTAGAGAAAATCTGAAATTTTCTGCAGTACCAGAGAAACTAGAAGGAATGGACTGTATTAATTTTATGAAAGCTCAAATAAGTAACGGAACTGGTACACCACAGCAGTTGTTAAAAAGTGCACATTATGTGTATGCTCCAAACGTGGCCATGAGAAAGCAGCCAAGACTTCAATACTACCAGCAGAAAGAGTTGATTCTAACAAAACTTGCCAGAAGGACAAAGTACTAAAAGTTGGAGGCAGTAGAGTGTTTGTGGAAAATGATTACTCACTGTACACCAAGCAGAAGAGGAGTAAATTTATTCCGGCAGTCAAGGAATGTTGAGGAGCAGGTGTGAGATTCAAGCTGCTGTATTCAGCCATCTTTAGAATATTTCTTCCTAGTGAGTCAAAGTCATTTTGATGCAGTACATGTTAAGGAGGAAATACAAAAGTTTGTCGAGCAAAAGGGGAGCTATGAAACAGAAGGACATTCTTATTATTCTTGTGATAATAAAAGTCATAGAGAGACTATACCAGTGAATACTTTTCCAGTGTTCTAAAGGAAAATGTTTGAGAGACAGAAAAAAGCACAGAGTTTGAATAGAAGAACCTGGAGTATGTTGGAAATGAACCAAATTGTAGTTGGGAGATGAAGATCAACAGGAAGAAAACCAGCAACTCAGAAATTAATGAATAAATACAGGATTACAAAGCATCGGTCTCATTTCTTTCATTCCTGTCCCAGAGACTTCCCATACTCTCGAACAAACTACATATTTATATCAAAGCTTCTCATTAGCACTCTTCAAGAAAAATCTTGATGATTGGATGGGAGATAGGAAATTCACCCCGGGGATCACGTCTGTGGCTCTGCTCGACAGGGGCACGGGAAAATAATTTTCTTGGGTGGCAAAGGCTTGGCTATGCTTATATAGGCCCTAGGGTCAATAGCCTACTACCTACCTATGGTACTACTGCACTTAACTTTGTTAAACTTGTAGGGGACTCCAATGCACATGCCCTACTTTATGTCATTACTGTTTAGAAGAACATTAAGGAGAGGGAAAGAGGAAGGAATGAGGTAACCGTAAGAAAAAAAATTGTTCTTAATATTTTTATAAAATATGACATATACTGCATGTTACATACTAAAGCATTTCACTTGTTATTGTGTGTAACAGAGACACTAATGTAAACATGTGCCCTTTTTTCCTTCTAATTCCTTTCTTCTTGTTCAGTTTTAAGAAGTGTAGGCACTGCAATGTAAAAAGAGAAGAAAGCTTGTACAATAGTTGATGATATAAGTCAATTGATATGTTTTCCTTACTTTTGCATGGGGGAATGACTGGATGATGGCCCTTGGCTCAATCTAACAAGTTTTAAGTGGACACAAATAAATAAAAGAACACTGAATGTAATGAAAAGTTTTCCTTTAACAAATAAATGTTCACAGTGCAATCTATAATTGAAGAAATGTTACTTATTGAAAAATGGATTTTTTTTTTTACTTTTGAGGATAGGTTTGTACTTATACCCAAGCTTTATATATATATATATATATATATATATATATATATATATATATATATATATATTCATATTCACACACAGACACACATATAAAATCTCTCTCTCTCTCTCTCTCTCTCTCTATATATATATATATATATTTATATATATATATATTCCCCTTTAAAATCCCGAAATACTGAAAGTTCGAATTTCAGTATCTCAGGACCGTAAAGGTGAAAATTAAAAATCTCGAAAGTGCATAAGCACGAATTCGAATATCTCAAATCCACATTTATGCAGTGCAGCAATGGGACGGGAAGTGTTTGGCCAGGATGTTTTACGGAAGTGAAGGTACGTAAGTGTATGTGAGTGTTATTGTAAGTTGTGCGTGTGGGTTAGGGTAGGGAGGTGACAGTATGAGTGTGAGTGTTGGATGTGTTTGTGTATGTGTGATGTGTGTGTACGAGGGAGTGTGGAATGTCTGCGTGTGAGTGATGCATTTCTTAACTGTTAGTGCAATCTCGGAGTTGGTATATATAACTAAGGGGTGTTGGGGTGCAGGGGTGCTTGCCCCCCTGTGTAAATATAGTGTAGGATTGTGTAGTTTGTGTGTTGTGGGTTGAATGGTGTGCGTGTTGTGTGGTGTATGGTTTGTGAATGTTCGGGATTTTATTTTTCATGTTTGTGTGTTTCGGGATTGTGGGCTGTTTGACTTTATAGTTTCAAGATACTGAAATTCGAGCTTTCCATATTTCGAGATTATAAAGGGGAACCATATATATATTGCATTCAGTAGCTTTAATACCCAACAAAAAACTTTTAAAGAAAATGGAAAAAATTTTAACTTTATTCTTATGGTATGCTAAAAAGCCAAGAATTGCTTATAGAAATCATATAGGATTATAGGAGTATGGTGGTGGTAGTACTTCCCAGATAAAGAATCTTATTCAGTTGCCGCAAGTTTTATCCCTGTTATTCTCTGGATAGGGTCAACTTACACTAGTCAGTGGAAAACCATCCAGCGCAGATTATACTAAATTATTATGTTGTTGTGTCTTTCGGCTTTTTCTGGTTAGGGGTCGCCACAGCGGAACTCCGGTCCGCTAATGATTGGCAGTAGATTTTTACGTGTAAGTTTATTAAATATGATAAATTAGAAATGTGTAATAATCTTTTCATCTGGTTAACAAAATTTACCTTAGAAGGAAATTCATTTCCGTCATTAGACTCTACATATATGAAATCAAGTCTTATATTGATACTGTCTCAAATAACAGTGCTAATTGGGAAGAGAGTCTGGAAAAGCATTTTACAAGAGAACGATGGAAGGATATATGCATGGCTCCAAAGTATGCAACTAAGTTCAGAAGGTTTAGGATCTTTGCTTCAAACTGTTTGCAAAGGTGTTTTTATACCTTAAGCAGACTTCATTGAATTTGTCCTCAGATAGATAGCAGTTGTTGGAGGTGTGGTGAGGAAGAAAGAGGTAACTGGAAATGTGTTTTGGGAATGTAATGAGTTGACAGATTTTAAAAATCCCCCAAGGCAAACTGTTATCAGAAATACTGGGTGAGCAAATGGCTGTAACTAAGAATTTGATTTTTTTGAGTTAGGACTAAAAGATCTGAATTGCCTAGACATAGTAAGACCTTATTAAGTTTAATTATGTTGTCTGCCAAAAAAGCAATTACTAGAAAATGGAAATCAAAGTGAAAACCAACTGTATTTGAAGTATTGAATATTATAAAAGACATTACAAAAATGAAAGACGGATGTTTAGAAAAGGGAAGGAGAAAATTACATTGAAATAAACTTCTCATCTGAAGGACAACACACCAAAGAGTGCAGACTCCCCCATGCTGCAATTAAGTGTCAGCATTTGATCTACCTGGTACATGAATAGAACCCACAGTCTTCTGCAACAAAGGTGAGTGTTTCATCTGTTCTAGCAGCAGTGCCGCTGACACGTTTTTGATTCAGAATTGTTAGGTTTTGTCTTTGTATGGGCAAGAAAGGCCTTAAGAATTCTTCATTCTGACTTCTAATTTCCTTCCTTGGGATTAACCAATCAGCAGTTAGAGTGAAACTGTGGAGAGAGACAGAGCTTTTTTAGCTCATTCACTCCAGTGGACCTCAGGAAGTTTGCACTGTAACTTCCAATGGGTGGAGCCTAAGCCTTTCGACAGAATCAAATTATGTATTCACATTTCAAACGAATATTCATATCTCTGGAACCATAATTTCAAATGAATATTCATATCTCTGGAACCATAAAGGTTATGAAGGAAGCATAAATGGCAAACTTTTCAGCACAAACTATTTTTATAGTGGTAGTATAGTGGTAGTAGTCTTTAGTTTCTAGGTCTTAAACTGAATTTTATAAGTCACAGTAAACACTGTAACTATTACATTTGTAATATTTTGCAAACAATTTACAATATCTCAGCAACCACTCAAGTTACACACATACTTTCAGCAGCATTTTATTCATCTAGCTGAGAGACTTCATGTGAGGCTGAAGAGTTCTGTCCGTGTTACTTGGTTGTGGAGATATTTAGAAAAATGTGAAAATTATGTCAAAATAAATTAATATCATAAAAAAACTGTTAGTATCTATTTACCTGCACTAGAGAGAGTTCAAATATTAATGCAGTTGAAATTGTGTAAGCCTTAATATGATTTTTTTAAAACCTTATACATAACATGGTTTTGGAATTATTGATGCAAATATGAACAAGCAATAGTTGACATCTAGAAGTATCAGTAGGAGTTAACTGCAGATGCACATGGAGGGGTCACTTGGATGTAATGAGTTAAGCTAGTCATTTGTTTCCTAGATAGCTTAAAGGCTCCTGCAGCAGTGTGGAAATTGAGCATCTACTGTTATCGGTAGCTGCAACTTACACAACTGTACTTTACATAGAGAGAATATCAATGGCAAACCTGGCAGGGCTTTAAACCCTAGCTTGAATCAAACATTTCATCAACTGCATGATCCTGAAATTAACACTATGTTTATGGAAGTTATTTTTACTGCGGCACTGGCAACCAAGTTTCACATAGTAAACCCAGCGATCCAAGGAGCCAGCCAAGAGGGACCAGAGAGTAGCAGAGATCATCTCCTCCATCTCAAGGATGAGAGATGGAGGAGGGTCAGCTTTCAGTGTTGCTGAAACATGTCACAGCAGCAAAGTGTGGCCATTGATGTGCACTGTAGTTTGCCAGTCATCATAGTTAGGACTGCAACTTGGGAAATGGTGTGTACAGATGCATGCACACCACTGCTTTGGGAATGCACCCATTAGCCACCACAGGAAAGGAAGTTGGGGATAATATCCTCCAGCCCACCAGGATGATGACTCCGTAGTGAAATGGCAACTGGTAGGATGGTGAAACAAAACAGCTTACTGACTGGTGGGGTCAGAAGAAGAAGATTTAAAATACAACCACATGTTTGAAGTTCACCATCAGTCATCAAGGGGAAGACTAACTGTAAATGCCATACCTGCTCAGACTGCTTTCTGTCAATTTCATATTTAGCCACAGGAGTTCACTTCAGTTGCTTGGGTTTTTAAAGCTTTTTCATATCTGATAAAGCACTATTGCTTGATATGTTGTTTCTTTGTAGCTATTTGCTGTGTTTATGGTATGTTGACTGTAACTCTATCATGTAATTATTGACTCCAAGATCTTAGTGTTTTGGACAAGAACAGGATGTTTTAATAATGTTTTAAATTACCAGATTTCTCCAAGTTAGAGTGATCATGAAGTAAGAATAGTAAAGTAATGGGGTGTGCAGGGTAGAACCCTTGCATGTGGATACTAGAGGATATCCTCTGCAAAATGGACTTGTTTTAAATTTGTGAGGGATATAACAGCATGAAACTTTCTTTCAGTGTGAATACTTGTATGTAGATCATATGTGCACTTGAGGAAATAATTTCATCAAATTAGGGCATAGCATTTATGATATAAGCTGTTCACTTTCAAGGTATTGCAGTTGAACTCACTCATATACACATTTTTTATGAGAAAAGCAATATAATAACAAGGAGGCTGGCACATCTTATCTTTTTAAGTACAAAATATTTTTACTAGAGTAAAATTAAATGGCAGATCACAAATGGCTCTGGTAAATTCACCTCACATCCAAGAATCTTGTAATATCACAAGAAAGTGGTACTGTTTCTTTAAATTGTAATATTTAAATGTTTTCATTTTTCACAAATAACAAGGAAGTGAAGTCAGTATTCTACTTTGATGCTGGAGACAGCTAACTCCTCACATCTCTGTTGTGTTTTTATTTTTTTTATTTTTTTTCCTGAAAGTCAAGAAGCTAGTGATGAAATAATCTTATTGTAAGAAACAGCTTGTACTACCATACTGTGGACAAGATAACATCACTGTTCTTCCTTCTTAGGTACTTTGCCCCAATTTTCCCTTGATATCTGCTAGAGAACCCTCCTTAGCTCCACTGCCTCTCTGTGCATAATGCAGTTGTGCATTGCTTCCTTGCAAGCAACTCAGTTGTGCATTCTGAGGCATTGACACAGTCTTCCACACTTAGCCTTCCACAGTCTCACATGCAAACCCTGATCCATCTAGCCCATTCCCACTAGTGACTACAATATATAACTGCCATAATGGATGGACAGTTTCCCACCATTTCTCCAGCCAATCTGATTGACATGGGCACTGGAGGCAATGCAGTAATTGCCTCATGTATACTGACAACTACTTGCTCCTAAAGCAGACAACACAGTATGTGAGAGATTTTAACTATACCATGACATTAGAGTCAGTTCTCTCACATAACTGGTATTTTATCAGCAGTGATTTGCATCTATCTGAAAAACTAGGCGAATTTCCAAAATTAGTTTTCCGAAGAGGCAAGAACCTCAAGGAGTTGTTACAAAACAATTGTCCGAGCTTTGAATTCACTAGAAATAAGGGGTGTTCCATTTATGGGTCCTGCAACTATTGCAACGTTATCAAAGTTGGAGGTTCCTTCCAAGTCAACAGGAGGAAATATTATATCAAGCATAGAATTAACTGTGATACCCGGTCCATCGTTTATCTAGCCCAATGTGAATGCTGCCCAGCATTCTACATTGGCAAGACGGACAGAAAATTAAGACAGCGTATCTATCAACACATATACGCTATGAGGAACCACAAATTGGACAATGCTTTGGCCAAACATATAGAAAACAACCCAGGCCATAAATTCAGCTTCATGGGCATTGACCATTTACCGAACAACATTAGGGGTGGTCCTACTCCTTGTTTTTTAGAGCTTAAGGAACTTCAATGGCAGATCACACTTAATGCATTTAATAATCCAGGACTGAATGAGAACTGCAATATTTCTGCAGTTCTCAAACTGAGAAGTTATACCAGATAAAATTTAGTTATTTGAGAGAGCTGTTTTATTTTTATTGTTCACATTTTGCGGTGAGAATACCTGGGGCTATTTTTATATACCATTTTTCATGAATTTACATATATATATAAACATCCTATATGTATTTCTAAATCTTTTATAGATGATTAATGTGTATTTACACATTTATATTTATTTTTATTAACCCTTATAATGGGGTAATTATTTATATCATTCTTCAGGAATAGGTTTTCACTTTATTTCTTTGTTGGTGTTTTAAATTTTTCTTTTAATTTTCCTTTTTACACCTTCCTTTTATCCTCACTTTACCTTTCCCCTCTTTCCCCTCCCCCTCCTCTTCCCCCCTTTCCCTTTTTCCCCCTCCCCTCCCTCTATCCCTTTCTTTCTCTTTCTTATCCTTACTTTGTTTCTTTTTATTTTAATAATATACACATTTTTTTATTTTAATAATATACACATTATTTTAATAACATACACATTTTTTCCTTTCCCTTCCCTTCTTCTCTTTCTTGGTCTACTTATGAATGAACTTGCGATTCAATGCACTGAATGTCACCTACTGGGATTTGCAAAGATAACCCAGTTATTTTTCATTATGCTTATAGTTTGTAGCGATGTCTACAATGTCTCGTATCTTGTGTGCTGTATGAGGACTTACACAGGAAGTGATGTAATTCAACCACTTCCTTTAAATATTTTAAAAGTTTTACTGTCTGTTTTAACGAAGTATTTCTGAGGAAGCTGCATATTTTTTAAGCAGCGAAAACGCTCTGTTAATAAAATAATTTTGCGTTCAAACTACTTGCACTTTGTGGATCCGTGGAGTTGGACTGCTACCTTGCTGATTTTGTGATTTTTTTCGTTGGTTCTTGGCTTGTTCTTCTGGGTTTGTCTTCTGTATGGCATCAGAAGGTTTTAGCAGTCCTGACATGCCGATCTTGTTTGGATCTTCAAATAAAAGTCTGGCCAAGGACTTAGATGTCGTTACCTTGCTAGCTTCTCTTACACAGAGAATTGATCTCATACATGCTCGCATTGATGCAATTGAAAGCAATAATAACCCACGGGCATTACAAACTTTTGGTACAGGGCTCCGTGGTAATGATTTTAACTTGGATAACAACAGCTTTCCTTCTTTGGCGCCCAGCTCGGGGAATTCTATTCCTAATGCCCAACCCCCAGCTGTTACTAGATCTCACAATGGAGGATCGGAAAGCAGTACAGTAAATAACCCTGACATGGTCATCCCCAGGATTAATCCGAATTCTACACCACAGCAGAATATCAGCAACCAGAGGCTTATAGGAGTTCCTGTCATGTCCGAATGGATTTCCAACTTAGACGCTTTTTCTTTTACTGGAGCGCCAAACCTGGAACTACCGGCCACTGGGGCTTGTGACAACACTTCAACAGTTAATACCATCCTAGATAATTTGAAGAAACTGGACAACAAACTGCTGAAACTTAAGAAATTACAGCTTGAAGTTTCTTACTTCCAACAGTGCATCAAGGAACATATCATCCCTAAGGGTTTACGTTCCACATTTTCACCTTCAGGCTTGATTCAAGGGTCTGATGATTTTCATAACGATCTTATGGGCCTTTTTGAAACACAGGGTCTACAATTATTAGATCTGTTGGTCAAGCATTATACCTTGAACATTCAAAAAGTCACTGAAGAAATTAATCTCTTGGATGATCTTATCAAAACTGACGCGGACTTTTTGAGATATAAATTCGATTATAACCGCATATTCAACAGCATTGATGGCTTAATGACGAAATTAAAACAAAATAAAAACAAGAAATTAATTAGGGACAGAACAGCTTATCAGCAACAAAAAGCCTACCCCAAACTACAACAATCAGGGGCACGAGAAATTACTGCTGGAGCAGAAGCACAAAATGACGGAGATGACAACAATGATACTAATGGAGAGGGAAACGCGGACAATTATGCAGAAATTGGTGTTCCACACCAAAGTGAACCCCGCAGAAGCAATAGAATTAAAGGGAATAAAAACAAGAATAACACCAATTACAGGGTAGATCCCCAAAGGAACAACAATAATTTTACAGATAACGGTAATAACCATTTTTTAGGACCTCTTCCACCTCGGACCTACCAAACCAGAAACAGGCCTCGCAACAACTAAGTGCTACCATAATCTCTGATACACTTGAGCTTGAGGATTCCCCTTTGGAATGTGAAACTTTTCCACGGATTTTTACCAATCTTAAGGGGGACTTTAAAGTTTATAACTTCTCCCAAATAAACTTACAACCAGAAATTATAGAACTATTGGCTAGAGGCAATACTTTTGTCCCTAGTACTCCTTTTAATTTAACCCAAACTATTATTGACTTGAAATGTTATGTGAGAAAATTGAACTTAAACTTGCTCTTTAATGATAACGACCATGGTAATATTTCAACATTGAAACTTGCAAGTACTTTCAATCCTCCATTACATGCAAGCCTACGGACCTTTGAATCTATTTGTGAGGTCGATTTTAGACACTTAAGGAGCCAATGTGGTCCCCCTAATCAATCCCACAAGCTCAATGTTACTAAGGATCAGAGAATTGCTCTTTCTGACTTGAAATCTTTACCTATCCGGGTAGTTAAGCCTGATAAAGGAGGAGGCCTCGTTGTCTTTGACAACAACATGTATACAGAAAAAATGCTAACAGTTTTGGATTCACCTGCATATTCTACTTCCTCTCTTAATGAAATGAACTTGGCACACAAAAGGATGAGAGGTTATTTGAGGGATCTCTTCCTTTCAGCAATTATTGATTTGGATTTATACAACTATTTAGATATCACCTTCCCTAAAGTGCCTGTAATGTTCGGAATCCCCAAAATACATAAAAAATTGGGGAATCCACCCATGCGGGCCTTTGTGGATGGTAGGCTGTCCATGTCTTATCCATGAGCTAAATTAATTGATGAAATATTATCAAAGTACATCAAGGAAATTCCCGCCATCTGTAAAGATTCTTGGTCCTTCTTAAGTAACATCAATGAGACACTGTTTGAAGATTCCAATAACTTTCTAACCATCGATGTTGTAGAATTATATACTTCAATTCCTCACCAAGAGGCCATCGAATGGTTAGAATTGAAGTTACTCGAATTGAAGGCTAGCTCTAATGAAATCAGGATAGTTACTGAATTGTTGGACCTAGTACTAAGTTCCAACTTTTTTATTTTCAATAAACAGATTTATATTCAAAAACAAGGAGTGGCCATGGGATCCCCCTGCGGGGCCAGCATGGCTAATCTGTTCATGTCTTATTGGGAAAGTAAATTCCTTCTTTCCTACCCCATTTTTAAGAAGCAGCTACGATTGTATACCCGCTATTTGGATGATATTTTCATCCTTTTCAACGGGGATTCCCAGGGAGCGGTTACACTTGTTGATTACATGAACCAAACCCCTCCATTTTTTAAATTTACTTATCACTTTTTTTGTGAAGTCATCGATTACCTCCATGTGGAAATTAAAAAAGACCTAGAAGGAAAAAGATATTTGTCTTCAGTTTTCCGTAAATCGACTTATTGTAATTCAATTCTGCATTTTACCAGCTTGCATCCTTTCAAACAAAAGCGTGGAATAGTAAAGGGCCAACTAGTTCAGGCTGTGCGGATGTGCAATACATCTGAATCATTTCAGAAAGAAGTCCAATTCCTCAAGAATCAATTTTTAAGTAGAGGATACCCTGTGTCACTTTTAGATGACATCATCCTTGAGATTGAATGTAAGAGAACATCAGGGTTTTTCAAACCCTTACTAGATGAATTCAGGCTTAACTCGGACAATAATGTATTTACAACACCTAGTGAAACTACTCCTGCTCCCTCCATTGACGTAGACCTTATTACTCAGAACATTACCACCTCCCAAAACAAAGTGGATTTTACAACAAGCTTTATAACCATGTTTAATAACGACTCCAGGAAAATTTCTGAAATCATTTGGAAAAACTGGTATTTTATCAGCAGTGATCTGCATCTATCTGAAAAACTAGGCGAATTTCCAAAATTAGTTTTCCGAAGAGGCAAGAACCTCAAGGAGTTGTTACAAAACAATTGTCCGAGCTTTGAATTCACTAGAAATAAGGGGTGTTCCATTTGTGGGTCCTGCAACTATTGCAACGTTATCAAAGTTGGAGGTTCCTTCCAAGTCAACAGGAGGAAATATTATATCAAGCATAGAATTAACTGTGATACCCGGTCCGTCGTTTATCTAGCCCAATGTGAATGCTGCCCAGCATTCTACATTGGCAAGACGGACAGAAAATTAAGACAGCGTATCTATCAACACATATACGCTATGAGGAACCACAAATTGGACAATGCTTTGGCCAAACATATAGAAAACAACCCAGGCCATAAATTCAGCTTCATGGGCATTGACCATTTACCGAACAACATTAGGGGTGGTCCTACTCCTTGTTTTTTAGAGCTTAAGGAACTTCAATGGCAGATCACACTTAATGCATTTAATAATCCAGGACTGAATGAGAACTGCAATATTTCTGCAGTTCTCAAACTGAGAAGTTATACCAGATAAAATTTAGTTATTTGAGAGAGCTGTTTTATTTTTATTGTTCACATTTTGCGGTGAGAATACCTGGGGCTATTTTTATATACCATTTTTCATGAATTTACATATATATAAACATCCTATATGTATTTCTAAATCTTTTATAGATGATTAATGTGTATTTACACATTTATATTTATTTTTATTAACCCTTATAATGGGGTAATTATTTATATCATTCTTCAGGAATAGGTTTTCACTTTATTTCTTTTTGGTGTTTTAAATTTTTCTTTTATTTTTCCTTTTTACACCTTCCTTTTATCCTCACTTTACCTTTCCCCCTTTCTCCCCTTTCCCTTTTTCCCCCTCCCAACCCCTTTCACCCCCCTTCCCCTCCCTCTATCCCTTTCTTTCTCTTTCTTATCCTTACTTTGTTTCTTTTTATTTTAATAATATACACATTTTTTATTTTAACAATATACACATTATTTTAATAACATACACATTTTTTCCTTTCCCTTCCCTTCTTCTCTTTCTTGGTCTACTTATGAATGAACTTGCGATTCAATGCACTGAATGTCACCTACTGGGATTTACAAAGATAACCCAGTTATTTTTCATTATGCTTATAGTTGTAGCGATGTTTACAATGTCTCGTATCTTGTGTGCTGTATGAGGACTTACACAGGAAGTGATGTAATTCAACCACTTCCTTTAAATATTTTAAAAGTTTTACTGTCTGTTTTAACGAAGTATTTCTGAGGAAGCTGCATATTTTTTAAGCAGCAAAAACGCTCTGTTAATAAAATAATTTTGCGTTCAAACTACTTGCACTTTGTGGATCCGTGGAGTTGGACTGCTACCTTGCTGATTTTGTGATTTCTCTCACATAACAGTATACAAGACATATAACAGGTTGTCATGTCAGCACACACAACATCCCTATCACACAAGATAAGGTCAAGACACATAAACCCACACATGTGGAGGTACTCACTAAGAGCCTACAGAAAGACCAGAGACCTCCCAAGTGCAAACAACATACATATACTGGTACATGAAGAGAATACACCACTACACATAACACACATATTAGTGTCTCAACAATTAAGTCCCTAAGGGAAAACACCTCAAAACCTGATGTTCTGGTCACAGGAGACTCAGTAGTGAGACACATAGATGCTCTCCTTACCAGGTTGAACAAGGGGAAGATCACAAGCATCTGCCTGTCAGGTGCCAGGATCCATTAAATCATGCATGCACTCAAGTTCGGCAGCAGCAAGTACCATTATGACTCTGTCATAGTACATGCTGGTGTGAATGAATTGAGACATACCTCTCTGGACTATATGAAGAGGGACATGACCGAACTCTCAGATTGTATGTCCCAGGTAGGTATGTCCTTAGCCCTAAGCAGCACTCTATCTTCACCTAGGATGATGCCACATCACAGACATAAAATGATTTAATAATTGTCTTAGTTTCTGGTGTCACTCCAGGGGGATCCAGTATCTATCTGCCTGGGCAGACATGGTCGACATTCCACGCTACTTTGCCCGAGATGGCCTTCACCTGTCTCCTCAAGCCTTTTGGACACTCACAACTACGCTTGCCTCCATCATAATGCATTTTTTAAGGCAGTGTCCAAACAACAAATCTTCCAATTTAAAGAAATCCACTAAAGACAAACTCCAGGTCATGCCGTTTAATGCTAGGAACTTAAACAGTGCACTACACTCCCTGGAAGCACTCCTTACCTTGAAAGTTGCTGATATTTGTGCGGTCACTGAGACTTGGCTCAAGGCCTCTGAGAGCACTTCGGCTGTACAAGGCTACAGTTCCTTTCACACATTCAGACTCCAAAATGAGTGTGAAAGAACCAGAGGTGTAGTTGTATCTATCATTAAATCCAAATACACCTCAAGGCTGGTGAAACAGTGCGACTCTCTTGAGCTGCTCCAGGTCCAATTAACTATAGGTAAAATACTCCTCCACATCATCTCTAGATACAGGTCCCCTACCATGAGACAGGAGAAGCACACCACCTACCTGGACTTGCTAGAATCACTCAGTATACAGCCAAACACCTTGGTCATGGAAGATTTCAACTATCTTTCCATCAACTAGGTGACTTACATGAGTACAAACACGATCACTATGAGGTTCCTGGACTTTGTTAATTCAAATGCCCTGGAACAGTCGGTCCACACCCCCACAAGGATCTCAAATGTCCTGGATCTAGTGCTCACCAACATGGTGGGGGGTCACTGCACTACCCTCCTGTGTGTTCCCCTCCCTGGTAAGGTCAGACCTTAAATCTGTCTCGTTTGAAGTAAAGATCAAACCTGACACCGCCAAAGGAGTAAAAAAAACTTTCTCCCAAGCACACTATTGCCTACCAAGTAATGGTATAAAAAGTGTCAACGCCCCCTGACAGCATAGCCAGTAACCTAGCTAATAATTAATCCTATGCAGAGGAATACATGAATGCCCTATATAGCCACCTAAACAGTGCATTGACTTGGCTGTACCCAACAGGAACAAAACCAGGTCTTCCCAGAAAAACAAGCCACCCTGGTGGACTGTAAGTATAAATAAGCTGTACAACAAAAGAAAGAAACTGATGTCTAAGAACAGGAGGGAACTTACTCAACAGAGGACAAATACCCTCCACAGCTTGAACAAGCAAATCAGATATCTTGTTAAGTCCTCTAAGGCTAGCTATGAGTCTAAATTAAGCTAAAGATTATCATAAGGCATACTTTAGCTACATCCAAAACCTAAAAGAAAATGCCTAGCTGTGTGCCAAACCTATAGTGGATGATACCATTCACAATGAACCTGATGAAATTGCCAACCTGCTAGCCAACAGAGTTGGCAATAACTTCACCCCCTGTCCCAGCAGACATACCCCAAAGCAATCCTGACACCACTCCTCTACCGAGTATCTCCAAAGAACAGGTCATACAAACACTGTCCAAGGCCAAAAACACGGCCTCTATGGGACCAGATAACACCTCAGACTGCTTACTAAACAATCTAAAACAAGACCTAGCAGAACTAACTGGCTTTGTCCTGGCAGAGTAGAGAACAGCAACAGTAATCCCCTTGCACAAAGGGGGGTCCATCAACTGACCCTGGGAACTATTGACCCATAAGCCTAACCAACCTTATTTGCAAGGCCATGGAAAGAATCATCACAGACCTTATCCACAAGGACATAGGCAACCTTCAAACCCTTGACCCAACTCAGTTTGGTTTCATCAAGGGTAGTTCTTGCTTATTAAACCTAGTGGAATTCTTTGAGAATGTCACCAAAGCCCTGGATGTGGACAAAAACAGTACATACCACATATCTTGATTTTGTCAAGGCCTTTGACACAGTCCCCCATTTAGGTGTCATAGAGAAACTCTCCCAGCTAGGGATTAACCCATGTATTACTAGATGGGTAGCAAACTGGCTCACCAACAGAACGCACACTGTCAGAGTTGGTGAGTCCACCTAACCAGTAGACCAGTTACCAGTGGGTACCATAAGGATGTGCTGGGCTCTCTACTGTTTGGAATCTATTTCTCTGAACTCCAGGTGAAGATAGATGACCTGTGGCTTACCGACTTTGCATAGAGTCCCCCAACAATGTTATCATATTACAGAAATGGCTGATAAAGACAAATGATCGGTGCCAAACTCATGGACTAAAACTTAATGCAAAAAAATGCCTCATTATCCCTTTGGTGAAGAAGTAGCTCCTGCTTATTATTATATAAACAGCACCTCTGTAAGCACAAACTCAGTGGTGTGAGACTTGGGAACATGGGTTGATAGCAATCTAAACTTTGATCACCATGTGTCCGTAATGGTATACATTGCGTATGTCATAAATAAGAGCATTGCATCCAAGACCAGAGAGGTTATAGCTCTGCTGTACTCATCCATTATCAGGCCACTAGATGAATACAATGCTCCTTTCTATATGTACCTCATCAGACACCTGCAGCAACTGGAGAAACCACAGAGGTTTCTAACCCAAGAGAATTCAGGGCCTCCAAAACATGACATACATGGAAAGTCTGAAAGCCCTGCCACTGTACTCTGTATCATACAGGCTGCTGATAGCCGACCTGTTCCTGCCCTACAGAGCAGTCTCGGACCCTGCCCTAAAGGAAATGTTGCACATCCACAAATCAAATGGGACAGGAATAACTCACTCCAAGGATCTCAACCTAGCCTGTGACATTAACAAAACATGCTGGAGAGACAGATATATTTCCCACTCTTCTTGAATAAGCTCCCACTCCATGTGAAGCAGAGTTCCGCAATGACCCTGTTCAAGCATAACGTTGACATCCGGATGGGTGACTATAAATTCACCCTGGGGGTGGCAGCTATTTCCCTCATGGACAGGGGCAGTTTGTGCTGATCACAGAATCGTTCTGCTAACAATGATAATAATGACCATCTAACTATAGTCAATAAGGGTACTCTGGTTGTTACATGGCTAGGCTTGTGAAGGCCTTAGGGCCATTAGCCTAGTAACCTGTGACCTATGCACCTATTTTGGCTTTGTCCCTGATTCTTGAACAAAGATGTTGAAAGGTATGGCTTCAAGTACTCTGCTATAATTCTCACAGCAAAAGACAAACTCATCCACTTGGACAGCGTTTGGCAAACAAATACCCTTAACTTTCTCAGTAAAACAGATGCTGATTGTTTTCTTTTTTTGTTTTTATATATATCTTTTCTCTCATTCAGGATTATTAGCAGACCTTCTTTTAGTTTAGGAGGAATGCAGAAAGTTGAAAGGACTAGTTCAGGCAGAATAATATGATTATCGCTGTGATGCTGTGACTGTGAAGCACTTGTTTTTTTTTCCTTTTTCTCCTTCATGACACTGATTTAATGCTGAAATCATTCTACCACAAGAGGTCAAAGGCACTATAAACATAGTTTATAATCTTCCTGGATGAACACTTTATACATGTTGTGCTAGCAGGCTCAAAGGGTTTTAAGGTCAGTTTCTGTCTTACAAAAATTCAGTTCCCAGGTTGGCAAAAGGGCATGAGGTGCAGGCTAGAGATAAAATATAATTCTGAGAAAGCATTTCAGTGTAGATTTGAAGTAAGTACTTGAAATCTTTAAAATGAGGACAGAAACTATAGAAAGGCTGAAATACAGTGGGAATAAAACAACATTGTTGTAAAATAACAGTTAATGAAATAATGTTATAGTTAAGGTGCTTGACTTGGTAATTTTGAACAGATTGCTTTTTGTCCCAGAAAAAAAGATATCTTTTTCACTCAGCTGGGTAGTTATCTGATGTGAAGTTGTTCTGTCTCACCGTTCATTCTTCCAGATGGGTTCGGAGCCGATCTACTAATCTACTACAAAGCTCGAGGTCTTCGGATACCTCAAGGCCAAGTCCCTATCCCATGATGCACCTAGAGTTACCTCAGATCTAGTTTGCTGCTGCAATAGATTGGAGTTTCTCGCTAGCTCGGGCCAGTAAAAACCTTATTTTCTTAAAATATTTCATATTATTAATAACTATTTCTGAATAATAGTTTTAGTTACTTAGATAAAGGTCTTATAGCTTTTTGTGTAGTTTCCCTTCCCTTGGTGTACCTCTTTCTTAAATTAGTATTTAGCTCTTTTGGCCTAGTTTTTCTTAGGCCTAGTTATATCTTTATTAGTACTTTAGATTATTGTGTGTGCTTAGATAGTGATCTTTCTGTCGCAGATTGTTACATTTAACCTTTAAAGTTTGAATAGTGACCTTTTTTTTGCCGTAGCTTTAAAATAATTAGTGTTAGAGGTTAGATTTAAGTGTGTGTAATAGTAGTGTATAGTATTGTTGTGTGCCTTTAGATAGTGACTTTCTGTCACAACTTTGATATATTTATCTATCTACAGTTTAGATAAATAGATGTTAAGTTGTCAATCTCGCCTTCATTCTTGCTGGATGGGTTCGGAGCCGATCCTCGGCTCTGACTCGGCACTTGCTAAGCTCGAGAGCTAATTTTACCAGCTCGAGGCAACCCTATATCCCATGATGCAAGGCGGAGACTACCCAGATCTCGTTTGCCGCTTCGCTAACGAGGTGCCTCTTTTACCAGCTCTAGGTAAGTTTTTCTTATAATAAGACTTTTAGTCTCACCTCTTTTATTTTTTATAACCTTAGTAGTTTTGTGAACCTTAACGTTTATTTTAACCCTATTCCCGTTAGTGTTCCCTTTTTTTTTTCGGGTTATTTATCCCCTTCCCTAGGTTAGGCCTTAGGCCTTTCCCTTTCCTAAATTTTCCTGTCAGGGATTTTTGTGTCTGTTTGAGTGTTGTATCCCTGTTTAGTTTAGATTTTTGGATTGGGTGTTATTTGTGTGTGTGTGTGTGTGTCTGTGTTTTTTCCTGTCAACTTGTGTTTCCTCAACACAGCTATGTCGAAGGACACAAAGGTCTCAGGCTTCAAGAAGTGTGACTCGTGCTGTCAGAAGATGTCTCTGACAGACGGTCACACTTCTTGTGTTTACTGCCTGGGACCTCTGCACCTGCAGGACTCTTGTGCTATCTGTCATGCCTTCAGCCCAAGAGTCCTGCAGGAGCACAGAAATAAGTTAATATTGAGGGGCTTATTAAAGCCTGAGAGCTCCCCAAATAAGTCGGCTCCGGGGAAGCCCTCGAAACCTGTTAAGCCTTCGGCTGCAAGTCCCAAGCCATCGGCTACTGGTTCAACTTCTTTAGTGTCGAGATCGGCTCCGGCCGGAGCCGATCCTTCCATTCTAGAAGTCACAGTATCGGCTCCATCCGGCGCCGATACTGCCAGATCTGGACACTCAGTGTCGGCTCCGGCTGGAGCCGACGTATCCTCGGCTCCTTCGGCTCCACCTATCTCTAAAAAGAGATCTCGATCCCCCTCATTGGAATCGATACGTTCGGCTCCGAGATCACCCCTGCTCTCGGAGTGGAGCCATCGGAGCCGTTCTTCTCTTTCGTCCAGGCTGTCTGATCATGACTTCGAGAGAGTGGTGAGTAGACTATTAAAGTCTCAGGCATTGGCCCAAATGCTCCATAGCCCGTCTCAACAGACGGTAGCTATTTCACATCCACCTAACATTCCTCCTTCGACTCTCTTAGAGAGCTAGGTGCCGGAGCTCCTCGGAGCCGTGACTGTTGTAGCTTTGGAGCCGATACCACCCCTTTCGGCTCCGTCGTCCTCTGCTCCGATTTCCTCCTTAGGCCTTCATTGGAGGGATCCAGGCGTCTGGTCTCTCTCGTCGTCTCCGAGGGGGCGAGTGGCATCGGACGCTTGTCTGACCCCGTTCTCCCTCTCGGGGCTTCGGCGTTGGTGAGCTCAGCCCCGACATCTGCCTCGGAGCCTTCCCTCTCGGTGAGGCCTGGAGTTCCTATCTCTTTGGAGCGGGAACCTTCTGGTCTCCCTGATGGGGGAGCCTTCGAGGTGATGAGGAGTGTACTAGCCCCTGGGCGTAGTCAACGGTCAGTTCCATCAGCTCCTCCCACTACATTGCCTGCTGACGTCTCTTCCCACTCTCTTGCTCCTGGACCCAGAGAGCCAGCGCCTCAGGTTTCCCCATTGGGAATATCTTCCTCTTCCGAGGCTTCTCCTGATCCGTCAGGTGAACCTCCGCATAAGAGGACATGTAAGAGGAAACATCTAGACTCCCCCGAGTCTATTACATCTGATACTGACTTGGATGAGTCGGAGGGATCCCCAAGGTCCTCCTCTGAGGATATCTCTTTCTCAGACATCCTTGAACTCCTTAAGCAGAGGGGGAACTGGCCCTCCCTTAATCCTTCCGAGGACGAGTCAGTATACCTGGAGGCATTCGGATCTCGACCCTCCACCTCCTGGGTGTCTCCGCCTTTCGACCCTCTTATGAACGTAGTGGCTCGGAAGGCGTGGATGGCCCCGGATTCAGTGGAACCTATTCCTAGGAGGCCTTCTAAATTCATTACGGCCCCACCAGATAGGCAATATTTGACAAAAGGTGTCCCGGTTGATGCCATGGTGGTGGCTGCAGCCACCAAGAAGGAACTAGCTGATCCTTCAGTACCTGTCCATCCTCCTAACAAGGATTCTAGGACTATGGACAGGTACGGCAAGCAGATTTTTTCTTCAGCGACCTTTGCCATGCGATCGCTGAACTACTTGTGTCACTTCACCCGCCTTCAAAGAGATGTTCTTAAAGAGTTGGGAGAAGTTTTACAGGATCCGTCAGCTGCTGGGTCTCAGGATAAGATTAGCTCACAGCTAGGAATCCTTAACTCCGTTGTTAACTCCTCCATGCAGCTCATTTCATATGCAGCCGATGGAGCGAGTAGGGCCACAGGCACAGGAGTGGCTTTAAGGCGTCAGTCCTGGATGCGGCTTTGTAATTTTGCAGACCCCTTCAAGGCGTCCTTCACAAACTCCCCTTTTTATGGCTCAACCTTGTTCGGGCCTCAAGTGAAAGACACTTTGACTAGATGTGAATAAGATGGCAAGACTTTTTCTGCCATAGGAGTCCATTTCTCCACCCCTTCAAGACCTTACTCAAAAGGTCAGAAGGGAGGGAAGATGTGGTTCCGCAAATATCAAGGAGTCACGCCTGATGCACGAGGTCAGTTTACCCCCAGAGGCAGAGCGGGTAACAACAACAGACGCCGCCCTAGGGGCAGAGGGGGTCCGCAGAATCAGGGTAGCAGAGAGCCTCTTTCTGACAAACCCTTCCAGCATCCCTGAGATGTTGCCCGATTGTCCACCTTCGGAGGCAGTCGGAGGAAGATCATCGCTGTACCCAATAGCCTGGCTTTCCCTTTCTCAAGACAAATGGGTACAGTCGATTATATCCGAGGGTTACAAAATTCCCTTTATTCAAACCCCAATTCAGCAAAAGGGAACCCTTCCAGACATTCCACCCAGTCTAAGGGAACTAGCAGTACCAGAGATATCAAAACTGCTAGCAAAAAGAGCCATCCAGCCAGTCCCAGCAGACCAAATATGATCTGGAATCTACTCAAGGTTCTTTTTAGTACCAAAAAAGACAGGGGACTGGAGACCAATATTAGATCTGAGCAAACTAAACAAGTTTGTAAAGAAAACAAGATTGTGGATGGTCACGCTTCAGTCCATTCTACCGTTTCTGGGCAAGGACAATTGGATGTGCTCGGTAGATCTTCAGGATGCGTACTATCACATAAAAATTCACAAGCGCTCCAGAAGATTTCTCCGCTTTTGGTTGGGGACCAGTCACTTCCAGTTCAGGGCCCTGCCCTTTGGACTCACTACAGCCCCCAGAGTGTTCACCAAATGTATGGCAGCGGTTACGGCTCACCTGAGACGTCAAGGATTCCAGGTGTTTCCATATCTAGACGACTGGCTCCTCACTGCCACCACCAGGCATCAGCTTCTCCAGGCCAGAGATTACACCATTCACATTTGCAGAGGGCTAGGGATTTCTATAAATTTCGAAAAATCTGCCTTGTCGTCTTGTGAATCTATTACTTTTATAGGCGCAAAATTGGACACCGTACAACTTTCAGCAAAGTTAACAGACCAAAGGATCTTGGACATTCAAAGTCACGTCCAGGTGATTCTTCTCAGCTACAAAATTCAGGCCAGATTTGCTCTGAAAGTATTGGGTCTTATGGCAGCCGCCATAACACTTCTTCCCTTCGCCCGTTTTTACATGCGTCTTCTACAATGGATGCTATTCGCCCAATGGTCCTTTCAACAACTACCCATGCGTCACAGGATCATAATAACTCCAACTTGCAAAAGGCATCTGACCTGGTGGATATCCATCAAGGCAGACCCTTTGTTCCTCCTGCCCTGGTCGCCACGGTTACATCGGACGCCTCCCTGATCGGGTGGGGGGGGCATTATCAGGGCAGGATGGTCCATGGCACTTGGCAACCTTTCGAATACCATCTGCACATAAATGTCCTAGAGATGAGAGCAGTGCTTTTAACGTTGCAAGCCCTCAACGACTCTCTTCCCCTGGGAACTATTGCAGTCCAAATGGACAATATGTCCGTAGTGTGGTATATCAACAAACAGAGCAGAACCAAGTCATATCCACTGTGTCGAGAGGCTCTCAGACTTTGACAGTGGGCAATCTCTTCTCAGCGGTTTCTGATAGCAATGCATATCCCTGGGAAATCCAACATCATAGCGGACAGGTTGAGCAGAGCTATTCTCATGCCTCATGAGTGGTCTCTCAAACAATCAGTGACGGAAGAGATTTTTCAGGAGTGGGGCCTTCCTTGCTGCGACCTTTTTGCTACACCTCAAAACAGCAAATGCCCAGACTTCTCTCTCTTCCCACTTCCAGGCCATCCCCCCAGAGACGCTCTAACCCAAGATTGGCCCCGGGGACTTCTTTATGCTTTTTCCCCCTTTCCTCTGATACCTCAAGTAATTCAGAAAGCAACCACCTTGAGAGCCAAGTTGATTCTCATTGCCCCTTATTGGCCTCGACAGATATGGTTTCCGTTCCTACATCGTTATCTCTTGGTACAGCCTTGGCATCTGGACCCGGTTTCAGATCTTCTGACCCACCAGTCGGGGCAGCTGCACCAGTCCATACCTTCTCTCAACCTCACTGCTTGGTTGCTCCACTTCCATCCTTAGCCAGGCTTCCTATGATTTCTAATCCCGTCCTGGATATCATAGTAGCTTCCTTAAAATCTTCTACCAGAAGGATTTACACTAGTAAATGGCAACGTTTCTCCTTCTGGGCAAAAGCTAGGAATATAGACCCCTATACTGCTCTGATTCATTCGGTCTTGGACTTCCTAGCTGAGATTTTTCATTCAGGATCCTCTTCCTCCACAGTAAAAGTTCAACTGGCAGCCATTTCGAATTTTCATATAGGCCTTTTGGACCACAACATTATGTCACATAAACTTTGCAAGGCATTCCTTCGAGGTATCTTTTTACTTAAACCTCCGATTAGAGATCCTCCACCACAGTGGGATCTAAATTTAATTTTAACATCCTTGATTCTCCCCCCTTTCGAACCTGCGGCTGCCTGTTCGTTGAAACTTCTTTCTTGGAAGACACTCTTTCTAGTCGCCATTACTTCTGCCAGGAGAGTATCTGAGCTTCATGCTCTCTGCATTCGTCCTCCCTACTTAATCTTCCACAAAGACAGGGTATCTCTAAGGACTAATCCGTCTTTCTTTTTTCCCAAACTATTCTGATAGAGCGGAACAAAAATTACATTGTCTTGATGTTCACCACCAGCTGTAATATTATCTAGACAAAACTAAACATTTTAGGAAATCTGATCAACTGTTTCTATCCTATGCAGAGAACAGGAAAGGCCTTCCAGTTTCCAAGGTGACTTTATCTAGATGGCTGTCTTCTGTGATTGCTTACATTTATCAGCTCAGAGGCAAAGAGTTGATTTCTAGGCCAAAAGCGCATTCTACCAGAGCTCTAGCTACATCTATAGCTTTTCAGGCTAGACTTCCAATAGACACTATTTGTGCAGCAGCCACATGGGCTTCTCCTCATACCTTTGTTTCACATTACAAATTAGACTTGGCCTCCAGAGAAAGAGCGAATTTTGGTTCCACCGTTCTCAAGAGTCTGTTCCATTGAGCCACCCAGGATAGAGGTGCTAGGGACGCTGTCCCATCCAGCAAGAATGAAGGCGAGATTGACAACTTAACATTAAGAAGTTATGTACCTACCATAACGTTCCATGTTAGTTGTCTTCTCTCGCCTTCTTTCTTGCGTCCCGCCCTCCATCCCCCTAGCCTGGTCAGACCGAGAAAATTATGCCTCTTCTCTTAAGAGGCTTTATCCTTTTTCTAGCTAATCAGCTTCTAGTGTCATTAGATTAGGTTGATCCTTTTCAGAGGATTATGATGATTATGATTGTCATTTTTAGTATTGTTACTTTTCTTCCTCCTTTTCAGTTGGAAGAATATATTCCATAATTTCCTTAGCTACCAAACAAGATCCGGGTAGTCTCCGCCTTGCATCATGGGATATAGGGTTGCCTTGAGCTGGTAAAATTAGCTCTCGAGCTTAGCAAGTGCCGAGTCAGAGCCGAGGATCGGCTCCGAACCCATCCAGCAAGAAAGAAGTTGAGAGAAGACAACTAACATGGAACGTTATGGTAGGTACATAACTTCTTATTTTGTGTGTATGTGTGCTGGTTACTATTTAGTCCATAGTTTTTATAGGGCTTGTTTGATAATTATTGTTTGGGTATGTCTAGTTTTACAGTACCCTTTTTGATACTGTGTGTTATAGTATGGCTGACCAAGAAAAGACAAACACCTTAAATCAGGGTTTAAAAAATGTCCTAAATGTGGGCAGAAAATATCTGTCACTGACAGTCATGTAAATTGTGTTTATTGTTTAGGAGCACTGCATCTCCAGGAAAGCTGCTCCATCTGTCATTCTTTCTCTTCTAGGGTTCTCCAGGAGAGAAAGAGAAAGTTGATTGACAGAGGTTTACTTAAAACCTTCATTCCAAGAAGCTTTGAGTGACCAAGATGGATCCACTAAGTCCTCAAAGTCTTCTGAGGTTAAGAAATCTAAAAGGTCTTTGACGCCGGTTCCACAGACCTCAGAGCCGACCATCTTATCCTTTTGCAGCCGGTCCCCGGTTTTGGAACCGGTATCCGAAGCACCTAAGTCTCCACTCCTGCAGTCTGTTCTTCCTTCTATCCACTCATCTCAGTCTTCGATTAGCCTTTCTGACTTGGATGTGGATCGTGTCATGCAGAAGCTTTTACAGGCACCAGCTTTTGCTAAATTCTTATCGGCTCCGACTCAGCGGCTTCAGAACCGAAGACCCTTTTACCAGCTACTACTCTTCCTCCTCCGAGCCATAGCGGTCCTTCAGAGCCAGAGGAATCAGACTTGTTGATCGTGGAGCCTTCGGAGCCAACGTCTGCTCCATTGTCTTCAGCTCCGTTTACTCTGACGTCCTCAGCGCCGATCGAGGAATCTAGGAGCCAACACTCTCTGGTCGGGTCTGGGGAAGATAGTCAGACCAACTTTTTGGTTCTGACTCTGCCTCTCAGGGCTTCGGCACAGATGAGCTTGGCCTACCCCTGGCTCAGAGCCCACTGTCCCGGTGCCGGGGGTATCGACGGTTTTCTTAGATCCGTCGGTCCCTTCTCATCGGAGCACAACCTCCGAAGCCATGAGGAGAGTTATGTCTCCTAAGACATCTTCGACTTCAGATCTGACTACCTCCTCCCCTAAAGCACCTGTGTCTGCTTCACAGATCCTTGCCAAGCATAGTGACTCAGATCCTCAGAAAGCCCCATTGGGTGGCCCCTGCTCTTCCGAGACCTCACCAGAAGCCCCCACTGATGAGGTTCCCAGGAATAGAGTCTGTAAGAGGAAGCATTTAGACTCCCCACAGGAGTCCCTGACATCTGATACCAACTTAGATGAATCAGAAGGGTCCCCATGGTCCCCCTCTGAATATATCTCATTTGCTGAGATATTAGAAATCCTTAGGCAAAGTGGTGACTGGCAGTCCACCAACCCTACTGAAGATGAGTCTGTTCTCCTGAAGGCTTTCGAGTCTCAACCCTCCACCACTTGGGTGTCTCCACCATTCGATGAGCTTATGCAGCTGGTCTTACGAAGGGCGTGGGAGTCTCCAGACACCATGGAGCCTATCCCCAGGTGGCCTAATAAATTTATTTCTGCTCCCCAGGGGAAATCTTTTCTTACTAAGGGTGTGCCAGTTGATGCAGTGGTGGTTGTGGAACTTCCTCTTCTATCCATTCTCCTAACAGAGATTCTAGGATCATGGATAGATATGGGAAGCGCAGTTACAGTTCAGCGACTTTTGCACTGCGTTCGCTCAACTATCTAACCCATTTTACCAGACTGCAACGAGATCTCCTTAAAGGGCTGGGAGATACTCTTCAGGGTACAGTAGCTGCAGGAGCTTCAGATAAAGTTGCCTCCCAGCTTGCTACCCTCAACTCCATAGTGAACTCATCCATGCGCCTCCTTTCGTATGCAGCTGATGGAACAAGCAGGGCAGCGGGTACAGGAATTGCTCTTAGGAGACACTCCTGGATACACTTGTGTTCCTTTGCGGGGCCCTTTAAGTCATCCTTTGTAAATACTCCTTTTGATGGCTCATCCCTTTTCAGGCCCAAAGTTATGGAAACTTTGACCAGGTGTGAGCAGGAAGGAAAGACTCTGTCTGCTGTTGGAGTCCATTTTTCCACCCCTACCAGACCCCACCCCAAGGGTCAAAGGGGAGGAAAGATGTGTGCCAAAGGAGCCTTTCAGGACACTCGCAGTGAACCTTCCTCCAGGGGCAGAGGAGGGGGCAATAATGGACGACACCGCCCTCGCAGCAGAGGGGGTCTGCAAAACTAGTGCGACAAGAGATCACTTCTTTGGGAAGCCCTACCAGCATTCCTGAAAGGAGGCCTGAATGTCCTACTCTGGAGGCACTCAGGGGAAGCTTATCTTTATATCCAGACGCCTGGCTCAAAATAACAAAACGACATCTGGGTACAAAGTATCATTTCCAGAGGATATTTCATTCCTTTCGCCACACCCCCTCCACTGACAAGAAAGATCCCGGACGTTCCACCCAGTTACAGGGAACAGGCAACAATAGAGGTCTAATCGCTGCTAGCAAAGAGAGTCATCCATCCAGTCCCAGCAGATCGGATAGGATCCAGAACTTACTCAAGATTCATTTTAGTTCCAAAAAAGACAGGGGACTGGAGACCTATATTGGACCTCAGCAGACTAAACAGATCTGTCAAAAAAGAGAAGTTTCGAATAGTCACGCTTTAGTCGATACTTCCCTTTTTAGGGAAAGACAATTGGATGTGCTCGATAGATCTCCAGGATGCGTACTACCACAGAAAAATGGCCAGACCATTCAGGGATCATCTGCGCTTCCGACTGGGAGCCAATCATTACCAGTTTCGAGCCCTGCCCTTTGGTCTCACTACAGCCCCCGGAGTGTTCACCAAATGCATGGCAGTGGTCACGGGTCACCAGAGACATTTAGGGTTCCAGGGGTTTCTGTACCTAGACGATTGGCTCCTCACCGCCACCACCAGGCATCAACTCATTCAAGCCAGGGATACCACTCTTTCACTCTGCAGTCAGCTGGGCATTACAATAAACTCAGGAAAATCTGCCTTGTTGCCATTGCAGTAAACCATTTTTATCAGAACAGAATTGGACACCACCACCACCATGCTCAGACTTCCAGCAGAAAGAGTCTTACTACTCCGTCAGCAGGTCCACACTATAATATCCAAAAACAAGACTGTAGCATCAGAAGTACTAAAATTGTTAGGCATGATGGCAGCAGCAATATTAGCCATACTGCTGGCTCGCATGCACATGCAGCTTCTCCAATGGCTGTTGTTCACTCACTGGTCTTACTGAGAGCTCCCATTGTCTCATCTTATAATGATCAAGAACACATGCAAAAAGGATCTTCAGTGGTAGTTGACCTCTGTTCATGTCTCGATAGGTTGTCCTTTTGTTCATCCCCCACCAGCGGCCACAGTGACCATGGACACTTCCCTGATAGGGGGGGGCATTTTCAGGGAAGAACAGACCAAGGCACATGGGCCAATCAAGAGACACATCTGCATATCAATGTCCTAGAGATAAGAGTAGTACTTTTAGCACTGCAGTACTTCCAGGACTCTCTTCCTCTTGGGTACAATTGCGATTTAGACAGACAACATGTCAGTGGTCTGGTACTTGAACAAACAAGGTACAACCAGGTCTTACCCACTTTGTTGTGAGGCCCTAAGAGTATAACAGTGGGCTATATCCACCCAGCGTTTTCTGTTATCAGCGCACATCCTGGGGAAATCCAACAAGCTGAGCAGAGCAATTTTGTTGCCTCATGAGTGGTCCCTCAAGAAAGAAATAGCGGACAGGATATTCCACAGGTGGGGCCAGCCTTGCTGCGACCTTTTCGCCAGTCACATGAACACGAAATGCAGAAGCTACTTTGCCCTGATTCCCCCTCCGGGAGAAGCCCCAAGGGATGCACTCATATGTGATTGGCCTCCGGGTATCCACTGTGCATTCCCACCAATTCCGTTGATACCCAAGGTACTACAGAAAGCAAAAGCCCTGGGAAGGACCATCATTCTAATAGCCCCTCATTGCTCTCGTCAGATTTGTTTCCCCTTCTTTCAATTTCATCTTTTGGAGGACCCCTGGATTCTGGACCCAGTTCCAGGTCTTCTGATGCACTCGTCGGGGGAACTTCATCCCTCTCTTCAGTCCCCTGAAGCTGACAGTGTGGCTGCTCCAATTCCCATCATAGCCAGGTTCCATAACCTTTATAATGAGATGAAGCAAATTCTCATATCCTCTCATAAATCTTGTAAGAGGAAGCTATACCTTAGCAAATTGAAAAAAAAAATTCTGTATGGGTCTCTCAAAACAACATTGATCCATACCTAGCTCTTATGGCCTCTCTACTAGAGTTCTTGACCTTAATCTTCAATAAAGGAGCTGCAGCAGCCACAGTCCGTGTTCAACTTGCTGCCATTTCTAATTTTCACCTTGGATTTGAAGGGTTGAACATTATGTCACACAAAATATCCAAAGCCTTTCTCAAAGGGACCTTTCATCTCAGACCAGTTGTGAAATCTCCCTATACCCCATGGAATCTAAATTTTATGCTTTCTCGCATTATTCTCCCTCCATTTGAACCAGCTTCCTCATGTGACCTCAAATTTTTGTCTTGGAAGACTATGTTTTTAGTAGCCATCACTTCTGCCCGCAGAGTGTCAGAGCTTCAAGCCTTGTCCATTAAGCCTCCTTATTTGATTTTCCATGCTGACAGTCTCTCACTTCAAACTAACCCCTCCTTTTTGCCTAAAATTTGTACTGAAGCTAATCTTAATCAAATTATTGATTTGCCAGTATTCTTTCACATTCACTCCAACAATTTAGAATATATGCTGCACAAACTTGATGTTCATAGAGAGATCAGATTTTACTTGGCTAGAACAAATTTTAGAAAATCTGAACAGCTTTTCATTTCTTTTTCAGACTGTAGGAAAGGTATGCCAGTGGCCAAAACAACTCTGTCTAAGTGGTTATCTGATTATATCACATTTACTTTTTCAGCTGCTAATATGCCCTTACAACATAAAATTAAGGCTCACTTTACTAGAGCAGTGTCTACATCCTCTGCCTTTTCTGCCAAACTTCCTATAGATAACATCTGTGCAGCAGCCACTTGGTGAAGACCACATACCTTTATCACTCATTACAAAATTGACAGAGCCTCCTTTGGGTCTACTGTCCTGAAAAACATACTCCCGTGAGCCACCTGAGATAGATGGTGCTTGGGACGCTGCCCGCCTATAAGAATGAACGGCAAGATAGAACAACTTCACATAAAGAAGTTATGTACTTACTATAACGTTCCATGTGAGTTGTTCATCTCACCTTCATTCTTACTTCTCGCCCTCCTACGCCCTGCAGGGTTTTTCGAAGACCAAGATGCTGGATTCTTCCTGGTTGCTCAACCCTTCTATTAGCTTTCTCTTATGGAGTGATAGAATGACATATGGTATTATTATACACAGCAAACAAGATCAGAGGTAACTGTAGGTTGCATCATGGGATAGGGACTTGGCCTTGAGCTTTGTTGTAGGCCGACTCAGAGCCGAGGATCAGCTCCAAACCCATCTGTAAGAATGAAGGCGAGATGAAAAACTCACATGGAACATTATGGTAAGTACATAACTTCTTTTTTTGTCTGATTCAAAATGTGTAGGAATGTATAAGACTTAAGAAAACCATGCTTGTCTCTTCTGAATTAGGAATTATGTGTAGCTGAGTGAGGTCCTCACCATAACAGAAGGTGGATGAAATTTCCTTGTTTCTACAGTGTGTGGTTGTGTTATAAAACCTATGTTGTGGCCAGTCTGCTGGCTCCACTCCCCCGAGATAGTAATGAGTTGCTGTCCAGGATGCTGGAAATAGTTGCTTGCATAATGTATGCCGGATAAGCCACCCCTCTTGAGCTTAGAATGTCAGATATGGACCATAAACAACACTGCTAAATTGCTGTCAATTGAAAGATATACCAACCCCCCCCCCACACACACACACACACACACACACACACAAAGGTATCTCATCAGTAGTTATGATAGGCTAATGTGGAAATGAAAGTTAGTGGTAGGGATTACCAAGTTTGTAGATGACTGTAAACTTGATGCCATCATATACTTCTCAGAGGACACCAAGATACCCCAAGAGAGTCTTTCCCAAACAAATAGCTGGTGTCAAACCCATAGCCTAAAACTAAGTGACAGAAAATGTATAATAGTATCCTTCAGCAGTTGTGACATCCCTGCCACTATGACGTTGACAACAGACCCCTGGAAACTGATCCAGTAGTTAGGGACCTGGGAACCTATTTAGACAATGAGCTGTCCTTTGATCACCATGTATCCATTGTTGTAATAAAGCCTTTTTTCATTGTGGAGCTGGTATTTGCTTATGTTCCATTGCTCACTTTGCAGTAGAGAGAAATCATGTAAGTTGCACAACAGGAAATTGTGAGTTCTTCGCAGTTATTGCACCTTGGGAAAAGAACAGGAAAAATGGTCAGTTCCTATCAGTCATTCTTTCTCTGAGGTACACTAAAAATAATGATGTAAGACAGCATAGGTGATGTGGATGTCCTTGGTCCCCCTGCAAAAAAAAACACTTTTACTCCTGTCACATTTGTGTCTTTTTTCTCTGTTGCTACTCACATCATGGTGCATTCTCTGTACTCAGTCACGTACCACAACACTGGCATATTATCGTAGCCCTTGCAACACTTCCAGAAGTCATGACGCATCCATTCTCAGCCTACCTTCTCTCCATGGAAGAGACAAGTAGGCCTTACTTTGTCATTCCTCTTCCAGCCAGCCTGGCCCTGCAGGTGTCCAATACGCTAATTAAACTGGGGTCAACTGGTTTGTAATTAGTGCTTTATTCTGTTTATGCTAAAGGAGTTAGCTATTCCTGTCACATTTGTTCAAATGCATGTACTGTAAGGATGTATGTATTCAAGGTGTCACTGTATCCTCTTGTAACCAAGTTACTGTGATGTTCGCTTAGTTGAGTCATTGCCATAACCACCTTTTTCCTGTTTTATATGGGGTTGAGTTGTCACATCAGCATTAGTCAATATTACCAAATCACCTCCAGCCAGTGTTTATACTACTGAGTGGCAGTGCAATCCTGGATGAGTGAAACCGACAAAGTGGATCCATGTACAACATAAACTTTTGTAACAATAGCTGAGCATGAAAATGCAGTTTTTGAAGGAGGCTGCTGCACTGGAAGTTACTGTTTTCCTGAGGTGAAGTACTAGCAGTGGTAGCTGATGACTTCAAAGCGGGAGGGGGGGGGGTTACTGGGCCTGACCAGAAAGGGGTGGGGCTTTGTTACAGCAAGTCCGTGACCTTTCCCTACACAGCTATAGTCATTCATTTTCATCCAAAGACTGCCTTAGAATGCACCCAGTCATTATTAGCCACTTTACTGACTATATACACACTTCACATGTCTGACTACAATCAGTGAGGCCAGCCTTAGGTGAATTGCAGACCTAGACAAAGGACTCTGAGGGCCCCCACCATTGCACTCTAGTCTCCCCATACTTGCCCAGTTCACCTTCCCTGTTTTTCTTTCAATCATGACCACACACTACTCACACAGATTGCTTCATCCTTCATTTTTCACAGTTTGGCTTACTTTTTAGCTCCCATCCTATACTTTTAACGGGAACACTACAGAATCCTGAAAGACCAAAATCCTGAAGACCAAAATCTCAAAAGTTCAAAATACTGAAAACTCAAAATGCTGAAAACACACAGGATGCCAACACTTACTATATTCCAGCACAAGTACATACAGAAGCAAATAAAACACAAACCATGTTACTCTTCTCCAAGTATAAGCAGGGGGGCAAGCCCCCCTGCAACCCCCAAATGGGGGGGTTGAGCCCCCCACACCCCCTGCTACTTAAAAATAATCAACTCCAAGATTGCACTTAAGTGTAGTGAAGTGCAGTCTTGGAGTTTATATATTTAAGTAGCAGGGGGTGTAGGGGATGCAGGGGGGGCATGCCCCCTTTGTATAGTTGAAGGGTAATATGTTTCTGTACGTACATCCTGGTCTTCAGGATTTTGGGCTTTCAGGATTCTGTAGCACACCCCTTTTAACACACCTTAACTGCCCAAAATTCTACTGTAATAGATCTGGAGGACATAAGTGAATTAAGCCAAGGGTCTGGGGACCGGTAGGCAGCTAGAAATCGTAGTATCTCTCTCTCAGTGACTTAGGGCCAATTTCAGAAATAATAAGGGACAATCAGGGACACTTAAAATATTAGCACTATTAACTTTAGACATTGACAGAATAATAGAATACGAATTAATGCACATTTTCTGAAGTACAGAATTCCTATTACTCTAATTATTGTCATTATTTATTAAGTGTAATTCACTGCCTTTTTTCCAAAAGTCATCAATTTTAGGAGGGATTAAGAGGGACAGAGCTAAAATTTGAATCAAAATCAGAGATATCTCCTGAAAATCAGGACAGTTGAGGGGTATGAGTTATGGGATTCTAAATGCTCTGAGGAGCATCTTAGATCCCTTTTAGAATGTTTTGGTTTAATGATGGCCTGAATAAAACATTTAAAAGTAAGAAAAGAAATAGTCTTTTTTTTCAATGAAAAGTAAGTTGTGCCTAAAGCTTAATATTCAAAGTTAGCAAAACAGTAGTCCCTCCAAAACGGAGAAGACAAATGCAAAGATACACAAATCCTTTTAGGAATAGCGCCTGCTTTCATAGCCCACCAAAGAGAGAGAGAGAGTTACCCACTGTGTACCCCATCTGGTCAAAAAAAAAACTTGAGCATTTTCCTAAAATGGCTTTATTACAAAAAGATTAGTGTTTTCGTCTTTCTATTTTCAACACTTCATCAGATAATTTAAAACATCAACCAAGCATGTTTAGATACAGTTAAAAAGCAGTCACATGATTGAGCGCACTTTCATCTTAAAGACACATTATAACAACTGAAGTAAAACATATTGCCATTTAAAAAAATGATAATGTCTTGAAAATAGAAAGATGAAAGTGCTCATCTTTTTGTAATAAAGCTGTTTTAGGAAATTGCTCCAAGTTTTTGTTGTGTAGTTTGAGTATACAGAGTTTGTGTTTTACCCCATCTGGTATTAGAACAGGGCAAAACTAACAGTACAAATGACCAGAGGCATGTACTGTACAACCAAGGGTCTGAGAAAAGAAACTAAAGCACATGAATAAAACCCACAGAGTGACAAGGAGAACATGCAGATTCTAGAGACAAGGAATCACAGCCAAAAACTCAGCCAGAAAACCAAGTGCTGTTAGGTGGCAACACTACTCAGTACAATATTACCAATGATCACCTGATACCATGTACACCCTGCCCAGGCCACCACAGGCAGCCACTTATTGAGTACAATGCTGATGTCTGACTGTGATCAGAGGTGGAAAAAATATAGCCAACTTGCAACTTTTAGAAATACAAGTATTTATCTTCTCACCAAACTGTCAAGTACAGTGTGTAACTCCCCCCGACCACAAATATGTCTCAACCAGTTAGCTCAGGAATCAAGGAAAAAGCCAAAAATAATGGTGAACAAGGGACCAAAATCAAATTCAACTATTGCTTTTATGTACCTATAAACTTGCCAGAATGACAGGTTTTGCTTTAGTGCACATTTTTGAAGGCTATTAACTATCTTTCTTCATTATTTATTGACTACAATCTTCAGACTTTACAAGGAACAGACCAAAATATGCCACAAGGAATAAGAAACATTCTGCAAAAATCAGGGACAGTCCAGAACATCAATGCCCCTGTTACACATACTCAGGTATATATGATTCTACCACATCACATTGACACTCCATAATGTTGACGGCTGATTGACCACAAAAGATTGACATAGGCAGATCATACCTCTCAACTTGGAAACATCAAAAATCTGGACAAGGCCCATGAAAAATAGGTACAAATCTGTACCCTGATTAACATTGGATTTGCATACATAATTGTGTAACCCCACCCACTCCAATGGAATTGTGGGATACCAACTTTCAAACACAAACTGAAGAACAGACAACAAAAATATGGCACCAGAGTCCCCCTGCAGCCATTCCCATGTCCCATTACCTGGCTACTTTGCCCTATTTACCATGAACACTAATGTGTGCATACTGTTTTACTTCTACAATGATTATTTGTATTTTATTTTTACATTTTACAGCACAACAATGCACAGACATTAACTGGTAAATAAAGCAATACTGTCTCACAATGAAAATAGACTTGGCATTAAAACTTCTCTGCCCTTGAAACTCGCATTCAACAACATTGAAGCCCGCACTACATCCAAAGAAAATGCATCTGGCCAGTGGTGGATAAAGATTACCTTTGGGCTGTTTTCAAATCATTGACCCCTTGCACACAAAACAAGAAACATACATGTGTTCTTTTCTTTGATACACCTTCCTGACTTTATTAAATTATATTCCTTGTATAATACAGCACACTTGTTAGACAGAGCACATTTTAAATTTATTGTTTGAACATTTTTCCAATAGGCTGTACTGTAGGCAATGAAACAAAATGCATGAACCAATAATGACAAAACTGCCCAATTCAGAACATTTTCATCATAAAAGTCTACTTCCACACCCATATTATATGTAGATTGACAGTAGTGTAAGCCATAGGCATCTTGCACATCTCACACTTATTTTCAATTTCATTTTTTTTGGAGGGGGGACAAAAGGTCAAAAACCAGGGCCACATTTTAAACATTGCTTGCATAATTTTGTAAAGTTGCTAGAATAAAATGTCGTGTTACCACCATGCATTTCACTGGCAAGTCTTGAACCCAGGATCCTATGCACTACAGTCAGAGCAACATACCACTATGCCAAATCAGCAACTTCCTGAAAAATAGGAAGACTGAAACTTAATGGCTATCATTTAGTGAATTCATTTCTCACCCCAGGACCCTATGCACTACAGTCAGAGCAACATACCACTATGCTAAATCAGCAGCTTCCTGAAAAATAGGAAGACTGAAACTTAATGGCTATCATTTAGTGAATTCATTTCTCACTTCTCACCATAGCTGTCAACCTCTTAGCACAAAAAAACTGGACAAGCAAAGCCATTAATGGGGGAATACAAATTCAGTACTCACTTCTCACCATAGCTCTCAACCTCTTAGCACAAAAAAACTGGGCAGACAAAGCCAATAATGGGGGAATACAAATTCAGTTATCACCATAGCTGTCAAATCTTAGCACAAAGAAACCTGGGCAAAGCTCACAAGTGGTGGTGGCTAGGGACTTACCAGGGACACATTTTAAACATTGCTTGTATAATTTTGTAAAGTTGCTAGAATAAAATGTTGCGTTACCACCATGCATTTCACTGGCAAGTTTTGAACCCAGGACCCTATGCACTACAGTCAGAGCAACACACCACTATGCCAAATCAGCAGCTTCCTGAAAAATAGGAAGATTGAAACTTAATGGCTGTCATTTAGTGAATTCATTTCTCACTTCTCATCTTACCGTAACTCTCAACCTCTTAGCACAAAAAACCTTGATAAACAAAGCCAATAATGGGGGAATACAAATTCAGTTCTTACTTCTCACCATAGCTCTCAACTCTTAGCACAAAAAACCTGGGCAAAGCTCACAAGTGGTGGTGGCTAGGGAGTTTAGGCTCTTTTTACCCTGTACCCAGGGTACAGGGTGTGAGCCTGAGTATGTCTAGCCACCAGGTGTATTAAATGGGGGGCATTTTCACACACACACACACACACACACACACACACACTGACCATCAGTCACAGCCACTTGTGTGGCTGTGTACTTCAGGGGTTTGTATCAAATAAATAAATGAGTAAATACTTAAATCTGCTACACAGGGATTTATCTTTTCAGCTCACTGTTGTCAAAATATAATGTACAACAAGTGCTCTCCCCAGACTCCACCCCCCCTACACTAAATGAAGTATTTACCTCCTTCCCTTGTTCATAGGTAAGTACTAGGTTTACTGCCCTTGTGGGTCATTTTAAGCCTAACCAATTTCCCTAGGTCAAAATCAAACCCTGTACTACTTATGTGTGATGTAAACACTTTAAAAATTTTGCCAACTGTAGAAGGCAGAGTGTCTGTAAACAGAAATAACAAACAAATATACATAGAGTTGAGTATACATACTTGAAAAAAATCTTGCTCCTGTGCTTCTGCTTCTGCATTTTAACATTACCCTCCTCCTTTTCTTCTTAGGCAGGCTGTCTCAGTCACCTGAGGCAGCCTGAACCAATAAAAAGCTCTCTTGGTACTTCATTCTGCAGCTCGGACAGACAGTATTTGAGTGATGTTTTGGACCTCCTCGAGAGCTCTGCTGTTTGCCAGTGTAACGACTTGACATATTCAAATCTGGCTGTTTTGAAAATAGCCCAGCAAGCAAATTTAAGACATTTTTTTATTGTTTCATTTTGCTTCAGAACTCCTTGGAACTTCGTATGCACAGAATCCTGAGAAGCTTTGAAGCAAAACAGTCAGAAAGCTGGTTATTATTTTTAATTTAAAAATAATAATTGGCTTCCAAATTTAGCACACTTTATTTCATTTTTGTTTTGCTTTTCAACTGGGGGTGCTGCAGCCCAGCAGCCCAGTACTGCGAGTCATCACTGTATAGCAGGCTCTGAGCCTCTGATTATATTAAGGAGTTGTGTGCAAAGGAATGAAATCCCGCTGTAGATAAGATGAGGCCTTTGTCTCTCCTATCCAAACAGAGTTTTCAAACTGCTTTAACTGTGCTTTCAGGCTCAGGCAGAAATCAAACACTAATCTATTTTACTAATCCCACACTGAAAATCATATCCATTTGTCTGATAAGTTTTCTTCCTATTAGACTTTTCTGTTAAAGAGAGAATGGATACTACTCTTCCTGAAAAAAAGTTGCGTTATTGATCCCTACTGAAAGCCTGGTGGTAAGCTACAAGGATTAAATTCCTGAGTGAGACATGTCCAATGGGTGAGACAGCAGATCTTTTACTTGACTCAGTAAGAGGCATTTCTTCAGTAAATAAGGTTGAGGAAGAGGGAACCAGACTTGCTGTGGCCAATAAGGAGCTGTGAGCGTGACTGTGGCATTCAGATTCTTCACCTTCTGGATGTACTTCATTATCATACAAAATGGAGGAAAACGTGAGGAGTCCCTGTTGGCCTCCTCTGAATTAGAACACCCTTTGGGGGGGTTACCTGGTGGTAGAGAGAGAAGTCCTTGCAGTTGGTGTTGGTGGGAGATGCAAAAAGGCCAAAGTTAAGATTCTGAAGGACCACTTGTGGGATGAGAGAGCAGGTGTCTACTCAGGGGGTCCACCAGAGAACTGGTCTACTTAGAAATGTGACCTTCAGCCAGAAAAGAATTGGAGACCATAGCACATCCCCATGCTGTCATAGCTTTCTGCCATAAGGGGAAGGATTTTGTCTGCCTTACTTATTGATATACTACACAGCTGCCATGTTGCCTAATCTGTATGGTCAGGGTTCCTAATGGAAGTAAATCTTAGAAATCTAGTACAGTGATATATAGCAAGAGGTCCAGTGACATTCAGACACGCTGATTAGTCTGCCCGCTGGTATGCATCCATTTACATGACTGGCAGTCTGTGGTGCTGGTAAGCCCCCATCTACATGATTAGCAGTCTGTGGTGCTGGTTGCTATGGAAGGAGAAATGGACTTCCAAGAGGCAGAATGCTGGAATCCATCCACCATAACAAAAACTGTTTTGTGTGATCAAGATATTCAGATATTGTGCTCCCCTGTATCTGCATTCTGTGACACCTGAACCAAGTGGATCTACAGAAGAGCTCAGAAGAACTCTCATATGATGTTTGGTGAGAGGAAGCATATGAATGGCTGCTGTCCTGAGGCCCATTACCTTGAGACAAAGATACCAACTTACTGTAAGGAATTCAGAAGAATAGACACCTTGGACTGAAACAACTGTGCCATGTCTGTAGGGACTGTTGTGCTGCATGACTGAGTGCCTAGGTTGCAGATTATGAGGGCTGCTGGTGGGACTTGGCTACATTTCTAGTTAACCTTTGAAACTGGAGTAGACCAGGGACTCCTACAGTGACACAAGTTGGTTTACAGAAGGCACAGCAAAGACCCAGTCATCCAAGTATAAGATTACTTTGACTCTTTGCTGACATTAAGTATGCTACCACTACAGACATACATTTGGTGATCACCCTGGAGGTTGAGATGCGACCAGATAGAAACATACAGAACCAATAATAACTGGCTGAAAAATTGAAATGCAGACGTCCTGGATTGCTTACCGATTTCTTTGTGAAAGTAGGCATCCTCATAGCCAATAAAAGGCCATCAAATCAGTGCTTGATTACAATCCAAAAAATGATACAGTGATCTCAATCGGACCCCAAAGCAAGCCATTCAAAACTGCAGTGATACAATTTTATGCTCCAACTACAGATGTTGAAAAGATAGAAAGAAATTCTCCAGCTTTATGAAGTATCATGGCACCTTCTGGAAATAACGCTAAAAGAGATATTGCATTCATCACAGGTGACTGAAATGCTAAAGTTGGTAGCCAAAGAACAACTGGAATAATGGGCTAGCCTGCTGTGGAGTATGAAACCAAGCAGGACAGCAGGGCATAGACTAGTAGAATCCCTGCAAGTTAATTAGCTGGTAATAGCAAACACTCTCTTTTAATCACCTAACCTAAGAGAGAAAGAGAGAGCGAGAGAGCATTTACACATGACTATCACCAAATAATCAGTAGTGAAATCAGACTGACTATATGCACTGCAGTCAGATATGGAAGAGCTGTATACATTCAGCTTAAACAAGACCTGATGTTTGAACTAGGATATGCCTTAAAATAGTAATATTTAGAGTAGACAGTCATTTTCAGGCCATTCATTCTGCCCAGTAGTGTTACGTGCAAGCCTTGTCAAAAAGTCTACCTCCACCTAGAAGTCATCTGAAAGATTAGCCTGGTTTTCTTTTTGTCATGGATTGAATATTTAGGTGTAGTTTAATATCCAGCTGTCTTGGAGGTAGCCTGTACCATCTAAAGGGAGGAGGCTGATCTCTAACAACACTGTAGCATGGTCAGCAGGGAAAGTCTCTTCTTTTATACTGTTCTGCAGACCAGACAAATGGCTAAAAATAGATAGCATCTGTGGGTGTTCATGCAAGTCTTCCCTCAAAGGTTCTGACAGTAATAAACTGTTCTCAGCAGACATAGGGATTCTTTACTTTCTTACCCTGTAACTTCCATTAATGGAGTAAGGGTGAGTGAATAACCAATCAAATGAGGAGGTTCTAGGAGGGGAAGTGGGTATAGAAGGCAATCTTGGTGCATTCTCTTTTCTAGATAAAAAGGAACTGAAAATTCCATGGCTGCTAGGACCCCCTTCCTGTGGGTGTTGCTGCAGGGATAGAGCTGCCTTTGTATTTTCCATTGGGAATTCCATTCTACCAATAACAGCCCAGATGTGATCCCAAATGAACGACTTAAAAGTGTTTACAGAATCCACAAATATGGCTTAAACAGGATGGGAATTTGTAGCTTCTCTCTGGAGTAAAACGAGAAGGGCTTGGGTATGATCTGTGCTTGATCTGCCTTTCACAAATTTTACTTGGGATTCATGAATAAGGTAAGAAAGTGTGGGTTATATCTGTAAGGCTAACATTTTGCTATATAGCTTAGCCTACATATTATAAACGTGATAGAGAGGTAGTTTTTCAACTTTGTGACTTCTTCACCTTGCTTGGGAGGCACAATTATTCTTGATTCTTGGACAGAAGGAGGATGGGTAGATAGGTACTAGTACTGAATATTCTGTTAAACTGCAAAGGTCGTACAGACAACAGTATGACACTGAGTAAAGGTGGTGCAGATAACAACATGGCCCTGAGTCAAGGTGGTGCAGACAGCAACATGGCACTGAGTAAAGGTGGTGCAGACAGCAACATGGCACTGAGTAAAGGTGGTGCAGACAGCAACATGGTACTGAGTAAAGGTGGTGCAGACAACATGGGACTCAGTTATAGGTGGTGTAGACAACAGCATGGCACTGAGTATAGGTGGTGCAGATAGCAACATGGCACTGAGTAAAGGTGGTGTGCAGACAACAACATGGTACTGAGTAAAGGTGGTGCAGTCAGCAACATGGCACTGAGTAAAGGAGGTGCGGACAACATGGCACTGAGTAAAGGTGGTACAGACAGACTGAGTAAAGGTGGTGTGCAGACAACAACATGGTACTGAGTAAAGGTGGTGCAGACAGCAACATGGCACTGAGTAAAGGTGGTGCAGACAGCAACATGGCACTGAGTAAAGGTGGTGCAGACAGCAACATGGCACTGAGTAAAGGTGGTGCGGACAACATGGCACTGAGTAAGGGTAGTGCAGACAACATCGGATTGAGTAAAGGTGGTGCAGACAACAATATTGGACTGAGTAGAGGTGGTGCAGACAACAACATGGGACTGAGCAAAGGTGGTGCAGACAACTTGGGACTCAGTTATAGGTGGTGCAGAAAAATACATGTTACTGAGTATAGGTGGTGCAGATAGCAACATGACACTGAGTAAAGGTGGTGCAGACAACATGGCACTGAGTAAAGGTGGTGCAGACAGCATGGGACTGAGTATAGGTGGTGCAGACAGCAACATGGCACTGAGTAAAGGTGATGCAGACATCAACATGGCACTGAGTAAAGGTGGTGCAGACAGTAAGATGGGACTGAGTAAAGGTGTGCACATAACAACATGGGACTTGAGTATAGGTGGTACAGACAGCAATATGGCACTGAGTATAGGTGGTGCAGACAGCAACATGGCACTGAGTAAAGGTGATGCAGACATCAACATGGCACTGAGTAAAGGTGATGTAAACATCAACATGGCACTGAGTAAAGGTGGTGCAGACAGTAAGATGGGACTGAGTAAAGGTGGGGCAGACAACATGGGACTTGAGTATAGGTGGTACAGACAGCAATATGGCACTGAGTAAAGGTGGTGCAGACAACAACATGGGACTGAGTAAAGATGATGCAGACAACAACATGGGACTGAGTAAAGATGATGCAGACAACATGGGACTGAATAAAGGTGGGGCAGACAACATGGGACTGAGTAAAGGTAGTTCAGACAATATGGCACTGAGTAAAGGTGGTGCGAACAACAAAATGGCACTGAGTAAAGGTGGTGCGGACAACAACATGGGACTGAGCAATGGTGGTGCAGACAATATGGGACTGAGTATAGGAGGTACAGACAGCAATATGGCACTGAGTAAAGATGGTGTGGATAACAACATGGCACTGAGTAAAGGTGGTGCAGACAACATGAGACTGAGTAAAGGTGGGGTAGACAACAACATGGGACTGCGTAAAGGTGGTGCAGTCAACAAGGGACTGAGTTAAGGTGGTGTAGACAGCAACATGGGACTGAGTAAAGGTGGTGCAGACAACAACATGGCACTGAGTATAGGTGGTGTAGACAACACCATGGGACTGAGTATAAGTGGTAAAGACAGCAACATACCACTGAGTAAAGGTGGTCCAGACAACATGGCACTGCATAAAGGTGGTGCAGACAACATGGCACTGAGTACAGGTGGTGCAGACAACATGGCACTGAGTACAGGTGGTACAGACAACAACATGGCACTGAGTAAAGGTGCAGACAACATGGCACTGAGTACAGGTGCTACAGACAATATGGCACTGAGTACAGGTGCTACAGACAATATGGCACTAAGTACAGGTGCTACAGACAACATGGCACTGAGTAAAGGTGGTGCAGACAACAACATGGCACTGAGTAAAGGTAGTACAGACAACAACGTGGGACTAAGTATGGGTGGTGCAGACAACAATGGCTCTGAGTAAAAGCGGCACAGACAACATAGCACTTAGTAAAGGTGGTGCGGACAACAACATGGTACTGAGTAAAGGTGGTGTGAACAACAACATGGGGCTTAGTAAATGTGGTGCAGACAACAACATGGTACTAAGTAGCCTGTAAACATGAATTCAGACTGTCAAGACCAAATGTTTACCAGCTGGACTGGAATTAATAGTGTGAGATTTTTCTGCCAAAATGACGGTGGCAGCAAGCTGCCCAATTATACTTCCAGACAGAATGTTCAAAGGGATAGACTTAAAAATTGTGCACTCATTTCTGACCCAAATGCATGTTGCCTGTGATGGAAAAAGTATATCTGGAAGTGAAAACTCCCTGAATTATTCTTCTATATCTTTTGGGGATGTTATTAGGTTGCCCCCTTATTGTAGGTGCTTGGATAGGCATCCTAAGCTACCTCTGCTAAAAAACTTGACTGTCTTGATACCTTGAGCCCCAAGCCCGGAGTGACTTCCTGTGGAGTTAGTCTTGATCCATCCTTAAGTAAGAGAGCCAACTTTGCTTTTGTATTTTGTATTCTTTCAGTGCTTTCTTGCACTTGAATTTAGTTCTTTTGCAACCCAGCCAGTGGAACTGAACTGATGTTTTCAGCTCCTTCATTTGGGAAGGCATTACTTGCCTGGCATTCAAGTGCAGAAGGTTAAGGCTCTAAACTGTTAATTACCTTCTTCCTGTAGATAAAGGTACATGGTTTGATTCCTTCCACCTCCATCTGCATACTGTGTGACAAGTAACTTGACCAGACAGCAGCTCTGGGTTGCCTGGGAAAAGGACACTTCTATCCACTGGGCTTGCTCATTTAATAAAACTTTAAAATAAAAAATCCAGTTGTGCTAAGTAATGGGCTTAGGTGTTAGGAGCTGTAATTTACAGAATTCCCAATAAGTGTATATAGACATGCTTTCCAGAGAATTCAACTAAGAAAATTTTATTAACCTATGTTTAATGTATGCAGCACAGGATCATCCTTCCATTGCTTACCTGTAGAAGTTAAGAGGGAGGTAAGAGAAAAGTCAATTAATCCTGTTTGATGATAGGACAGAACACATGAAGTCACTATGCAATTTTCCTGGTCTGCTTCACTTCATCTAAAACTCATTTGACAGAATTTTGTTTGACTGAGACCAAATCACCTAATTTTCAAATTACCGAAAACTCATTTGACTGAATCTCATTTCACCAAATGTTAAGCCATAGACATGATGTGGGTTTCCCCTCACCTGTGCCATGCTTGTGATAAAAAGAATTACCGTAACTTACAGTGCTGACTGTCAGAATACCAATAGTCATGTAGAAAGTAGTGTTGTAGTGTTTCTAAATGTAGGTATGTTTCTTTACATTTTTATAGGAAGTATCAAAAGTAATATGGTGGATGTTTTCTGCATTCCCAGCAATAGTGGCAGCGTGTACAGTACTGTAAGGTAAGTAAAATGTATATGTCCTTTTACCAGCTATAGTGCTATCCTGGAGTTAGTGTATATAGTCAAGGGGGATGTGGGCGGTGTAGCCCTCCCACCTAGTTTGGTTTTGTATTGTCCGATTTCTGTTAAGAGGGTAAGTAAACAGTTTTTAAGTTCTGAAAAGAGTTAGTCATTGGTGTTATAAGTGTGCATGTCTATGGTGTAAAATCTAGTATTTTGAAATTCAGCATTGTAAGCTTTCGGTGAAATGAGATTTAGTCAAATGAGTTTTTGGTAATTTGAAAATTAGGTGATTTGGTCTCGGTCAAATGAAATTCTGTCAAATTAGTTTTAGGTGAAGTGAAGTAGACCCAATTTTCCTTGGTGGTTACCAAGCTTGTTAATATTAACCAATAATCAGTTCTCCCACATGACTCCCCGTTTGTTGAAATGAATATGAATACTATGCCCTCATCTTAAAACATTTGTTCCATGGTCCTATAAGCAACCATTTTTACCTTCATTATAACATTTGTGCACCTAAAATAGCACTCCACCTTTGGATTATTTCTATTTAGGGCTGAATATGACAGTGTATTAAAATCACATCATCAAAACAAATATTCTCCGTTTAGGGACTGAACTTCAGGAAATAATAAAGAGAAAAAGTGGGAGCATCATGATTAGGGCCATATACATTAGACAACAACAATTCACAGTTCCCAGTAGACACTTGACTATCACCCATCTACACTGGAGCTCATTGTTCAAACACAGCTACCTCACACTCGAAGGAGTTTTGCAAGCTGCCAGCGGGCTTACCCTTATAAGTTGCAGACATTTGTGATGCTTTTTACTAACTATCAGTTCCTATAAGGATAAACAGTTGAGCACCGTTCAACTCATTATAGCCGAGTGCTCTTCCAGGCATTTCTGCAGTTACCTCCTACTGATGCATCTAGGTGTCAGATATTGCTTGTTCATATTTGCATTAATTCCAAAACCATGCTACATACAATGTATAAGAAGATTACATCTTAAAGCATACATAAAGCAGAATAAAGCAACACTTTATTACTTTCATGACATTGTACCCAAGTGTTTTCTGTATGATTTATTGTTAATGTTCAAAAAATGTTTTGAAGTTTTGTTAAATGTTATCTCTTTAACTGTTTGTTTAGTTGCAAATTAGGATTTCTTAACTGTTTGTAAGTACAATTTAAAAACTCACTGCAGAGCTTTTCTCCTCGGGTCTCCACTGAAAACGAGCCAAACCCACAGCTGGACTAACCCGGTTAACAAATGTAAAATAAAAAATAATAATAAAATAAATGATGGCAAATACAACTGCAATGATATTTGACCTCTGTCTAATGTAGCTAAATATATATTGAATATTATTTGTTTACTGCTTATTTGTATTGTAATCATTTTCATATTTCTCTATGTATCTCAACATTCAGGTAACACAGACAGAACTGTATAGCCTCATATGAAAGTTCTCACTGTATGAATAAAATCCTGGTAGCAATAAGTGTCTTACTTGAATGGTTACTGAGATATCATAAGCTGTTTACACAACATTACAACACTGATATTCACTGCCTTTATTTTGGCTTATAAAATCAAGTTTAAAGCATCTGTGATGTTCCCAGTCTGGGCCAGTAATGAAGGATCCTGAATCTTCACCACTGACACTGGAGAGGGATGTTCATTTGGAACAAGAATAGATACACCCAGTATTTCCATATGCAGCTCTTTACATCAAGCACCGTTTCCCTTAAGAACACACAGGGAACACATTCAGTCTGGGATCTGGATTTCTGTCCCCAGTAAGATTCCCCACTGGCACAGCTATAGAACTGAGTCCTCAACCATACTCCAAGCTAAATCCTTCAGCACTGTTTCTCTGAAACCATTGCATCTTGTCCCTGCTCCAAGCAGATGACACACACACACACACACACACACACACACACACACACACACACACACACACACACACACACACACACTTTGAGATTTGATTCACACACACACACACACACACACACACACACACACACACACACACACACACACACACACACACACACACACACACCTGGGAAAGGCTGGGACAGACTTGTTAGCTATGCCCCTTCTGCTCAGACTGTAGGGTAATTGCTGCCACCAGACACTCCACAGCCAGCTACGCTAAGGCTCTTACAAAGGTACCCAATTATAATGAGTGAAATTAATATTAGTACATATCTTGGTTTGACCAACAGCAAGGCTTTCAGGAACGTCCATAGTTGTCACTAAATATATATAAGTACTCTCAGAGATTAAAATATTCTCTAAAAGACCAGCCATAATGAAAGGTTTAAATATATTTAATAAGGAATAAAAAAAATCATGAAAATACTACATACCTATTTATAGTAAACACCAGAGTTTCAGTCACAGGAAATATCAAAATAACACAGACAAATAGATTCACACAGACACAGAAAAACAGTACTTAACTAATCTCACTATATTTTCCTGACTGACCTAAACAATTACTATTGTCTGGTTCACTTACTAGAGCAAGGCAAGATGAAGTAGGTGAGGGGTCCTTCTTTGTCAGGTTCCAAAAACAGACGGATGTGAGATTTCAGTCTCACCTAGTGTGAGCCCCGTGCAGTGGCCCAGCAATCAAGGAGCCTCAATCCTCACCACTAACACCAGTGAGGGGCGTCCACATTGGGAAGGATAACAAATACATACACAGTAAAGTACAATTTCCCTTAAGAACACACAGAGATCACAGTCAGTCTGGGGCCTGCCTTTCTCTCCAGATCACCAATAAGACTCCCCACTGACACAGCCATACGGTCCAGATCTCAGCCTAGTGGTCAAGCTAAAACCTCCAGCATGCTCTCTGTCCAACCAGTGCTTCATCTCCCTGCCCAAGTAGCTGACACACACACACACACACACACACACACACACACACACACACACACACACACACACACACACACACTTTGAGATATGAGTTATATAGAAGCACACAGACACTCCTGGGGCAAGGCTGGCACAGGTTCTCCAGCTTTGCCCCTTCCTGCCAGACTATAAGGTAGTAATCACTGCCACCAACCACAAATATCAGCTACTAATAAGGCCCTTATCAAAGGGTGTCCAGTTATTACTGTGCAATATTACTATCCAAATGGTAAGTGTAACTGAACACACAGGCTTATTGGAGTGGCTTAGTACAGTATCACTATATACATGCAATGTACTCTAGAGCTTAAATTATGTCTACATAAAACAGCCACAGTTGAAAGGTTTAAAAATATTTAATAATAAATAATAAGAATACAAGACAATATTTCTTACTACACAGTACTAGTCAAGAGTTCAGAGATTACAGAGAAATACTTAAAATAATACAGTAGAAAAGTTCTGACATCGGTACAGAAAACAACTAGTCTAATCTTCCTATTTCCTAGCTATTTCTAAGAGAGACACTAAAGTGTAAGATCCTACTTACATACAGACACGGACAGAGTGGTAGTGAGTTGGATGTTCTCAATACAAATGCAAAATGCTCTGATTCTCTGTCTCTGTTCTTAAATTGATAGCACAGTACTACTGACTCATTTCAGATTACATCATTTTTTCTCTGGTTCCCAGGCTAGCAGAAACTCAGAGTTTAGCAGCCCTTTTGATATTGCACCTGGTCAGGAAGCTACAGCAATAAAAGATATTATACATGCAAATTCTAGCAATTAACTCTGGTCTCAAAACAATAGCAGGAATTCCTTCATTCAGACATCTCGGCTCTGAGTTTTGAGATCAAACAATTATGCAATGCTTGACTTATCAGCTTTCCTCCAGCAGAGTGCAATGTGGTTACATTTTTGAAGTTCAACATTTAACAAAGAGAACAGGCATATGGCTTACATTAATATTTACAAATGACAGCATTATCTACAAAATTCTATCTGGCTAGGCTGGCAGCCTTCACATATCTTCACACCTAGTATTAAACTTATTTTTTGTCCTGGATTACAGAATGACATCACATACATCTGGTCATTTGATTTTTGGTTCCCATGCTACCCATTGCTAGAAACTGCCAGGATTTAGCACATATGTGTCAATAATACATAAACAGAGAGTTTTGCTCAGATCTGTTGCAGCTTCTGGAAGTCATAAAACAATTCAAACCTCCACCCTTCCATTGTAGCAATTAGTTCACCCCAAAAACAATACAGAAACCTTCCTACTACAAACTTTTTTCTCTGTCTGCATTGATAACTGTAAGATACAATTGTTATGCCCTACGATATGTAATTTAATTTCAAACTATTTTCAAAGTTAGGTGGATTGAGACTAACCTCTTCTCTTTCAGTATCCTCTGTTAAAACATATACGTTTAAACAGTTACAATAATATATGTATATTTCTTTTTCTGTCCAGCATTCCACACTGCTGGCACATTTTTTTAACTCAAGCAGCTTTACAAATATATTTTTCAACACAAGCATCTGTACAAATCAGTTTGATATACAAATGACATATATTTTTTTACACATTTCCAGCCAGGTGTGCTGGCATATATTACACATCCCCTGCCCTACTTCTCCTGGCACATCTGGCAATACCTCACATCGTCACAGCATCAAACCGAAAGAATGCCACTAAAGTAAAGATTAATGTATCCTAAATAGTTTGCCATTTACAGTTTATATTAACACTTTTTGAACTGTAAGGTGATAACTTCATTTTTTAAGGCTCAAGCCACTCCTAATGGAAGTTAAAAGTACACACTCAAAAGAGCTGTACTGGAAAGAATGAGTTAAAAGCATTTCAGTGATTTTAATACTCTCACATTAATTCTTACAACACATAAAATTAATAAGAAAACAACACAGTCAATAAAATAACCAAGTGTAAAGTGCCACCGCTACAATTACAGTACAACCATGTTCCACTAATTAACTAGAAATAACTTAGATTCTAGTTTACTGATTCCTCCTGGGTATGGCAGTAATAGAGATGCTGTGAAACTGAAATCATGCCTTGACTAGCTTCACCAGCAAATCATGGTCCTTTTTTTATTCTTGTTCCCCACCATAAACTTCCGATGCTTTTCAGCTGTGTCAAGGCAGAAGAGTGTAGGATAAATGAGGGATCTGCAGGTCCCTCATTATTTCCCATTGGCGCTGTGTCTAAGTTTGTATCCTCAGGTTGCTCCAGTAAATAATTACCTGCTGATAATTTTACATGGTGGCCTCTCCTGACTGCATCAGCAGTTGAACCTGTGTCCATTTGAGATGCTGCTTTTAGTTACTTACAGTTCAAGATGGAGGGAAAGACAGCTGCAGATGTCCCTGAAGCCAACTGCCACTTCAGCCTGTCTGGATGCTTTTTTACTGGCATATCTGGAACCTGAATAAATGAAACTGCAACAGGCAAGGACTGATTAGGGGTGCAGTCCAAAAGCAACTTCTCCTGTAGAAGGGACATAGCTGCATCTGAAGATTCAAAGAAGACCTTCTCATCTTGCCACCATATTAGCAAGATAGTTGAGTACTGAAATAATATAGCTATGCCCTTTCTATAACAAAGACGTGTGATGTAGGTAAAGGGTCTTCTGTAGTAAATTAGCTTCTGAGACTAATCCAGGAACACTGGACTTTCTGTTCATTCAGCAAACAAAATTGCTTCCCCAAGTTGTTTCCTCTTCTTTAGCTCTTTCCGAGATTTCTTCTTTGTCAGCGTAATTTGCAGATTTCATAGCCACTTGTCTTGGAGGCTGACCCAGACACAAAAGAGGTGTCAGTAAGTGATGTGCCTTGCAAAATCAGTCTCGGTAATGCAGAGCTGGTGCTTCCTCATTTTTCCCAAAAGGCAATGACCACAGAGCTTTGGGTACCATGTAACTCACCTTTGAGAGATATGCTTGCTTAGTTTCCTAAATGTAGTTCCAGACATTTTTTAGCCAACTTAACTTCATAGAAAGTATTCGCAAAGAACTAACAGAGATAGGGATGCATTTAGCTTGTTCTCTGAATTGGTTTTAGATATGTAGTGAGAGTTGCCATAATACATTGTAGAACTTGAGTAATATGGCACATGTGAAAGAGTTTGAGATATCTGGAGTAAAAGAAGAGAGGGGAATTTGACCTGGTCTAGCTGCAGCACTTTGGCAGACTAAGACAGGCACATAACCTTCTTTAGCAGGTATTGTATGATTTGAAACTTAATTTCCAGCTACTGAAATGTGTTTTTGTCAGGTAAAGCTAAAGACAGATTTCTCACCGTTTTGGTCATATTACATAACTCATGTCTGTAAATTCTATCATTTGTCTTGTACAGCCCTCTAACGAGAGGTTTTAATAACTGACAGAGCAGATTTGAGGCATGCAGTATCATCATCAGTCACAGCAGTCCTACTCTTTAGATAAGAGGCTAAATCAGAAAGAAAATTGTATAGTAATCTTCTAACTCACATCCCAAGGTTTCTGGTAAGATGCTGCGCAGGACCGACTCTGCGCTGCTATGGTGAGCTTCTTGTTCTTCTGCCTTGCAGTGTTGTTAAGACCTTATCCAAGCTGCTAAAATATTACTTTACCATGACAAATGGTACATTAGGAACCCCTAGACCTCAGACCATTTGTGTTGTTTCACCATCCCAGCCAGTGTATTGGATGCTTTTCATTTAGTAAGGGTACTTCAAGCCATTTATTGGTACTGATAGCTTCCCTAAAGGTTGTCAAATGGCCCCCTACATTTGTGAAATGTTTAAGGAGAATATACATGCATACATCAGTGGTTTGATAAGCTGTCAAATTAAAGAAAGAAGATTTCTGTGTAATACATGTAGGAGTTCTTCAGATCTGACTCATACATACCATCAAACTTAGAAGGCAGCTGATGCTAAAGCAAAGACCCCAAAATGGGAGGAGTTTGATGAAATATGGAGAATGATTTTTCAGATGATCTAAAAGAGGTTCTGATAAGCTATTCACTGACTGAAGAGGGGGTGGATGTTGTTCAGGTTTTTGTTATTAAGGTTGGTGAAATGCTGATCCTGATTTAGACTATTATTGGGTGGCAAAAAATAAATTTTAGAAGACTGATAACCAGGTTGATATGCTCTCCTTTGAGGGGCAGTGCCAGTACCAGAAGCAGCTGATAACTGGGTCCATTTCTGTAACTGAGGTCAGTGCATCAGTTATACAACTGTGAGGATCCAATCCTGTGTCAGTGGATGGGATCTAGCCAGAAATGCTGAGTATGCTGGATGTTGTTGAGGGTCATAGTAATGTGTTGATCTCATGTTGTCCTTTTCATTCATTCCTCAACTGATGGGTTTGGATCCGAGACTCAGATCCAACTCGGATGCTTCTATCAGATCATCAGATTCAAGCCATCTCAAGCTCCTCCCTTTACCCATAATGCCTTGACATCCTAACATACCTCAGATCTCGTTTGCCGCCATTCAGCTTCAGACATGGATCCTATCACTGTCAAGCTTTGGAGTACATTCAGCCTTTTCTGTGAATCATTCTCTCTCAGATTTTTGTAATTTATGTTTTTCTAATCCTCCTACCTCTCACCCTTAATCTTTTAGGTAGTTTCCATACTCTTTATAGCTACCATTCCTCAGTACCTCCTTTAAGTGCCATCATTGGTACTCTCTGCCTTTTGATTACTCATTTGAGTGTTCTTTTCTACCATTGTTGGTAGTTTCTTTCTCTTGCTAACTTTTCCCCCTTTTTCTTTCATTAGAAAAGGGGAAAAAACTTTTTCTTCCCTTAATGTTTTTAGGTAATTCTCTACTTAGACAACAATGGCTGACAAAGCCAACTGGATTTAAAAAGTGCGTTGCCTGTGGGCATAAGGTTCCCATCTTAGATGCCCACTGGGAATACATGTATTGTTTAGGACCCACACTCCTGGATGCGGATTGTTCAATCTGCTCTGGATTTAACATCAGAGCCTTAACTGATCAGAGAAATAGATTAGTCTTGAGAGGCCTCCTTACTACTACTTCTACTTCTTCAGTTGCTGGGGCTCAAACCCCTAATAAAAAACTTGACTAGGCTAAGTCAGATTCAGCTACCAGGGAAAAGGAGTCCCATAAGAGGTCCCAGGACAGTTCTTCTTCGTCAGCTCCCATATTGGAGCTGCCTTCTAAGATGCATAAGAATCGGATCCAACTGTTTCAAAACGTAGATCTCCTTGGATCTGTACTCCTCCACTCCTATCAGATACAGTTTTTTCATGGCTTCTTTCTTTCCTGGAGGGATCTCCAAGTAGGCATTCCAGACCTCCATCCACCACATCATCTCTTAGATATTCCAGAAGCTTATCTGAAGCCAACGTGTATAGGATGATAAGGAAATTTGTCAGAGTGCAGATCCAGATAGAGATACTCCTGGCTCTGACTGCCACTGAATCTGTGACCCACCCTTTGTCCACTTCTCCCTTGGTCTCTCCTTCTTCAGTCTGACCCACCATTTCGGAGCCCTCAGATCCGAGACCTCTGGGGGTGTCCTCATCTGAACTGAAGACAGTCTGTTCTTCAGCTATCATCATTTCCCTGAGTCAGCCAGCTCAGAGCCTTTCTGAGCCAGAGACTTTTGGAGCTAAAAGGTTGGCATTGGGTCTGGGGGGGTTGGAATCAACTCCAAAGCTTTTGAAGTCATCTCTCCCCCTCTGAGCTTTGGCTGGACAACTTATATCTGACTCCCTCCTCGGGTGGAGTACTAGTGGGGTTGCAGGAGCTGATGGTTTGGGAATTTCCGGCCCCTTTGCCATCAGCTTCTGTATCCCCTAGGCATTTTGCCTTTGAGGCTGTGGAGAGGGCTTTCTTTCTGCTCAGAGAAGGGACATCCCTGCCTCCTTGGATTAGATCACCTTGCCTCATTCCATTTTGTGCTCTGAGCATTGTTCATCCATTCCACCAGGACAGCCAGCCCAAACTAGTCTCCAGTTGGTCCATCGGGGCATCATCATCTCTTCTGATGCTTCCCCAGAACACCCCACTGAGGAAGTCCCTCAAAGGAGAACTTGGAAGATGAGACACTTAGATTACCCTCAGAAATCTCTCATGGAGGACACCGACTTTGATGAGAGGAGTAGTTCCCTAGATTTCCACCTGAAGACATCTCCTTTGGAGACATCCTAGAGCTCCTGAAACAAAAATGTGGTTGATCCTCTGACACCCCCTCCCTAGAGGAATCAGTGCTCCTGGATTCTTTCTGGTCTGGCCCATCTACTTCTTAGGTGACCCCCCCCCCAGCCAACCAGTTTATAGATTTTGTTTCTTACCGGGCATGGAAGGAGACAGATACTGAAGAGCAGATTCCAAAAAGTCCAGCCAAAATTCTAGTACCCCCAAAGGACCAGGCACATTGGAGCAAGGGAGACCCGGTCAATACCATAGTTGTGGCTGCAGCCACTAGTAAGGAACTGATAGAACAGAGTTCATCTGTCCATCCCCCAAACAGAGAGACTAGGGCTTTGGACAGGTTTGGAAAGTGCATGTACACTGCAGTGACCTTTGCCCTCAGGTCGCTAAATTATCTGGCACACTTTATGAGATTACAAATAGATCTGACCAAAGAGCTTCCCAAATCTCTTTTTAGATCCATGTCTGTTGAGGCTCAAGATAAAATCTACTTGCAACTGGCCATCCTCCAGTCTATTTCTTATGCACCCTTAAGGTTGATATCCCTATGCAATGGAAAGTACCTCACAGGTGGCGGGTTTGGGCACAGCCATTGGGAAATGCACCTAGATGTGATTTTGTGAAGCCCTTTAAGTCATCATTCATCAGTGCGCCCTTTGATGGATCTTTCTTGTTTGACCCCTAAGGTAAAAGACATGCTGTCCAGATGTGAGCAAGAGGGAAAGTTCCTGTCCGCCATGGATGTACATTTTTCAACCCTTCAACGACCTTTCTCAAGGAATCAATGGGGAGTTAGAAAAATGTGGCTTAGAAAATCCCAGGGTCCTTTTCAATACTCATGTGGAGATAGTTCCCCCAGAGGAAGAGGAAAGAGCTCAAGTGGAAGACACTGCCGTTATAGCAGAAGTGGTCTGCAGAACTGGGGCTTCAGGGATTCTGTTTTGGATAAGCCCTATCAACTCTCCAAAAAGGAAGCCCAGCTGTTGCCCTTTGAAGGTAGTCGGGGGATGTTTGTCTCTGCATCAGAGAGCCTGGCTATCTATAACAAAAGATTCTTGGGTGCAGAGAATCATATCTAGAGGATATACTATACAATTTTTCCTAGCCCCCCTATGAATGTGAAAAAGATTTCCGATGTTCCACTGCGGCAGAGGGAAGCAGCAATTCTAGAAATAAAAAAAGTTGCTGGAAAGAAATAGTCATCCAAGAGGTCCCCCCAGGCACCAGAGGGGATCCAGAACATACTCAGGATTCTTCTTGTTACCAAAAAAGACAGCAGATTTGAGACCAATTCTGGATCTTACCAAATTAAATCAGTTTATCCAGTATTCAAAGCTTTAGATGGTCACGGTTTGGTCCGTTTTCCTGCTGCTGTGAATGGATGATTGGATGTGCATGATAGATTTTCAGGAAGAGTACTATCACATCAAAATAAACAGGCACTCCAGAAGATACATGCACTTCCTGCTGGAAGCCCATCATTACCACTTCACAGCACTGCCTTTTGATGTCATCACAGCCCCCAGGGTTTCACCAGTGGTAGCAGTTCACTTGAGGCTGCTGGCATTCTGAGTGTTTCTGTATCTAGACTATTGGCTACTAACTGCCTCAACCAGGCTTCAACTTTTACACGCAAGGGAATACTTGCTCCAGTCATGGGCAATTACACCAAATCACATCTCATGCCTGCGCAGAGTCTGGAGTTCACTGGTGCTTGGCTGGACACAATCAATCAGATAGCTTCTCTTCCCTGTACGCGAATATAGACACTGAAGTCCCAAGTCAAGAAAGTGATCCAGACTTCTCTTCCAGCCTGATTAATCTTACAAACCATGGGATCCATGGCAGTGGCTATCACCCTCATTCCTCTGGCCAGGTTTCATATGCAACTTCTTCAATGGGCACTTTCAGTCCTGTGGTTCTTTCTTCAACACCAGTTAAGCTTTCCTAATCTAACTAAATAATACTGTCCCTGATCTAATCTAACACATAACAGAAAGGCAAAAGGCAGGCTTACAGTTTTTGGTGAGTTCTCTTTTATGGGTGTCCATTGACTACTTCACAAAACTGCTCAGCACTTGGCAAACTGCAGTCTCAACTGTCTTATTTTTAAAGTAACAGTCAGCTGTTTGAAAAAAATCTTTTTCTGTCAATCAACTGTTTAAACAATCACCTAGCAACTCGGAACATTCTAATGACATCACACACTGCTCAGCTTATTCTCCACAGTTTGTACTTTACAATCTCCCTGCCAAACATGTGCAGTTAGAAATGTATAAAAAAGAATGACAGATTCTTTAAACATTCTGTATAAACAGAGAATTACTCAATATTTTAAAAGCTTATTTGCATTTTTAGTTAGACATGCTGGCATACAGTACAAGTTAATCTGAGAATATACACAAATCTCCCTCCAAACATACTAACACAGATGACAGTGTTTTCATTTTCTTCACAACTGGTGCCATCTATCCTTGAATTTTTAGCTTCAAATTCAATGAAGGGGATAGTTTTTCAACTATTAGAGTTCAATTGGCTGCCATTTTTAATTTCCACCTGGGTGAAAACAACTCTACTTTAGCCTCTTCTAAACCATGTAAAGCCTTTCTCAAAGGAGCCTTTTTACTTAGACCTCTGATAAAGGATCCTACTCCTCCATTAGATATAACTGTCATGCTTTAGGCCTTAACACAAATTTCCTTTGAACCTTCAGCCAAAGCAGAACTTAGTTTTTTGTCTAGGAAAACCATTTTTCTGGTCATTATTACATCAGCTAGACAGGTATCCAAACTCCAAACTCTGTCTTCTAAACCTCATCTTGTTTTTCGCAAACACAAGGTGTGCTGAATAAATCCATCTTCCTTGCCTAAGGTAGCTTCTGAGTCCAAAATAAATCACGTCATTAATCTACTAGTTTTCTTTCCCCACTTTTTAAATAAGAAAGAGAGTATATGCTTTACCTTTTGGATTTGCATAGATAACTTCATTTTTATCTACATAGAACAAAGACTTCAGAAAATCTGACCAATTATTTGTTTCCCTTTCTTTTAACAGATTGGACAAACCAGTATCCAAAGTTACATTGGCCAGATGGTTAAGTGAATGTATCTTCTTTGTTTATCCTTGCCCAAGCCTCCTAGAGCTCATTCCAAAAGGTCAACGACAGTTTCTTCAGCCTTTTGGTTGAGGGCTTTTTTAGATGGCATTTGTGCAGCTGCAGCTTGGACTATTTCTCATATCTGTATTGCTCATTACAAATTAGATTTGATTTCCAGGAAAAGAGTGGTCTTTGGCTCTTTGGTACTCCAAAATGTCCTACCAGTAGGGGCAACCAAGGTTCCAGTAGGTGGGGACTCTGTCCCATCAGTTGGGAAATGAATGAAAAGGGCAACATCAGATAAAAAATTATGTACTCACCATAATGTTTCATCTGTGTTGCCCATTTTTTATACTTCCTCAACTTCCTGCGCATCTGTCCCTTCTTTGCTTCTGGGAAGATCTAAGAGTGGTATGGGAACCGTTGTTCCTTGTTTGAGCTCCAGCCTCCTTTTTCCTTTTTGCCTTTGTTAATTTCTGTAACAGGTTGTCCCTTTATATCTAGGGACAACAAACTCAATCTGAGGTATGTTAGGTTGGTGGGGCAGTATGGGTAAAGGGAGGAGCTTGAAAGTTCTTGGATCTGATAATCTGGTATATGTGTCCGAGTCAGATCAGAGTCTCAGAGCTGAACCCATAAGTTGAGGAAGAATGAAAATTACAACACAGATAGAATGTTATGGTAAGTACATAACTTTTTTTTCAGTGTTTGATTAACATCCGCTTGGAATATGCTTGTGGTTGCCCAAGCATGACTGTAACTATGCGTTTGCATGTGTATACTTGTTTTTTTAAATCTGAGTAGGCTGTTAATTGTTTTTCTGTGTGAAACGTATTCAGCATTACAAAATACCTTTTGCAGGTATAGAAATTTTACATCCATGAACATCCATTTTCTCTAGTGCAAGACTAACTGGTTAGGAAAAAAGTGACGTATGAGGAAACTGAAATAATTCTTTCCCAAGCCATTTTGAAAAAAAAAAAGATTTTTTTTTGACAAGGCAGTATGGATTCTTGTTATGCTGTTTAAAATAATGTTACCTTACAGCAAAAAAATTTTTTTTTGATTGGGAAAAATTTTCAAAGTGCTCTGCTATCTAAAATTATCCTCCCCATTGCCAAATGGCTTTGAAATTCAGACGTAGTAATTGCTTCTGAATTATGCAAACTAATCTTTCTGTTATAAGATTTTATATCTTTATAGGTTCCCAGTCAAATTTAGCTCTTGAATCTTAAATAAAATAACTGAAAAGTGTGTGTGTGTGTGTGTGTGTGTGTGTGTGTGTGTGTGTGTGTGTGTGTGTTTGTGTGTGTGTGGGGGGGTGTACAGTTTGTCTTGTGTTTCTTGAGGACAAGTAGAAAGGTGTCACCATGATTTCATTAATAAACTTGCTTATAAAGGGTATTTATTTGTTTAATTCTCTAATTAATTAATTAATTAATTAATTAATTAATTAATTAATTAATTAGCATTTTCCAGAAAAGTCTGACTGACTGGGCAAATAATCCCTTTTAAGTGGAGATCCAGGGGGAAAAGCTCTGTCAAAAGCAAAACTGTACAAGAAAATGCAGTAGAAAGTTACAAGGGCAAACAGCCTGCTTACAAAACATGCAAAAAAGAACATACAGTATACTATTTGAACTGACAAAGCATGTAGTATATTTGAATATAAACAAGTAGATTAAAGTAGATGTCATGAATTAACAGAGAGACATAATATGCTTTAAACAAATTTGCCTTTTAAGATGGTTAGAAAAGTAAAACGGAAATAAGAGTGACTATAGCACAGGTATATGCTTATAGCTGTTATATTAAAGTTCATTGAAAGGAAAGGATGTTATTTGTATATTGTACTGCTGATAGGTTGACAGAAAAGAGTAGATAAAGGTTGCAGTTAGATGTCATAATTCGGAAATAGTTCAAGAAAAGCAAACCGGAGAGTATAGAATGGTATATTGTGTAGATCAGAGAAATGAGGGAGAGGTGAGCTGTTCAGTCGAGACAGGAATCTCCTGAATAGGCAAAGAGTGTCTTTATCAGTATGATGACCTGCAGCGCTTGCCCAGTAGGTGGCAGAAATTCAGGAGCAGTACTCAGAGTCACTCAGTAGTCATTCTTTCACTTGACTTTCAGTACTGCAGTTCAGTAGTTTTGCTGCCAGCTTTGCACTGTGGTACTTTTGAGCATTAAGCTGAATTGCCACTGTGTGATGTAATTGCCATCAGCATACACTCCATAGAAAGTACATTGCTTTAAGCTAGGGTTTGACATAATTTGTCTTCGTTTTTGAGGAAAAAAGTTATTAGTTTACTAGATACTTACCAGCACTGTACCCGTCTGAGTGTAAATGCTTGTAGCAGAGTTCAAGTTTACACGTATTATAGCATTTTATGCCACTTGTTAAGACCGGGATGGTCTGGGGCAGAGAGATAGGTGGGGGAAGAACAGTGCACCTGCAGAAGGACTTTAAATCATACCTTCTGCATAGGCTTAATTAAGTACTTTTTCTTTATGTGGGTGGGTGGGATATGTGCAGGTGTCATCAGTCTTTGGGCATACTCAGATTAACATACCGATTAAGCATAGCATTATTCTTTACACTAAAAGTATCAGTGCTTGTACTACGCTAAGAAAGCCATGTCACTTTCCCTTTTTTTTTTTTGCAGCATGGGAAGAAATAGTGATAAACCACTGTCTGCACCACAGGAGGCTGGAGAGGCTAGTCACCAAACCGATACATGTTTTTCCTTTTATGTAATAAGTTTTTAGTTAATATGAAATATTTAATCAACTGCATTATGTTACTGATTGCATTCTTCCAATTTTATCTCCTTGTACAGGTCCTGAACAGCATGAGACACCTCGGTTGCAGTCCCTCCCCACTCCAACAAGGGAGCAATCCCACCCACCAGCATGTCCCAGATCTGCCTCATCTGGGAGAAGTGGTGGATCTTCCTCTGCTGGCAGCCCAGGATGCAGCAGGCACCACAACCAAGAACAGTTGCAGGTTGTGATCAAAGATGCTGTAGTGAGGGCCTTGGGAAAGGCGGTGACATCCATATGAATGCCTCCTGCAGTTGATGCAAAACCTGCTGGACAGAGAGGCTTCAGAGACCGTGCCTCCAGAGATCACCCCTTCAACACTGATAGCTACCTTCCCCAGATGCCCCTGAGCAGGGCTGTCATTTCGAAAGTCTCTGGGCCATTACATGGTTGTGGCAGTCAACATCTGTGTTCCCATCCTACTGGATCATACCCACTTCCTTCATTTCTATCCTTAGTTTTTCCTCCTCCTTCCAATGGTTTGCTGTTTTTCTTTTAAGCACTCCTGCCACCAGCTGTAACTTCACTCTCACATTTATATTACAACTGCATCATCCCTCTTCTATATCCATCCACTCGGGGTGCTATGATCCCTCATATCTTCCATACTTTCTGAAATTCCTCCAAAACCCACCACACTTTCCTGCTCCCACAAAATGTGTCTGTAATCATACCCAGCCCCCTGCATCTCCAATATTTTTCTTCCTCTCTTTAATTCTCTTACTTACCTTCTTAGAGTTTCTATGCCATCTGTGCAGTAACATTTTCTTCAACACACACATTCAGCCAACACCATCTGATTTATGCAAGGTCTTCAGACTACTGTACCAAACCTTTTCCTCTCCCCATCTCATATCATCCCTAACCCAACAACCCAGAAACCTTGAAGAGCTTCCTTCCATTCTTTTCTCACCTGTGTTTTTATAAATTCATCCTATTCTGCCTTTATCCTTATCTATACATTCCCTCACACGCTTCTCCTCTTTTTTCTCTTCATTCTTCCTCTAGGGTTTGGTATAACGGTTAAGGTCTTTACCTCACAGACACAGGGTACAGGGTTTGATTCTGACCTCGGGTTATTGGCTAGGCTTAAAATGACCCTCCAAGGCAGTTAGCTTAGTATTCGCCTATGAATCTACTCTTTTGTTAGAAAGTGTATTCCAATCCCAAAAGCATTAAGTAATAACTAACATTTTCCTCCAAAGTCCTATCATCCATCATCAAGATATAGTCTCTAAAAATCCATATTCCTGCCACAGAAAACAGGTTGTCCACAAAATGTAATCACCCTTCTTCCACTCTCTCAACAGTCCCTCAAAACATTTCCTAACATTGTCACTCAATATTTTCAAAATGCTGTACTTCTTAATGTCATCCAAACTAACCTTAAAATTCAGAAACTTATATATTTTCTCTCCATTGCTTTTTGCAGCCCCTTTCCCCCCAATGAGTACAGGCTTCTTTCTCAGCCTCCCAATGGAACCACTTCAGCTCTTCATAGCTAATTCCTGTATATCTGAAATTCATATTTACGGCCACCTTGTGTCTTCTAAAACCCAGCAGGTCCTTCCCTCCCATGACTCTTTCTGCCCAAAATCTGTCTTTACATATTCTGTTTCCTTTCCCCACCCCAAACAAAATTATCACAAATTCTCTACATATCCTCCACTGCTACTCTCCTGTCTAGTTTGGGGTTGTTGTATGCCTTGCTAAATATAACACTAAGGGAAGAACTAACAAACTTATAATTCTCACTCTCACCCCTAGAGTTTTTACTCATCCAGCAGATTTTTAATTTTGCTACGTGGCTTTTCTCTGCTTTTTCATCTGGTAAATATTCACTCCTAAATATTTAACACCCCACCTGGATAGGGGCAAACCCCTTTTCTACTCCCAAAGCATACTTTCACACCCCCTTCCCATAAATATAGCTTTAAAAAAGCATTAACCTTTTTTTACATACAATACAAAAAATTCCAAAAAGATTTGTTTGCACCTTTTCAACAAGTTATCTTTTACTTACTTAAAGTTTGACTGGTCACTTCTCGTTTGCTCACAGGTGAATGCTCATCTGTGTATTTGAATGTCTGTAATTATACTTTCTCTGTGTTCATGCAACCTCAGAGATAGTATGTTTATAGTTTGGAGGTATGGGGGCAGAGGCTTCATGTTGCGGGTTGCAGAAGGGCTTGCCGCCTTGTAAAAAACATTTGCTGACAATTACAAGTATGCCTTCACTTTTGCATTCAGCAGCAAGTTGGCAAAATTCAGAGTCAGTGACTGAGATAATAAAGAAGGTAATTTTATCTGACATTCCTTATACATCCCATCTCTGCTTCCCATCTTAACATCTCAATATTGAAGCAAATAGTGCATAAGACAAATCAGATTGCAATAAAAAAAACAGTATAAAGTATGCAAAAAGTAGAAAAAAACTGCACTTCTCTCCCCAGCATACCTACCTAGTTTTCACTGGAAACATCAGATTTTCGTAACTTAATCAGTGTCCGTTTGTTCAACATATATACAGTCTACTTTCACAGATTTATACTTCACTTCATAACTTCTCGGATCAATAGGTAATCCCTTTGTGGAATGTAATTCCCTCCTTATGCCCTTGAAGGGCTGCCTCCATTCTTGTTCTAAATAATGATCATCAGCAACAAGCCCCCTCATAATGTGAGGGTTTTCATTCCCACCTTATGCCTTTGACAGCTGCCTCCATTCCTGCCCCCAAAATATGCTTATTAGCAGCAAGCCTGTCATATTTTGAGGATTTTCATTCCCACTTTATGCCATTGAAGGGCAGCCTCCATTCCAGCCCCCAAATTATGTTTATTAGCAGAAAGCTCCTTATAATTTATTCTCACATACCTGAGTGTATGCAACAAACAGATACAGCAGCTTATTTAATCACTTCTGGTCTTCTCAATCCAGCCAGTCTAATAAGCTGCACCTATTCACTGCTTCTCTTTCCTATAAGCCACATATATATGTCAGTGAAAAACAGTTCAGTACATAGTAGTAACCCATTTCAAAATGTCATGTATATGTAGTATGTATGTGTTTTAGTGAGAAACAGTTCAGTACATAGTAGTAACCCATTTCAAAATGTCATGTATATGTAGTATGTATGTGTTTTAGTGAGAAACAGTTCAGTACATAGTAGTAACCCATTTCAAAATGTCATGTATATGTAGTATGTATGTGTTTTAGTGAGAAACAGTTCAGTACATAGTAGTAACCCATTTCAAAATGTCATGTATATGTAGTATGTGTTTGTTTTAGTGAGAAACAGCTCAGTACACAGTGATAACCAAGTACAAAATACCATGTAGACGTAATGTATTTATTTCAGTGTAAAACAGTTTGGTACATATTAGTAACTTACTACAAAATGCTCATAAGTAGTGTATTGTCCAGTGAGAACAATGTGTCTGCATTACTTGCAGAGTTAATCAGTTGTATGAGTGAGTTTAGGAAAGCAGGCAATGGTTGTCCTCAAAAGACAGCTTTTTTTCTTTTCTTATCTTTATGGTGGTTACAACAGAGAAACTGGTCTCATACAAATAGTATGATTATGGCTTTCTGCGACAAAATATATGTACTCAGCTTTCATACCTTTGCAGAACATGTGGACTGGTTGAGATCCAAACTTCACCTTCAAAGATATGTCACATACTTTTCTTTGCAACTCAGGGAAATATTCCCCTGTAACATTGACAAGTGGATGTTTAGTTTGATGTTTTCAAAATCAATGTCTTACCATCCAAAAAGACTAACAGTAGGTGACGCATACCTTTTACCCCACAGTCATCACAGGCTTGTCAAACACTCAGCTCTCACCTTTTTTAAATGTATATGCTTTGTCATATAGTGATAATATATTTGGAATACTGCCTTATAGTAATAGATTTAATGAATTCACTGTTAAATATAGCTGTAATATAAGTAATCTTACCACCTGCACTGAGTTTTGAACATAACAAGAAAAACCTGTCTTTGCTGACGTAAGCAAATTAAGCAATATTAGTTCAAATATATGCTTCAAAACTTTTCCACAACTAAGACAATGTACTTTTGAATAAATCACAACTATTTCATGTCCCGCACCCATATCAAAAGAAAACAGCAATATATAACTGTGTATTCAGTTGTCTGACTTTCATAAGTTACACCATTTTAATAATTGTATTCATCATTTCTACATAGTACTGGCTCCATTTGGTTTATTGTAAGAGTTTCTGTATATTTTTTTCAAAAACAAAATTTATTGTATATATGCTAAAGACAGTATTAATTATAAGTAAATTAATAAAAATATAATAAAGAAATGTCTTTTTCAGAATTACAAGTGAAAAAGAAAAATAAACACATATATTCACTTAAAAAAACAAAACAAATATCTAACAAAACCACTACATATACTACATACAAAGCATGCTAGACTTTCAAGTAAAAATTGTCAAAACTATTGCATAAGATGGAATACAAATCTGAGAGGCATCTGATAAGAAACAAATAATCAGTATAGAATTATTAACAAAATATTTAAAAAGTTTTGTATTTTTAATAGTTTAGTTTAACTAGTATGTTTGATATCTTAGGACAAAACATAAAATTGGGTAGTTTAAGTTGAATTCTTTGTCATGAATTCTTAAGTTTGTAAGAATATCAGTTAAAGTTTGAGGTTCTGCATTATCCACTTTCTAGTAATAGCTTTCCTAGTACTAGCTAAAATGATCCATAATAATGGACATTGACTTTTTTAATTATTTAAAAAAAAATAATTATAAGGAATCATATTTTTAGGAAAATGAAAATTGTCAGGCAAAATAATTTGAATACAATTTTAAAATTCTTTCTAATAATTCCTATGTTTTGGGCAATAATATATATTCCCAATTTGGCTTAATTTCTGAACTGTATCACCAACATTTAAATTTATTCTTTTCAATAATTGTATTCAATGTATCTGGTATAAAGAAAGCTCTGTGAATAGTTTTCTATGTATAAATGTTCCAAAAGATACATGTAGTCATTTTGTATACAGAATCAAATGTCAGGATTCTGTCTGAGCCATTGAATTAATCATGTTCATTTTGATATGCAGAGTTCCAAAAGTTAACATTTAAATTAGTTTTATAATCCAACAGAAGATTATAATAATCTGATAAAATACAATTGCTTATTTCATTGTTGTAAACAATTTTAGGTAAATATTGTATATATTTAGGAGGATCCGTTGATAGTAGCTGTTCTATTTGATCTAGCTTTTTTGTCAAAATTGGTCAATACTTTGAACTACTAAACAATCTTCATACCTCATTAACCCATAATCATCTAGAATATAATTAGTTAACATAAATTGAGAATCTTTGAAAAGATTATAACCACCAATAAGTCCTGTACATTCCCAGTTACTCATTGTTACTATAGTAGTCCTTTCTGTTAAGCCTTTAGTAGTACAAAAGAGAAATAGTAGACGTATCCAGCTTTTGATATCAAGATAGTTAAATATAATTGTCTAACATACTTGAAAATAGTAGTAATATATGGAGCTTCTGACAGATTATAGATATTATGTTGCAAAAAGTGAGATATGATTATCCAGTTTTTATTAGTAGTGATTGTTATTGGACAACCTAAAAATTTCTTCTTATTTATTAAAGCTAAGTGTAAGTCTTTTCAGTTTGTCTTATATGAGACATCTAACCAATTTGTAATCACTTTAAAAATAGATGCTATAAAGTAAGTTTCAGTGTCAGGAAGTGTTAGATCCCCCTTATTTCAAGGTCTTGTATGACGTTGCAAGCATTTCACAGTGAAGGACATAGTACAGTGCCTTTTCATAAGATGCAATCTCTTTAAACCTTTTGAAATGTCCACTGCATATCCCCTGCATGGTAGGTGTGCTTTTTATACATATGCTGACACAACTAGTTCTACTATAAATCACTGAACTGCTCGAGCTAGAAATGTTGAATGTTCTGATCTAGACATAGAGTGCATATTATGCACCTGTCTTGGAAAACACTTTTCATCATTGGGAAGGAAGCGGAGCTTGTCCATGTCCTAAATGGAAGGACAGATTTAAGCTCTTGTTCTGCATCCCATATGAAACTGGTTTCCTGACATTTAAACTTCAAACTTCGGTTATCTGAATGCTTGATTGTGTGTATAAGGGGTCTGGCATCAAGATCTTGAATATTTTAAAGTGTTTGTAAGGGATCTTGAATATTTGGAAGGTCTTGATTTAAACTAAAGGATTTTAAGGTGCCTGCTTTCACAGCATATTTTTGAAAAAGACTTCTACAAGCAAGATATTGTATCTAAGCAGTAAGGTTAGGCCTTTTTTTCAAGGTCCTGCTCTGTCTTCTTCATGGTTAAAAAAGCAGTGTAAAGTGCACAGAAGTTTGTAACATTGTCTAAGCTAGATTTAATTTATAAAAATTAGACATCTTAACCGTTCTAATAATCAGAATTTCTTAAGGTATAGAGATGCTAAAAAAAATTAATAATACATTAATTATTTAAAAAAAAAATCACTATTAGAAACTTCCATTTTTTATTTTTTGTTTATTAACCAGGTAAAACCACTGGTCGTATGTGCCCCCTTTCAGGGGAGGCCCAGAAGCATAGGTTCATAGGTATGTACTAGGCTAATGGCCCTGGAGCCTTTACAAGCGTAGCCCATAGGATTACCCATGCATCATGCTACCCGACCTTAGTTCCCAGTGCCTTTGTCGAGTAAACCCACTGGAGTGGATCCCTGGGGTGAATTTTCTATTTCCCATCCACTCATCAAGCTTTCTGTTGAAGAGGGCCAGTGAGGTGCTCTGCTTGACGTGTATAGGAAGTCTGTTCCATAGCATGGGCAGTCTCTGGGTTATGAACCTGTCCCTCCAGCATGTTCTGTTGATTGTGGTAATGAGGTTGAGGTATCTGGAGTGTGTGGTCCGGAGGGATTGGGATTTCTTTGCATGTAGCATTTCTAGCAGAGCTGGGTCAGACATGGCTTTGTAAGTCAAGCAGAGATCACCTGTAAGTAGACGATGTAAGACAGAATAGTTGGAGTTTTTTCAGTCTGTCCATATAGGACAAATATTTAAGGCTTAGGATCCTCTTTGTGAGGTACTTTTGTGGCCTCTTCAGTTGTTGCAGGTGTTTAGTGAGGTACACGCCAAATGAGGCATTGTACTCAATGATTGGCCTAATGAGGGAAGAGTAGAGGGAGACAATGACCTCTTTCTTCCTGGATGCAAAACCCTTAGTAATGAGATGTGCCACATAGAAGGACTTTCTGACCACTGTGGCAATGTGGTGGTCAGAAGAGAGGTTGCTGTCAACCTGTGTTCCCAGATTTCTTATAACGCCATCTATGTTCAGTGGACTACCATCGATGTGATAATTCATGGGAACTGGGGTTTTCCCAAAGGGGATGACGACACATTTTTTGGCATTGAGCTTAAGGCCATGGTTCTGACACCAGTCATTAGTCTCAGTGAGGCCTTTTTGTAGGATGTCAACATCACCTGGTGAGTTAATAATAGCTCCCAACTTGCAATCATCTGTGAACTTTATCAGCCATCCCTTCGTGTTGGCCTGGACTTCAGGAGCCAGCATTGCTGTTAAATGACTTGCTCACTCACATAGTAGGCAAATGGAAACTGAGGACCTAAACACACATGCTGTTCTGCTTTATTTGCTATTTTTCGTACATATCCTGATCATGTGTGACTGCGTATTTTCCTTCCTTTTCCTTCCAAGTTCCTATTAAAAAGAATATTACTGGAGAGCATGGAGAAACAGCAGACTGCCTCCCCTGCTATTGCCATCCTTCTAGCACTTGGTATCCTAAGGCAGTATAAGAATTGCCTCATGCATACTGAAAATTAACTCTTGCTTGTCTGTGAGAGGTGCAAATACATAGCTAGCTTAGGGGCTACCCTCTCAAACTCTCATTCATGCAGTGAACATCACACTGTTTTAACTCCACCAACATGAACACGACATTCTCATACTGACATCACTAAACTGATGCTGTAAAATAAATCACTACTAAAGCTTCTGAAAACTCTTAAAAATAGACAGCTATGAAACCGCCTTAATACTTCTACTACATGCATCCCTTTATCAACATGCCACCAACAGCATAACACCCTTTTATACCCTATTGTCTAATAAGAATACATCCAGCTTCTGGAAATATCTTAGTAATTAGTGACTCCTTTGTTATACACACTGACTTCATGTTCACAAGGCTAAACAAGAAAGAGGTACAGTTAGCTGTCTCTTAGAAGCCAGGATTGCTAACATATCAAGGGCCCTCAGGACTTCTCACCTCCAGTAAAAATGACACAGCATGATCACTGTCCATGCTGGACTGCTGTCACAAAAGCGCTCATAAAAGACATGAAGAAGAACTTTTTGGAACTTTGAATGCACACTTCATTGAAGGATAAAACTCTGGTTTTGAGTGGTTTTCCCCTCCCCTAAAAATGATGGCTAGATAGAAGGAAAAGATAATCGCATTCAGCACTTGACTTAGTAGCTGGTGTCATTCCAGGGGGAGTCTAGTACGTATCTCCCTGTAATGAGAGGATCGACAGTCCTACTTGCTTTGCAAAATATGGTCTGCACCTCATGTTCAAGGGTTCTGCATACTGGCCAAAGCCTTTAAGACTTTCGGCTTTTCCTGGTCAGGGGTTGCTACAGCAGAACTCCACTCCGCTCATGATTGGCAGTGGATTTTTATGGTGCCAAGTTGCCAGCCCGATGCCCAACCTTCAATGAAGGCACACCTATTCACGCTCACACCTACCTGCATGTCTTTAACATCACTCGACCATGGGGAGGACATGCAGACTCCACACAGAAGGTGCTCCAGCTGAGAATTGAACGAGAGAACCTCTTGCTGTGAGGCGACAATGCTAACCACTGCACCACCGCAGCTGATACTGGCCAAAGCCTTTGCTGCCCCCATTATGCCTTTTTGTAGGCAGAGTTGATCTAATGAGCATTCCAGTCTGACTAACAAGTCAAATCTTACATTATACAACAGCAAGGTGGCCCTTCTTAATGCCAGGAGTCTAAACAATAAACTGCTCAATTTGGAGCCCCTCACTGACCCTCTTCAAGCGAAATTTGGACGCGTGGATGGGAAATCGCAAATTCACCCCTGGGATATCTCCTGTGTCCCTGCTAGACAGAGGTACAGTAAACTAATCTTAAAAGGGTATCTTCTGTGACCTACTTTACAGAGGCACAGTAGGCTAATCTAATAGGGAGACGGAAGCCAAATACACTCTGGCTAGGCTTATAAATGCCCTTGGGCGGATAGCCTAGTATCTACCTATGAACCTATGAGATATATTTGCATAGACATAGACATATGATTCAAGTATAATGAGAACACCCCATCCATGCAAGGGTTTTGTGCATGTCACATCTTGAAGCCCACTGGTAATGATGGAGGTGACTTTGGCTTTGTGAAGGAATTTTCCCTTCCAAAGTGATACTTAATGCACCCCACGGCATGAGCTCATCAAACTTCAGCTCATACTAGGTCATTCCGAATTTCAACTTACAGGTTGTTAACAATCCCCTTCTCTGGCATTACAAGATTATGAAAACTTCCTGACATTGCTTGAAGATATCCCTATAGGAAATGTTTTTTTATGCTTGGTGATGTCAGCTACCTATCTGTAGACTAGAGTACTTACACATCTAATGTTGGTTATGCACAAGACTTCATAGTGTGGGTTAACAAAAATTCTGTGGATCAAATTGTCCAGAATCTCAGCAGAGGTGGTAATATCCTGGACCCTATTTCACACAAACTCATCCTGAGCATGTTCCCTCTCTCTGGTTGACCCCTCCTTAGTTAAGTCAAATCGCAAACTTGTTAAATTTACCCTGAGAAACATCCATACCCACTGGTAAGCAGCACCTCCCTTTTAGAGCCTTCAAAGGAGCAAATGTTTTAATAACTGTATGAAAAAAATCTCTACATTTACCCATTCTAACCATACTGTGGTTTGGAATATGGAGCCGCCTATGCTAAGGATCTTTATGCTAATTTATATAAATGCAGTGACCAATCAGTCCCCACCAGGACCAAATCTAACAACAAAATTCAATAACAGACCACCCTGGTTTTCAGTAGATGTTAACAGATTATATATACAGCAGAAGGAAGAAACTGTTCAGATTACCCTGGAAGGCCAGGACCTCCCATCACAAGGATAGTATAAAATGCCACAGCAAGAAAGTGAAGGCAGCTATAAAGACCAGCAAAACATCCGATGAATATAGGCATGCTTCTGAGGCCAAGGATAATCATATGTCTTTCTTTAGCTATGTTAAAAAACTAAGGGTTAATTTCACATTACTGCTCAGAACTTATCTATAATGACAACTCCCATTCAAACCATTAGATATTGCCAGTATACTAGCAAATATGTTTGATGCAATTTTCTCCCCTCCAACTATCATCCCCACTGCAGATTTCCCCTACCATTTCTTGGAATCCTGTCCTTACAGCATTGTCTAAGACCAGAAACACCTCTTCACTGGGTCCCAACAATATACAGGGTTGTCTAATAGTGTCAGGCAGGCTGTTGCTGATCCCCTCCTGAATCTTGCCACAGGATATGTTCCTGAGTCCTGTTGCACTGTGGTGTTGGTAATGTCTCTCCATATGGGTGGCCCCAGCACTGACCTGGAGAAACTACAGCCCCATTAGCCATACTTGTATTATCTGTAAAGCCATAAAACACACCATCATTGTTCTCATAAACCAGGATATTAAACATTTAGTAAGGCTCATCTACCAAAAATTCAGATTTCTTATAGGCAGATCATGCCTGATAAATGTTGCATGTTTCTCTGAAAATATCATGCAGGCAGTGAACAGTGCTCACACTGTTCATACTGTGTACTTGAATCTGGCAAAGGCATTTGAAATCATACCACATGATGGGATTTTAATAAGCTAATAGACTTAAGGACTGATTTCTATATAGTAAGATGTATTGCATATTGCCTCTAGGCAGAGTATGTTGTCAGGGATGGTGATGCCTCCTCAGTTAGGGAAAAGCTGACTAGTTGCATCCCCTAGGATTATGTACTTAGCCACCTCCTTAGTGCCATTTACTTTTCTGACCTAAACACCGACAACAAGAATCTCTGGCTGTCTCAGTTTGCTGATTGTAAGATGGGTGTAATAGTTAAATCAGTCAATGAAACTAATACCCTTCAAACAGAACTAACTTTTGGTGCACTAAAAAAGACTCAGATAAAATCCCAAGAAATGCAGTATCATCTCTTTCGGAAAACAACACATTCCTACCACCACTTTCCAGTGAGTCTGTGATCAGGGACTTAGGCACCTGGGTGGATGACTCCCTCTCCTTCGATCACCATGGAGCAACTGCAGTCAGAAAATCCTTCTATATCTCACAATTAATCACAAAGAGCATCATACCCTTCTATATCTTACAATTAAACACAAAGGTCATCTCATCTAAGACCAAGGAAGTTGTTATCCCACTGTACTCTGCCCTGGTTAAACCTGTCATAGAATATAATGCACTCTTTGGCATGTGTTTTACTAGAGACGTCACTGAAAAAATGCAAAGGTTCCTTAAAAATCTTAGTTATCAGAAAAGGCTGGAATCACTATCCCTGTACTCTAAGTTATATAGGCTCTTGAGGGGAGACCTATGCCTTGCTGCCTGTGTCCTCAGGGACCCTGTTATCTATGACCTCTTTCTCACTATATCAAATAGTGTAGCCATCACTAGAACAAGGGATCGCAATTTCCATCAGGTAATAAACAAAACTAAATGGAGAGGTATGTTCATTACCCAAAGTCTCCTCATGCATGTCAGGCAGTGTGACTCCATGCTGGTCTTTAAACGTAGCTTAGACAGTTGAATGCGTGCGTTAAAGCACACAATGGGATTTAAAGGCCTTGCCCTCCTTGAAACATTGGTAGAATGTGTGGGTGATTATTGGCAAGGTATGCATGGCCTCTGGTCCATTAGCCTTGTATTTCCTTTGATTCCTATAAAGAGATGACTATCATCCCCTACACCAAAATGCCTTTTACCTGCTATGTTATAGGGAGAAGGAACTTCTGCTGATGACAGTTAAAGACGGCAGAGCTTTCATACTGGTGGGTCAGCATATTTGTCTCTTCCTGGACTTCACTACACCCAATCTAAAAAAACAAAAGTCCTTTGATGAAGTGAGGAAACTTTGCTATCAAGACATTCTGCTGTCAGGCGGCTGCCATGCATACAGGCACAAATCCTGACTACAGAGCAGATAACCCAAGTTTGATTATCAGCTCTGGTGCCAGGTGTAGCTGGCCAGGGATGGCAGGAGTTTGCAGCTGGTGCCCTCTCGCCCATCCTGAGGGGAAGAAGGTGACTCTGGCTCACACCTTGGGTGACACCTTGTGAGACTATTAGGTTTTGCACTCATGGATCACAAGTCTGTATGTGTGGAGCTGCCACTGTGCATCCTCATGTAATGGAGGGAATATGACTGCATGCTTTCTACAGGAAAGCAGCAGCATCAGAGCTCAAAAGCGCTGCCACAAGGGAGGTGGGATGCTCTGCAGGACAAGTAAGCTTACATGCTTCTTTTTGCCATGGAGGAATGTGAGCTGAGAAAAAAAATGTTTTGCCTCTGAAGTATCCCCAGTGAAATGGTATGACTGTTTTCTTTTCAAAAACTAAAAACGAGAAGACTGCTTGACTGGTGGTAAAATAACCAACTCTGACACTAAATATAATTGTTTCTTAGTAATCTACCTTTATTAGTATCAGTTCTTTTCAAAACTATGGGGGAGATGGAGGTTCAGCATATTGAGCAAGGTAAGAGTGAACGAGTCACTTCCCCACAGAAGGCAAAGTTTCTTGGAATGTAAGAATTTCTGAATACAAAAATAAAGGCTGATTATAAACCCAAAAGAGACAAAAAAAAAAAACTGTCATGTAAACTGGCTGTGCAACCATCTGCCTTGGTTAGCTGTGGTAAGATTCCTGATATGTGCTTCAGCCCTTTGTTACTAGAAATATTGTTTGGGTGGGTTCTGTGTTTGACACACAAAGTTTCCCAGGCTGTAGACCACTCAATATGCCTGGGGGGGGTCTCCTAGTAGAGTGTGTGTGGCTTTAGAGACAGTGAGACTGTGATGTAAGTTTTAAATAGTTTATGTTAGTATGTTGCTCAAGAAATGTTATTGTATATGTCTGGGGAATGAATTCTTTTTAAAATGGCAAGTGGAGTCAGATTCTCTAAGCAAATGTAAAGGTGAAATAATTATGTTACAGGAGGTGAAAGCAGCCACAAGGCATGTACACTCTCTAAGGGGTTGTTGGAAAGGTCAACACTTGAAAGGTTGACACTGTCTTCAAAAAGGAATCTGTCAAAGTCAAAAAGGATGTTATTGTCATTCAGACAATACACAAAAAAAATGCACAGGTGAATGAAAATACATTCCTCCAAGCTCAATGCACAACAGAAACACAGAGAGAAATACACATATATAACAACAATGACAACACAGTGACTGAGCCAGCTGATGTGCAGAATGCATCGAGCTTCCTCAGCCATGCACAATTCCACGGACTGCAGCATCTCTTTCAGTCACACCGCCACCAATCTCTACCACACCATCACCGTCTCCATCTCTGTCTCCAGCAACATGTCAAGTCCGGTCTGGTCCCTCCAGCACCACAGACCAAAAATAAATTAACACACAACTGACATACAAAGTTAGCCCATTGCCTGAATCACTGAATAGAGTGCAACCACCGCTACACAAAGGCTCGAACAGCCAAAACCAGTCCAACGATCTATCCACCATCCTACCACCCATACCATTACCGGTTCCACCTCTGGCACCTCTAGCAGCATTCCAAATCCAGTCCAATTCCTCTGACCCAAAAAAATTCAGTCCGGTCATTACAACAAAACAACAAACATGTCAGACAAAAATCTGGCTTCTGCCCAACATGATCAGTTCAACTCACCACCGAGGCCACTGTAGGCCCAAACTTCAACTAATTAGTCCAATGTTTCTCAAGAAAGCAAAACATGAACATCACTGCTGCAGTCCACGACACACTCGACTACATCAAGAACAAGCCACCAACGGACCGCACATTGACAATTTACAGAGATTAAATATAACAACTTTAACATAAATAAATAAAATTAACAAATTTAACTAGAATACACAAAACAGACCTCGGGAGCCAGAGAGGCTGCTGCCACACAGGATGCCACCATCTGTCTCACTCATCTTGGTTATCCAGATGCAGTGGTGAAAATTGTTGAAGAGCATTTGGAATAAAACTAGACAGTGAGTCTTGTGGAAATGGCCATTCAGTTCTAGGATCAATTTACAGCCCAAATAATGTTTTTTGCATGATTTACAATTTTTTGTTAAACTTTTTGAGGTCTTAGGAAAGCTAAATTAAAATGTTGAAACAGTCCTGATAGATGAGGACAACAGTGCAGTCTCACATTCCTGTAGGGATAGAGCAGATTCACTGTCATAATTCATGACAAAGTGCAGCAAACTGTAAACTACCTCACAGAGGAACTGGGACTGCATGATGTTTGGTCGGTGCTGTGTCACAAAAGAAGAATTCACCTTCACGGTGCCTTCTACAGGTCATAGCAGCTGTCTTGACTTATGGTTTGCTTCAGACAGTATTCTCTCAGTAATTGGAGATGGGACTTGTTGTTTCTCCAGTCACTGTACTATGTATTTCAAACTGGAAACAGTGGAAGGGAACAGAAATAAATGAGCAGCTACAGTAGGTCCTTTGGTGTTCTTAGATGAGGTGGGAGATGAAGAATCATTTCCTTAGAGAAACCAGGGGATTCATGCTTCATAACCTAATCAGTTTTATCCCCAATCTCAAGATTTGGTGGAGATACTGTAAGTAGCACATTACTGCTGTCTGTTGGGAGAGCAAAGGAGATAGTATTGCAAAACAGAGAGAGAGATGAAGTGAGCCAACTGTGGGACTGCTGCAAGCATTTGTGCTTTAGAGATTCAGTGCAGTTCAGGGAGTACTTGCAGGAAAGGGGGATTAGCTAAGACAAATCTTTCAAAATTATATCTGGAATGGGTGGTTGAAAGAAGTTTGGTTATGGGAAGTAAGCCAGAATGGGTGCTTGCATGGATTTTAAACAGTTCTAAAATAAGATGTGCATAAAGACTATCAATGTGGCAGGGAGAGGTGTTACTAACCTCCCACAAGAAATAAGTATGGCTTTCAAGAAATTCTGAGAAGATCTTTATAGGGGGCCTTTTGTACCAACACAAGATTGGGCCATTAAGACATGATATATTTTTCTGCAGAGATAACATTCTTACCCTGAACAAGTCATAGGTAGGAGGCTTGAGTTCTTCCATTCTTTCATTACACTGAGGGAGGTGGACCTGGTCATTAAAGAAACACCAGAAGGAAAGGTTATGCGTCTAGATGTCCATAGAACTATTCCACCTGGTTCAAGAGGACCTTATGACAGTGTTAATTTTTTTAGGACAGCCAAGATAATAGACTACCTTTCCCTTCCTCCTCCTTGTGCATCATCTCAGTCATCCCAAATCAAAGAAGGACCCAACCAGAGTCAGTGAACACCACCTGGTCTCCCTGGTAACCCTTGATATTATGACCTATGTCAAAATCCTGGGGAGCCAACTGAGGAGACTTCTACCTGGTCTCATGCTTCCCATGCAGACAGATATGGGGGCTGAGAGAAGCAATGCAGGGCAGCTGAGAACCCTGCTACATTGTTGCTAACCCAAAAGGCAGACACAGCAATAACTTTCTTCATTGATTTTGAAAAAGCTTTGAAATGTGTGCTAGGCTTACCTCTGAATGGGAATGGAGAGAATGACCTTTCCAGGTTGTTACATCAGGGAAATGTAGGTGTGTGTGTGTGTGTGTGTGTGTGTGTGTGTGTGTGTGTGTGTATATGTATATGCATATGTGTATATGTGTGTGTGTGTGTGTGTATATATATATATATATATATATATATATATACACACACACACACACACACACACATATATATATATATATATATATATATATATATATATATATATATATATATATATATGGGTCCCCTACACATGATCGAAATTTCAGATAGAAATTATGCAGAATGGGCATCTCCATATAGTGCGGAATGGGAAGATTCTCATCTTCTGCACTGTAGTGCGATCTCGGAGTTGGTATATTTAAATTGCAGTGGGTGTGGGGGGTTCAGCCTGCTAACAATGTGTAAATAACTTTTCATTTTTTTTTTTTTTTTTTTTTTTTTCACATGTTCAAAATTTCAAAAGTCGAACATGTGGTCTCAGCCATATCGGTTTCGGCTTTCTGAAATTTTGGTCATGTATAGTAGACCCATACATATATATATGGGTCTACTTTAAAACTTTGAAATCTCATAACACTGAAATTCAAAACACTGAGACCATAACATTGAAACCCCAAAACAACAAAAACTCAGAACATTAAAACTTTGCTTCATAAGATTGAATACTACAACGCACATGTAAATAACATCCCCTCCACGTATAACAACACCAAACTAACAAACACACTTTTTACTACATTTCTGTGAGGGGGGTTCTGCCCCCACACTCCCTGTAAATTAAATATACCAACTCCAAGAAAACTTAATTTCCTAACCCCACTGTAACATGATCACCATACAGAATGTAAACATATGGATGTGTTGCTTTCATGGAAGTTAAATTAGTGTACTGAGAAGTACTGGGAGAAGTGAGTAGGGGGATAAAGTGTTTATTTTTGCCAATCTGTACGTGTTTTAGGCCATACAGGTAAGTGATTTAGACATTATGTTTACATTCTGTATGGTGATCACGATACAGTGAGGTTAGGAAATTAACTTTTTTCCACTGTAATGCTATCTTGGAGTTGGTATATTTTATTTACGGGGGTGTGTGGGGTGCAGGGGGGCTTGCCCCCTGCATATATGTAGTAAAAAGTTTGTTAGTTTGGTGGTGTAATAGGTGGAGGGGATATTATTTACATGTGCATTGTAGTTTTCAATGTTATGATGCACACTTTGTGTTTTGAGTTTTTGTTGTTTTGAGTTTTCAGTGTTTTGGGCTTACGATGTTCTGGTCTCAGTGTTTTGAATTTCAATGTTATGAGATTTCAATATTTTGAAGTAGACCCATGTATAAATAAATATATATATCCCTTCAGAAGATCCCCTTCAGAAGCTCGAAGTTTCAAAACTTCAAATTTTAATTGGCAGAGACCATAAGGTTGAAGTTTTGAAACTTCAAATGTTTTGAATGGCGATCACTGTACAGTGGGGAATGTGATACTGTTTTCCTCACTGTAATGCAATCTCGGAGTTGGTATACTTCTTTAGCAGGGGGTGTGGAGGGTGCAGTGGGGCTTGCCCCCCTCCCTGCAAAAATGTAAAAAAAAAAAAAAATTTATTAGTTTTCGAAGTATCAGAATTTTGATCTTATGGTCTTGGTCGTTTGAAGTTTGAAGTTTTGAAACTTCGAGCTTCTGACGTAGATCCATATATGTATATATATATATATATATATATATATATATGTATATCTGTTTGGATCTGCTTTGGCCGAACGAAAGTACAATCCACCGAAAGGTACTTACCAGAGCTGAATCCACTGAAACACCTCTTCAATGAATGAATGGACTCCTAAATTTCTTTCACAGGGAAGGAACCACTTGACCACCATGGTGAACTATGCTCTCTCTTCCGTGTAGTGTGATCTCAGAGTTGGTATATTTAAGTGGGGTGGAGTGTTTTCCTCCATTCGTCTGTTTTTCATGGTTGTCAAGTGGTTCCTTTCCCTATGAAAGGAATTTGGCAGTCCGTTTGTTTGTTGAAGAGGTGTTTCAGTGGATTCAGCTCAGGTAAGTAGCTTTTGGTGGATCGTTCTTTCGTTGAGTCATAGTAGATCCATATATATATGTGTGTGTGTGTGTGTGTGTGTGTGTGTGTGTGTGTGTGTGTGTGTGTGTGTGTGTATATATGTATATATATATATATATATATATATATATATATATATATATATATATATATATATAAAATAACCCTGTGGATAAAGTCCTCAGAAATGATGCATTATTGGATAAGTTTGCACTGGATAAAGGGACCAAGTAGAGATATACAATTTTCCTGTCCCTCTTTCTTTTAGAAGTCAAACCCCTGACAGTGGTACTGTAATCCAGCACTCTCAGAAGTGAATGGGTTTATACTGGGGTCAAAGTCAAATTTCTGCTGTTTACTGGAGATTACATGCTTTGGACCATATATCTGGTGCATGATAGCTTTGTGATTTAGGATACCTTACTGTCCTTTTGTTTCTCTTTCAGGACTGAAGATTAACATTAAAGACTGACTTGTTTCCTGTCAACCCAACTTGGGGGGGGGGGGTGCTTAAAACTTCAGGGCACAAATTGTGCTTTGGATGGTATAAAGAGACTTCATAGTACTTGTGAATTAAATTACTCCACAACCCCTTCACGATACTTGATTTTAACTTGACACTGTTTTGGATCATCTGTTTGTATGTGTCCATAATGTTAGGACAGGTGGCACTGCCTAAAATGTTTTACTTCCCATTCGTTTTCTGTGTTCTGTGACATATCTCTTGTGAATACACTCATCCTAGTCTCCTAACAGTAAACAACTGTTTTGATGTTTTGTGAGGAATAATGGTAGACACCAAGTCCTACAGAAGTTTTTCATGTGCCATTGGGAGAGAAGGAATTAGAGTGTCTTGCTTTTGCAAAATTTCTTGTATTTACAAATTCCTCATTTTGGTTAGACTTGGAAAGTAACCCTAGTGGCTAATTGGTGTAACATTAGTAACCTGCTACAATTTATATATATAAAAAAATGATGCACTCTATAGGTCAGACATGAGGCTTTAGGGTATGTAAGCAGAAGGCTGGCTGTTGGCAATCTTTGAAACCTCATCTCTCCTCCTGGGGGAAAGTCTCCCCGATTAATTGGGAGGTAGCTCAATGAGGTGGTATGATTGGGAAACTGGTGCTGTTACCTGTCTGAAAGGCAAACTGACGCATCCTTTCATTGTTTGGGGGAAGGAGACCCTGTCTTCTGTGAAATACCAGAAGTATATCCAGCTAGGAGATGCTATTAATAATCATCATCCCTATGAGTGGATGGCCGCCTTGTTACTTTGGCAAATAACTCTTTGCAGGAAAATGTAGATCAGTAATCAAAAAACTCTAATTTAAATTTGTAATTCTTCAAACAGAGGCCCACAATCTGCTTATCTAATTTACAGATGGATGTGTACATAAGCTGGTTGGTGTACCCTTGAAAGGTCCTCATTTGGCATTCTGTCAACTTGAAACTGAGAACCAAAAGAAAAAAAATCTTCTCAGAGCCGAAACTGAGAACCAAAAAAAAAAAAAGGTTCCTCAGAGCAGTTCTCTATAAAGCCCTCAACAAAAAAGTTTTATGATGCTGCTAAGCAGTGAACTATCAGTGGTTGCTTAACTGTAGCAAAAAGTTCCTTGCTGGAGATTTGACTCTGGAAAAATAAAGATTTTTCAGGGTTGGCAAAGAGCTATTATGTAGCAACATACTAGTGCCTTGTCAAACTGCGTCAAACCCCTTTGTTAAGCTGTAGAAAAGAGATACACTATCTTCTTGTTACAGTTCCTAGCACACAGAAACTGCAATTTAATGGCTGTTTAAGAGCTTGCCAGTGCAACTTGCAGGTGCTGATCAGCAGCTCTTTTACAATGCTGACCATACCCCCTATTAGCTTGTGCCCAGGGCATCCACCCACTTTGCCCTGCCCTTGTTACGGCACTGTTTGCAGAGCATCCAAAAGTGTTTCATCATTGGCTTAGGTTAATTCTATTTAATGCACATTTCCTGAGTAGTCTAAGTAGTTGAAAATTCAGCCGGATGTCCACTGAGGTTAGTTTCATAATTCATCTCTGAATTCACTGCACTTCAGTATAGGGAGAAACAAAACTTGCAGCAACTCTTATCCTCTTACATAGTTTCAGCCAAGCTTTTAATCTGCAAATTCAGACACATGATAGTTGTAAAGTCCAGATTAGAATGAGCCAGTAAAGCAGAGATAGTCATGCATAATTCCATATAAACTAGCGTGGCTTCACTGAGCAAGTGTGATCTTCAGGAAGCGTTTCCTATACATACCTCTCAAGCTCTTAGCTCAAGAAATCTGGACAAAGCCTGATGTAATGGGGGGACAATGCCCCCAAAATCAGGACACATTTTAAATATTGCTCTTATAAATTTAGAAAGTTGCTAGAATAACAGGATTTGTGTTAGCATGTATTTTCTGAAGGATATGAAGTCTGAAACTCAAATGCATGTCATTATTAAGTGACTTTAATCCTTAGATCATCCCAGTGAATTGTCAAAAAAAAACACAGTTTTTGTGAGGAACAGATCAAAAGTATGAGGCAGAAATCTGGGCATTCTCTGAAAATCTTTACATTTGAGAGGTATGGCTATGTAAAGTTGTGCTTTCTATGAATATTAAGAAAGCTCAATTACTTGGATTTGTGTTCCTGGCCTTTATCCATCTGTCATAGACTACTTTGCATTTTGACAAACAGCCTTAGGATCTGTAAGAATAGACTGGGACTGACATCCATGATTTCAGAGGTGCTAGAGGCACCAAGGAGGTATGTATGGGTACCCTTCTGCAGTCCACCCACTATACTCTGTGAGTACTTGTGGAAAGAGCTCTTCCTGTACTGCATTTAAGTCATGTGACCCTTCAGCTGTGTGCTGGGATTATAAATCAAAGATACATAACAATATGCATATTTAAGTATTATTGACATTGAACTGAATGATTTATCGTGGTGAAAACCGAATCATGTCTGTAATGAGATGTACAAGACTGTGTTATTTTGTTATATCTGTTAAATGTACATAGTTTCAGATGTACAGTATAGTTGTGTGACTCTCAGCTACTATGGTGAAGCTAAATTTTAGCGTTGTTTGGTTATTAGCAAATGCATTCATGAAATCATGGAAGGCTAATGAAAATACAATACCTTCAACGATTGCATTGACAACTATTTTCCATTGTTCTGTAGTATATTTCATTTTATATGCATCCGAATATAACTTACTTCAACCTAAAAACTTTTATAAATATACAAAATGTCTGTGTGTAACTTCAACTATATACTGCTGTGTAGATGTAATAAACCTTGAAACAGTCACAGTGTACTGGGATTTCTGTCATTAGTTTACTAATGAGATGCCTATCCTGTGTCACATGGATTTTTAAATCTTGCTGACACTAATGGTTCAGTGCTTTTCCATTAATTTCACGGATCCCAGTCTTATATTGATGATGATAATACAAAACTATGCTGCATGACTAGACTTTTCTATATAAGATTTGCTGTGCCAGAGTGAGCCCAAATAGAGCAAGCATTGCAGAGTTAATGGTAAAACCCAGAGGGACAGTCCCCTTTTTATATATATGCAAATAAGGTCAAAGTTTTATTGTGGTACAATCTGAACTAATGTTGCATGCCAAGCTCCAGTCTATGAGACTTTTCTCAAGGTGACTTGAAGTAAATCATTGATCTATCAGTGACAATGGATGGGATGGATGGATTTATCTGTATTAACAAAGTAATATAAAATAAACAACATTATAATATATTATAGATGCTATTTCTTTTGTTGTCTGTGCCAACATCCTGATAAAAATGATGTACTTGCTTTCTTGCTAACTGGCTGGATATCTTTTTAGCAGGTTTTCAGTCTGAGATTGGGTCTGTGGCGTAATATGAGGTGCAGGAGATCAGTACAAAGGAGTTCTTCGGCACTCTTCCTGCATGACCGGGTGTTATACTCCAGCTGACTTCTGGTTATGACTTTGAAACATTACTCATTGTAGCTTGCGTGAACATATGCTGCCAAACGTCTTTATCATTAGTTAACAGATGTAATAATAGCTAGAATGTCAGAGATCTCTATCTTGGGAGAAAGTTTATCTGGTTTCAAAGAAACTCTTGTCGCAGAATCTCAGTAACACTCTGCTGAAGTCATCAGCTAGAAAGACTGTCCCCTTTTTGCAATGAGGGAGTAATTCTTCATTTGGCATCAAGAGCTTTCCTGCCACCTCTTGTTAGCACTCCTCACTGACTAGAATACTGAGGCTACTGGAATATTTTTCTCAATGTCTTGCCTTTTGAGGGTGCTTTCTATTTTAAGTTGTTACTTTTCTTCAGAACTTTTGCTGCTGTTTCTCTGTCCTTAAAGTTAAATTTATGTTTTTGAAACTGCAGTTGATAACTGAGATTAGGCACTGAATCGTTAAGAGGGACAGCCAGGTCTTTTGTGTCTTCTACATTTGTCATTCCTAGTATATGGAAAAGTGATCCTGCCGTAGAAAATTCATTGCACTCACTAGCTTTTATTTGGTTGTGTGATTGTTTCTTTATTTTAGTTAACAAGGTAAACCCATTAGGTAAAAGTGGCTAATTTCATGGGCAGCCTGAGAGCATTGTCTGGTATAAAGTGACTTGCTCAGAGTCACACAGTAGGCAAATGAAGACTAACAGAATCAAACCCAGGTCTAAAGGAAGAAGCTCATTAGCAGCTTGTAGCATTAATTCTGTGCACTAAACTGCCATTCAAACTTTTAGAGAGAACAAGTAGAATATTCTAAACTCTCTGGCATGGACATGAGTGCAACAGAGAAATATTGGTCCTTGCAGCCTCCTTGGAGGTAAACACTTCTCATTTTTTGTCAGTCAGGTCATGAGAGAAGGAGTAATAGACATGTTGTTTAATAGTCACCATTCTGAATTCTAAAAACTTTCTCTTGGCACTGTCAATGAGAGGGAAAATCTGGGGTGAGGGAAGTAAGGATAACAGTAAAGCTCTGTGTGAACTGTATGGCAATTATAGTCATTGTCATGATGAGCTAGAAACAGCACACTTTTACTTCAGGGTGCATGGCAATTGCAAGGGTGTCTGGTAATGTGGCAACACACCTATTTTCTGCATGTAGACCCACCCACAACCCCTTGCCAGTCCCACCTCCAGCCTAGTACCTGTCCTGCCATCAGCCCATTTTTTTTTGTCAGAAAAAAGTACTTCTTAGCAATTGTGGGCAGTTAAAGGTATTTTTACATTTTTTCTGAGAATATTTGGTTTTACCACTGTCCCAAGTTTATGAATCCCAGACTTTATTGTAATAAACATGATGCTGCTAACTATAAACACATCAAACTGGCGTGCTTGACATATTCTATTTAGTTTGGCTTGAGGTGATGACAATATAGCAGGGCAGTCACATTATAGCAACCCATAGAAAAACTTTATACATGAATAATGTCAGATGCCAATCCAGCTACATAATACTAAATTATCAAATTTACAGATGAGAAAGACGGCAACTGATGAGCTTAGAGAATGTTTCTAAATAGACTTTTGATTTTTTACATTTATTTATTTATTTATATTTGTTGACCGGGAGTGTCCGACTGGACGTAGGTTCCTTTTCAGCGGATGCCCGGGGAGAAAAGCTCCACAGTTAAAATAAACAGACAGTAGTTACATTGGATTACATAGCGATTAACAATTTACATAGCAATTACTTAGAACATATTTACAGATGAAGAACATAGTACATCAGTAGACAACTAGAATCTTTATCTGTGAAGTACATAACAGACATTAACAAATGTTAAAATAAGAAGTTCCTGCTGTATAAGTACTAGGCTTATGAGCATCTGAGCTTGCTATAATCAAGGTAGTTAGTGGAGTGGAAAGAAAGGTAGTGGTTGGATGGGGTGGGTGATATTAGAGTGGGAGTTGCAAGGGCATAGCCAGCATGTTTTTAGGTGCGCTTTTAGTAAGGTTTTGAAGTGGGTGCATGATGGTACGGAGGTAATTGTGGGTGGGAGGGAGTTCCATAATTTGGCTATGGTGCAAGAGAATAGTGTTTCACCAGCAGAGTTATTGGCTTTAGTGATCTGTAAGTGATTTTTGTTTCTGGATCTTAGTGGTCTGGTGGTGCGATAGGGTTGGAGTAAATTCTGGAGGGATGGGACATTTAGTGGATGGTTTACTAGTTTGTGGGCGAGTGAGAGTTGATACCATTGAAGGAGGTCAGGGAGTTCAAGCCAGCCCAGTTCAGCAAGTGAGAGACAGTGGTGACTACGGTAAGATGCCCCTGTGGCGAATTTGGCAATTTTGTTGTAGCAGGTCTCTAGCTTGTTTAGATTGCATTGCCTTAGGTTGGTATATATTGGAGAGGCATAAATAGGGTGGAGATAAGGTGGGAATTTGCTGTTGAAATCTTTGCTGCTTTGGTGAGAAGATGCTTATTTCTGTATAACGCTCCTAGTTTTTTGTGGACTTTTTTATGGTCATGGATATGTGAATGTCAAATTTTAGTTTATTGTCTATTTCCACTGCTAGCAATTTGGTGTGTTCAGTTGGGTATATAGTGGTGTTATCTTTTGCTGTGATGTTAAAGTGAGAGTTGTTTTGAGTATGTTTGGTGGGTTGGAAGATGAGTAGTTTAGTTTTGTTTGGGTTGAGTATTAATTGGGCATCGGATAACCAAGTTTCAACAGAGGAAAAGGCTTCCGGTGACTTTTTGCAGTTTGGGTAGGGACTGGGCTGAGCAGATGATGGTTGAGTCATCTGCGTATTGTATGAGTGTGTCATGTTTGGTGGCAGAGGCTAGATTATTGGTGAAAACAGAGAAGAGTAGGGGTCCAAGGATGGATCCTTGGGGAACCCCTATGGAGACAGGTAGTTGGGGAGATATGTCATTCTGACATACAACGGATTGTTGGCGGTCAGACAGGTAACTCTGAAACCAGTTGGTGACTGATTGTGAGAAGGATAGGTTATTGAGGACAGAGATAAGTTGTTTGTGTGGGACCATGTCAAATGCTTTAGATAGGTCTAGGAAAGTAGCAGAGGAGAGATAGCCATTGTTTTTATGCTGAAGGATAGTGTTAGTAAAGGAGAGTAAGGCAGTGGTGGTGCTATGGTTTGGTCGGAAACCATGCTGAGTATTGGAAAGGAGGTTGTTAGTAAGGAGGTAGTGTGAGACCTGAGAGTGTATGCATCTCTCTAGTATTTTGGAGAGTGGAGAGAGAATAGCTATGGGGCGGTAATTGGTTAGTTCTGTGGAGGGTACCCTGTAAGTTTGGTAGAAGATACTTTAACTGAAGTTCTAGACGAGTGGGGGAAAAAATATACACCCCTTCTTGGTAAAGGCTTGGACAAAAACAAGAAAAATGTTTACAGACATGTGGGGGAAACTGGAAAAGTGAACAATATTAATTACGAACAGACCTGTATTGTACAATTTAGTCCTTTATGCCAACAAATCAAAAAAGTAATGCAGAAAAACTGGAGTATTTTTAAAGTAGATAACGAGGTGTTTAAAGCAGTGGGAGACGAACCTTCTTTTACTACTAAAATAGGACTAAATATTAAGAGAACTCTGGAGAAGGGACAGGTTGTGCCCCTACACAAAAATAAAAACAATGGTAAAATGGGTACTAGACCTTGTGGTAGATGTAAATATTGTATTTATATTCTACAAGAACCAGTAATTTATTTGAACAATATAATGAAGAATACTATTTACCCTAAGGGGGGAAATTGTTGTACCAGTAGTTTAGTGTATATAGCCAAGTGCAACACATGTAGTTCATACTGTATTGGGAAAACCGAAAGAACTTTAAAAACTAGAATGTATGAACACCTGTATGACATTAAAAACAAAAGAGAAACCAATGCACTGTACAAACACAGTGTTATTTGTGAGAATCATACAGGTTACAAGTTTGCAATACTTGATTGTGTGAAGCAGGATGTCAGAGGAGGGGACTGGCAGAATTTTTTATGTAAAAAAGAACTTATGTGGCAGCTTAGGTTAGCTGCCAATCTTCCCCCTGGTTTAAATGGATATTTGAGTATTTACCCAGTTTTAAAGGAAAAAGCAGAAGCTACTTAGTAATTCTAACATGTATTACCATTTCTATTTTTTAAAATTACTGTGGCATTTTTTCTATCTACTGATATATGTCAGTATAAAACATACATAAAAAAGTGTTCCATTTAATATTTTCTCTAATTGTTTTGGATTTTTCAGTAACCTGTCACTGTATTCAAACCTTGCTGTTACACTCAAGGAAAACTTTTTCTTTAAAAACTTTTATTGTTTAATTGATCTAGTAACCTCTTGGTAGGTAATGATGCAGTTTATTGGTCCTTTAATAGTATTTAAGAATGTGTTTTGTGGCTTCTTAGTTGATTCTGAAGAAGTCAAGGTTTTTATTGACGAAAGCACTCAATTCTTATGTGATTTTATGTTAATAAAAGAGCACCTCGGACTCGCAACTTTAGTGCTGGTTTTTTTGTTTACTAGTAGTTCTGTGGAGGGTCCGCCTTTGTGGGCATACTGTCACCTTGTTTAATATTTTCTTGCAAGATAAACAAGTTGCATCTGAGCAGTACATTTTAAGTTCAACTCAAAATGCCACTCTCGTTTTTCTGAAAATGTTTTACGTTGCTGTGCTAATTTTACAATTAGTTCTGTCACAGGGTGTCAAGACCTGTTTTTATGGCATCATCTTCAAGATCAATGTGGTCCTCCAGGAGCCTTTCTGAATAGGACACGGACAGAATGATGAGAAAGTTCCTGAGAACCCAAATCCATCTGGGGGCTCTTCCAGTTCCAAACCCTGTCAGAGGGTCAGGATATGCTCCTTCTTCCCCTATGATTGTTACTCCTTCCCAGTTCAACCTTTGGGTTTCGGATGTGTGAATATGAGCATATCCTGGCATTTACTTATGTTGGATCTGAAGGACTAGACTTCATCAATGACAACTGCTGTCTGTCCCAGTTGACGCTGAGTGCCTCAGATCTCAATGGGTCTCAGAGCAAAGAGGTCGGGGCCAGAGTCATGGGGTCAGGGTTGACTCAAAACCTTTGGAGCTGTCTCCTCTCTCAGCATTTTGGTCCTCTACAGCTTGGCCCTGGGTTCGGCTTCAGAACCAAGCTGGATGTGTTTAGGAGCTTGCTTTTGTCAGGATCATTGGTTCCTACAGGAATAGTGTCAGAACTTGTCTTGGCATTGGCTTTCGAGGCCTTTGAGAGAGTACACTCTAAGTGTAAAGAAAGGTTTCCATTCCTTGCTTAGATCTTCCTTTGCCCCAAGGAGATCATATCTTCTCACATCACTTCATGTTAGGACAGACAATCCCTTGGAACAATTCACATTGTGTACTCCCCATCTACTTCAGTATCTTATTTTATTTATTTATTTTATTTATTTTACATTTGTTAACCGGGTTAGTCTGGCTGAGCTTTTGGCTCATTTTCAGCAGAGACCCGGAGAGAAAAGCTCCTCAGGACTAGAAAACAATTTATTAAATTTTAGTAACATAGTAATAACAATCAGCATGGGATCTTACAAGCAGAGACCTGGAGAGAAAAAAAGCTACTCAGGCAATTCAGTAATGCAGAGTATTAACAATTGGCAGACAAGTATGTGAGTTGTTACAAACAAGGTTTTAAACAATTAGCAGAAGAAAATGTGACTAGTTACAATATTATTTATGCTGCTTAGAGCAAAATGAGTTAATAGGCTAATGCTTATTTAAAGTGGGTAGGATCTAATTGTATAGGAGTTTGGAAACAAGAAAGGAAAGTAAGAATGGCTAGTAGGAGATGTAGGGGAGGTAGAGTAATGTAAGTCAGTGAGTTTATCTAGAAGGAGTGGGTGAGAGACAATGTCAAAGGCTTTAGAAAGGTCAAGGAATAGTCATGAGACAAGTTTATTGTTATCCCGAGCTAGGGAGTCTATGTTGATGAATGATATGAGTGCAGTAGTTGTACTATGCTCGGGAAGGAAACCATGCTGTGTGGGTGTGAGAAGGTTTTCCTGGTGAAGATAATGCATTACCTGCTTGTGAATGCATTTCTCTAGGATTTTTGAGAGTGGAGAGAGTATGGCAATCGATCTGAAATTGGATATGTCTGAGGATTTGCCGCCTTTGTGAATGGGTAAAGAAATCCTTCCATACAGTGTGGACATAGGATTCAGAAATGGATTGGTTGATTAAGATGGATACAGGATATGCAAGAGGTTCAGAGGCAATGTGCAGGAAGTAAGAGGGTAGCTTGTCAACAGATGGGGAGCAAGGTTTAAGTTTAGAGAGTAATGACTTTGCATAGTTAGTTGATACTGCCTTTAGAGAGGAGTTAGGAGGGTTTGGAAGAGGTGTAGAGTTTGTGGGGGTGCTAGTGTTGTTTCTGGGGGGGATTTATTATGGAGGTTATTGAGTTTATAAAATGATTGTTAAATTTGTTAGCTATGTCTTCAGGTGTTGCATTGAGACATGGGTTAGGAGAGGAAGGGTTTCCTGGATGAAGAGTCTGTTTAATAGAGCTCCGGAATTCCTTTGGGTCTGTTTTGAGATTAGAGGGAGAATTGGCGTAGAAGTTTATTTTGTCTTAATGGATGATTTTTTTTTTATTTCTGAGTGCTTTATATTTCTGAAGAAGAGAAGGGGTCCTAGTTTTAGTCCACATTTTCCAAATCCTATCCTTTCATGAGGGTTCTGGTAGATTTAGTGAGCCAGGGAGCAGTATTAGATTTGATTCTAATTGTGCGAAGAGGAGCAAGGGAGTTAAGAATGTTTAGGATTGTAGTGTTGAAGGAGTGGACAGCTTCATCTAAAGGAAGAGTGGTGAGGTAAGACCAGTTAATTTTGGAGAGTTGGTGAATAAAGGAGTTAGGACAGAAATGTGAAAGTGAGCGGGTAGTAATAAATTTGTTAGGTTTGGTAAGGTGGGGAGTATGTCTGGTAACTGTTATAGGGCAGTGGTCACTGAGGGTATTTGGAAGGGTTTGGGAGTTATGATAGTTTTGAGGGTGGGAGACCAATATCCAGTCAAGAAGAGAGCTAGGTAGGTGAGATTTATTAATGTAGGTTGGGGTTGTGATTAGCTGCTCAAACCCATGTAGGTTTATACAGGAAGTAGTGTTGGGAGCTTGTATTGTAAGCCAATCAATATTTACATCTCCCAGTATAATTATTTTATTGTGGATGGTATGTGAGAGGTGAGATAGGATGTTCTCAACTATGTTAATATCACTGGGATAATATAGATTGCTGTGACAGTTATGGTGTTAAAACTGTTACGTTTGAAGTTGGTTAGTAGGAGTTCAGCTGGTGAGAAGGAGGGTAAGTCTACTGTGGGACTGATTTGGGAAAAACAGTTGGATTAGAGTATGGAGACTCCTCCTCCTTTTCTTTTAGGTAGATCTAATCTAAGGATATTATAGCCAGGAGGGATAATTTCACTGTCCAGATGGTATGGTTTTAACCATGTTTCAGTTAGGGTAACTATGTCAGGATTATAGTTAGCTATCCAAGCATGGAGTTCTTGAACTTTATTTACAAGGCTTCTGACGTTGATAGAGCAGAACTGTACTTGTTTTTGTGGGTTGGAAGGTTTAGATACTGGGGGTTATTGTTCAGTGTAGTGTCTGTAGGGCCTGTGTTAGGATGAATGTCACCAGGTAGAAGTAGAGGTTTGTAATGGCGTTTTAATTTAAGTAAGTAGGCTTTTTTGTTTGTTTTAAAGGGGAGGGAGGAGATTTTTTTATTTTGGGAATGGGAGTGGTGGGGGAAGGAAGGAGTGACAAATTAGTAGATAGGGTTGTGGTGTAGTACTTGAGTTAAGAGTGGTGTTTGAGGGATGGAAATAGGGGGTAGGTAATTGTGAATGATAGGAGGTGAGATGATAGAGTATAAGGGGTAGAGAAGGTAAGAGTATAGTTTGAGTTGTAAGCGACATGTCACTTTATGGGATGTAGAACAGAGGATGATAGGAAGGGGTGGGAGTAAGGTATAGTAGTCTTTGATAGTGGATAGTAGGTATGTGTGGGGAGGAGCAAAGAAGGGAGGTAGTATGAGAACAGGAAGTAGAGGGGTGGGGGATTTGGGAGGAAGTGAGGGGGTGTGGTTGTATGGATAGGTATAAAGATAATGATATTGGGGGATGGGTGGGTGGGATTGGGGTTGGGAGGAGAGCGGAGTGGGGCTACACCTTCCAGATAGAACTTAGCATAAAAAAACTATCAGTTAGTCCAGGGACACTTACTAGAGATGCTACACCTGGAGGGCTTTCAGTCGCAATTAGAGCAAATATGGCATCCAGGGTTTTTAAAACCTTTGGTGTGTTGTACCTGAGCAATCACTTGGTGGGGGGGGGGGGGACCATCAACTGGAATTTAAAGTAGCAAAGGAGAATCCAAGGCACTCTGCTAACCTAGCTAGTTATCAAAGGACAGCCAAGGAAATAAGGTAAACATACAGGCACCCTTGTTCAAGGACTGGAAGGTTTCTCCAAAAACAACTATGTGTAGGAGTACACCACAGATAGAGGTTATATGCTGCTTACTAGTCTGCAATGGCAGATTTTATTCTCTTTTATATTTGTATCCCCCTTAGCTTATTGTGCTGCACACAATGTAGCTAAAGACAACAAGCCATGCCATCTTCCCCAGAGTATCCCACTGGAGAGGGTTACTGAAAGCATTTGTGCAAAAGGAGCCACATGGACTCCCCTCAAGAGACCGTCACCAAAGATACCAATTTCGATGAAAGGAAGGGGTCTCCTAGGTCTCCCCTTGTAGATGTCTTCGATGAGATCCTCAAACTACACAGAAAGAAAGGGGGGTCCATTGATGCCCCTCAATTTGTATTCCTTGACAGTTTTGGGGTTGGCCCATCAACCCCTTAGGTAGTACCTCCCACTGATGAATTGGTTGACCTGGTTTCAAGATGAGCAGAGAATGAACCGGCCATAGTTGAACAGATTCCCTGGAAGCCTGACAAAATTCTAGTTTCCCCTAAAGATAGGCCCTTTAGGAGCAAGGGTCCCACTGTAGATTCTATGGTGGTGGCAGCCACGGCATCCACCAAAAAATGAGCTTGTTGATGAGAATGTCACTGTTCATCCTCCCAACAAGGAGTCCATGCCATTGGACAGATTAGGCAAGAAAGTTTATGCCTCAATGATCTTTGTTGCCAGGGCTCTGAACTATCTGGCACATGTTACATGCTTTTGGATGGACGTGAAAGAACTGTCTAAATCCCTCTTTGGGTCCTTTTCTGTATAAGGTAAAAAAAGCAGTCAACAAGCCCTTGGCCAGCCTGCAGTTCCTGCCAAATGTGTCTATGCTCCTTATTTCTTATGTAGCCGATGCCATGTTGAGAGCAGCAGGCATTGAGATAGCTGTACACTGGCATGCCTGGATGCATCTCTGCAACTTTGCAGAAAACTTTAAGATGTCTTTCATTAATGCTCACTATGACCGTCTACTTTGGGCCTAAAATTAAAGAGATGCTGTCTAAAAGCTAGGAAGGGGGTAAGACATTGTCTGTCATTGCAATACACTTTTCTACCCCTTAGTGGACCTTCTTTAGGAACTAACTAAAACACACTTCCACAACATATCCGCCTCTCTAGTTCAACCCAACCCGCTCCACTACTTCAGGATAAAACTTTTCCCCCCTCAATTAAATACTACAAACCTCAACTAATACCTTACTGTCCACAACTATTAAAGACCAAATCAAAAATACTACTACCCTTCCTCAACTACCTCGGCTTAGCAGGGGACATACACCTGGACCAAATACTTCCTCTAGTCCCATTCTCCCAGTAACAAGCAATAAAACCAACCATAAATGCCTCAAATTCTTCACCATCAATGCCCAAAGTCTAAGAAATAAAGTAGCCCACTTTCATGCTTGACTAAACTACAACCTACCCGACATTATAGCCATCTCAGAAACCTGGCTAAAACCTCATATTTGTGACTCTGAAATCCTCCCTCCTGGATTCCAATCCCTCAGACATGATCGCATAAATAGAAAAGGGGGTGGGGTAGCCTTAATCTACTCTAACCTGCTATCCATCACTCCCTACCCCAATCCTATCCCTCCATTCAACAATGCCGAACTAGTAATAGGCCTACTAAAAATAAATGACCACAAAAGCATTTGTATCATTGCCCTCTACATCCCCTCTGGTAATAACACCACTACTCTTGAAGAAATTCTCCTCTGGACCTCTACCAATATTAAGCTATAGACCTTCATACTTGGAGATGTAAATATCGATTGGAATAAAATCAACAACTCTAATCCCACCATATCCATCAATCTATTTAACTATACCCAACTAACTAACTCCATTACCAGACCCAACAAAACAAACCCCCCAGGTACCACAGTAGACTGGATCCTAGTATCCCATCCTATTAAAGTCTTAAACTCTGGCATTATACCTGACCCTATAGGAGACCACTTCCAGCTTTCATACACCGAGCTACCCACTCCTCTCCTCACCTACACCAATATATTCACACACATAACCTCACAAACTTTAACTTCACTACTTTCTGTGAATCCCTAAAATAAACAAAATAGAACACCCCTAAAAACTTTTCCACTAGACAATGCCGTATAATTTTTCAACTCAACCTTCTTAAATGTCCTCAACTCCCTAGCTCCACCAAGAACAAAAAGAGTAAAAACCAAGACTATGGCTAGCCAAAGATACAAAAAACTTATGCTACAAAGAAATAAATCCTGGAAAACATACCATCAAAACAAGCAGCCAGAAACTTTTCTTAAATATAAACAACTCCGCAACCTCACTAAAAAACAAATCATCAAAGACAAAACATTCTACTACATCAAACTCCAGTCTAACCAATCAAAAAACCCCAAACATTTCTGGAATTCCATTAATTCTCTTCTCAAACCAGGTACCAAAAACAACCCCTGCCTTGCCACCAGCAAATCTGATCCTGAAATAGCCTCTCTATTCAACTCCTTCACCAAATTCATAGCAGAACTGACCAAGACCTTCCCTAACAATAACCCTTCCCCTCAACCTATCCAATCTTCCTCATCCCCTACACAGCTCTCTGCCCCCAATCCTCCTCCAATATTTGAACTTAAACCCATCTCAACCTCCCACATGAAAAAATTACTCTAAATTAAAACCATGCTCCAATGCCCCTGACAATATCCCATCTTCTTTCCTAAAAAGAGTCACAGATGGTATTGCTCTCCCCATTAGCATCTTGATCAATAGATCCATGCAGGAATCTTATGTGCCCAAATTATGGCATACTGCCTTTATTCTACCTCTCCATAAAGGATACAAAAACAATAGCATCTCTAACTACTGCCCCATAGCTATCCTCTCCCCAATCTCACAACTTCTGGAAAAATGCATCCACCTTAAGCTTATGCCATTCCTAGCCAATCACCAACTAATCACTCCAACCCAACACGGCTTTTGACCTGGCCATAGTACTATCACTGCCCTTCTCTCCTTCTTAGTCACAATAAATCTTGCCCGTGACTCTGGAAAATAGTATCAACACTTGTACTAGATCTGTCCAAGGCATTCGATACCATCTCCCACACCCATCTCTTGAACCTTCTTTCTAACCTTAATCTCTCCCAGAATACCTTATCCTGGTTCTCAAGCTACCTCTCTGACAGGTCTCAAGCTGTGAAATCGGGGAAAGGCACCTTAACCTTCCTTCCAACCCCCACTGGGGTACCCCAGGGAACCATACTCGGTCCAATGCTATTCAACATCTTTATTAATAATTTCCACAAAGCCATACCCAACACCAAAACTGTACAATATGCAGACGATTCAACTTTAGTCTGCTGCACCTCAAACCTCTCAGAGCTTCAAACAGTAACCCAAACTGCTTTCTCCACCACTGAAAACTGGATGCTCCAAAACCACCTCTCACTAAATGCCAATAAATCCAAAATACTATTATTCTCGCCCTCAAAAGCATTCCCTCTTGATAAAAACTCATTCCAAATTATTAGCCAAAACAACTCTACTATAGAGGTTGTTCCCTTCGCTAAATTACTTGGGTTAGTATTGACGAACACCTAAAGTTTGACACTCACATCCAGCAAAACATTAAGAAAACCCATATAAAACTTGGTATGCTATACAGAAACATCCACTTTCTCTCTCCTTCCACCAGACAAACTCTCACCACTACCTGTCTTCTCCCCTCACTAATGTATGGCGCTCCTCTACTAACAAACTTATCTGCCTCTCTCCCCTCCAGATTGGAAGTCTGTTATAATAAGATTTCTAAATTTGCAACCAAAGCCAAATTCTCCTCCCATCATTGTACTGCCCTTCATTTGTTAAATTGGCTTGAACTCTCCAACCATCTAGACTATCTCCAAATTACTACATCCCACAGACTAATTTTTCAACCTAAGTGCCCAGCACTAACCTACATCCTTCAAACTTACACCCCTCAGAGAACTCTAAGATCTACTCACCAAAACCTAATCACTGTCTGCAAACCCATTCGTCCTGCTGGTCAGCTTCTTCTATCCTTTTCCTTAGCTAAAAAATGGAATTCTCTAACTTCCTCCTAAGGACTTGTGAAAACTTTGAAAACTTTAAAACTCAGCTTCATTTCTACCTTTCCTCTAACAGGAAATGCAACTGCACTCTCCCCACCTAGCCTAATAATCAATCCACCCCTTAAACTCCTGACTAACTCTGAGTACAAGCTAACCTAACATAAATGTACATATTGTAAATAACATAATTGTATGTATTATAATTAAGCCATCCCACCTTTTTTCCTCTTTTCCTTCTAAGACTTTATTCTCCCTCTCAATTAAGTTACCACTGCCATCCTAAATAGTTAGATACTAGGTAACCAAAGAATTTATTCCTGTTCTCTAGCATGAAGTGAAATTGTAATTGTGTCTTCTTTACTATGATTGTATATGAAACTAAACTATGTAATGCGGAGCTTTTCTCCCTGGGCCTCCACTGAAAATGGGCTCCCTGAGCCCACTGGACCTCCCCGGTCATCAAACTGGAAATAAATAGTTTCGCAAGTCCCAAAGTTTTGCCCTGGATGCTTCTAGCAATAGAATACCCCAGAGGGAGAGAAGGAATAATCATAATGGACATTGCCCTCTGAGGAGGACAGCAGAGTTAAGGCTTTCGGGGACCCTTCTCTGGCATGCCTTTTCAGTGCTCCTGAACGGTTACCTGACTACTGCACACTGGAGGCAGTTGGGGCCGGGCACTTATTTCTGCTCTCCATGGCATGGACATCCATCACCTGAGGTGTATGGGTGCAGAGAATCATAACCAGCTGTATAACCCCCTTTCTTTCCATTTCCCTTGTCCAAGAAAACTTCCCAGTGTCCTTTCTTTCAAGGGAAGGCTGCAGCACAAGAAATAAAAAATCTGTTAGACAAACAAGTCATCCAAGAAGTCCCATGAGACTAACATGGTCTGGAGTTTACTTTCTTTTTGATGCCAAAGAAAAACAGGGACCTCAAGCTTATTCTGGAACTTAGTTATTTGAACCAGTATGTAAAACATATTACATTTTGGATCGTCGTGCTTCTTTTCATCCTACCTTTGTTGGGAAGGGGAAGATTGGACATGGTCATTAGACCGCCAGGACACATATTATCATTTGAAAATGGATAGATGCTCCAGAAGGTTTCTCTGCTTTTGGCTGGGGGCTATTTACTTTGAGTTCAGGGCCCTATCTTTTGGTCTCATGAGAGCCCCTTTGGTGTTCACCAAATGCAATGCAGTGGTTGCAGCTCATCTCAGGCTGCATGGGTTCCGAGTGTTCCCATTTCTGGATGACTAGCTCGTGACCACTCCTACCTGGAATCTTCACATTCAATTCAAGCCAGGGACTCCTTGCTAGATCTTTGCTCCCAGTTGGGAATGACAGTTAAACTCACAAAGTCAAAGCTTCAGCCAGTTGAAATGATAAAATTGATTGGTGCCCATCTAGATACCCAGCTACTGGTAGCCAGATTATCATAATAAAAAATTCTTGCTCTTCAATGTCAGGTAATGGCTGTATTCTCCCATCAAAACACACTAACAAAATCTAGTCTACGCTTTCTGGGCTTGATGGCAGCTTCCTTCATTTTAGTAGTCCCTTGTAGTTCATTGGTTAGTTAGATGCCTGTCAACGAACTTTCCCAAGTCCCTCACTCAGATTTGCAGGAATCATATTCAGTGTTGGCTAGACTTTCCAGTAGTTTTGCAAGGTTGACTATTTTGTTCTCCCTTCCACCCAGGCTACAGTGACTACAGATGATTCTAGCTGGAGGGGGAGGGCATTTCTTGGGAAAGATGGTCCAGGGCACATAATCCCCTTCTCAGGGGCCAGTCTTCTTATCAATGTCCTGGAGGTGAGGGCATTCCTCCTAGCATTACAGGCCTTTCAAGATTCCCTTTGCAGGAATGTGATTGTCATACAAACACACAATATGTTGTGATTGGTACATTAACAAACGGGGTGACGCATTCTTTTCCACTGTTTCGAGAAGCCATGTTAGTTTGGCAGTGGGTGATGTCTTTTAACCTCTTTTTGATAACAATGCACATCCTGGGGAAGTCCAATGTATTGGCAGACAAGTTGAGCAGATCTATTCTTTTACCTCACAAGTAGTCCCTCAACCCATTAGAGGTGAAACAGATTTGCAACCATTAGAGATGACCTTGCCGATACCTATTTTCCACCTCCTCCAACACTAAATGCAGCAGTTACCTTGCCCTGATTCTCCAAGAGGGAGAGTTCTCAATGGGCCCTCTTGTCCACAATTGCTCCCCCGCTGTCCTTCATGCTTGTTCACAACTGCCTCCCCCTCCTCTCTCCTTCATGCTTATCCTGTCACTTCCTTCATACCAAAGTTTCTGCAGAAAGCAATATGGAGTAAGGCTACAGTGATCGTCATAATCACCTTTTGGCCTCAACAGATGTGGTTTCCCTTTCTCTAGTCACATCTGATTTGCCCTCCATGGGTGTTGAACTAAGCTCCAGATCTTCTCTCTCACTCATCTCAGAATGCCTTACCCGGACTTTAAAGCCCTGAAGTTAACTGCAGTTTCTCCAGTTTCTGTGATGATTAGAAAGTCCAGGCTTTCATATCAATAGTAGGAATATAGATCCTTTTTCAGCTCCTTTTCTGATGTTTTGAATTTTCTGGCTATCCTTTTTCATGATGGAGTTACTCTACATTTAAAGTTCAGTTTGCAGTCATTTGCAGTTTTCATGTTAGAGAAAAATCTAAACGCCAGTTGCTTCTTTGAAGTTGTCTATGGTCTTCTTAAGGGGCACCTTCCTTCTCCAGCCTCCTTTCAGGGACCCAGTCTCACCATGGGACATTGAGGAGACCTCCATTTGAACCTGCAGCCGCAGTTAAATGTCTTTTTTGGAAAACATTGTCTGTTGTGTCAGTTACATCTGATTAAAGGGTTTTGGGACTTCATGTCCTTTCTTGTAAGCCCCCTTACTTGGTTATCCACAGAGACAGGGTAACAATGAGAACAGATCCTCCTTTCTCCCTAAGGTACCCTCTGAATCCTCGCTGAACCAGTCCATCAATCTTCCGTATTTCTTTCCCAGTTTTCTAATAAAGTTGAATACATGCTACATCTTTTGGATGTACATTAACAGCTCAGATTTTATTCCAGCAATTGCTTTTTTGGCAGCCACCATAATTAGACTTAGCAAGGCCTCAATTTCTAGGCAATTCTGATTCTGTATCACAGCTCAGAAATAATTTCCATAGTTATACCCATTTGCTCATCCAGTATTTCTAAGAGAGTAATCTGTAGGGAATTTTTAAAGTCTGCCAACTTGTTACACTCACAAAAAATATGTTCCCAATTACCTGTTTCTTCCCCATCACACCTCTAACATTTGCTGTCTACCTGAGGAAAAATCCTTTGGAGTCTACTTGGGGTGGAAACATACTTATGTAAACATTTCCAAGCAAAGATCCTAAATCTTCTAGACTTTGTTGCATATTTGGGAGATATGCATATATCCCCTCATTGTTTCTTTGTGTATTGCTTACCCAGTCTCTCTTCCCAATCCTTTCTAACCTCCTATGATCGATTCTTGCAATATTTTATATGCTGTACTAATTATTCCTTTTTAACAGCGGCTTCTGTTCTAGATTCTACTAAAAACTCTAATAGTGCTGATCTTTCACTTAGGATCCCCCTGTTTCTTTCTCTATGCCTATACTCTGATATTAAGACTTGATAGGGAAGGCAGTCTCTAGCCTGCAGTCCAAATAAATTCTTTGCCTCTTCAAATTCTATTACATTTCCCTCTAATTATTTGCTCCCAATACCTTGGTTTTTTTGCTAATTTTCTCCAGTAAATTCCAGCTACTCTTGAGTATTGTCTGTATGCCTAATTGCAGCCATCCCTATTGGCAGAATCTCCTTTCTCCATTCCTGTGTTGGTTTAGTTCTTAGAATACGTTCTGCTATTTTATGAATATTATATTCCATATGGTTATTGTTATTTTCCTTTAGAATCTGCATCCAAAGTCCCTGTCCCTCCTTGTTTCTTTAGCTTCCCCCGTTTCATCATCATCCCTTTCCTTTATGAGTTGCAGCTTTTTGTTTGTGCTATATGTAAAGGAGCCTTAACTGTGTAGCTCTGAAATGCCCCTTCAAATCAGGTAATCACAAAGCACCTTGTTCTATTGGAAGAATCAGTTTGCCCCACTTGACTCTTGCTATCTTCCCCTCCCGGTTAAAATCCTTCAGCTCTTTATTAATTGCTATCCATAACTTCTCTGGTTGATAAAAAAAATATGCCTGGCCTGTGTATAAAACTAAAGACCTGGTCATGCCTTTATCATATAATGCTTTTGCAGCTGAAAGCCCTCCCAGTGTAGTGTCTCTATACCACTGAGCACCTGGTCGCCTCTGGTCCCTCCCCCCTCTGTTTGTGTGAGCGAGGACTCTTCTCACTCCAGCTAAATGCAAAGGAAACTCTAACCAATAATCATCAAAAAATAAAAACTGCAGCCCCAACTTTAACTCTGGGAACCCTGCCCTTGCCACTTAACGGGTAGTGTAGGTGCCTGCTTTTGTGACTACTGTTATGCCTTGTTAAAATCTGTTAAAATCAGCTACAGTGCATACCCCAGGGGTGACAGCTGCAAACCTTATTCCTCTTAGCCCCCCCACCCTTTTCATCCATTTCACTGTTGATACATTTTGCTTATCTGTTTTATGTTAAGTTATTGAGCCCCTGTCAGTAGTCATAGCCTTCAGTCCCTACCCCTCAGTACGTATTCTTCATTAATTAAGCACCAAACGAAAGTGCAAAGTCTCAAGCTACTTTTATTTTTAGCTACATAGTATGCAGCAAACTAAGAGCAAAGGGGAATAAAAATGTAAAAGAGAATAAAAGCCACTATTGCAGACTAGTAAACAGCATACAACTTCTACCTGTTGTGTACTGTTACTGATAGTTTTTCTTACAGATGTCTTCCAATCCTCAAACAGGGTGTCTATGTTTACCTTACATCCTTTGCTGTCCCGTGCTAATCTGCTAGGTTTGCACAGTGCCTTGGATCTCTCCTGCTACTCTTTACTCCTGTTTGACTGTTTCCTCCACCCCCAGCCCCCCCAAGTGATTGCTCAGGTACAACACACCAAAGGTTTTAAAAACCCTGGACTCCATCTTTGCTCCACTTTTGCAGCTGAAAGCCCTCCTGATGTAGCGTCTCTAGTAAGTGATATTGTTATTTTTCTTCTTTCTCTCAATGCTCTGTTCCACACTGTAAACTTATTCTCCCCACAGAGTGTTACAATAATTTCTGTCTAAGGCAGCTTACCAGTTTTTTTTTTTTTTAATTTTCACTGGTATAGTTTATATTTGGATATTAGAAGCTTAGGGTTTTGTTTTGCTGACTTCCATTTTCACTAAACCTGATTCAGAGCTCTTCAAAATGATAGTGCTAAGGAAGTGGTACTCTGTGTGTGTAAGTTAAAAATATAGTGTAAAGTGCTGAATGATATTTATGGTAAACTGGTGAAACTGCTACATCGTTTCAGTATTGCCTGGTAATGGGATATTCTAACGAGTTACACTGACTGCTGTTAAATAAGTTTGGTTGTAGAGTCGCAATATATTTGTTTTTTGTTACTTTTAATGGGCTATGTTAATTTGCTCTGCTTTCTGTACAGTATTTATGAAGCCTGTGTATATTTTGATGTCCTTATTTTGCTGATTTTAGTCACACATTCTTTCCTTTTGTTTTCTTTGCAACTTTTAGCACCACTGAGCACCTGGTCGCCTCAGTCCCCCCCACACACACACACACACTTGTGCGAGTGAGGATTCTTCTCACCCCAGCTAAAAGCAAAGGAAACTCTAACTAGTAATCATCAAAAAACAAAGACTGCAGTCTCAGCTTTAACTCCGGGAACCCTGCTGCTGTCACTTATAGGCAGTGTAGGTGCCTGCTTTTGTGACTACTGTTATGCCTTGTTAAAATCTTTTACAATCAGCTAGAGTACATGCCCCCAAGGGCAACAGCTATAAACCTTCTTCCTCTTAGCCCGCCACCCTTTTCATCCATTTCACTGTTGATACATTTTGCTTAACTTATGTTTTTTGTTATGTTAAGGGATTAAGCCCCTGTTAATAGAGTCATAGCCTTCAGTCCCTACCCCTCAGGCTGTGCTCAGGCTCACTCCATTCCCACCCACCCCCCACTTTCATTTAATTTATACTTTCTACCCAAGTACAAAACCCTACCCAACTCATCCAGTTATCCTATCCCTGCTCTCTCACCTCACACAGCCACCCTTTTCACTATGTCTAATTAGATTACTGCTATTTCTTAAACTCTAACTTATACCATGGCTATAATCTACCTCCTATCCCCTTTACTTTACTTCATTTCATTCACCTCCTACCAATCACAACTCCACCCACTTCCAACTACTATTGCACTCTCCATTCAACAAAAAAATCATGCTATAAATACTCTATTTCACCATCTCTATTCAGCATCTTCCCTACCCAACTTCACAAACACAAAATCTTAGCACACACTCCCTTACCACCTAAGCTAAAGCTAAAATACTTATGTCACAGCCACTACCAGTACCACTCCAAACTCCCCCGCTCCCAAACACACTTCTGACTGATGGGGATATCCACCCCAATCCAGGTCCTGCTTTTCCTCAACTTCCTCCACCATCCCAACAGTCTCTCTCCTCCCCCAATCAAAAACATATACTCAATTAACATACAGAGCTCCACAAATAAAATCACATAACTACACTGCTGGATTTCCCTCCATTCCCCACACATCCTAACCCTATCTGAAACATGGTTAAAGCCCCACATCTCAAACTCTGAAATCCTTCCCCCCATTACAATATCTACCGGCAAGACAGAATGGTTAGGAAGAGTGGTGGAGTTGCCATTATATACTCTGAACACCTCAATCTTTCCCCCCTACACATAACCCATCCAAATTTCCATCCCGCCGAACTACTTATCCTAAACTGTCACCTTAACCCACAAAAGAAATTTGCCTTAGCTGCTATCTATATCTCACCAGGTAATAACATTCCTATCCTCAAATCCATACTCTCATGGCTATCACTCAATATCAGCTATGAAACCATTTTTTAGGAGATGTTAACATAAGCTGGGTAAAACTTTCTACAACCAGCCCGTCTCTCACCATTGACCTGCATGACTTTCATCAGCTACTTACTACACCTACTAGATTCAATAAAAACAATAATTGTAGCTCCACTCTTGACTGGATCCTAACAACTGACCCTAACCTGTATCAAAACCCTACTATACTACCAGACTCCCTCAGCGACCACCTTCCTATCTGAGTTCTTAGGCATGCTGTTCAGATACCTAAACATCATCTCTGTAAAGATTCTCACAATCTCTCCAGTTTTAACAGTGAGACCTATAATCACATGCTAAGTTCTATAGCCTGATCAGTTCTGTAACACATCACTCTAAATGATATGTCCTTCATTTCAGTCACACTTTTCTCTGCATCCTTGACTCCCTGGCACCTCTCAGAAAAGTCAGAATCAAAACAACCCACACCCCCTGGCTCTCAAAAGATACACTCACTTTTATAAAAAAAAAAAAAAATAGCACCTGGAAACAATGGAATAAAACTAAATTACATCTCACCCATATGTCTAACACCCACAAATTCTGGCACTCTATTAAGATCCTGCACCCAGGCAGCCCTTCTACCCCCAAACCATACCCCAACAAACCCCCCTTGAAACTGCAACTCTTCTAAATTCATACCTCATTGAATCTACTCACAAACTCACCCACAATGGTCAGAACAATAAACACCCCCCACTCCACATTTCACCAATACTCCCTCTTTCACACTCGACCTCATCCCGACATCTTACATCAAATCTCTCCTTCTTAAGCTGAAGCCATGCTCCCCCTCCTGACAACCTTCCCCCCTTTCTTAAACTAGCCACTCAATCAATAGCCTACCCCATCTCTGTCCTGATCAGTAGAGCTATTCAAGAATCCACCATCCCAGATATATGGAAATCATTCTTTATCACTCCATTACACAAAGGAGGCAACAGCAATGAACCATCCAACTACAGACTTATTGCTATCCTCTCTCTGCTATCTAAACTCCCTGAAAAATCCATTCACAGACAGCTTATTAAGGACCTTCTAGATGATAACCTCCTAACGCCTATGCAACATGGCTTTCAATCTCATCATAGTATATATATATATTGCCCTACTTTCCTTTACTCAAACCGTTGCCGAAGCCATGGACAAAAATGTTCTGGTTTCTTGCCTCTTTCTTGACCTTTCTAAAGCATTCAGTACCATATCACACTCTAAACTTCTCAATAAACTATCACAACTCAACTTATCTCCCTCTACTATGACGTTGGTTCACTATCTAGCTCACTAATAGAAAACAATCAGTAAGATGGCAGGCTACCTGCTCTCCTTACTTACCACTCCAAACTGGGGTGCCTCAAAGCTTGATTCTTGACCCTTTATTCTTTAATATTTTCACAAACCAACTGCATATTTCCTGTACAGCATCTTCCCTGACACAATATGCAGATGACTCTACCCTTATTACCTGTTCTAACAGTTTCTTTAACCTCCTCTCTGCTACTTAGCATAGCTTCCTATCTGTAGAAAAATGGCTAACTGACAACCAACTAATTCTAAATCCCAAAAAAACAAAAGCCACTGCTCTTTTTTCCAAAAGTCTCCCTAACCTCAAAACAACCTTCACCATTTCTTTTCTCAACAATACCATCATACAACCTGACCCACATATTAAACTTGGTGTTATTATCAATGACCAATTAAAATTTGATATCCATATTCAGCACTGTATCAAAAAGACCAATCAAAAACTCAGCCTACTCTACAGACAAAAAAATACGTAGCCCCTAACTCTAGGCAGAAACTAGCTCAGGCCATCCTCCTTCCATGTCTACTTTATGCCTACCCCATTTTTTCACATCTACAATATATCCTTTTGGCTAAACTCTGTCAGTCATACTATAGTGTTGCAAGATTTGCTAGCAAGCAATCCTACAAATCTCATCACTGCCATGCACTAAAACAACTCCAGTGGCTTGACTTCCCCAGCACCTGCTTCACTCCCAGCTGCAAATGACTCGTACTCTGCTCTTAAAACCCCTTTCCTGTCCTGCTCTATCTTCACTAATATCACATTATACCCTTCCCAGAACTCTCCGCAGCTCTGACCAGCTCCTTCTGAACACCTGTAAACCAAACAAAAACTTTGGTAAACGTCTTTACAAATATAGTATTTCCCATGCATGGAACAAACTCCCCCTTAACATCCAAATAATTTCTAACATAAATCTCTTTAAATCTGAACTTAAAACTTTTCTTCTGAATGCCAACACCTGTCACTGCAATGATCCCACTTAAATCCCACCTTACCACCCTACTACCTCTCACACTTTTAACACTCAACTATTGCAGGTGTCCTATCTCATTTGCATCTGTTTCTTTTTTTTTTTTTTTATTAAAAAAATCTAACTTTTGTACTGCATATTATGCACATTATTGTAATGTTTATGTAAACTTCATTCTCAGTTCTGTAAATTTCTAATGTTCTCATGTAAAGTACATTATTGTAATGTTTGCATAAAACTTCATTGTTAGATGTTTTTCTTTTTTGTAACTTTGTAATAACTGTCTGGAAATTTTCTTCTTGGGTCTCCACTGAAAATAGGCCACTGGCTCAGTTGGACTAACCCGGTTAACAAATGACAAATAAATAGAATAATAAATAAATATATATAATGTATTCCAGAAGTTCTTTGGGCTTCATTTGAATATAATTTCCTTTTTTGAGAACGTGTAATAATCCTTGTTATAGGAAGTGGGCAAACTTGATCTGAGGTGATTTAGTACAATGGGGGAATTATGGATAAGTGGAGGAGTTTGACCCTTATATCCTAAGTATGAGAGTGGCCGAAGTTCAATCCAGTTGGATCTAAAATATTCATTCGTTGAGGAGGAGGAAGCAGAGAACACGGATCTATCATTATGGTAAGTACATAACTTTTGTTTATTAGTGATGCCCCACACTCAAGTAGAAATTTACTAAAGCAAATGGAATAAAGGCAGTGCATTGCAATCCACTAAAAGGGAATAAGCTTTTTTTCTCAGTCTTTCAGTGGTCTTTTGTAGAGCATCTTATATAAACAACTTCATTATAAAAAGATTCAGGAGTCACCCAAAAGACTGTGCTACCATTTGTTGCACAGAGCTTATTTATATAACACTATAAATGGCAGAAGCATACCTGTGTATTCCACTAAGTCCATATCACTGGAAATATTTGAGGTGTCTTATTTGAGAGAATAACATATAGCCATATTCCTTTATCTTTATCCTGAATTTCGATGGTTCTTTTTGCAAGACTACAAATGAAAAAAATGGTGGGTATTGTGACATAGTGCTGAGAATTTTGCTCAAAATTTTTATTTTTTATTTTTTTAAGTCAGACAGCTTGATTCACAAGAAACAATAATCACAGTAGAGTCAAAGCAACTTTTTATTATAGACAGCTTGAACAACTAAATTCTGTCCTATATTTATAAGTTAAAAGAAATAAGCTTTGCAGTCAGTTCAGAAATTTACTTAGGGCTCTGTAATATGCTTGACAGTACTCTTACTAGTTTAAGATCCTGCACTAGGAATAAAAAAAAGAACAAGGGGTACTTCAGTGGACTCTAAGAGCATAGCAGCCTCAGTTACATCATTCAGTGACCCAGCCAGATGGGATATCAGATACATGCTACAAACATATACACTGGTGGCTACATCAGACAAACCCAAGCAAAGGATGCCCATTTTACTCTCCCTTTCCAACATTAACGGTTATCATGGATGCATCTGGCCTGGCAGGGGGTGGGGTGGGGTGGGGGGCATTGGCCCGGCAAGACAATCTAAGGAATGCAGACACAAACAGAGGCTAGTCTGCACATAAACATCTTGAAAATGAAGATGGTCTTCCTAACACTGTAGATCTCTCAGGACCTCCTTCCTCAGGGTGCAGTGGCTATCCACTCCAACAACATGGAGGTTGTATGGTACATCAGCAAACAAGGTGGAACCATGTCATACCTCATGCCCCCTCTCAAGAAACAGTGATAATATTGCAGTGGGCAGGCTCCTCACAAGACTTTCTGATGGCAATGCACATTCTAGGATAAATCAGATATCTAGTGGACAGGCTTAGCTGATGTCTCTTATTGCCCCATGAGTGATATCTAAATATGTCTACAGTGAGGATGCTGTTCTGTCATGTTGCGATCTATCTATTTACATCATGTAGCAGTGCTAAATCCAGCAACTTCTTTTTCCTAATGCATCAACAGTGTCATACATCCAGGGATGCTCTGGTCTAGCAGTGGCTGCTGGGTCACCTTTACACTTTTCCTCCATTGCCCCTCATGATGAAGTTCATAAAGAAAGACAAACTGTGCAAAGCCAAAGTCATTTTCACAGCCCCATTTTGGCTCAAGCAGATCTGGTTCCCATTCTGTTTACTCACCTCATGAAGAAAGTCCTTTTTCAGTAAGTGCTAACAACTGAGACTAGTAATCCGTCTCTCCAGCAATCCTTAACTTGACATTCACTCCCTGTAGCTAATGGCATGGTTTTCCGCGTTCTAGTAATGGTAAGAAACCCTTCATACCCTCTTAGCATGGTCCAGATCCTAATAGCATCACAGAAACTGGCTACCAGAATATATTACAAAAGCAAATAGCAAGAATTCTCCATTTGGGTGACACAGTAGGGACTAGACCCTTATTCACTGCCTGTTCCAGCAGTACTTCACTTCCTTGCAGGGATCTACTTTGAAAGGTCGAAATTCCAAAACTTAGAAATTCAGTCTGCCGAGGACAGAATATCGAAGTTTTGGAACTTCGAAACTTTAATAATTAAAAAAAAAAAAAATTGTTGATGTTTTTGCACCCCCACACCCCCTGCTAAATAAATATTCCAACTCTGAGATTGTACTACAGTGAGGAAAATGGTAAATTTCCCAGTCCGCGCTGTTCGGCAGTCTCCCTTAAGAATGTTCGAAGTTCCAAAAAATCATGGTTTCAGCCGCTTCAGGAAACTCTTCCCCTACATACACAACAGAAGAAAGAATATTATTTTGATGGGTATGCAGATTTTACCAGTAGGAACATAGTATTTGTGGCTACTTGTGACTCCTTTTATGTGGGTAAAACCATGAAACAGCTAAAGGAGAGGGTGTCCAGACATTTGACTGACATTAGGCAACAGGATGTAAAAAAAAAAACCTTTTTAAGTATATTAAAGAGAACGAAGAACATTCTTTTTATTTTAGGGTAATAGAAAGTATAGGTAGCAACAGGAGGGGGGAGAGATGTTAACAATTTAGTAGAGAAAGCAGAAGTATGCTGGATAGGCAGGCTGCAGGCATACAAAACTCCAGGTCTCAGTGTCTACTTACCAGTTAAACCTGCTCTGAAAGGGAGAAGGCTTATTAGGCGTGTCTGAAATTTTGATAGAGAAGGTGTGTCACTGAATTGATTGGGTATGTTTCAGTATTTAAAAGTTTTTTTTTTAACTGACTTGTTTTATATGGATCTGATGAAGGATCAGGAGTTCTGAAAGCACTTATCCCAATAAAGAAAATCTTCCATTTTACTGGTGTCGTGTACTTTGTTACCCTGGCTGTGGTGACTGTGGTAATTATTCTGTTGCTTGGTTATTTTGTGTTACACAGTTCTTCAGTGGGAAGCTTCCTACTTTTGCCATATATATATATATATATATATATATATATATATATATATATATATATATATATATATATATATATATACACACACACACACACAGTGGATATAAAAAGTTTACACACCCCTGTTAAAATGCCAGGTTTTTGTGGTATAAAAAAATGAGACCACAATAAATCATTTCAAAACTTTTCCCTCCTTTAATGTGACCTATAACCTGTACAATGCAATTGAAAAACAAACAAATCTATTAGGGGAAAAAATGTGAAAAAATAAAAAAACGTACAATACGCTGGTTGCATAAGTGTGCACACCCATAAACTAATACTTTGTTGTGTGTGCACATCTTTAAACTAATACTTCGTTGAAGCATCTTTTGACATAATAACAGCATTCAGTCTTCTTGGTAGGAGTCTATCAGCATAGCACATCTTGAATTGGCAATATTTGCCCACTCTCCCTTGCAAAAGCACTCCAAGTCTGTCAGATTGCGAGGGCATCTCTTGTGCACAGCCCTCGTCAGGTCACCTCACAGATTTTCTATTAGATTTAGGTCTGGGTTGTGGCTGGGCCATTCCATAACTTTAATTTTCTTTTGATAAAGCCATTCTTTTGTTGATTTGGATGTATGCTTGTGGCTCATTGTTGTGTTGAAAGGTGAAATTCCTCTTCATCTTCAGCTTTCTTAGCAGACAGCTGAAGGTTTTGGGGCAAAAGTGACTGGTATTTGGAACTGTTCATAATTCCCTCCACCTTTACTAAAGCCCCAATTCCAGCTGAGGAAAAGCAACCCCAAAGCATGATGCTGCCACCACCATGCTTCACAGTGGGGATGGTGCTCCATTGGTGATGCAAAGTGTTGTTTTTGCGCCAAACATATCTTTTGAAATTGTGGCCAAAAAATTCAAACATGGTGTCATCAGACCATAACAGATTTTCCCACGTGTTTTGTGGGAGACTTGTTGTATTGTTTTGCAAAATTTAGCTGGGCCTGGTAAATAAAAAATAAGTAAATATGTACGTAGGAAGAAAAAATAAGCTTCTAAAAAAGATGCACGTGTAAGAAAAAAGTTAAGCTCTGTAGAGTCAACACTGAGTGTTTTATAAGGACTGACACCAATTCCATATCACAAGTGAGACTCCTGAAACTTGTATGTATAAACCATTGATGCAGTAAAAAAAAAAAAAATGTGTATCAAAACACATTGTTACACTATTAATGTGTTTTTTTTGCAGAGGGGTGAGATTTGCCCCATGTACCCTGCTGTTGAGGACTGTAATGCATCACTTACTATGTTACATCTTTATATACTTATACATTACAGTATTATACAGTAGACTCTCTCTTATCCGTTCTCATTGGGACTGGACTTTAGGCTGGATAAACAAATGGCTGGTTAATCAGAAAAAGCATACAAAATAGCATTTATAGGTTGTAATCAGCTAGAATAACACATGTGTGTTAGTATGCATTTTTCTAATGACTATGAAGTTTAAAACTCAAATGTCTGTCATTATTTAGCTCAGAGGAGGCGGAAGTATTGTTTTCTCTGTTGTCTTTTGCTTGGGCTATGACTGAAATTTGATGGCCGGTTAAAGACAGGCTGGATAAGAGAGAGTATACTGTATAGAGATAGATAGATAGATATGTGTCCTATGTGTGGTATGGGTGGTTTGCATTTGTTTCTGTAAGGTTTAGTTTTGGGAGTTTGTTTTTCAGGCAGTAGATGTTTCAGTTAGATTTGTTCATGTTATAGGGCAAGTGATTGACCGAACTTTCATGGAGGGCAGTTACATCAATCAAAAATAGTTCAAAAACAAACTAGTTTAACTGCTCAGATACAGTTCAAAACTAAGATAACATCTTCTTTTTAACTGATTTCTGCAGGGGGGAAAACCCCTCTGTACCCCCCCCCCAACCCAGGGGGCTATGCCACCAAATTGGTACATATGTAGACTCAAATGGTGTCCAGCTCAGAAGAGTCAAACACAGCAAAAGACCAGCACAAACAAAATGAGCAAATAATGCAGCAAATCACAGGAACCCAAAAATCTTCATTGTATGCTACAGACTGTGGTTTCACCAAAGTTTTCTTAATGCGCAATAACACTTCATCACTACCTATATTTATATTTTCAATAATGACGTGATCAAACCCATTGAAACAAAAAATAAATAATAATATATTTACTAAACTCTGGAATCAATGAAAAAAATAAACGTAAAAATGTCTCCACATTGAAATCTTGAGACTCACTTTAGTCACAAATAAAAGATTTTCTGCTATCTAGCTGGTTTTGGTGCGGATTTTATTTATTTGTGTGTGTGTGTGTGTGTGTGTGTGTGTGTGTGTGTGTGTGTGTGTGTATATATAGAAAAGAGAGAGAGAGAGAGTGACTGCAGTATTGCTATGCCCTTGACAAAGGGGAATACTTCTGGGTACTGCTCCCTCAGACTTAGCTGGTCTTGTCGTTCCGCTATTTCAAGTTTTGCAGTTACAGGCTTCAGAACCGCAACATTCTCCTGCATGCACCAGTTTGTGGACCAGGCCTGTTTGTACCAAACAAGACTGCTTTTCCTTTAGGTGCTAATTTTGACATTAACTCCTGCACTCTGTACTCTGACTGAAGTCTGCTTTTTTTTCTTGCCACCTCACTTCTTCTAGGAAATGAAACAGTGCTGGGACAGGCTGTCTTGATTCTGATCCTGGTTATTCAATGCTGCAACCTCCCATGCCCAGTGGAAGAAATCTCCTGTTGTAGAAATTAGTGCCCAGATATCCATCATCCAGCCGGAAACTGTTTCAGTTTCATTGTTGACTGCAAAGTTTTTGCCACTTCTTGCTGGGTCATTTTCCAGCTATCATTATGAGATCGTATGAACAATAGCCAGATGTGGGAAAGTTGCCCATTTCTTATTCAGTTCAGATTCAAAGGGAGCAAACACTGAATATCCAGGTGCCCAATGGTAATGTATTGTTTGGTCTGCAGCCCTCTAGATATGCAGTACCACTCCTATGGTTACTGCATTAATTATTCACAACTTGTCCGTGCATTATTTTGTATTCCTTCAGATGATTGCTCCAGCACTCATGCTTCAGCAGTTCTCTTAGAAAAAAAAAATCCATCCCTAATTCAAAGGAAGATGAAGAACCCCCAGCGTATGCAGACTAAATTAATCTTGTTCATGATGTTGAATCTTGGAATGAAGAATTCACAACTTTTAGCTCCTTTTCAGAGGAACTCTGTTATGTGAGATGCTAAATTTTAGGATCATCTTAAGTGGGTGCTGATGAATTAATCTGCTTCTACTGACTTTTTTAAATGTATTCCTTCTTTTGAGGCTGTATAACTTTTCTAGTCCAAAAGGCCTGACTCACAGCTACTTACTCAGGGGTGGGGGTACATCTTAGAGGGATCTAGAGAAGTAGAAATACATATAGAAAACACTGTGACTGACCCTAGTGTGGTTGACTAAAGTGCTTCCAAGAAGTCTAAAAAGACAGCAGCAGCTCATAGTAACTTATCAGGTGAAAAGAGAGGCTGAGAATCAGATCCTTGGTAGAATAGGTGAGAAGGTATATACAACAGCTAGACTACAAATTATCATATCCACATGGTGCACTCCCAGCGAGATATACTGAACCATGCTGATGATACGTTCTAAGGCACTGCTATTTCTGTGAAGAGACAATTTCTAAACTAGTGCAGACAGGTGGTAAATTTGGCACAGATTTTCAAAAATGTGGTTACACCACTGCTGCTATCTTTAGAGCTGTGCTTGTGGTACTTTTCTAAAAAGTTGGCATGGTTCAGAACACAACCCTTTCCTGGTGATGATAGGGATTCATTCAGCAAACTCTAAAAAGTCTGGGCATTTTTTTCAGTCATGGGAAAATAATTGATTGTTTCCCTTCCCAGACAAAAATCTTTTAGGGGCTGTCTAGGATAGCAGATTTTCTGTAATACCCTTACCTCATGACAAGGTGCAACTGATTCTGGACTTTACTGTGTGTATTTCAAAACAGAAAAAATTGGTAACAAGGATGTTTCTCAAACCAGTGGGCTACATGTCCCCTTCTGTCCTCAAGATTGCCATTGCAGTGTTACTCATGAGAAAGATACTACAGTAACTCAGAAACCTCTGTGATTAGTTACCATCTTCTGAAATATGTTTTCTCTCTAATAGTAACCTGTCTGAAGGACCAGTAATGGTGCAGGCATTACAATCAACCAAGGATTCTCCATTGTTCTTCGAGTCACCAACCCTAGAAAGTTATACGAGATTAATCTGATTATGCTTACTGAGCTTATCTTCAAGATCTAAAAGTGGAAGGCATATGCTTTCTTCCAGTGGAAGCAACACATAAACATTAAATAGATGGTAATTCATTTTGCCCTTATACTTTCAAATCTCTCTTGAGACCAGGGACTCTACAAATTGTTCCAGATAGCACAACATTATTGTGGTAAAGAAGACATCTATTCCTAACCTCTTTTGCATATCTGCTATACTAACCTGGGAGCCAACAATTCATGTGGACTTAGTTTTTCAAGCTATCTACATTCCAAGCTTGCATAATATTCTGGATGATATCTTAAGCAGGAAAATTTCAATCTCCCACAAGATAAACTCACAGAAATGTTTCATACCACCAGAAAAAAAAAATGGGATCATTCACAAGAGCATCTTTGTGTTTGCCATATCAATCTCCATCTTCCTTGGTTTCCCCCACAACTGAGTATGACCATCTTAAAACACCTTTTCCATCATAATCTGAGCCTACATTTGCATTAGTTAGATTAGGCCCTATAGCATTATTTATTCTACCTGTTTTGATTTTAAGGCTAATATGAAAGGTAAGAAAAGAAAAAAAATCAGATTCTAACCTCATAACTTTTTGATAGACAAAGCTGCTATGGATCACCCTTCTAACACAGATGTCAGCAGTTTTATCCATAATCTTGAATGTATATTAGTATTAATCTATAATACTAAAATGAGCAACCTTACCTTACCTTCTCTATAGTCTCTGCCAACAAAACCAAATTCACCCTGTCACTGATGCTAAACTCCTAGGAGTTACCATTGACCAGCAACTCAAATTCACAAAGCACATATCAACAGCCATCACTACAGTCCACAAAAAGCTAGGTTCCCTCTATCACTGTAAGTTATTTAACCACCAAATCTCGAATTGCAATAACCAGGATCCACCTCCTATCAACTCTATTTTATGCATCATCAATTCTAACTAATCTTTACTAAACTGACATTAATAAACTTTCCATCTGTTACAACAAAATCGCTAGATCCAGTACCATTGCCAAATCACGATCCCACCACTACCTTTCCCTACAAGCCTTGCACTGGCTTGAATTTCCAAACCTATTAAGGTACCATCAACTCAGCCTATCTCATCTAATTCTGTACTATTCCGAGAAAATCCCTGACCTGACTGGCATGCTGAACTTCCACAATTCAAATAGACAACTTTGGTCCTCCAACAAAGCCTGAATCAAAACCTTCACATTCAAAAACAACTCCAGGGAATCACTGTTTGCTCATGAAATAGCAAAAATATGGAACAACCTTCCACCGACCTCAAACTCCACACCCTCCTTCAAAAGCCTACTTAAAACATACCTCTTCACCAACCATCTATGCAACAGTAATTGACCCCCTGAAGCCTCATCCACTCACTGTTTCTACACCCCATCTGTCCTGGACAACACAAACAACACACTCTTAACTATAACTATCCAAGTGTGAGCAATAACCTATATATGACTGTATGTGTGTGTGTGTGTGTGTGTGTGTGTGTGTGTGTATATATATATATATATATATATATATGTTGCTACATCGAAAGTATGTTTAATCGAAATGTACTACAGCAAACTCACTTTCGTGAAAGTACATTTTAGTGAAAATGCACTTTCGCTGGGAAAAAAAAGTGTAAAACATACCTCACAAACCAGGAACTCCAAACATAAGACAAAGAAGCCAAGTACAGGAACCACTTATGAAATTTATTGAGCACTTTCATCTCCGCAATGGAGACTTCTTCAGAATGGGGGAAAAAAAAAAAAAAACACTAAAAAAACCTACAAAAATAAAACACTACTCACGTTTATGCAGGGGGGCAAGCCCCACCTGCCCCCTGCATGTGGGGGGCTGTGCCTCCCACACACCCCTACTTTAATATTCTCACTCCGAGATCGCACTATCCCAATGTACCACGATCTAAGCAGCAGTTTGCTTAGTTGTACAATCAACAGTACATGTTATTGTACAACTAAATCTTTCAGACTAGGACCCATATATGTGTGTGTGTGTGTGTGTGTGTGTGTGTGTGTGTGTGTGTGTGTATATATATATATATATATATATATATATATATATATATATATATGCTGTTACATGTATCTTTGCTTGAATGTATATATAGAAACTTAAACATTTATATACTCTTATTCAGTTGTGAAATATCTTGAAATGCTCTACCAGGTTCTTATCTACTCTCATTGTATATTTTGTACACTTGCATTTTCAACCAAAAGGGGTTGGGGGTCCTCTTATTGTATACTAACTGCTGTAAAGTCTACAATATGTTTGCTATTACTCCATAATGTCTCTTTTGTAAATTTTTCTTCTCTTGGTAAACTTATGGAGTTTTTCTCCCCAGGACTCAGCTGAAAACGCCACTTGTTGTCCAGTTGGACTATCCTGGCAAACAAATGTTAAATAAATAAATAAATAAATAAATAATCATTCTTGCCCTTCACAAGGGTTTGTCCAAGCACTGAAGATCCTGCTTGTTGAGTCATGCAGCTGGGTTCATCATCTCCACCAGTCGTAATTTGGGATCTATTTTCCAGAATTTCTGTTTTTCAGGTATGGACATACCCCCATGAAGATGTGTGCTGTGTTGTATTGTGCATTGTACTAACTATCTGAGCAGGCTTTCTTCCATGCCCACAAGTTCTTTTTTTTTTTTTTTTTTTTTTTTGGTTTTTGCACAGTTTGGATCTTCACCTTTGTTGTGTTACTTCTTGCAGGTGGTTAAAATGTAATTAAGCACTGGATGTTGCAAGGATCCTCATCAAATGACTTGTGGCAGAGTCTCCCTCAGTGCCCAAAAGATATAAACTGAAGCTTCTTCAGCTAATACTTTGCCAGAGGACTAGCTAGGGTCTAGCCATCAAAAAGATATCTGTGGCCTCCAGATCCTTTCAAGGATGGGGAATCATCCCCAGTAATTGGAGACTTGTTCACCTTCTAGTTCACTATTTCAGTGGCAGACAGAGGGCCTGAGAAAGGCATACTCCAAGCTCTGACTATAGGATTGCATTCTGGGATGCCAGCACAACTTATCCCTTTATTAAGCAGCTTAGCCGTCTTCTGTCCTGCCTGATTTTGTGGCGATATCCTGTAAGTAAACTTGTTGCACACTGAGGGCATTCTAGAGAAATACATTATCTTCAAGGTCTTCCTCTACAGTCCTAGTAGGGTTTTATCAGTCTTTAAGAGAAGCCATTGGTTGAGCCCATCCCAGGGTCCATGTTCAAGCAGCAAGAAATGAAAGATTTACTTGACTGCTAGTGAGAGTTCAGCAATGAGAGTAGAATGTCAACCTTAAGAACTTTGGTTCAGTGTCAGTACTCAATCTGAAAAGCACCTTTTCCTCTTGCTTCCCTACTCTAGTGCGTATGCTATCGCTTACACAATCCAGTCTGCCCATCATTCAGCATGCAATTACACACTGAGCAAACCTTTGCATGATCTTTTGTCAGGGTATGCTGGAGGGTACAGTGCTTATTGACCTTTAGGCTGCATGGTGAGTCAATCAGTAGTTAGGTCCTGGTCATTAAAGCAGATAAGGAGTTTGAGCCACCAATTTCTTTAGCCCCTCATTGGAGAGTCTGCACTTTGTGGGGGGGGGTCCCTGTAGCTCATGAGGTTTTGTATGCCCTGGCCTTTGTTCCCTTATGTTTCCTGATGTTGTATGGTGCTGTTGGACCATCTGTTCATTTCTCTTTTGGAGCCAGCTTTTGAGGATGTTATTTTAAGATGTAGAGACACCCTCACTCTTCTTCTGTGGCCGCTATGAAGGTCAGTATTAGGGGATGTCACCTTAGTTTGTAAGCATCCCATTGCTGATTCCTTTGTGGACATATTGGGCTGCCAGAGTCCCAGAGACCACAGCTTGTTCCCTTGCCACCTGACAATGAAACTATAGCATGGGGCAAGTGTGGAAGAAAGTATATTTCTATGTCATGTTGGCGCTCATTGTTCATAGGTATGTATTTCTTCTGTTCAAAGTACAGTCCTTTCTAGTCAAATCAGAATTAGGAAAGAGTTTTAAACTCTCTTGGAGTATTGGCTTAAAGGGAAGTTTTCCCACATCTTGGTTGGGGCGATTCGGGTGGGCTGTAATGTAGCTACAGATTATATGGACAAGGTTGCAGGCATGTAGGTGTGCCTTGGTAAACAGTATTTTTGATGTCATCCTCTCCTGATAGCTGCCATCTCTGAGAGACAATGTCCTCACATTCTGCAGTTCCAAGAATAACAAAAGAACGCTTCACTATGATAGACATGTGGCTAAGTATTCCTTGATAGCCAGATCCAGTATTTAAAGTACAGATATATTTTTGTGCCCGTTTCCCATATTCATTGCAATTGAATATATCAGACACAAAGCCAAAAAATAAGAGCTACCATTAGACAATTTACATTGTATAAAACAGCATACAAACTAGATAGATAATACCTCTTACAATCAGGCAGTGTGGCGTACAGTCAGACAGCATGGTGGACACCGTAAGCTACTAGGGTAAGACATTTCTGAGACGAAGAGCCTAATATGTAAAAGGCATAATTCTGTATGTCTCATGCCGCTTCCTAGGAAACACCAGCAACCACAGAAAGGCTGATTATGAACACCTGACCAGACGGCAAGGCACCAGGAATTCTTTAAGGTAAGAGGGATCCAAGTCATGCAGGGCTACGTACACTAAGGCTGCGTGACTTAAATGGGACACTCATATTTGTGAGTCCTGTAAATGTGATCACTAAACTTCTAATTAAACTGGAAACAGTGAACTCACTGTAATACTATTAAATAATGTTTACCTGCAGTCCTCTCATCCTTGCTAGTTATATATACTAATGCTGAAGCTGCCATACCTTGCAGTGGGAAAATGCTGCAAGGTAATTCAAACTCGGAATTCCCTTGTTCACCATTTTGTGATTGCATTTATAGAACTATCATTTGTGAGCCTAACACTTACAAAAGGCTGTTATAGACTAACATAAGAACTTAAGTAATTCTTGACTAAAATGGTAACCAGTGCAAACTCTGCATAATAGTTCTGTGATACTAGAAAGTATGTGTAAGAAGTTGGGCTGCAAAGTCCTGAACCTGGTGAATATGGTCAGGTTCCGAGCTATGTAACAGAGTTGCAGCAGTCAAGCTGGGGGAAAACCAAGGCATGCACAGTAACTGAAAAACCCTACAGTGGGATCAAGTGCTTAACTCAGGTTATAATCCTTAGATGAAAGAATAATGACTTGACTTAGACTAGCATATGGTCCCCGAGTGTCAGTCTGTCCAGTTGGACAACACCAAGATTTATCACCTTGCTTATAAATTCCAGCCTGTCTCCACAGAAATGATACTAGAAGTAAGACATGGACAGTTGCAGATCCCAAAGGTTTTGTATATTATCATGATCAGTGTGTTAGATGTTTTGAGCTTCAGGTTGGTTACTTCTCATCCAGTTTTAGATAGTTTCATTAATCATTAACAAAGGAATTCATGATGAGCATATCTTTTTGAGGGAAGCAGAGTTATAATTATCAATCATCTGTTTACCTGTTATATTGAAGGCCTATCATACAAATGACTTCTCCAAAGGGAAGCATATAAGATGAATTAAGTTGGATTGAACATAGAACCAGGACCCCATCTAGCAGGGTGCTCATGGTGAGCATACTGCTGGTCTCCTCTCTGTGGGCCTGCTGTGAGGATGCAGCTGTCCTAGTTTTCCCAACAGGAAAGCCATCTATTAGATCACCAGAAAAATAAGAATGTACCTTCTTGGTTATTCCCTGTTTTTCTGCTCTTGATATTCTCCCTCTCTCTTCCTTCCTTAGTGTCTAATGTTAAAGTGGATGGGGCAAATCCAGACTAAACTGCCATGGAGAGTTGGTGGAGACTTGTCAGTTTCCTAGAGGAGGAAAAGCCCTACTCTTTTTCAGAAGGGGACAGCCATGATATGCATATGCTTGCTTTAGTATTCCCTTTTAAGGGATCCTTGGGTCTTGTTCATCCCTGCTTATAGAGGGTCCCAGAGGTCTGAGATTGGGAGTCTATATATGGGTGCATTTGGGGTTTGTATTTTGGACATGGTTACTTCCACTTGGTTTGATTGTTTTCATGTTCTTAAGATCCCCTTGGCAAGCCTGGGGTCATTGGTACTGCTGTAAACCTTGAGGAGACTGGGACAACCGCATCATACATTTTTGACCTCCACAGGTTTTGGTCCTTGAGTTTGGGACCCTGGCTCAGTGGACTTTTCCCACTGTACTCTGCATGTCTTCTCTTTCTGCAACCTTCCTATCACTGTTAATGCATGGTTGCATTTAGGAGGGGTAGCTCACCTGGATATCCTTTAATATACGTTGGATCCCAGGGCTGGGCTTGTGTTTCTTTTGAGCATTCAGACTTTCTGATGCCTCTCTCATTTCAGTGCAGCATGCATTATTTGGTGTGGTGTCCTGTCAGACAACAAGCATGAGGCTGTTCCTCCTGCATGGAGTAACTAGTAATCTCAAACCCTGTTTCGCACTTGTGCTTTACTCTCCTAGTATCTCTCATTCCTGTTAGTGAGAACTTGCTGACAGTTATTTGGAACAGCACCTCTAGTCCTTCCTGAGTTGCCCGCTCTGAATGCAGTGTCTGAAATTAGCCCGTGGAGGTGAGACTGCCTGGAGATCAATCTTTCCTCTCCATGGGAGATCACAACCCTTATGGCACCTGTTGGGTCTTCAGCTAGGAGAGGAGGGAATTGGGCACATTCTTCCCTTTGAGGCTTGAAGGTTTCCTTTTCTGTTCCTTCTCCCCCCAAACCAATTTCATGTCTCATTGTAGAGTACTGGTATGTAAAAATAAGTAACTGGTAATACCCTGGGGTAGCTCAGTGGATGTCTTCTGAGAGCTGGGACCTTTTCCCATTTATAACCAGGATGCCTCCCACTTTTGGGTATCTCATGCCATACCATTGCCTTTTGGCCAGTTGCAATAGCCTATTCCTGACTCAACTAACCTATCAGCATAATCCTTGGGGAAACTTTGGGCCACTGGGAAGCCTTCTACTTGGGTTCCAGTTGGAAATTATCCTCAGTTTACTTGGGGCAGTACTTTGTACTTCTCCATTTGGTCATTTATAGTTGCTTTTATTGTTTTAGAAATCTGCTTGCTTGAGCTTTGTTTTTTTTCTATCATGGTCCTTGGGCAGTATTCTCTCATTGTTCCTAGTGATGAACAGGATTGGCTGGGTGGACAGTTATCTTGGAGATGCATTTTCTCTGTTTTTGAACAATCTTCTCTCTTTGATAAATTTGAATTTCATGTTCAGGAGGGTTCTGTGTCTGTTTTTAAATGTGCAAGTCCAGCAGTGTCGAAGATCATCTTGGACTAAATTATAGGTTCATAAGTACTAGGCTAGCTGACCTTGCAAAGATCCAAGTTGTGCTTGAATATGGAAAGGGATGAACTTTCCTTATTTGGATGGAGAGTCTGTTCCAGAACAGCGGTATCCTCTGCAAGATATACCTGTCACTCCAAACCATTCTGTTGATGTTGCAGAAGCGGTTTAGATTCCTTGACTGAGTATTTCTGATGCAGTTTGACTTGATGATGTTCAGTAAATCCTTTAGTAATGTGTCAGAGGATGCCTTTTATGCCAGACACAGGTAATCCCATAGCAGTCTATTGGATACTGAGTATAGTCACAGGGCTTTGAGTTAGTCCACATAAAACATGTTGTTTAGGCCTTGTACGCTTTTAGCAAGCTATGTCTGTGGGCATTCCAGCTGTTACATGTGTCTGAACAGATGCATGCCAAAGGGACCTTTTTATTCAGTGATTGGCCTAATGAGGGCTGAGTAAAGGGCGGCAAAGAAATCCCCAAATCTAGACACAATCCCTTTGTTTATAAGCTGTAAAATATAGAATGACTTTCTTACAACAATGGACACATGTTGGTCAAAAGTTAGGTCACTGTCTTCTTAAGTTCCCAAATGTCAAACAACTGGGTCAGCTCTTAGGGACATATTGCCAGTGTGGTAGTTCCTGCAGTAGATGACTTCCTGAAGGATATAATAATGCATTTTTTTGGCATTTAATTTCAGTCTATTATTTTGGCACCAGTTATTTATTTGGGACAAACCTTCCTGCAGCATGGCTATGTCTTTTGGGGATTTGATAACTGCTTCTGGCTTGCAATCATCTGCAAACTTAGTCAGCCAGAGCCCTTGGTATTGGCTTTTACTTCAGAAAAGTAGACGCCAAACAGGAGAGGTTCCAGCACCAAACCCTGGTGGACTCCATTGTTGACTGTTTTCTTTTTGACGGTAACATCCCCTATTTTGATTATCTGCATTGTGTCTGTGAGCCATTTGGCAAACCAGTGGGTGACATAGGGGTTTATTCCCAGTTTATTTAGCCTTTCTACTATGCCGGAGTGGGGAATTGTGTCAAAGCCTTTGATGTGGCTAAATCATGCTACATACTATTTAAGATACAGCCAAAGATATTCTCAGAACCTATCTATGCAGTAATTTTAGTATTTTGCTAGCACTTTTAGGACTTGGTCTTGTGTGGTAGCTGGAGGCAAGCCAGTTTCAGGTATATCTTCAGCGGCAGATGGTGAGAAGAGAGGGATAAAGTCAGAGCTAAATTTATTGGTAGGTTCGCTATATCTTCAGCGTCAGTGTAGGTAACATTATTTTCACAATCAGCTCAGCCCCTTCCTGTGTTCTGCTTTTTATATTACAAACACTCTCCCAGAGATTGCTGGTATTGTGGAATAAATTTCCAGTTCACATGAAGCAGAGCTCCTGACTGACCCTATTCAAGTGCAACCTGGACAAATGGATGGAGACCGCAAATTCACCCCATGGGTGACACCCATGTCCCTCTTAGTGTTTACAATAGACTCACTCTGAGAATTACGTCCATCTAACCAAGGACAATTAAGGCAACTCAGGATTAACATGGCTAGGCTTATAAGGACTCTAGGGCCACTAGTCTAGTAACTTCCTATGAACCTATCAACAAAACTGAAAAATACCTTGTGACTGTCTTTGGCTTGGGTAGCTATTTAAGTCTCAAACTTGACTTTGCTGGATTTTATTGAGCTCCTGAGTTGTTTGGTTAGTTCAGTGACAAGGGCTGTAACATTCTGGGAATCACTCCTCTTACTTTTGGCCAAAATTCTTTTCCTTTTATTATAAAGCTTGTTGGTATTATGGTTCCACTGTGTGTGTTTGTTTCTGGGGTTTGTACTGCATGTGTTCTAGTGGGTTATAGCTGCATCTGTGCAGCTGTTTAAATGTTGGTATAGTGTGGCGGTGTACATTTCTGCATATTTAGTGGAGTTACTTGGTTTTAGTGGGGATTTGAAGCTTGCCAATGTATCACTTAGGGACATGTAGTTTGTCTTAAAGAAATTTCTAAAAGTACCTCTGGTGGAAGTGATCTCTGGTTTCAGTTTTATTTTGAAGGAAACTGCTCTATGGTCAGACCTAACAAGTGATAAAGATACACAAGGGATTGTACAAGATGCTTCTGTATCAGTAAGGGCAAGATCCAAGATGTTGTTCCCCCTAGTGGGTAATCTATTCCAGGGCATTTATTTTTATTTATTTTTATTTTATTTATTTTACATTTGTTAACCGGGGGTGTCTGACTGAGCTGAAAAGGCCCTTTTTCAGCAGAGGCCCGGGGAGAAAAGCTCCACAAAGAAAAATTACAGACACATTTAGTTATTTAGAAATGATCAGTATACACACAAATTACAAGAGACATGTTTTTACAGTGGTATGCGGCACATAAACAGTTACAGTGGAGAGAAACAAAAAATATTAATTTTAAAAATAAAGGTAATTAATTAATAGATTTGTGGTGTACAGCTGAAATTTGGAACATAGGTAGAATACATACATAGTACACAGGTACAGTACATACATTGTAGATTAGCCAGTGTTTGAGAGTAAGACTGAAAACTATTATCAAGTGCTGCAGATTTAGTATGTATATGTTATCCATTTTCACTAGCCTGGGGAGCAGTCATGGCACTGCCAACTTTGCTTGAGATGTTGCCTGATGAGGTCTTTAAAGGAGGCTTTGGATGATGTGTTTTGAATGCTAGTAGAGACAGAGTTCCATTTTTTAGCCACTGAACTACTATATAGTGCCAAAGACCAGGAATCTCTGTGCTTGTGCATTAATGGTGGTGTAGGTTTCCCAGTCTATATTTGGATAGTTTAGGTCACCTAGAAAAATGGTACTGGGTTTAATACTGAGTGATTCTAGTTCCTGTAGATAGGCATTGTGGCTTTCTTGTGTTGTAGATAGAGTTCTATAGGTAGCTAATATATGGTACGATACCTTTCTGATGACTGTTTGGATATGAAGAAGCTCTAGTGCATTATGTTGCTTTGCCAGTCTCTTCTGGATGTAGGTTGAGACACCTCCACATTTTTCCCCTCCTGTTCAGTAGTTGTGGAAGGCATTATAGCCCTACACAAGTGGAGTGCTTTCCGCTATTTTAAACCATGATGTTCTGTTGTCCTATCTCGCCTTCATTCTTACACTGATGGGTTTGGAGCTGATTATCGGCTCCGACTTGGCCGAATACATAGCTGAAAGTCTCAAACCTGGCTCATGGCAAGAAGATATCCCACAATGCAGTGGTGTAATTCACCGGATCTCGCTTGCCGCTTTACGAGGTTGGATGCGCTCATCTTGGCCGTGGCTAAGTTTTGACAAATTTTCTATTACGTTTTCCTCAAAATTGTTATATTTGCTGATAGAGAGCTTATTTCTTATTATATTTAATTTGTTGTGCCTTTTATTGCTTTTTCTGTTAGATAGTGATAGTTTTTTGCCCTTTAGCATGGCTTTTGCCGTCACTTTGTAGGCCTATTGGTATCCTTTGTAGTGGTTGTTTCTGTCAGTTTTATTTGTTGCTCGTTTAAGTTAGAGAGCTATTCACCCATTTAAGTTAGAGGGCTTGTAGTTAATTATGGTCTTGTCTAGAAAATAGGACAGTTTGAGTTAGAGGTCCTATTTTTCTCTCCCTGTTTGTCTTTTCCTTGTGTTTTCCGTAGTTACTGTTCAGTGTAGCTTTAGCTCTTCATTAGTCAATAGCTAAATTTTTTCTTGTTGTTGTTGTTGCTGTTTTTGCAGTCTTACCTTAACTATGTCCAAAGACCCAAAAGAGAGAGAGAGAACATAAGCCTTTTGGGTTTTAAAAAATGTCGAAATGCTCACAAAAAATGTCCATCACAGACGGACATGTTATAAGTGTTTATTGCCTTGGTGCTATTCACCTTCAAGAAGACTGCACTTTTTGTCACTCTTTCAGTGCAATAGTACTTCAAGAAAGGAGAAACAAATTGATTCTGAAAGGGCTCTTAAAGCCAACTTTTGAGGAAGCCATCCATAGTTCTTCTTCTCCTTCCTCTAAAAAGGATAAGTCTCAAAAAAGAAATTCACCTGCAACATCGGCTCAGTCAGAGCCGCCAGTCAAACTTCCAAAAAATTTGCAAGGCCACTACCTCCTCGGCCCCACAGTCTTTGGAGCCATCGGAGGTCATATTGGTTGACAGGCCTGGTATTTCAGCTCCAAAGTCCTCGGAGCCACAAGATACCTCTACTCGGAGCCAGTCCATGGATATTTCGCCAGTTTCTCCAACATTGAGATCTCCAGTCCTGCACAGGTCTCGCTCTCCATCCCTATCTTCCAGGTCCTCCAGGAGCTTATCAGACGATGATGTGGAATGGGTGGTGTGCAGACTCTTGTAGTCACCGGCGCTGACTAAATTATTCTCAGCTCCCACCCATTTGGTCTCAGAGCCTACTGTACCCATTATGTTGTTCCTCCTCCGAGCCAAGCTGGTCCTTCGGAGCCAAGGTGCTTGGTACTGCTTACTGTGGATCCATCGGTTCTGGGACCCCCTTCAGTGTTCATGGAGCCAACATCTGCTCCGACACTCTCTCGGTGCCGTCTGGGGAGTCTGGGAGCCAGGGTTCCCCGGTCGGCCCCAGGGGGATTCTCAGCCCCGATCTTCGGTGCCGAGTCTACCACTTGGAGCATTGGCCTGGGTTAGCTCGGCTCCCACATCAGCCTCGGGTCCGATCTAATTGATTCCGGTGCCTTCCTCTGTCTCCTCAGAGCCGAGGGAGTCTTCGGAGCTGGCAGGATCTGCCTTTGAGCTGATGAGGAGTGTGCTGTCTACCCATTCAGCACCACAGAAGGATACTAGCACTCGTCCCTCTAAGGCACCGGCTACTGTCTTGGCACCACCCATTCCACAGGACCACAGAGATCCAGAGCCTCAGGATACCCCAATGGGCAAACTCCTCTCCTCAGAGGCCTCCCCAGAATATCCTTCTGAGGAGCTACCTCAGAAGAGAACTTCCAAGAGGAAGCTCGTTGACTCCCCAGATGAGTCCGTCACTTCAGACACTGACCTCGATGAGTCGGAAGGGTCCCCATGGTCGTCCTCTGATGATATCTCATTTGCAGATATTCTACAGATCCTCAAGCAGAGAGGTGGCTGGCAGGACACCACCCCTTCTGATGAAGAGTCAGTGTACCTGAAGGCTTTTGGATCTCAACCTTCAGCCTTCTGGGTGACTCCACCTTTCTTTGAGCTAATGGCTGTGGTTAGTCGAAAGACGTGGGAGTCACCTGACACAACAGAGCCAGTCCCTCAGAGGCCAAAAAAAATTTTTTCAGTGCCTATGGGTAAGGATTTTCTAACCAAGGGGGTATCCGTAGATGCTTTGGTGGTGGCAGCAGCCACCAAGAAGGAATTTGCAGAGACTTCCTCATCTGTTCATTCTCCGAATAAAGACTCTCAAACAATGGACAGATACGGGAAGCATATCTTTTTGTCAGTGACATGCTCACTGCGATCGCTGAACTACCTATCCCACTTTACAAGGCTACAAAGAGATCTTCTGAAAGATCTAGGAGATACTCTTCAAGGTTCATTAGCTGCGGGGGTGAATGAGAAGGTCTTCTCCCAGCTATCCACCTTAAGTTCCATTGTCAACTTCTCCATGAGGCTCATATCCTACGCAGCAGATGGAGCGAGCAGAGTAGCGGGTTCTGGAGTTTCCCATAGGAGACTCTCCTGGATGTGCTTGTGCAATTTTGCAGAGCCCTTTAAGTCTACCTTTACTAAAGCCCCTTTTGATGATTCCTCACTCTTTGGACCCAAAGTAAAAGACACTCTAACCCCATGTGAGCAGGAAGGAAAAACTGTCTGCCGTTAGAGTATGTTTTTCTGTACCTTCAAGACTTTATCCTAAAGGCCAGAATAGCGGAAAAATATGGTTCAAAAGATCCCAGAGAGTTTTCCAGGATGCATGGGGTGATTCCTTCCCCAGGGCAGAGGGGGAGGCAATAACGGTAGACGCTGCCGCAGAGGCAGAGGGGGCCTGCGAAACCAGGGTGACCTTGAATCCTTTCGCGGACGCCCTTATCAGCGCTCCTGAAAGGAGGCCTGACTGCTCTACTCTGGAGGCAGTCGGGGGATGTTTATCGATGTACCCAGAAGCCTGGCAAAATATCACAAGAGACAAATGGGTACCAAATATAATAACTGGAAAAACCATCAAAGAACAAGTATATAAATAACCACAGAAGCTGGAACACTGCAACAGATTTATTCCGGTACCTCGGTGAAATGCCTTCAAAGGAATAAAATACAAGCACATGTTGCATCTATTTATATTGTGCAAAATGCAATTAATCAATTACCAAAAGTTAATTGCAAGAAAAAAAGTTACCAAAGAATTTAAGGAGACATTACATATAACAAACAAATGTAAGTGAAATTAAGCATTTGACATTAAATCCATATAGAGGAAAAGTATCTAATAATCAAAAAAGAACATTAAAGTACACCATAAAGATTATTACAGCAGCAAAATTACCAATATTATTAAATAGTAAGATTTACCTCCAAATTCATACCCCTAGGTCTCAAAGTGCCAAATTTTAAAATGAAGCTGCTCTCTAACTTCAAAAGATTTTGTAAACAATTTACACCATTCTTAGGTTTTGGTTTTGCTAAAGCGCAGAATGTTAATGAATCCATATTACCCTTATGAACTGTGTTAAAATGTTCTGAAATGGGACTATCCAACCTGACATTGCGTACATCACCCATATGTTCTAAAATACGTATTTTAAGTTGGCGTTTTGTTTGACCAATGTAATATTTTTTTCTTGCAATTAACTTTTGGTAATTGATTAATTGCATTTTGCACAATATAAATAGATGCAACATGTGCTTGTATTTTATTCCTTTGAAGGCATTTCGCCGAGGTACCGGAATAAATCTGTTGCAGTGTTCCAGCTTCTGTGGTTATTTATATACCAAATATAATATCCAGAGGATACTCCATCCCAATTTCCAATCCTGTTCCACAGACTAGAACAATCCCAGATGTTCCACCCAATCTAAGGGAACAAGCAACTATAGAGATTCAAAAGTTGCTGCACAAAAGAGTCATCCAAGAAGTCCCCGCAGACCAAATAGGATTCGTAACTTACTCAAGATTCTTTTTGGTGCCAAAAAGAACAGGGTGCTGGAGGCCCATATTACACCTAAGCAAATTAAACTAATCTGTCAAGAAGTCAAAGTTCCGAATGGTGACACTGCAGTCTATACTTCCTTTTTAGGGAAAGATGATTGGATGTGCTTGATAGACCTTCAAGATGCTTACTGCCACATAAAAATGGATAGGACATCAAGAAGGTACTTATGCTTCCAGCTGGGAGCCAGCCATTACCAGTTTCAAGCTCTGCCCTTTGGTCTCATTACAGCCGCCAGAGTGTTCATCAAATGCATGGCAGTAGTCACGGCTCACCTGAGGCGTCTAGGATTCCGAGTGTTTCCCTATCTAGATGACTGGCTCCTATCTGCCACTACCAAGCTTCTACTCCTACAAGCCGGAGATCTAACTTTGGACATTTGCAATCAGCCGGATATTACAGTAAACTTTCAAAAATCTGCCTTGTTGCCCTGTCAACATATTACATCTATAGGCGCAGATCTAGACACCTCCTCTATGGTAGCACGTCTTACAACAGAAAGAGTTGTAACACTCAGCAGATACTTCACCTCCTTCCCAAAACCAAAGTGAAAGCAAAGATAATTCTAAGATTACTAGGAACAGTAGCTTCCACGATTACACTGGTCCCTCTTGCCAGAATGCACATGAGGATCCTTCAATGGCTATTGTTCTCCCAATGGTCACTTCAAGAGCTTCCGATGTCTCACCTGATCAGAATAACAGAATCATGCAAGGACGACTTAAGATGGTAGATACACTCAACTCATGTGACAACAGGCAAACCCTTTGTTCCACATCATTCCATAGCTACAGTGACCAAGGACGCTTCCCAAATAGGGTGGGGGCGCATTATCTGGGAAGAACAGTCCAAGGTACATGGCAAGAACACGAGGCTCACTTGCATATAAATGTTCTAGAGATGAGAGCAGTGCTTCTTGCATTGCAAACACTTTACGACTCTATGCCTCTAGGGACAATTGTGATACAGTCAGATAATATGTCTGTGGTTTGGTACATAAACAAGCAGGGGGGAACCAGATCTTACCCCCTTGTCGAGAGGCCCTAAGAGTTTGGGAATGGTCAGTTTCTTCTCAGCGCTTTCTAATTGCAACGCACATTCCGGGGAAGTCCAACATGATAGCGGACAAGCTGAGCAGAGCAATCCTAATGCCTCACGAGTGGTCTCTCAATCACAATGTAGCGGAAATGATTTTCCGAACATGGTGTCAGCCTTGCTGCGATCTCTTTGCCACTCCTATGAAAGCCAAGTGCAGCAACTGGCTCACTGACAGAACCCACACTGTGAAAGTAGCAGACTCCAAATCCGGCTTCAGACCAGTGACAAGTGGAGTACCACAGGGTTCAGTCCTGGGTCCTCTCCTGTTTGGTATCTACTTCTCTGAAGTACAGGCTAACACAGGTCGTCTTTGGCTAATGAAGTTCGCAAATGACTGCAAACTAGGAGCCATAATCAAAACTCCTAATGATGTGGACATCCTACAAAAGGGCCTCACTGAGACAGATGCCTGGTGTCAAAGCCATGGCCTCAAGCTCAATGCTAAAAAATGCATTGTCATCCTCTTTGGTAAAAACTCTGTACCCATGAACTACAACATAGGCGGTAGTATACTTAACACTGAAAGTGTGATAAGAGACCTTAGGACACAGGTGGGCAGTAGTCTCTCCTTTGATAATCACATCGCCACTGTAGTCAGGAAATCCTTCTACATGGCACACCTCATCACAAAAGGTTTCTTATCCAGAAAAAAAGAGGTCATTGTTCCCCTCTACTCATCACTCATTAGACCCATTATAGAGTACAAAGCCCCTTTTGGTATGTACCTCACAAGACATCTACAACAACAGGAAAGGCCGCAGAAATACCTCACAAAGAGGATTACCAGCCTCAAACAGATGCCCTACGCAGACCATCTAAAAAAACTCCATCTTTACTCCGTCGCATATCGCCTTCTCAGAGGTGATCTCGGCCTAACATACAAAGCTATGTCAAACTCAGAGCTGATGGACATGCTCCACTTAAAGAAATCCCAATCCCTCCTAGCTACACGCTCTAGGGACCTAAACCTTGTCACCACAATAAACAGAACATGCCGGAGGGATAGATTCCTGTCCCAGAGACTTCCCATACTCTGGAATAAACTATCTATATCAAACAAAGCTCCTCATTAGCACTCTTCAAGAAAAATCTTGATGATCGGATGGGAAATAGGAAATTCACCCCGGGGATCACCTCTGTGGCTCTGCCCGACAGTGGCACAGGAAAATAATTTTCTTGGGTGGCAAAAGCCAGGTTACCATTTTGGCTGGGCTTGTATAGGCCTCAGGGCTGACAGCCTTGTACCTACCTATGAACCTATGAACTACTTTACCCTAATCCCCCCTCTGGAGGTGACACCGAGAGAGACACTTGCTCACGATTGGCCCTCGAGACTTCTGTATGTTTTTCATCCGTTTCCTCTCAAACCCAGTCATTCAGAAAGCTCAGTACTCGGGAAGCAGGATAATTCTCATTGCTCCTTACTGGCCTCACCAAGTTTAGTTCCCCTTCCGTTGGCCTTATCTTCAGGAGAAGTCATGGACTCTAGACCCCGTGCCAGATCTGCCGACTCGTATGTCAGGGTAGCTTCATCCTTCTCTCCACACCATAAAATTGACAGCTTGGCTGCTCCACTTCCCAATTTAGTCAGGCTTCACAATTTCACTCTTACAGTTAGACATAACTTAATATCCTCGCATACAGCTTTCCACTAGAAAACTGTATTCTAGCAAATGGAAAAGGTTTTCTTTTTGGGCTCAAGACAGGAACATTGATCCTTTTTCTGCACCTATCCATTCTATTTTGTATTTGGCGGAACTGTTCTAACGAGGTTCAGCTGCAGCAACCATCAGGGTTCAACTCGCTGCAATATCAAATTTTCACATTGGTGATTCTACTTCCAACTTAATGTCACATAGGTTGTGTAGAGCCTTCTTAAAAGGTGCCTACTTATTAAGACCTCCCTTTAAGGAACCCTTTTCTCCTTGGGATTTAAATTTTGTTCTGTCTCATCTCACATTACCTCCTTTTGAGCCCTCGTCATCTTCAGACCTCAAGTTCCTTTCCTGGAAGACCTTGTTTCTAGTGACTTTAACTTCTTCTAGAAGAGTATCAGAGTCGCAAGCTCTTTCTATTAAATCGTCATATTTGATTATTTGATTTTTCATAAGGATAGGGTATCCTTACAGACTAATCCATCCTTTGTACCCAAAGTCTCTTCTCCAAACAACATAAACCAATCTATAGAGCTTCCAGTGTTCTTTCCTAATCATAGCAACAAGGCAGAGTGCAAATTACATCAACTAGATGTGCATAGACAACTCAGATTCTATTTGCATAGGACCAAAGACTTCAGAAAATCTGACTAATTATTTGTATCCTTCTCTGATGCGAAAAAGGGTAGCTCATTTCCTAAAACTACTCTTTCCAATTGGCTTTCTAATTGTATTACATTCATCTGTACCTCAAATCACAGAGATTTACCTTTCAAAGTGAAGGCTCATTCCACTAGTGCAATGGCTACATCATCTCCCTTTCAAGCCAGAATTCCCGTGGGATAATATTTGTGCAGCAGCTATTTGGACTACTCCACATACTTTTATCACTCCAGGGACAGGGCCTCCTTTGGTTCTACGGTGCTTAAAGGTGTACTCTCGTGAGCCACCCAGGGTAAAGGTGCTAGGGATGCTGTCCCATCATTGTAAGAATGAAGGCGAGGTAGGACAACATAACATAAAGAAGTTATGTACTCACCATTATGTTCCATGTTTGTTGTCCATCTCGACGTTCATTCTTACGAATCCTCCCTCCTTCCCCTTGCCAAAGACTCCTTGTGGACCTAGTGGATGTTTTTATTCTTAAGGAGCTCTTTGTTTCAGTTTATTTCTCCTTCTATTAGGTATAGTATATATATATATATATATATATATATATATATATATATATATATATATATATAGATAGATAGATATAGATAGATATATATTATATATATGTATATAGTGCACATATTCAGTAGTAGCAGCAAACAAGATTTGGGGACTTACACCACTGCATTGTGGGATACCTTCTTGCCACGAGCCAGGTTTGAGACTTTCAGCTATGTATTCGGCCGAGTCGGAGCCGAGAATCAGCTCTGAACCTATCATTGTAAGAATGAATGGCGAGATGGACAACAAACATGAAACATTATGGTGAGTATATAACTTCTTTTTTTAGTCACAACACAGACATCAGAGTCCTCCAGGGTGAGTAGAGTGGAGTAGAGTTTCTTGTTTAGGCTGCTAGCTTTGATCAGTAACACTTTCAGATTTTCCTTTGCGTTTTTATTATGTTGGTAGTTTTATCTGGTTGGCATTGTCTAAAAAAGGCAGTATGGGGGGGGGCAATGTCTTTGCCAATAATCAAAACCCTAGAGGGAACAGATGCAGGCCATCCCTGGTGAAACAGCCTAGTCTGTTAATTATATTCTCCCAGGCTTTCAAATATTGGACCCCCTTTGAATGACACTGAAAACTAAGCCATTATTGAAATCATTTATTTTTTGCTCATATAGCGGCATCATCCTTTGAAAAGGTAGAATGCTGCTTCATAATAAGCTCATACCTGCCTTAGATACATAGGGAGCTCCATTTTGTCTCTCTTCATATAGTTTAGGGAGGTACATCTCAAATCATTGACACCGCCGTGAACTATGACAGACTCATACTGGTAATTAATGATGTAATGTGGTCCTATCTCGCCTACATTCATTACTGATGGGCTCGGAGCCGAGAATCCGCTCCGACTCGGCCGCTGAAGTCTCTAATTGGCTGGGCTAAGCCTATATCCCAGGATGCACCACTCCCAAAACCCCCAGATCTCGTTTGCCGCTCATTGAGTGAAGACGTGGTCTCGAGCTTGGCTGTGGCTAAGTACCTTATTTAAACTATTTACTTAGTTCTCGGAAAAGTCTTTTCAACCAAAAGCTTTTTTAATAGCTATGTTCTCTAAAGTTGGTGTTTTTTTTTTTTTTTTTTTTTTTTTTTTTTGTGATCTCCGTCGTTGTTTAAGTTATAGTTGGCATACTTGTGTTGGCGGGCTAGGCCTGTTTAAGTTAGAGGGCCTTATCCCTGTTCGGTGTGTTTTCTTGTTGTTCGGGGGCGTTTAAGTTAGAGTCCCTTCTCTTCCTTGTCGTGTCTCTTTCCTGTGGTGTCTTTTTGTGTGAAGCTTTAAAATGTCAGGCAAAGATCAGAAGGAGCACAGGCCTTCTGGGTTTAAAAAGTGCACCAAATGTTCCTATAAGATGTCTTTGACTGATGGCCACGCCATCTGTGTGTACTGTTTGGGCACTATACACTTGCAAGAGTCCTGCAGTGTGTGTCATTCATTTAGTTCCAGGGTCTTGCAAGAGAGAAAAAATAAGTTGATTCTTAAGGGCCTGGTAAAACCTGCCTTTGAAGAAGCTTTAGCCTTTTCTCCCCCTAGCGGGAAATCTAAAACTAAAAAGAGATCTCCAGCTCCATCCAGTTCGTCGGAGCCATCGGAGAAAAGATCAAAGACTGTTTCACCTTCCTCGGCTCCATTGGTCTCGGAGCCGCAGGAGATGTTGTTGGTACCGGAGACGGCTTCCTCGGTTCCACTGCCTTCGGAGCCGAAGGAGGTTTCTGTTGTGTTGGAGCCAACTTCGGCTCCAATTGTCTTGGAACCGATTCGGAGCCATTCTCCTAGCTTTGCATTGGATCCACTAGAGAAGACTTCTCGACCCCCTTCTGTGTCCTCCAGGTCCTCCAGGTTGTCTGATTCGGATTTGGATAGGGTGGTGCAGAGGCTCCTACAGTCACCTGTGTTAACAAACTTATTCTCGGCTCCAGCCCAGTCGGCTCTGGAGCCTGTCCTTGTGTCGGTTCCGATTATTCCTCCTCCGACCGCCTCTGTGTCATCGGAGCCGGAGTGTTCTGAGTCGAGTGAGGTCCTTGGGTCGGCTCCAAAACCCCCTTTGAGTTTTTCGGCTCCGACCTCGGCTCCAACCCTTTCGGTTCCATCTGATGGTTTCAACACTCTGGTTTTATCGGTCGGACCCGAGGGGGATACATCGGGGCTCCAGACTTCGGCTCCGAGTCTCCCTCTCGGTGCTTCAGCCGGGGGAACCCCTGTTCCGATTGTGGTCTCAGAGACGGGTCGCTCCTCGGATTCAGGTGGACCCGCCTTCGAGACCATGAGGAGTGCACTGGCAGGTCTTCGATGACATCACTCGAGTCAACCACTCCTTTCACGGACACTGCGACTAGAACCTCTGAGGCCCCGCTATCAGCAGGCAGCGGGGCTCGAAGGCCTGAGGATACCCCCATGCGTGGTCCCATGCTTTCTGAGGGCCCTTCAGAGTCTTTGCCTGAAGAGCCTCCCAGAAAGAAGCTGTGCAAGAGGAAGCACATAGACTCCCCAGATAAGTCTGTCACCTCAGACACCAACCTTGATGATGCAGAGGGGTCCCCAAAGTTCGTTCTCCGATGATGTCTCATTCTCCGACATCCTGGAGATTTTGAGACACAGAGGCGACTGGCCCTCCAAAACCCCCTCTTAGGAGGAATCGGTCTTCCTCAAGGCCTTCGGAGCCCGACCTTCCGCCACCTGGGTGTCTCCCCCCTTCGATGAATTGTTGGACCTTATTTGTCGAAGGGTGTGGGAACACCCTGACTCCGTGGAACCGGTTCCCAGCCGCCCCAACAAGTTTTTGTCTGCACCTGCTGGGAAAGAATTCTTGACGAAAGGAGTTCCTGTAGATGCCATGGTGGTGGAGTCTGCCACTCAGCAAGAAGTTACAGAGGCTTCTGCTTCCTTTCATCCTCCTAACAAGGAGTCTAGGAGTATGGATCGGTATGGAAAGCATACCCTGTCCTCAGCGACCTTTACTTTGCGGTCGCTGAATTATTTGTGTTATTTTACGAGGCTCCAAAGAGATCTCCTCAAGGAGTTGGGAGATATTCTGTCGGGTAACTTGCCTGAGGCGGTGAACCAAACTGTCAATGCCCAGCTGTCTACCCTATCTTCTGTTGTTAACTCGTCCATGAGGCTCATATCCTACGCAGCCGAGGGGGCGGGTAGGGCAGCTAGCTCAGGCGTAGCCCTTAGGAGGCAAGCCTGGATGCACCTGTGTCACTTCGCGGAGGCCTTCAAGTCTTCCTTCACGGACGCTCCCTTTGACGGGTCCTCCCTTTTTGGACCCAAAGTGAAAGGCACTCTCACCAGATGTGAGCAGGAGGGTAAGACTTTGTCTGCTGTTGGGGCCCGTTTTTCGCTTCCCTTTAGACCTTATCCCAAGGTGTAGAGGGGAGGAAAGATGTGGTTCAGGAAGTCTCAGAAGTCTTATCCTGACCATCATGGTGACCCCCCCCCTCCAGCGGAGGGGGGAATTACTCTGGAAGACGTCACCCTAGGGGCGGGGGAGGCCTCCGCAACTCAGGAGACCGCAAGTCCTTTCGTGGTTCCTCCTACCAACGTCCCTGAGGGACTGACCGACTGTGCCTCTCGGGAGCCAGTTGGGGGTCGTTTCTCGAAGCATCTTCAAGCCTGGGAAAACATCACTCAGGATCATTGGGTGCTTCGAATTATTGCCGGAGGTTACACCATTCCCTTTATCTCACCCCTTCCGCCACCCAAGAGAGTCCTAGACGTTCCACCCAGTCAAAGGGACCAAGCAGCATTAGAAGTCTCAAAGCTGCTGGAAAAAGGAGTCATCCAACCAATCCCCTCAGACCAGATCAGATCAGGAACTTACTCAAGGTTATTTTTGGTGCCCAAAAGAACAGGGGACTTGAGACCCATCCTGGATCTCAGCCGTTTAAACCGCTTCGTCAAGAAGTCCAAGTTCCGAATGGTCACTCTCCAAACCATTTTCCCATTGTTGGGGAAAGGAGTATGGATGTGCTCCATCGATCTGAAGGGCGCTTATTATCACATCAAGATAAACAAGGCCTCCAGGAATCACTTACGCTTCCAGCTGGGAGCCAGTCATTTCCAATTCCGAGCCCTGCCCTTTGGTCTCACTACAGCCCCCAGGGTGTTTACCAAATGTCTGGCAGTGGTGACTGCTCACCCGAGACGTCTAGGATTCCAGGTGTTTCCTTACCTAGATGACTGGCTTCTCACCGCCCCCACCAGGCATCTACTTATTCGAGCCACGGAGGCCACCATCAACTTGGGTCAACTCCTAGGGATTACTTTCAACTGGCAAAAATCTGTCTTGCTGCCATCACAACGTGTCGCATTTATCAGCGCAGAGCTAGATTCCATAGAAATGAGGGCTTTCCTTCCTACAGAAAGAATAAAAGTGCTACAGGCTCAAGTTTTGGCCTTATTACCTCTGAAAAAGGTACAAGCCAGACTTGTTCTTCAGTTACTAGGTTCCATGGTGGCCACTATCCTACTAGTACCCCTGGCCAGGCTACATATGCGGACACTCCAGTGGCTTCTTTCGGTCCAGTGGTCCTTTCAAGAGCTCCCTCTGTCTCACCCGATTCTTATAACGGAGCTATGCCGACGGGACCTGCGTTAGTGGCTTCATGCACCCAATCTGAACAAAGGGAGATCCCTGAACCCTCCCGCCCCCTACTGCCACAGTGACCATGGACACCTCCAAGACAGGGTGGGGGGCATTATCTGGGCAGAATAGTCCAAGGCACTTGGCAGGAACATGAGGTACACTTGCATATAAATGTTCTGGAGATGAGAGCGGTGCTACTAGCGTTGCAGGCACTTAACAACTCTCTTCCCAAGGGGACTATCTCAATTCTTTCCAACAACATGTCAGTCGTGTGGTACCTGAACAAACAGGGGGGAACCAAGTCCTATCCCCTTTGCAGAGAGGCCATGAGAGTGTGGAATTGGGCGGTGTCTTCCCAATGTTTTCTAGTGGCAACTCACATTCCGGGGAAGTCCAATGTGATAGCAGACAGGCTAAGCAGAGCTATTCTGATGCCTCACGAGTGGTCCCTGAACAATCGAGTTGCTGCTCTGATCTTCTCCAGGTGGGGTCTACCTTGCTGCAATCTATTTGCCAGTCCCCTAAATGCCAAGTCCAGCAATTACTTCACTCTGATCCCCCCTCAGAGGGAGCCACCCAGGGACGCTCTAGTCCACAATTGGCCCCCGGTCTGCTCTACGCCTTCCCTCCGTTTCCTCTGCTGCCAAGAGTGATTCAGAAGGCAACTTCCTTGGGAAGCAACATGATCTTGATCACACCACACTGGCCCCGTCAAGTTTGGTTCCCCTTTCTCCGGAGATATACTATGGATGGTCTTTGGATTCTGGAGCCAGTTCCAGACCTATTGACTCATCTGTCAGGGCAGTTCCACCCATCGCTGAGAACCCTCAAGCTCACTGCCTGGCTTCTCCACTTCCATCTTTAGTCAGACAGCTTTCCTTGACACCGGAATTGGTACATATCCTATCTTCTTCCCACAAGCCATCCACTAAGAAGATATATTCCAGTAAATGGAAAAGATTTGCTATCTGGGCCCAGTCGCATAACCTAGATCCCTTCACAGCCCCTGTGACGGCAGTTTTGGATTTTTTAGCTACTCTTTTCAGACAAGGTCCGCTGCCTCCACTATTAAGGTTCAGCTGGCGGCTATTTCTAATTTTCACGTTTCATGTGAGCCTTCCCTCATGGCCCATAAACTGTGTAAAGCTTTCCTAAAAGGAGCCTGGTTACTTCGTCCCCCAGTTTCTCAGCCAGTCTTGCCATGGGATTTAAACTTGGTGCTTAGAGCCATAACTTCTTCTCCCTTTGAGCCTGCAGCCACTTGTGAATTAAAATATTTCTCTTGGAAGACAGCCTTTCTAGTGGCCATTACTTCAGCCAAAAGAGCATCAGAGCTTCAAGCCCTTTCTGTCAAACCTCCTTATTTGATTTTTCATAAGGATAGAGTATCCTTGAGACTCAACCCTTCCTTTCTTCCTAAGGTTTCTTCTACCTTCTGTCTTCACCAATCCATTGAGTTACCGGTGTTTTTCCCAAGCTTTTCAAACAGGGCAGAATTCAAATTTCACCAATTGGATGTACATAGACAACTGAGGTTTTACTTGCACAGGACAAAACAAGAGAGGAAATCAGATCAGTTGTTTGTATCCTTTTCAGACAATAAGAATGGTAGCCCTGTGACCAAAGGCACTATTGCAAGGTGGATTAAGGACTGTATCTCATTTATTTACACATCGGCAGGTAAAGATCTACCTTTCCCAGTTAAGGCGCATTCTACCAGGGCTATGGCTACCTCAGTGGCTTTTCATGCTAGGCTCTCTTTGGATGAAATCTGTGCAGCAGCCACCTGGACTACTCCACATACCTTTATTTGTCATTATAAGTTGGACGTGGCTTCTAGAGGCCGGGCTTCCTTTGGTTCCACGGTGCTCAGGAGTGTTTTCTCATAAGCCTCCCAGGATTTAGGTGCTAGGGACGCTGTCCCGTCAGTAATGAATGCAGGCGAGATAGGACCACATTACATCATTTAGTTATGTACTCACCATAACGATAGATGTATGTGGTCCATCTCGCCTACATTCTTACGTACCCACCCACCTTCCCCCTTCCTGGTGGACTTGGAGGAAATTATATTCTTAGACCCTTCTGAGGATATTATTTTTTCTCTCTTCTTGCCGTGTTGTTCGGTGGGGTTATGCATGTGTAATGATGTTTTTTGTGGCAAACAAGATCTGGGGGTTTTGGGAGTGGTGCATCCTGGGATATAGGCTTAGCCCAGCCAATTAGAGACTTTGTGCTAGTTATAGCGGCCGAGTCGGAGCCAAGAATCGGCTCCGAGCCCGTCAGTAATGAATGTAGCGAGATGGACCACATACATCTATCGTTATGGTGAGTACATAACTAAATGTTCAAGGACTTGAGTGCATGCATGATTTGACAGATCTTAGCACCAGACAAGCAACTAACTGTCATTCTTTCCTTGCTTAGCCTGGTAAGAGGCAAATCTGTATGTATTACAATGGAGTCACCTATAACAAAAATGTTTGGTTGGGTTGGTGCCTGCTTTATGGGCTCAGCATCTATGACTTTGTGACTCCTTGAGCTGTGAAGAAGAAGGATTAATTTTCTGTGTGTGCTTTGTGCCTGTGTTGTGTTTTGGATGTCTTTGAAGTTTAGTCAAGTTAATCTTCAGAACCTCAACATATGATGGATTCTGTCTATTGTGATGGCCTTAGAGAGGCGTTGCTGTATGGTGTACTACTGGCAGTTAGCAGTTTTGGTGTCTGTGTTTATTGTGTTAATTGTATGTGAGATTTTTGCCTCCAAGGATATATATATATATATATATATATATATATATATATATATATATATATATATATACACACACACACACACACACACACACACACACACACACATATACAAATCACCCCACTATGCTTCAATATCCTGACATTAGATCGAATAACCAAAAAGGGCGGGGATGTAGCAATATTATATAAATCAGAGTTGCAAGTAACACCAATACATGTGCAACCACCTTCTATTAGCAGCACTGAAATCCTTATTTCTAAACTCCAAACATCAACACCTATAAATCCATCTATATAATATGTGCCTACCTCCCTCCAGGTAACAATATAAACACCCTAGAAAATATTCTTTCCTGGCTTTCAACTAACTACCCACAAGAAACCATTGTCCTGGGTGACTTTAATATTGACTGGAACACCTGCATCTCAGCCAGCCAGACTACCCACATAAACCTTTATGGTTTTTCCCAAATTATTACCTCCCCCACCAGGATCCATAAACCTAACAACAAAGAAACTACTCTAGACTGGATATTGATAAATAGTCACCCCCTCTCTTATGAAGCAGGTATCCTTCCTGATGATGTCAGTGACCACTCACTGACCTACATAATCAGGCAAAAGATCAATACTCATAAACCAACCTTATATAAAACCATCCAATCCATCAAAAACTTTAACCCTATTAACTTCCAAACTGAACTGAAAGCATGTGACTGGCCACCCCTACGACACCTCCAATTAGACGAAGCAGTATCCTACTTGAATGCCAAATTCTTAGAAATCCTGGACTATCATGCCCCATCCCGCTCAGTGAGACATAGGACTAAAACTGCTCCATGGCTAACAAAAGAGACAAGGCACAAAGTTCTACTAAAAAAATAAAGTCTGGGCCAAATGGCAAGCAAGTAAAAACCTAGCTGATCATCAAACATTTAGACAGCTGAGAAATGCTACCAAAAAAATCTATATTTCTAGATAAAAGAAACTTTTACCTCAACAACAGTAAACCCATAAATACAAACCTCAAAAGTTCTGGGCAGTCATAAATAGACTCCTCCACCCAGGTCAGTCCAAAGCTCCCACCCCAACAGGATCCACCTATGAAACCCCCCAAACATATTGCTAATGCCTTTAATACCTTCTTTACTGATGCAGTCCAAACTCTTGCCAATTCATTACCTCCTGTTAGCACAAGTTTGTCATCCTCCTTGACTACTTTAACCCCCTCATTTCATTTACAACCAGTCCCAGCATCCCTCATTTGCACTCTTCTTCATAAACTAAAACATTGCACCCCCTCAGCTGACCTTCTACCAGCAGAATATGTACAGATGGCTGCATCAGTAGTAGCCTTTCCTATTCCCATCCTTGTAAATAGAACCATTACTGAAGGAACGATCCCATCTATCTGGAAAGTCTCCCATATTATCCCACTACACAAAGGGGACAACTCAAATGAACTCTCAAGACTACCGCCCAATAGCTTTACTCTCTCCTTTAGCTAAAATAATGGAAAAATGTATCCACCACCAACTACTAGACCACCTACTGCAAAATAACGTACTAGCTAACTGTCAGCATGGCTTCAGGCCTCAACATAGTACTACCACAGCCCTCTTATCCTTTTCCGACTGTATTAACAATAACCAAAACAACAATACTCTATCCTCAGCACTCTTTATTGACATATCAAAAGCCTTTGATATGGTCAACCATCAGCTTCTCTTGAATATACTTAAGTCTCTCTCACTAGATACACAAGCTTTGCAGTGATTTAAATCCTACCTTGAAAATAGGC